>NC_030420.2:19417422-20114922 GCF_001660625.3 Ictalurus punctatus
TTCTCCTATATTCTCAAGGTTCCTAGTATGATCCACTCCTTTCTTTTCTGTTGTTTCATTCCTAAGCATGTTTTACTCACCTCAGTGTATATTCTTTGTATCTGTTCCCACTGAGTGTGGGCATCATTTTGGTCTGGCTATGTGTGGCTATCCAAATCTGCAAGAACTTGGAGCTTGTTTTTCAGCGTATTCCTGGCCTGGGGTTCATGCAGTTTGGTCACATCGATACGTTGGTGCCCCAGTGTTTTCCGATTGGGGTTCTCTGTAGCTTCGACTTCATCATGGGTGTGACAAGGTGTGGTCTCTGCCAACATCGGCTCCCAGCATTACTCTGACAACCAAAAGAGACCTTCTCCAGGTGCCACTAATTATGATGTGGTCAATCTGGTTCTTGTCTCTTCCACTGGGGGAAAACAAGATCAGCCTGTGGATGTTGCAGTGTGGAAATAGAGTTCCTTCAATGACAAGGTTGTAGTTGGTGCAGAACTAACATCCTCTCTCTGTTATCATTCATGATGCTACAGCCTTCCTTCCCCATGATCCTGTCATGGTGCAAGTTGTTGTTTCCAACATTTGCATTCCAGTCGCTATTATGACTTATTGTCATGTCATGTCTAGGTGTGCTTTCTAATTCAGCTTGCAATTGGTCATAAAATGTGTCCTTGTGTTCTTGATTGTTGTCGTTCGTGAGGACATAGCACTAGAGGATAGTAAGGTTTATGTGCCTTCTTCTCATTCTTATTTTCACGAGTCTGCTGTTAAAAGGGTTTAATTCCATTAGCCTTTTCTCTGTTCCTATGTTTACAATGATTTCTTTGTTCCTTTCTTTAAGAGGAAGGCATTATAGAAGAGTCTGACAGCCCCTGGTCTAGCCCCATCGTGGTGGTCCCAAAACCTGATGGAAGCCTCAGGATCTATAATGACTTCCTGAGACTAAACCAGGTATATGAGTTGGACAGCTACCCCCTTCCCTAGGTGGACAACCTGGTGGAGCGCCTGGGGAAAGCCTGATTTATCTCGACGTTCAGCTTCACCAAAGGCTACTGGCAGGTAGCCCTAGCCCCACACACAAAACACAACACAGCATTCAGCACAGGCTCATGGATGTCGTCCTAATGCACATCGGCAGGTCACAGCAGTCTACTTGGACATCATCATGATCCACTCACAGACGTGGTAGAATCACTTGTATCAAACCCATGAAAGTGTTGTTCATGACCCACTTCCAAGTGACAGGTATGTGCCTTCTTGGGGTTGGCACGGTATTACAGAAGGTTTGTCCCCAACTTCTTCACTCTAGTCTCCCCACTCTCAGACCTAACTAAAAAGGGGCACACAGACTAGGCAGCAGAGCAGGCATTCCAGACTCTGAAGCAAGTGCTCACAAGCTCGCACAAGCTCACAAGTGCTAAGGTAGCCAGATTTTGATCGTCCCTTCACTGTGCACACAAATGCTTCAGAGATGAGCCTGGGTGCCGTACTCTCCCACACCTTCGATGGAGAAGAACACCCAGTCCTGTATGTGAGTAGAACGCTGACCCCTGCAGAATAGCAGTATGCCGACTTGGAACAAGAATATCTGAACATAAAGTAGGCCATTGAGGTATTGTGATACTACCTCTCAGGCAAACACTTCATGCTGGTCATGGACCAAGCCCCTCTTCAATCTATGGGAAAAGGAAAAGATAGTAATGTCTGAATAACCCAGAGGTTTCTGTCATGGCAGGATTTCTTGTTCTGGTGCAAGAAACTGCTGCCACCTCGGTGCTGAATGGACAGTGCTGTTTCTGCACCATTGGACTGCATTGGACCACAGAAGAGCGCATGGCTGTAGGGCGTGGGAATGGAGCCATCTCAGAGAAGACGGGAAAGGATAAAATAGCACCACAACCTTAGCAGCTTAAGCAGCTTTTGGCTATGCTGAGCCATTTGTGTTTTCTTTGTCTTTCTGACAACAATGATTGCAGTGACAACTCTCACCCACCTGCACGGCACTGCCTGGACCGCAGCAACCATGACCACACTCCTCTCTAACACTTCCCTCACAGCGTCCCTGCTGCACTCCCATCCTCCCTCTTTCCCAGCACCCAACAAAATAAAAGCTGTCTTAACCTCCAGCCCAGCCTCTGTCTGTGCGTGCCTGCTGCTGCTACAAATTGTTACATTGACCTTTTTCCAGTCATCAACTTCCAGTTTTTGTGAGTCTGTGCCCACGATAGCCTCAGGTTCCTGTTCTAGAAATTCTCAGATTCGTCAAGACACAGTTTAAAGAATATTCCCCTTTTTCTGACTGTCACAACAATCATGGGGAGCAAATGATTCAAGCAATGCCAGTGAGATTGTGCCTGGCTGGAGTAGAGCAGTTAATATCAAGCCATTTACAACTTAATCTCCTTAACAGAATGACGTTTTGTCTCTGTGGCATTAATATGTTCTTGGTCTTTGGGAAAATATTCCTCACAGACATTGAGAAATTTAAATGCATATAAATCACAATCAATACTTAATATTCTTCTGAGTTAATACTTAAGACTTTAATAATCTTGAGTTAATAAATGTACAATTTCTCTTTAAATTCTAATTTAAATGACAATAATCAAGACCCAGGCCACTTTATACTATTTGCAATGTTGAATACAATGTCAATGTTTTTTCTTCTTCTTCTGGGTTTCCTAAAGAGAAATGCACAGCCATTTTAGTCTACACAACATGTGTGTTTTTCAAAACTGTTACGGGGTGTAGACGGAGACAAGCGCGGGGAAGCGGAGAGATGACGTGAGACTGAACACGAAAGGAGAATCGAGTCGGGATAAAGCAGGTAAGCTAGGTATCAGGGGCGTAGGCAAAAGCGTAGTGAAAGACGAGCGTTAAGTCGAGCACCAGGGGAAACACTTCTAGGAAAGTCGGCTTGGTAAACAATCAGAGACAAGGCTGCTGAGCGGTTACTTTGCGAGCGGCTAATGCTAGGGAGGCCCTTATATAACCTTAGGTGTCTGCAGGTGTTCGTAATCAGAACTCCGGTGAACTCGAGCGTGGGTGTGGCTGGGAAATGTAGTCCTCCTCCGCCAAGTCCCTGGGCAGCACTACACATTGTGAGCTGCCGCGCCGATTTCGCCATGTCGTAACAAAAACTACATAGTGTGTGTGTCTGCTTTGTTGATGTAACCCTACAACTTAAGAATTTCATATGACTGAACTTTTTTATCCCTGTGTAAACTGTGTAAATTGTGATGTAATGATAAATTTAAAAAAACTATTGTTGTGTATCAAATAAGTGATTATCATTTTCATTACAGATCCTCACCGGCTTGTAACCAGCTTCTCTCGCCTTCAGCAGAGCGTCCATTTCATCCACCCACAAACACAAACATGTGGGATGAGGGATTGATGTGTCTGGTTCTGCTTCCTCATGCTAAAGCTAATTCATCATTTCATTGTCAAAAATGTTTAAGAATCAGATATGAAACACTTGGTATAATGCATGAATATCCACTTCACAACAAATTCTTAAAAACAATGTTAATAATAATAATAATAGTGTGTGTGTGTGTGTGTGTGTGTGTGTGTGTGTGTGTGTGTGAAAAGTGTATTAAAATACTGAGCTGCAGAGCAGGAGTGTATATGATCCATATGTATGTGTGTTTTTATGTGTGTATATGTGTGCACTCATGCGCCATCTGGATCTGGTCATCTACCGGAGCGGACTACAACATGTAAATGGTCAGACACTTTTCAGCTGCTGGACACATTGATACATCCTAAGAACATTGGAGATTATTATTACTATTATTATTACTATTATTGTTATTATTACTATCATCAAAATTATAATCACACAACTAGACCACTATCATTACTCACTTATATGATATATTGTAATATTAAGCATGCAGAATATTGTGTATGTGTGTGTTTTGCTCTTACCGTTGTGTCCTTGTCCTGCTGCAAATCACTTTCAGATACCATAGATGTAGAAGGTAGACATGTAACATCTGCATCTAGAGCTTGAGCTGAAAGCTCATCTGCAACTGTAACTAGAACTGGGACACTATCTACAGCTGGAACAGTGTCGACATCTGGGACACCTTCTACTGATGGAACTGTATGTTCAGCTGGGACACTGTCTACTACTAAATACTTTTCTACAGCCAACACGGAGTCTGCCACTAGAACAGTATCTACAGATGTTGCTGTAGTTACACTCTACAGTCACACACGGCACCTGACTGCTTGATGGTGTGATGGTGCCAGTGGTCTGCTGACGCAGTGCAGGTTCAACCAGATCGGGCATACTCTGGACATCTGCTTAAAGAAAAAAGCACCAAACAAAGACATAGTTACAGGCTTTGTCCTAAACCATATCCTGCTATGCAAGTACATTTGTGGTGAAAACTAATCAAAAAAACTGTTATCTACTGTAACTGGCTCAAATGTTCAACTGTTACATAAAAGCCATATCTGTAGCTGCGTCTCAAACCGTGTCCAACCATTCTATATAATATAGTGCCATAGCTTACAAGTAGGTGCCAAACTCCCTGTTTACATGATATTTAGTACAGTAGTATCAACTGGAAACAGTCAGATAAACAGCACATTGGAAACTAACACTGATTGCTTAAGGGTATTTACCCAGATAAATACCCTGTCTGTTTTGAAAAACATTATGTACTCTAGCATTCAGTAGCCTCAAGGGGTGGTTCAGTCAAAGTGACCTGGCTGCTAAACCCTGATCTAGCAAGCTAAGTCACTATTTAGTACAATAGTATGCAATAGTACAGTAGTATGTGACACAGCTATGGAGAGACTGGAACACACACACACTGTGTAACAAATGTAACACTGATATACAACCAGACAGCTATAACTCACATTGTGCAGATTCAGGTTCTGAGTCTGTAACACAACATACACACACACACGTTAAACATGTTATTTCATTCCTTGTTTCAGAGCAGAATCACAGGGGCAGTTAGTTATTCTATCCACCTAGCAGTATAGCCTCTTGTGGTAACTTGGGGTATCTAAAGGGGCTGCTCAAACTTTCTGCAGCTAGGGACCCCTTTAACTGGTACAGGTTGGTAGAAGTTGTATATGGTGTTAACCTGCATGCTCGCCGTCCTCTGCATGTTCTGATCGGCAAGGCAAGCCGGGCGTTCCTCTTTGCACTGAGTCACACCAACACACACTGGATTCCTGCCACAAATCCTGCCATTCATCTCATTCTTGGCCTTCCTGACTTCCTGGGAAGATGAGGAGTGCACAAAGCCAGACCCCCTGGAGTGGCCATTTTCCATTTTTACCTGTAGGAGACAACAAGGAGACACATTAGGACATGCCAAACATAATAACCATGAGGAAAAATTAGCACTGAGGAAGATTTTCATACTAGATTCACTTTTCAGAGTCAGTAAGGCACTCGTCATCTACTCTGTCATCACTAGTGTGTATGTGGGTGTGGGTGTGTGTGTGTTTACCTGCTCAAACTTTGAGTCATGATTGAGTCTCTCTGCTTTAGTTTGTGCTCTGGTGACATACTTTTCTAAAGGGCTTCACCAGGATAGAAATTGGGTTTAATAGAGAAACTGTGGCCCACATTTGGCCCTGGGCCAGACTTTGGATACCCCTGCTGTAGATTCTTGTATGTACAGGGTTTCCCAAAAACCTCTATACATAAGGGACTATGTTTGCCAGCACCATGTCATTTGTCAGTGGATGTTCGTGGACGTCCACTTCTCAGGTCCACACGCTTTCAGTCTTTTTGAATTGGTTAATAAGCTTAGCAACAGTGTCGTATGTTAGGTGCTTGCCATGTTTCCTGTTAAAAACCTCTGAAACCTTGTGACAGCTTCCCAATTTAGCCAGGGGAATGATTTCAATACGTTGTTCTTTTGTCAAAGGCATTCTTAAAGTTTATCAGAAAAAACAAATACTATATATATATATGTTATTTATAATAATATAATTTTTTCAAATATTTCAACATATTTCCAATTATGTTATTCACATGAAATTTTCACCAGTCTTTGGTATTAACTCAAGAAATCCACACATAAAGAAAATCAAACATTAAAGTCCATAAATGAAGTTATGTGTAATAAAGAGGAATGACACGGGAAAAAAGTATTGAACACGCTAACTGAAATTTATTTAACACTTTAAAATAAAAGAAGCCTTTGTTTGTAATGACAGCTTCAAGACCCTTCCTGTGTGAAGAAATTAATCGGCCACAGTATTCAGGTGTGATTTTGGCCCATTCTTATAAACATATTGTCTTTAAATGTTGTTCAATTGGATTGAAGTCAGGTGATTGACTGGGCCTTTCTAACACCTTGATTTTTTTCTCTGAAACCAATTGAGAATTTCCTTTGCTTTATGCTTGTCATGTTTCAACGTAGATTCGGAAGCAATCGCCGATATACAACGTTTTATTAAACAAACAACAAAACAAAGACACTAAGACAACTTGGCATAATACTGTGGCAAAAAAATAAACAAACTAACAAGATCAATAAATATGGTAACATGGAACACGGTGGTCTAAGATAAAAGTAAGACAGAGAAGCAGTGCAAACAATGGCTATATATGCTATATAAGTGTGCTCATTAACAGAAACGTGATTCAGGTGCAGGTTGTCATGTGACATGTAGTACAGTGCAGTGGCTGATGCGAACTGAAGTCTGATTCGAAGCAGAGGATTCCCACTGGAGTTTGACTGCATGAGTCCTTGTCAGTTACATCCTAACAAAGAAAGAAACAGAGTGACAAGGAGAAGGCATCTTTTCAGTTTATGTCATGATATTAACTAGTAATACAGATATTCAAAAATGTTTTTAGTTAAAATTAGCTGGGCCATAAAATAAAAGTTAAATGATTAAATGATTCTGAATATTAGTAGCAGACTGTCTTCATGAATGGCTTAAAGTAAAATAAAAAAAGAATATATTGTGTACCTGCAACATTAACAACAAATTAATTACTTACGCAGCAGGTCTTGAAGAAGGCAGAAGGATCATCTCCCAAAATGACCGGCAGTCTACGAAGACAAAGGCACCTAATGTCTGTTGGCTCAGTGGTCTGGAAGATAGTGCAGATATTGTACAACACAGTTTGGTGGGGATACTCACATGTATTAATCAAATTCCTGACACCCCCCCAATTCTTTATGACTTCACAGCAATTTCCAGATTTTGGAAAGTAAAGAACAGGACAAGAGGTGATGACACAAAAAGGAAAAGAGAGAGGAGAGAAAAGGGAAAGGATGGAAGGGTGAAGAAAAAGAGATGAAACAATAGAAAGGGGTGGGGAGAATAGTGGAGAGGACAGGAGAAAAGTAGAAAAATAGACAGAACATGAGAGGAAGAGATTTCAGAATGGAGAGGACAAGAGAAAAGAGAAAAATGGATAAAAAAGGAAACGGTAGAAGCAAGCAAATAATAAAAATAAGTGATGAGAAGCAAGGAGAGGAAAAGCAAAGGGAATGGAGAGGAATGGTGAAAAGGAAGCGAAGGCATAGACTGATGTAGACAAGTCAACCTATCTTTGTCTGATGGCCTTTCTTCTTCCATTAGAGCTCCATCATGCTGGGAGAGAAACAGTCAAGTGCATCAAAGAAGTTCTCTCTGAGATTTTTCCCCATCACTCTGTTGAACTCAATAAACCTGAAACATAAAACAGAGCAAATCATGTGGGCTCATGGTCAAATGACCCCATCTATGACCCCCAACACTACATGATTTGGGTCACACACTCCTGAATGGTAATAAATACCCATTTTCTACCTATTTATTTACTCAAATACTTAAAAAAAAAAAAAAAAAAGAGTCACACATACTGTACATGGCTTTCTGTAAAAAAAAATCTGCCCATCAAAGTACCATCTGGCTGATGTCAGGCTTGGCAACTTCTTTTCTGTGGAGAGCAAACATCATGTCTATGTGTTTCTTAACAAGGGATCCATTTGGCTTTGTCTTCATCATTTCACTGACAAGAACCTGACAAACACCTTCCAGGTTGTGGTCATCCATCCCCTCTGGATTTTCAGGTAGGACATTTATTTCCCCTTTCCTTGGCTTCTTGATGTCTTTATTGGGATGGTTGTCATTTGTAGTGTGCCTCCCACATTTACCACCATTGAAGTTGACCTAGCTGTCACATTTTGGTCCTATAATTTCCCATCTTGAACTTTGGACTATTTTTCCAGCCTTCCTAGCCAGAGGATGAGCCTGACTCTTCAAGACACAGGTGTGTTTGTACTAAGGCTTTTGCAACAGCATCAAATTCTTCCTTTGCTGGATATACTTTAAATTCATACATAGTCTCTGCCAGTTTCTGAAGAATATCATGTTTCAGCTCTGTCATAACGTTCAGATTTGTTGTATCCTTGAGTTACAGCAGGTTAGCTTGACGAAGTCGATACGCAACATCAACAGAAAATTTTGGAATGTAAAATACATCTGGCCACTGAGAACTTCTATTCAGAGTGGAGTTAGACAGGATCTCAGTGTCTGCCTGGCTGCTTGTGTCACTAAAACATTTGGTTTGTGCAGTGATTGGTACGAGCTCAATCATAGGGATAATTTTGATATTTGGCTTCTCTGGGAGCTCAGAGAGATCTGTAAGATTACACAGTTCGTTGTTAAATTCGGGATCTTGGTACTGTGAAGTGAAGCTGTAGTTTGTTTCTAGAGTGCCTTTGAACCACCCATTGTGTCAGGTCATGTTGTTATCATTTTTCTTATATCTCCCTCAGAGACAATAACTCTCATGGTTAATTTATGTTGGATAGCCATTTTTAGTAAATAACATATCGTCTCAGTGTTATCGTAAATTCTCCTTGCACCTTGTATGCTGATAAGGGGAAGATATCATTCAACTATGACATCCTAACCACACACATTGAGGTGACATCACTGCAGAGAAGTTGGTACGATCTCAAATGCTCACAGTACCATTCTGTCATATTGTGGCAGACAAACAAAATTTCTGTGAAACAATCTTTTCAATCTGGGCAAATTCAGGGTGACCTGAGCATGAGCCAGTAGAGAGAATCATACCTGGATGATACTTGATTCTATCTAAACAGACAGACGATGCATCAAGAACTGATCCTGACTGTGTAATGTTTTGAGCGATTACACTCTGAACATTCAAAGGGAAAGAGGCAAGCAAAATTGGGGTGACCTTTGTCATCTCAACTGATGGTCTGAAATGAGCTACAATCAAGATTGTAACTAATTCCTTTCTGGTGTCATGGCAACACTTTTTAAATTCTGAGCATTGCGAATTGCTTTTTAAAAGAATTTGTGCTTCCCCTCAAAGCATACTGTGCAAACTTCACACAGGAGGCCAAATTACCTAATAATTTGAGGGTAATGTTCCACATAGTGATGCTTTGGCTTTAAACAAAAATCTGGAAATGTTAACTACAGCAGGTGTCTATGCTCTGCTATCTTACAGTTCAGGAAATGCAGTATCTCTTCAGTATTCCTTGGTACCACAGCTAGCTCAATAATTTCTTTGAGAAGCATAAGAATTTCCCAAGTGTCATCACGCTCAGTGACATAGATACCAATGATATGGAAGGAGCCGTATGAGACATCAATTCTCATGGGTATTTCCACCAATGATCCCTTTAGTGGAAAATCCCTTTCCAATCATCTGCAGTTTGTCCATTTTGTCAGTAAATGTGTAATTAAAGTACCTGATGGCATGATTTAATATATCTAGAATGAAATAACGCTTTCCTATCAGGTCTGTAAGACACAGGGACAACTCGGTTGGACCTATGCCTTCTAAGACATCATGCATGACCTCAGGAGGGTAACCAGTGAGCAAATGAAAGTGATCAAGATTCTCAGTTAAAGGACAGGCTCCTTTCACGCCATAAGTCTGACTCAATCCTTCGTTCTCTCTTACCTCCTGTACCTGCCTATCATGGGAGTCTTTGTCTCTGAGTTGAAAGAAACCAGAACATACCTTTTGTTGCTGAGCGTCACTACTGCTTGACAAACAGAATCTGCAGAACTTTTCAACAGGGAAGCTCTCCAGGAATCCTGCAAGGGAGTGGGAACCTAGATTATCAGCAGTAACAAATAAGGCTGTGCCTCTCACAGTTGTACCTAGTTTCTCCAGGTAAACACCATTTTGCTCCAATGACTTTAGATCATAGATAAGAGGTTGCAGAACTTTTGCATAACCACACCTTTTGACTGTGGAGGTATTGCATAGTAGAGCAAGCTGGATTGAGTTGAGGGTTGGCCTATATTTTGCAGGTATGTTGGCAATGACCCAGTATACAACACACATTTTATGTTTCAGCTTTCATGTTCCTAGAGGATTGGCAATTTCAAAGATATCAATCTAAAGGCCAAGAGCAATTGTGAACCCAGAATGTAGAAACTATTAGAGGATGCGCATTCTTTTCCTAGTCGTTCCACCCACAGTAATGTTTTTGAAAGGTGGGAGGAAACCAGAGAATCCGGAGGAAACCCACACAGACCATGAACATGCAAAACTCCACATAGACAGTAACTACAGCCCAAGATTGAAATGAGAAGCCTGGAGCTGTGGAATTAATAGCACGATGAAGATGTACTTAGCATCAAAATTCACTAATATATATCCAAAATAATGTGTTACTGAAAGCAATAGGTTAACAGATTGTTTAGTAGCACTGGATATTAATACGGGATATCCTGCCATCTGACACCCGGCCATCCACATGGTCCCCCTTGTGCCACCAAAACAGCTCTGACCCGTCGAGACATGGACTCCACAAGACCTCTGAAGGTGTGCTGTGGTATCTGGCACCAAGACGTTAGCAGCAGATCCTTTAAGTCCTGAAAGTTGACAGGTAGGGCCTCCATGGATCTGACTTCTTTATCCAGCACATCCCACAGATGCTCGATCAATTTGAGATCTGGGGAATTTGGAGGCCAAATCAACAACTTGAACTCTTTGTCATGTTCCTTAAACCACTCCTGAACAAGTTTTGCAATGTGGCAGGACACATTATCCTGCTGAAAGAGGTCACTGCCATTAGGGAATAACACTGCCATGAAGGGGTGTACGTGGTCTGCAACAGTGTTTTATAGGTAGTTGGTACGTGTCAAAGTAACATCCACATGAATGCCAGGACCCAAAGTTTCCCAGCAGAACATTGCACAGAGCATCACACTGCCTCCTCTGGCTTGCCTTCTTCCCATAGTGCATCCTGGTGCCATTATTTCCCCAGGTAAGCGACACACACGCACCCTGCTGTCCACACGATGTAAAAGAAAATGTGATTCATCAGACCCGGCCACTTCTTCCACTGCACCATGGTCCAGTTCTGATGCTCATGTGCCCAATGTAGTGGACAGGGTCAGCATGTGACCGTTCTGTGACTACGCATCCCCATACACAGCAAGCTGCGATGCACTGTATATCCTTACACCTTTCTATCATAGCCAGCATTAACTTTTAGAGCAAATTGTACTTCTGTGGGATCGGACCAGACGGGCTAGCTGGTTGTCCTTCCTTGGACCACTTTTGGTAGGTACTAACTACTGCATACAGGGAACACATCAGAGTGGGGGGAAAGTGTGATCTCTGTCACTTTAAACATGGCATGGTTGTTGGTGCCAGATGAGCTACTTTGAGTATTCCTTGCTACAATAACTGTTGATAGCTTACTCCCTGTAAATATTTTCAGCTGCAGTACTTCTCATTGCATCTTGTCTACCACATTTTTCAGCGGTTTTCCATAAATGGGGAGACGCTGTGGATTATTTCATAAGAAGACAGGGGCAAAGTGGTTTAATCGGTGAAGGGGATTAAAGATGATTTTAGAAATCAAAGCGTGTATTTGCTAATTCTTCCTCAGGCAGCAGGGGTCGCAAATTAGTAGCAGCTGGGAGCACAATGCTAGTCAGTGAGCAGTGCAGCTTTCATTGTATTGACCTTGTGTGTCCACGTGATGGAGCAAGAAGGCTGTTTTGAACTGAGTCTTTGATTAAGAATCGAAGCACTTCACTACGCAGTAGTAGAGCTAGACATCATTTTGGATGACCCTTGGAAAAGCACAGCATCTTTATGTAGGTTCATTCTCTTTTTTTAAAGAGTAGCATATAAGTGACATTTTCAGAAGCTGTACATGTTTTGTAAATAACCCTACTGTCATTTGCACACTGGCTGCTTACACTTGCAAGGAGTAAAATAAAAATGTTTATTTATTTAAAAATCCTTTTAGGATGCGTTTGTCGTCGGGTGAAGTCCTTCGAAAATAGCACAATATCTTTGTTAATCTGTATCTATTGATTTTAAGAAATGAAATGCGTACCCTGGTTCACTGCTTCATGTTTTAAAACGTTTGAATGTTGTTGTTGTTGTTTTTATTGTTGTTTTAATCATCTTACAGTGTGCTTTGTTTTACGTTTACGTTTCTATGTAAATGAGGCCTAGGGCAACAACATGTTCCTTTTTCTTTTATGGCTCATAGTTGAACTGAAGCCCAGTTCGACTATAAGAACGTGTGGCAGGACTATACCAAATGCACCAAAATGAGGTTTCGGCTAAAATAAATAAAGTTAAACGAGCGTTGCAATTTTTCTTGCCGTCGTATCTTTCAGTTACAAACGTAAAAAGACCTAACTTCCACTTACTACCTTTGAGTAGTTTATTTTTGTGCTATTTTTGGCGGTTTAAAAATCGACGTTTATCGAACTCCCCCCTCTAAAACAGAGTGGTACAGTCCATTGAGTTGGACCTAAATCTATATAACGTTAGACGAGCAGATTAAGTGCGACTTGGGATCTCGGAGACAGAAGCTGGAAAGATGGAGCACACTGAAATGGTCAAGCCAGAGACGCTGGAGGATCTGATTAAAATTCTCCACCAGATTTTCGAAAGTGACAGTGTCAATATTGAGGAGGTGCAGAGTATTATGGAGTCATACGAAAGTAAACCACAGGAATGGAAGAAATTTGCAAAATTTGACCAATACAGGTACAGATTATTATTATTATTATTATTATTATTATTATTGGCAATTTCCCGAATTATTTTGGAGAAAGTTTTTTTTTTAAGTGGAACTATGGATTAAAAAATAGTTAATACCGTTAGATCTGTTTATTTGGTACTTTTTCTTGTTTATTTGGTACTTTTTTCTTCTTTTTGTTTTCTTCTTTTGTTAAAATGTTTATCTGTGCTTGCCACGTTGGCCATGTTTGGAAAATGCTATTACATGGTGGCCTCAAGTTGCTGAGTGTTTTGAAAGGATGAAGGTTGGCTTGTGAAGGGTGGGAAGGAGGCCACCAATCACAGGCCAGAGTCCAGCACACACCCGAAAATTGCCACAGAAAGAAACACTGCTGCAATATCTGTAACCCGAGGATCGTTCCACCAATAGCGCCTTCTGAAACTGTAGCTCGGTTACACACACACACACACACACACACATATATATATATAAAGACATGCATGGTAGGCTGATTGGCATGTCCAAAGTGTCCGTAGTGCATGAATGGGTGTGTGAATGTGTATGTGAGTGTGCCCTGTGATGGATTGGCACCCCGCCTTGTGCATATATACAAACATACACACACACACACACACAGAGCAAGTTGATCTTCTCCTGCAAATATCCTTCTAATAACTGCATTTGAATTTATGCAATGAAAATTATGTCCAATAAATCCAAAATATACAAAAATGTGTCCTCGTAATAGAACTAAATATTAATTTGATTATGTTGTTGTATTCATAACTTCAGTTCCTTAAGTCGTGCACATATAAGTACATTCACACAGTTGATCTGCTTTATTTTGTGCCATAAAATAGAGTTTAAAAAAATTCCACAACCTTTTTATTCACAACTTCTCATTAGAATTAGACACGAGACATGAAAGTCCACTCAGCTGATGATTTGATTTGAATAAAAACTGACAGAGCTGATGATTTGAAATAACAAATTTAACAAATGTTTAAAAAAAAAAAAAGTAACAAATCTTTCAGTTTGAATCTAGATTAACTGAACAAGTCAAATCTGTCTCAATCATATGAAACTAACAGAATGATATCATGATGTGTCTGTTTAGGTATACCAGGAATCTTGTCGATGAGGGCAATGGCAAATTCAACCTTATGATTCTATGTTGGGGTGAAGGGCATGGCAGGTAATGTGTTAATGATAATGTAAATATGAAATATTAATACACATGAGCTGAGCTAAATTCATACAACTGTTTATATCAGTTTTCAGGCTATAATTATCCTCTTGACTTGAAGCCTCTTGAAATCGAGCTCACATAAATACTGTAGGGAATGTCTGGCATACTTTTTGTACTTACAGTTTGATTAATTGTGATCTTTAGATTCATTTATAAATGGTCAGCTGCATCAGTAATTAAAAAAAATACTAAGATTAAATGCTTGAAGATCTAAATCCTCAAGATTGAATGAACATAATCAACACTGTAAGCACAGTTGAATGAACACCAAGAATCTTCAACCTGTAAGGGTTAAAAGGTGTTAACTTTAGGTGTTCATTCAGCTGTGCTGATGTTGCTGTGTAGCCGATTGGAGACACGTAAATTGCTATTGGACTTCAACAGTCTTGAAATCCATGCGTAGTAACGTCGTTAATGGAAAGGACACATTGATAAGCATAATTCATGACTCAGACCCCAATATGGTTCAGCAAGATTTATCTTTATTAATCACTTTTTTTTTTGCTTTAAACGGTTATAAAACTTAACGATTATTACAAGATTATTAACCCAATACAGAAATGTCATGTGCTTAATTCAATCACTGTGTGACAATGAAATGACAGATTTCCATTAAATATGTGTCATTATTCTGTTTTACTGTACTGTTATGTATTGACTGTACTGTAAAGGTTAATTATATTTACAAATGCAAGAAATAAATCTGCACTTAAGTTGAGCTTAATAGCAGTTACAGTAAACGATAATATGTATTGTATGTTTCTGAGTGTGTCTGTGCTCTGTGCTACTTGCAGTAGTATCCATGACCATACAGACTCACACTGCTTCATGAAGCTCTTGCAAGGCCAGCTGAAAGAGACTCTGTTCGAATGGCCTGACAGTAAAGGGCATGGAGACATGGTCCAGAAATCTCAGCGCATCTTGCAGGAAAACCAGTGTGCTTATATTAATGGTAAGATTGCGTGATCAGACTGAATAAAGGATCATTTTTAAAGCAGCACATATTTTCTTAATTATCTGTTCACCTCTGGTTAATAATTTATTAACACTGATTATGGGAGATTTGAGATAAAACACTTATTGAAGAAAGGTCATAGGGTGTATCCTTTTTTGCTAAGAGGGCACATATTTTCTACTTTGCTGCTTCACTTGTCTGTACTTGTAAATGTGCTAGAAGGGTGCAGGTGGGATCTTAGTTAGAGTACGAATTGCAAGATTGAGGGTATAAATAGCCTGATTTCAAATAAAGGTTTACTGTCATGAAACATGCCTTCGTGTGAATGTTTTGGCTTGAATTGTACCACCAGAATGTCTATGTGTTGCAGATTCCATTGGCCTTCACCGGGTAGAAAACGTCAGTCACACGGAATGTGCAGCCAGCTTGCACTTGTACAGCCCTCCTTTCCAGTATTGTCAGACATTTGACCAGAGAACAGGACATAAGAACACAGTCAAAATGACATTCTGGAGTAAATTTGGCAAGAAGACACCATTTGTAAGTCTATATGTTACAAATGTCTTGACAAAAGTCCAGCCCGGGATAGCCAGAACCCTGATTCAGCAGTAAAGAATCAAGAAATAAACCATGAAAGTGTGTTTGTTAGCGATTGAATCATGGGTAAGGGTGTTCTTGCATAACAACAGGGTGTTCTTGGATATTCTTATTTAAAATATTCACAATAAACAATTCTTAAACCACACAATGTAGTTTGTTGACAGTAAGCTTTGGATGCAAAGCGGCATACTGAGTAAAGATAACAAGCCAAAGTCATACGATTAAAGCCTTAGTAATTATAGCGAGTTAAATGAGGTAGAATGCTAAACTCTGCAGTGCTGTAATTACAGGACTGTTCTGGCCTGCTTTCCTGTTTTCAGAGGGGTTTAAGAAAGCGATAGCACTTTGTACAGAGTGTAGGATGGGTACAGAATCCAATCCAATGTGTTATTAAGCAATAAAGGTAAACACCTAGGTGCTATCAGTGCCAGGAAGTCTGACAAAATGTACGTTTTACAGAGGATAAAGATAAAGAAATTCAGCCCTGATTGAAGTTTGTGGATGTGTTATTGTTTATTTATATGGCTAATAAAACTGGATTGATTTATCACCTCATAAAACTTATCTACTTATGCATCCAGTGGTCATTAAATGTTCTTTTATTTATATCTGTCTAGAGCTTTATAATCCCCATCAATATATTTGTTTCGTTACCAGTGGAGAAATCTTAATGAACTAAAGAGTTGAGTTGAAACAGTTTTAAAAAATAGTGTTTAGGGGTTTCTGAGTTTTTCTCTTCCATACAGATATCTGATATGTGTTCTTGTTTACTACAGACACTCATTTTCATAAGTAGGGTTAAAGCAGGATCTTCTAGTCACTTGCTGCCATGAAAGGCTGTAGTTAAGGTTAATTTAATTTAAGACAGTGAATTGGTGGTTTCTTTTTCCCAGCGCTTTTTTTTTCTCGTATTCACAGAGACTCCAGTGATTAAGAACATCTATGTATCCCCTCAGGTGTATATATACTGTATGTCCAAGTCTCAGAAGTAGAGATCTGGGAGTATTTAGGGAATGAACTACTTGCACATGCATCTATTTAGTAATATTCAGATGATAGAATTGTGAAGATGTGATGGTTCCTCTGGCAAAGCATTTTTTTTTAAACATGTGCAAGCTTGCTCTCTGAGTTCTAGCAACACCAGATGGGGGGGTACCTACAGGGGATCTGTTTCAGCTTTGGCAAATACTGTGGACTTATCTTCTATTCAAGAGTTACATAAGTTCACCTTGACCAAACTGCTGTCTGGCCAAGCACATTGCAAAATCACTCCTGTGATAAGATAGTGATGAGAGGGGAGGAAAACACTGCTTACGTCACCACTACTTGTTTTTTCACACGTTTTAATTGTAGTGATTTTAACAGAAAGTGACCTTATTTTGTCGACTTAGACTTTTTTCTTTTCTTTTGCAGGAAACTACAGTCTCACAAGAAAATAACTGAGAATGGGAAAGACAACTTCACAAATTAAAGCATGATTAAAACAGCAAAGGTGACATCATTATTTTTTTTTGTAATACAAAAATAATGATTTGATACTTTTTGGTAAATTTGCAAAGGACGTTTGGAATAGGGACTCGATAATTCAAGAGGTTTTGTTATGACCCAGTGTAAGCTTGGCAAATGTTGCTGAACACATTTTAAGGGGTCTGAATAGCAGACTGTGGCTGGACTGCCTCAGCAATCTGTTCTTTGTTCACTAGGTTTGAGAAAAGTCCTTCCTAACAGCATTCCTAAGCGTCTGTGACCTGTATAATCATACTTTTGTACTGTTACTAGGCCTGAAATTGTTTTGCCTAAACATGTAATTTATGCGAAAAAGGTATTTTAATTTTTTTGCATTGTGGTCACAAAAAAGTCATTACCTAAAAAGCTGTTCATAGATTTATAATACCTTTATGTAAAATGGAGCACTTTCTTTTATTGATGTGTTAATTTCGATGTAAACTGGCATGGTTTATGACTTCCACATTGTAACATTAACCCCTTAAGTAGTCTAATGACTTGCATGTATTTTGCATGAATTTATTTTTTTATACATTTCATTGTCAGTAAATTACATATGGAACATCTGATGTTAGGAGGAACAAAAATGGTAGTAATTGTGCTTAGTATTTTAAGCCTAAGTGTCTTATTTAAAATTAAAATGAAGTCTTACATAACAGTGATTTTGTAGGTAAAAGTAGAGTAAGAATTTAGTTACCACAGTGAATGATACATGTTTTTCTATAAATAACGATACAGTTGAGGAATTTATAGGTTTCAATGGTTTGAACAGCAGATTTCTAGCAGCACTGCTTATTCCACCAGCCACACATTAGATGATGAAAAAGTTTTGCTCTAACTGTACAACATTAAATAATATTTCTGTGAAATGTTTCCAATCATCTTTGTCTGTCCTGTATAATAAATTCTTTGGTGCTAATATCCTGATTTGGAGTCAGTATCACTGTCTTTTTAGTTCATTTAATTTTGACAAACAATTACTTTACATTTTGGTTCATATGTGTGATAGGCAGAGGAGTGTTGTAGCTACTAATCTTTTAACACAGTTGCTTAATAATTTTACAAATATATTTTGAGGCTTTAAATTCCCGAAGCACATTTATTATCTTTCAGAGATGACAAATGAGTTGAATGGGTATATATGAAAATGAGTATAAAAGGTCTTTTTAAAGAGTCTGTTCTGAAATAGCAGTTCATCAGAAAATAATGTATTACACAGTTTCGAGGAAAGGGAATAAAAGGACATATCAGAATTAAGGATTTCAAGTCCAAGTTCAAGTAGGCTTTATTGTCATTCCTCTCATGACAGACCACTGTAATGTTGGGAAAGTAATATAGTTCCCCCAGAATCACAGTGCAATACTGAGACAATGAAACAAAAAACATAAACATGCAAAGATAAGAAGATCAGTACAGAGACAGACAGTGCAAAGATAATCAATACAACAATTGCAAACAATAGACTGTCCACTAAACAAACTATTCTATAAACAATACACTGAACACTACAGAAACCCAAATTGATTCACAGTAAAATTCTCGAAAAAGTAAACAGTCCTTAACAGCAGTAGGAACATGTAAAGTGACTTGCGCATGGGATTACTATGTCTCTTGTAAAGTTGCTGTGTGTGTGTCTGTATGTGTCTGTGTGTGTATGTGTATACAGTGAGTGAAATAAATATTAGACGCGTCAAAAAAAATTCTGTATATACATTTCCAATGAGGTTATTCCCAGGAAATTTCTACCAGACATCAGTATTAACTCAAGAAATCTGGAAATATAACTAATTCACAACTTTAAAGTCCATAAATAAAGTTATGTGTAATAAAGTGGGATGACTCAGGAAAAAGTATTGAACACGCTAAGAAAAAGCAGTTCTCCAAGACAAGTTAAGGCAAGGAACCAGCCAAAGTCCGTAAGTAATTATACCTCCTATCTGTGCAAATTAATATCAGCTGGGTTAGTAAATTGATGGTCTAAAAAAAGGCTTTTCGTTACCAAGGTGTCACACAAGAAAGCAAAAGCAAAGAGCTCTCCCAAGACCTTCACACCCTTATTGTTGCAAAAACATATTGATGGAATCGGATACAGACGTATTTCAAATCTTTTGAATCTTCCAGTAAACACCGTTGGGGCCATTATCCGCAAGTGGAAGAAACATCACTCCGTCATCAACCGGCCACGCACAGGAGCTCCTCGCAAGATTTCTGACCAGGGAGTCAGAAGAATAGTCAGAAGAGTAGCCCAAGAGCCAATGACCACTAGGAAAGAGCTCCAGAAACACTTGGAGGCAGCAAATACCATCGTCACAGAGAAAACAATAGGCAATGCACTCCACCGCCATGCCCTCTAAACACACACTCACCCCGCAGACTCTGTTACTAAAGAAAAGGTATGTCGAAACTCGTTTAAAGTTTGCTACAACTCATTTGGACAAGACAATGAAATACTGGGAGAGTGTAGTCTCTTTTTGGCTGTCATGTTTGGAGAAGAAATTGCACACTACACCAATAGTGAAGTTTGGAGGTGGAGGCATCATGGTGTGGGGCTGTTTTTCATCGCATGGTACTGGCAGACTTCATATAATTGAAGGAACGATGAATGGAGCCCTTTACTGGATGATTCTTGAGAAGAATCTGCTGCCATCCACCAGGATGATGAAGATGAGACGTGGGTGGACCTTCCAGCAGGACAACGATCCAAAGCATACAACAAAGGAAACTCCCAACTGGTTTCAGACCAAAAAAAATCAAGACGTTAGAAAGGCCCAGTCAGTCACCTGAGTTGAATCCAATTGAACAATATTTAAAGACAATATGTTTAGAAGAATGGGCCCAAATCACAATAAAATAAAAGACAATTAAAAAAAAAAAATCTCTTTTGTTAGAAAATCTTTTGTTAAAAAAAAATCACAAAAATACTCTGCTCTCATGGATATCAAACAATTGCAAACAAAACACAGGTTTAAAAAAAAAAATCTTCGTGAAATATAGGTGTACAACAATTATTGGCACGCCTATGAAATCATGATAAAAAAAAATATATTTGAAGCATATTCCCACTGATATTTTTTTTAAAAAATGGTACACCTGGGTGACTAGGAACAGCAAATTGTGTATATATTTATATTATTAATATACTTTTTTATTATTTAAAAAAAACCTTTTTGGTCATTAATCTATAATTTGCATACAATTATCCTTAATGATGAAGTGAAAATATGTTTTTAGAATAAATTTTTTTTTTAAATTAAAACAAATTGGGCTCGGGTGCATCCTGTTTACTTTGATTCACAGTATAACTGGAGTCCACCTGTGACAATTTCAATTGATTGGACATGACTTAGAAAGGCACACACCTGTGTATATAAGGTCCCACAATTCACAGTGCATCTCTGACCTCTGCAATCAAGTGTCAAAATGTGCTTATGAGTAGCATGTGTAGCTTGACAGAGAGAGAGAGAGAGAGAGAGAGAGAGAGAGAGAGAGAGAGAGAGAGAGAGAGAGAGACTATAAGGTATCCTTATTATCATGTAATAGTAAAAGAAATTGTACACTGCGTGTAGCCTGCAGGCAGGTACTCCGGCAAAACTAGTTATCACAGCATAACTAAAAGGGAGAGACAGAAGGTAACAGAGACATGAGGGAGCCCGGCCATAAAATGGCCGGCCACTCCATCATCAACAAACCTGACTGAACACATGACAGCATGACAGTTTCCAAATATCCCATTCAACACAATACTCAGCCTAGATATAAACAATGATACCCAAACACTAATTGGAAGGCTGTTCTATAACTGTGGGGCTTTGTAAGGGAAAGCTCATCCCCCTGCTACTGCCTTCACTACATTCAGACAGCAAGACCTTACAATAATCCAACCAAGAGGTAATAAAAGCATGAACGAGCTTTTCTGCATCGTGTAGTGACATTATATTATATTTCTTATCTTAGCAATATTTCTGAGATGAAAGAAGGCTATCCTACTCTAACAATATTATCTACCTGGACCTAGTATGACTAGTTCTCTCTTGTCAGAATTAAGTAGACGGAAATTTATGGTAGCGTGATTAACCAGAAATTACTCCTGAATAAAAGTACAAAAATGTAACTCTTTAGACCAATCTCCAAGCACTACATCTAAAAATTTTTTTTAAATAAAAACCAGGCACTGCTCATCAACTGGCTAATACCATCCCTACAGTGAATCATGGTGGCAAGGATGAATTCTGCCAAATACAGAGCGGTCCTCGAAGACAGCCTCTTTCAGAGTGCACACAACCTCAAACTGGGTCAAAGATTCATCTTTCATCACAATAGTGACCTGAAGCATACAGCCAAGACATAACTGAAGTTGGCACTTCACAGACACTCCCTGTCCAATCTGATTGAGCTTGAGAGGATCTGTCAGGAAGTGTGGAAGAAACTGCCCAAAGCTAGTTGTGCAAAGTTAGTACAGACTAACCCAAGAAGAAGATTTGAGTGTGGCCCAGCTCATTAACCTTAAGAAAAGTACACCCTTGACATCAGAAGCAGTTCCCTTTAGCAGAAATAACTACGGCATTTTGCATAATTGTCCACCAGTCTCTGACATCGGCTTGCTGGAATTTTTTGACCACTCTTCAATGCAATATTCTTTCAGTTGCAAGAGGGTTTTCTTGCACGTACTGCCCATTTCAAATCTCCCCACAACATTTCAATGGGATTCAAATCCGGGCTTTGACTAGGCCAGTCCATAACCCTCCATTTATTCTTTTGGAGCCATTCCTTGGAGGATTTGCTAATCCCAGAGGCAGCAAAGCAACCCAAACTATAACATTTCCACCACCGTGCTTCACAGTTGGTATGAGGGGCTTCTCCTAAAAAGCTGTCTTTGGTCTGCGCCAAACATGTCTGCTGTTACCGTGGCCAAACAACTGTATCTTTGATTCGTCTGTCCAGAGCACATTATTCCAAAAGGCCTGGTCTTTGCCTATATGCTCATTGGCAAACTGTAGTGTTGCAAAGGCTTTTTCCTGACACGCCTCCCATGCAGGTCAAATTTGTGCAATCTCTTTCTGATTGTAGAAGCGTGCACTTTGACACCAACAGCTGTGAGGCTTATTAGCAGATTCTGTGATGAAATTTTGGAGTTCTTGGAGACTTCTTTTTGCATCAGACAATCTGCTCTTGGGCTGAATTTGCTGGGGCCGCCAGTCCTGTAAAAATTAGCAGTTGTTAGAGGGATATAAATAAGACAGGTTCCACCTGCACTCCCTAAGCAGGTTCCAATCACTGGCACCCAAATCTTCAACACCTGATTCTCATTTTATGTTTGAAGGTGTGATAAATGTAGGGGTGTACTTTTTTTCCATGTAACCGTTTTTTTTTCTTTTTTTGTAAATTTAAATTGTGAAAATGACTACAAAATATCAATTTTATGTGTCATTTCATAGAGTGTATAAACTTTATTAATAGGCACTGTTTCAAAGAGGATCAAATGATTGCTTGTCCAAATATGTCAAACAAGCCAACAATTTCCATGGGGTGTACTTATTTTTTTACATGACTATATGTGTAGATATTACTCAGAGAGGGTGTGATATACAATATTTTTCTAGATAGTTCCAAAAATAACTTAACCTAAATAGCCTGAAATAGTCCTTATGAGAGATTATTCATCCTTTTGTGATGTATAGAAAATTGGATTAAGTTGAAGAAACATGATAACCTTTTGAAAATACACAATCTCATAGATACTACACTGACAATGACTGATTAAATGAAATTGGGACAGTTGGAGCTCAAATTAGTTTGTTATTATCCATCCATCTATTTTGTGTACCACTTATCTTACACAGGGTCAAAGGGAGCCTGGAGCCTATCTCAGGGAACTTGGGGCACAAAGTGGGGCACAATCACACACAATCACACACTCACACACTACAGACAATTCAAAGATGCCAATAAGCCTACAGCACATGTCTTTGGATGGGGGAGGAAACTGGAGTACCCAGAGGAAACCCTGAAGCATGGGGAGAACACACACGCGCTGTGAACACAGGGTGAAGGTGGGATTTTAACCCCTAACCCCAGAGGTGCGAGGCAAACATGCTAAAGACTAAGCGAGTGTGCCCCGACCCCCCCCCCCCCACACACACACACAGTTTGATAATGTATATGGTTTATTGAACATATGTATGGTTGAACAACAAAAATAGGATGATCAGAAGATTGTGTTTCATGTCACATATAAACATTATTTTCTACAACAGCACTGAATAAAATCCAAGTTGCATAAGAGTCTGGAAAGTACAGCATGGAGTGTGCTGGTTTGCAGTCAGAATAAATATTTTACTAACTAAGTCAATGTTCCCAAGAACCTCGATCGAAGTTTAAGTGAACATTCAGTCACAATATATCAAACTATGGCATCACATTATCAGATGTTCTTTATACACCAAATACGCAGGGAACTGTGGGAACATTTTAAGATATATGCATTAAACCATACACACATATGACTTGTTACTTAAAAACTATACAAAACAAAGAGCAAAATCTAACACATTATAACAGCCAGAGCTCTTTTTTTTCTGAGATCTTACAGGAAATGTATTAATTTGATTGAAATATTGGCTACTGTTTATATTTATCCCACACATCTTGCAACCCCTTAAACTCTCTGCCTATAAGTGAATAATGCAAGTCTGGTTCCAATGATCTTGAGCAGCATATAAGGGGTTCCATAGTACAGCTGTACAGTTTAAATGATATATAATTGTCCATTTGTATAAGTTATTTTTGTTGATAGTTATAAATAAACATCAGTTAAGTTATATGTTATCTTCTTCTTTTTCTTTTCTTCTAGAGAGAAAGTATTTTTGTTGACATGCTGCTGCGATACACAGTGTACTTTCTACTGTGCTTCATCACTAGTTGTGTAAATACCCATCAAAGATAATTGCTATGTTTATCTACCAAGCTTTTTCATTCAGAGTTGTCTCCAAGTGAAAACCAGGTGTTCATATTACCTTTCCCATTTTTATCAGATCCTGTTACCTATGCTTTGTTTTTTACCTTCCCTATAACATTACCATTAAATTTTTTAACTAAAAACATACCACAGCATCACAGTATGACCAGAGAGTTATTTAGAACAGGGATAAATTTCTCAGTTATATTTATTTTTCAACTTCTAACTATTCCTTTCACATTGTTTATTACTTAACCACACAGAAAATGTATGATCAAGTTTTTTTGTTGTTGTTGTTGTTGTTGTTGCTGTTGTTGTTGTTGTCTGAATTTTTGACTTTGTATATTCCTGTTATATTTAATTACTGTAAATTGTAGCATTCTGTTTATAACTCAATGTTTATTTATAAACATTGAGCATATAACATAAAAGCATATAAATGCTTTTATCGATTAAGGGTAAATCAACAAATGAAAATACAAAACAAACTAAAGAAAAATGACTACATCATTAATACTTATCATATAGTAAACGTACTGTAACGACACCAAATGTTAGTGTTTTTTTGTTTTTTTTTGTCCTCGTGCTCTGATCGACAAAGTGTTCTTGGTAGAAAGAGTGCTGTGTTTTAATTTATTTGGACCTGTGGTTGTGGTATTTTGATGGATTTTGGCCATGAAATGAACTGATGTGCTGAGCTGTATGTTTGTACAGAGCGATATAATGAGTTTTGAAAAAGTTAACTTAGTACTGACTAATGCTCATAAGCAATTTAAAAAAAAAACAAAAACAAACTGTAATAATTTATGGACTCATTTCTTCTTAAGGTTTCTTCCTCATTTCTTAGGGAGGTTTTCCTTGTTACTGTCACCTCTGGCTTGCTCATCAGGGATCTTAACCTTTTTACCCCCAGTACACTCTCTAAAGCTCTATCATAGTGTTTCTACAGAACAGTACACTCTCTAAAGCTCTATCATAGTGTTTCTACAGAACAGTACAGTCTCTAAATCTCTATCAGCCTGTTTTCAGAACTACAGTCCCCTCTGAAAGAAATGGGACAGCAAAAAATGAATATGAGACGATGCATCAGAATTACAGCTTTCATTTTGTCATATTTACCTCTAGATGTGTTAAACAACTTAAAACATGTCGCCTTTTGTTTGAAGCCACCCACACAGAAAATGTATGATCAAGTTTTTGTTGTTGTTGTTGTTGTTGTTGTTGTTGTCTGAATTTTTTACTTTGTATATTCTTGTTATATTTAATTACTGTAAATTGTAGCATTCTGTTTATAACTCAGTGTTTATTTTTTAAAATGCTTTTATCAATTAAGAGTAAATCAACAAATGAAAATACAAAACAAACTAAAGAAAAATGACTACATCATTAATACTTATCATATAGTAAACGTACTGTAATGACACCAAATGTTAGTGTTTTTTTTGTTTGTTTTTTTGTCCTCGTGCTCTGATCGACTAAGTGTTCTTGGTAGAAAGAGTGCTGTGTTTTAATTTATTTGGACATGTGGTTGTGGTATTTTGATGGATTTTGGCCATGAAATGAACTGATGTGCTGAGCTGTATGTTTGTACAGAGCGATATAATGAGTTTTGAAAAAGTTAACTTAGTACTGACTAATGCTCATAAGCAATTTTTTTTAAAAAAACTGTAATAATTTATGGACTCATTTCTTCTTAAGGTTTCTTCCTCATTTCTTAGGGAGGTTTTCCTTGTTACTGTCACCTCTGGCTTGCTCATCAGGGATCTTAACCTTTTTACCCCCAGTACACTCTCTAAAGCTCTGTCATAGTGTTTCTACAGAACAGTACACTCTCTAAAGCTCTATCATAGTGTTTCTACAGAACAGTACACTCTCTAAAGCTCTATCATAGTGTTTCTACAGAACAGTACAGTCTCTAAATCTCTATCAGCCTGTTTTCAGAACTACAGTCCCCTCTGAAAGAAATGGGACAGCAATGAATATGAGACGATGCATCAGAATTACAGCTTTCATTTTGTCATATTTACATCTAGATGTGTTAAACAACTTAAAACATGTCGCCTTTTGTTTGAAGCCACCCATTTTTCAACTGATCAAAAGTATTGGAACTTGTGACTAACAGGTGTTTCTTGTTGCTCAGGTGTGCCCTGTTAAATTGATTGTATAAATTGCTCTGAATGTCAACTCTTGGTTTTGAGCCCTGGGTTTTGCCTGTGAAGAATGTGTTTGCTGTTAAAAAGGATAAACTAACATGAAGGCCATAGAGAGGTCTATGGGAGAAAAGCAAGCCATTTTGAAGCTGAGAAAAGAGGGAAAATTGATCAGCGCCATTGCACAAGCATTAGGCATAGCCAACACAACAATTTGGAATGTCCGAAAAAATTAAGAAACCACTGGTGTACTAACAACAAGACATGGAACAGGTCAGTCAAGGAAAACAACAGCAGTTGAGGACAGAAACATTGTGAGAGCTCTGAACAAAAACCCAAAAACAATAGTCAGTGACATCTCCAGCATCCTCCAAAGGGCACGGGTTAAAGGTATTCAAGAGCAGAAACAGGCCATACCACAAGATGCAAACCACTCATCAGCAGTAAGAATCAGGAAGTCAGATTGAAATTTGCAAAGAAATACAGAGATGAGCCACAAAAGTTCTGGAACCAAGATTAGCCAAGCTCAGCAAGTGATGGAAAGGCCAAAATGGAGAAAGAAAGGATTTGCTCATGATCCAAAACATACAAGCTCACTGGTCAAGCATGGTGGAGGTAATGTCATAGCTTGGGCTTACATGGCTGCTTCTGAAATGACAGAAACATTCAGTCTGCCAATTTAAAGAGAACTGTATCCAATCTAATTGGGAGGAACTTCAATTCAATAAAATTTTATTTGTATAGCGCTTTTAACAATTGACATTGTCTCAAAGCATCTTACCTCATCAGAGATAGGGCATCAGGATGGATCAGGCAGGTCCGGAGAGCAGAAAGGGTCAGGATCACTGGCATCTCCATAATATCATGTGCGGCTCCACAGAAGGAGAGAGGGAGAGGGAGGTAAAGAGAGGGAGAGATTGTTAGGTATGCTTACTATCCCATAATAGATAAGACTGTATACTTTGAGTAAAAAAAAAAAGTCTATTCATGGTAAGTTTAAGTAAACAAATGTGTTTTCAGCCTGAACTTAAACACTGAGACTGTGTCTGAGTCCGAACACTAATTGGAAGGCTGTGGGGTTTTGTAAGAGAAAGTTCTTCCCCCTGCTGTAGCCTTCACTATTTGAGGTACCAAAAGATAACCTGCACCTTTTGATCCCTGTAGACGTGGCAGATCATAAAAGACCAAAAGTTCACTCAGGTACTGTGGCATGAGACCATTCAGTGCTTTATAGGTCAGTAGTAGTATTTTATAATCAATGTGAAATTTTACTTTAAGCCAATGCAGTTTGGATATGATAGGGATGATGTGGTCATATCTTCTGGTTCCAGTAAGGACTCTTTCAGCTGCACTCTGATGTCATATCACAGCAAACCAATAACTACATTTCCCATCCTGCACTGCGGCCTACAAACATGTCTGCCATAGACAGCAATTCCCAGAACACTCGCTTTCATTTTAATCAAGCACACCTGCATCCAATCTCACACTCAATAACACCACAGTTTAAAAGGACTTTCTATGCATTCACTCTTTGCAAAGGATTGAGTGTTATCACCATACCAAGCATTTGTACACTATTCTGCGGTTTGTTTCATAGTCTTTGATCTTGTTTCTTGTTTCTCGTTACATGCTTTTGCCTTGCCTGTTTTATGGCTGTTTGCAGATCGCCTGACCTATTGCCTGTTTTTTGACTACGATTTTGTCTCATGATTTGGATTTGTATGCCTGCCTCTCTTTAATAAAAGCTCTTATCTGAACTTGCATCCATCCTAACCTCCATTACATGGATCATGGGACATCTGAACTAACTGGAGCTGGTTGTTTATGCACCGAATGGAACATCCAGACAGTAAGGCATTAAAATAGTCCAACCTAGAGGTGATGAAAGCATGAACAAATTTTTCTGCAATGTGTAGTGACATTATATTTCTTATCTTAGCAATATTTCTGAGATGAAAGAAGGCTATCTTAGTAATATTATCTACATGAACTTCAAATGAAAGACTAGGGTCAATAATCATACCAAGGTCTTTTACTGCTGCTCAAATATGAAATGGAAAGGCCATCCAGAGTTACTGTGTAATCAGAAAGCTTACTTCTAGCTGCACGTGGTCCAAGTACAAGTACTTATGTCTTGTCAGAATTAAGCAAAAGGAAGTTAATAAGCATCCACCGTCTCATGTCTTTTACACATTCCTCAACTTTATTAAGCTGCTGTCTGTCCTCTGGCTTTGCTGAAACATAAAGCTGTGTATCATCAGCATAACAGTGGAAGCTAATTCCATGTTTACAAATAATTTGACCCAGAGATAGCATATATAAAGTAAAAAGCAGTGGGCCTAAAACAGAACCTTGTGGAACACCTAACTTTAGCGGAGTATGCACAGAGAAATCTCCATTTACATCTACGAACTGATAACGATCAATCAAATAAGACCTGAGCCAGGAGAGGACCGATCCCTTAATGCCAACAACATTTTCTAATCTATCAAGGAGAATAGTATGATCAATTGTATCAAAAGCTGCACTAAGGTCAAGTAACACAAGCAAGGAGACACAACCCTGATCAGAGGCCAGTAGTAAGTCATTTACCACTTTAAATAGCGCTATCTCTGTGCTACGATGAGGCCTAAATCCTCACTGATACATTTCATGAATGTTATTCCTCTGTAGATACAAGCATAAACTGCTAGTTTAAATGATTTAGGTACATAGCCAGTGCTAAGGGGAGAAATGATTATTTTTAGAAGGGGTTCGATTACTCCTGGAATAATCTGTTTGAAGAAACATGTAGGTAAGGGATCTAGTATACAAGTTGATCATTTTGCTGAAGAGATTTATGAAATTAGTTCATTATGCAGCAAGACATTGACCCAACACAAGAGACTTTATCAGGGGAATAAAGTGGAAGGTTTTAAACTGGCCAAGTCAATCATCAGACCTTAACCCAATTGAGCAACATTTCACTTCCTGAAGAGGAGACTGAAGCGAGAAACCCCTTAAAACAAACAATAACTGAAAGAAGCTGCAGTACATGCCTGGAAAAGCAACACAAAAGATAAATGCAATAGTTTGGTGACATCAGTGGGTCACTGGTTTGATGCATATATTGCAAGCAAGGGATACAGAACCAAATATAAAGTGTTGTTTACTTTAATTTACTTTAATGACCTGTTCCTATACTTTTGCTTGCCTACAAATTGGGTGGTATGCCACCAAAGGTGCCATGTTCTAAGTTTTTTTTTTTTTTTTTTTTAACACATCTAGATGTGAATATCAGGAAATGAAAGCTGAAATTCTGATCTATCGTCTCATATTCATCTTTTGAGCTCAAACTCAAATTACTTGAAGAATGAATCTTTCTTGTCGTTCCAATACTTTGGAGGGGACTGTATATATAGTAGAATAGAAAATATCAAAATTAGACCATGTGATGGGTTTTCCCAGGCCACAACACACTTATCAATCACCACATTAACGTTTGCCTGTGGACACATTCAGGGTAAGTTCAAATATATATTAATATTAAAGTTAATATCTAGCTCTTGTATTACATAATGTGTTTGATTATGCCACCACAATTAATTGATGAGTCTGTTGACTGAAGAAACTATCAGAAGCACAGATTTTTCATCTCACAACATACGATCTGGTCATTTCTAGGTGAAATTAGGCATGTCATGAATGCGTTGTTGTTATGTCATTGATTGTTTAAAATCAGTGTAGGTGATGTATTACAAACGTATTGCTCATTCCACTGCGTCTCTATTGTATGTAGTTGTACGTGAAGAATAGTGTAGCTATACTGCCATCTAGTGGTATTTGATACAGGTTTACGATTATCGCACCAAGTTCTATACGTAGAATTTTCTGGTCAATAAAAGGAGCATACTCATGCTTATTTTGGTATCCTATTATTTGCCTATAACTTTGCATAGCTGTGTATTTTCATAGCGAAATATATTATTAATATACTTCTACTAATACTCCTAATACAACAACAACAACAACTACTACTACTACTACTACTACTAATAATAATAATAATAATAATAATAACCGTAATGTGTTATAAAAGCTTGAACGTTACAAAACGGAAGCCTTAAGCGACCGTGCAGTATATTTTTTTTCTGTTGTTTTCTCTTTTTAACTTTTTTTCTATTTCCAAACTTTCCACTTGGTCTAACCCCTTTTTGTGTTAGCATTAACGCCACACCAGTAGGTGGCGCGAAAGCATTTACGTTTTAAGTTTTATGTATTAAGACGACATTGCGTTTACGTGTACATGTGGGTATTCCCACGCGCTTTGGCTCTGAAAGCCTGCCATAGGAATGGTCCCAATACGGGTGGTGAAAACATAACATCTTGCATTCAGACGTGGACCCGTTCGGTATTACGTCACGACGCACGTACGTGCTATGTCATCGCCACTGGTGCACTTCCTTCATCCGGGTAGAGGTTTGTTGGTGAGTAAAGCTTCATTGCTAAAAAAAACAAAACAAAAAAAAACGGAACAAAAATAATTTAGTATTCTTTTTAATAAACCAGTGAGATTACAACGAACGCGTGCGTTCAATCTATAAACTCATCTGTCATCTATATTCTGCGTCGCTTTTAGCCGACGTCAGTTGAGGATTAGCTTAGCCGGTGGGTTTGTTCATTATGAAGCGCTAGCTAGGAAGGACTGTATGTTAAAAAAAGGAAGTTCCTCACTCAACATGACTGTTTTATATGTATAAAAATGTCTCATTGCTAATGTGGTCTTTTCATTGAGGAACGCGGTGTTTTCCAGTTGCAGGTGCATCTGTGTATCTTCTGAGATCTCCTCCCTCGGAAGTTAGCCATGATGCTCGGTTTGCGCGTGCTGCTACAGGTGTTGTGTGCACAGCTGCTCTGGGGTCGTGCGTGGGGCTCCGAGCTCACCTTCGAGCTGCCAGATAATGCCAAGCAATGTTTCTACGAGGACATCACCATCGGGACTAAGTGCACCCTGGAGTTCCAGGTACGACACTCGAAAACCAAATGGCTCCCTACAACAGTACACCACATAGCGTGTGAAATAATTTCTGCTACACCGCCTTACTCCCCCAGCTAGTGATGGCATCACCCCAGAATTATCACAGGCCACAGGCCCAATATATCTGAAGTATCAATGCCTGGTTTCAATCCCCAGCAGAAACGGAAATCCCACTTATCAAGCAGCGTTCACTAAAAACCTTTTGTGAATAATGACAATTAAGAGAAGATATTAAACAGTAGTGATGTATCATTCATGAATGATTCGTTCATTTTGAACAAATCTTTCATATGACTCGGGAACAACGAGTTGTCTCAGGGTCAATTCGTTCATTTTTGACTGCGCATGCGCTGCGACATCCCCATAGGTTCTGTACAGGAAACAGAAATGATTAGTTCACGTCTTGAGTCTTCAGGTTCGAGTCGTTCGGTCATCACATCACAGCTCCATTGTATTCAGAATATGGGGTGGTCAGGTGATGAACGAACGACTCGAACCCGAAGACTCAAGATGTGAACTAATCATTTCTGTTTCCAGGGAACAGATGTGAGAAAAGAAAGAACGACTCGGATCGGGAGGCGAGGTGAAATAACAGACTGCATAGCCTAAAGACCTACTGCTAAGCTATTAATTAATCATTTCTGTTTCTCATAATTTGGCTTTGGCTGCATTAGCCTATAGTTTATTTTTTATTCCAAACGTTTGCGCAAGTACAAGATGTGTTGGGGAATTGAACATGTAACATTTTAATTATATTCTGAAATGACCAAAATGACTCAGGAAAAGATTTGTTCATTTTGCTGAACGAGTTTCAGAGATCCAAGTCAGTAAAATGATCCGAACTTCCCATCACTACATAACAGGAGCATGCAGCCTTCAAGTACTTAACCCTTGCGCGTCAATTAAAAAAAGTTACACACAGGTCCATAAAGGACAAAAATGTCCATGTCAAAAAACTGTCATAGAAACATTATATATTAATATTTTGTTCCACTTTCATTTATGTAGATTTTTTTCAAAAGCATCAGGTCTGATAATAATTACCAAACATTCATTAATTTTCAGAATTTTAACCCTTTAAACGCCGGTTTGTTTACTTAATGCAAATATCTTCAAAACTCAGTAATCTTCTCTGACTCATATACATGGGGTGCGATTTGTGATTTCCAGTACAATATCATTTCTTTCTTTCAAACTGTTCACTCGTGTAAAATTTTCAATACAAACACACCCATGTAATTATAGCTGCATCATTTATTCAGCTGGTCTGCAGCACTTTATAATACAGCAGAATCAGGAAAAAGGAAAGACATGGATTTTCCCCACAGACTAAACCCGAGAAAACACTACACATTTCAGAAAATTAAAAATCAATGTTTTGAAACCTTGTCAACAAAATAAAAGCCTATTAACACAGAATCCATCATTTTATACTTAAACATCATGGGTATTAAATATTGCAGTTTGAATGGGTTCAATGGGGACATTTTTGTCCTTAAGGTCCTGAGTGTAACTACTTTGTGTACCTAGTTTATAATTGATTTATGAAAGCAAATGAGGGTAAAGTTTTAAAATTCCAATAAAAATATACACCTTTTGCAAAATTTATGCAGTTTGTATTAATACAGACAAAATTATAGATAAAAAAAAGAAAGACAAAAATGTCCATAAGGATACACAAGGGTTAAGAATTAACGTGAACGTTTCAGTCATTATGCAAGTATACAGCACTGTTTGGATAATATAATCTAAAATGTTTTACCACTAGACTAACAGTAAGAACTGCACAGTGATGTAGTGTTAACCAGATGATTGTTTAAGTAAACCAGTTTTTACATTTAGTTTGTGGTTCTTTTGCACAGGATACCTAGCACTGCTATAAAAATTAATTTAAAAAAACATAGATTAGAAGCTTTGTAAAGCTCACACAAGCTTTCAAACTGATTCCTGACTTATAGTAGAGTGAGGATTACTGAGCGCCAGGCTTGTGCGAGTATTTTTTGCATAATACTTCATTGCCACGATATCCACTGATGTTCATTCTGAGTATATTATAACATGTCATATGTTATTGCCAGACCTCACATTTTTTGCGAAGGAGCTTCACAATTAAAATATCAGAGTTTTTTTTTTTTTTTTCTCTTCGGGTGATTCCATCTCAAATGAGCGGCCTGTGGCAGAGGACTTTTCCACCACCCGTCTTAGATTTTGCTGATTTTTTTTTTTTCTTCGCATTTGTTGGGACATGCACAAGAACAAAAACCCCCAATTCTTTTGAGTCAGCTCTCATTCATTATAAAAAATCAGCCATTGGCATATCTGTAATGATTTCAATGAAAAATGGCAAAAATGCCACTTTTAGGGAGTACCCACATTTGATCACTGCCCGCCCAGCACCCTACTTCTGTCGACCTATATCAAGCTACAAATTGAGACTTTTTGCTTTACATCTTCTTACAGATAAGTGAAAATTGGGTGTGTACTATGCCACATTACAACTTGATAGCAGAAAAAAAAACTATTTTGACAAAATACTTACATACAAATGTACGATATACAGTTACAGTAATTCAGTGTTCTTATTATTATACTACTACCCCATACTACTCCTGACATACTGCTTTTCACCTACTATATATTAGGTAAGTATGCGGTTTCGGACACAGTCTATATAAGTTCTGTGTAAGCTTTCTGTTGACAGTCACTGTTAACCTTTTTAGGAGTGCCTCCTTCAAACCAGGGTCTGAATTTGACTGCAGATAGATTTTTTTATGTGGTGCACAGGTAATGATTTAGGCACTGGGTTAATATTTGTTAGTAGGGCAGCGACTGAAGAACCAGACCAATCCATCGGTGTAGACTGGGAACTGGAAGAACCAATCCTGGTACACCAGAGACATCACAAATTCGAACCTACTCCAAACCGGTTTGAAAATGTTCAGACTATTCTCTGATGAAACATCCACCATCATTTCACAGGGAAAATCTGCTACTGCAATCAGTGCGTCTGTTCTTAAACCCAGACTGTATGCCGCTGTAGTCTATGATATGCATTGTTATCTTTTTGTATTGGGAGAAAACGTATTGAAAATTGGAGCATTTATGTGAAATTTATGCGCTGTTGTATACCAGACCACAGTTTGTGAATGGAAGAATCCTGGCTGCCATTCATTCATGTTCAGACACTGGGTTCTGTACCTGCAGCCTTGGCCAGTCACTGGATAGCAATGCAAGCTGCAAACTGCTGAAGTAAAACTATTCGTGATCAGAAAAATGAGCCAAACTGCCTAGTCACTGGCATTATGCAAGCTTTGTTTCATTCCTTATCTGGGTCCTGTTTGGGATGCTGACATTATTTGTATCGTAGCAGTAACAACCACATGGAATTGAACGAACATGTGAAGTTTGTTAGGTTGTGCCCTCACACGTATTTGGGTAGTTACAGATGTCACCATGTGTATTGGTTAGAATTTGCTGTTTGAATATTTGACCAGTGTTTTGCGCTTACGTATATTCCGATAACCTAACAGCTCACTAACAGCCATTTACTATTGTTGCAGCCTTATGGGTGACTTTCATTAAGCTGTGCTCAATCTGAATCTGAATCTTTGGTTCTTAAAATATACTTGTTTATCTATTTATGGCTTATTAAATGTGAAATGGTTATTCCAAACTAATATCTACAGTTCATGTGAATATGTGAATTCCTGTACAAAAAAAATTCTAAATGTGTAAAAATGGCTTTATTTCTTTGCATTGTGGCATAACACAAATTTCACTTTAGGCCTATTTGTAAGATGAAGTGAAGCTATAAATGTCTCATGAAAGTTGTAGCTTGATCTAGTAGTTTAGGAGAAGTAGGGTTCTGGGGTGGGGTCGTGGGTACCCCAAAGAAGTGCCAATTTTGTCATTTATCATTGAAGTCATTACAGATATGCCAGGTTTGGTTTGTTCTAATTCTACATCAAAAAGGAAATACATGTCAAGTTTTATCTTTATGGCATGATGCAGAACACATCTGAGCTAAATTGTAAAAACGGCTGCCATTTAATAACGAGTGAACGTTGATTTTCAAAAATGTGAAAAATTAATGTATGATCGAATTAGCTTATATTAGACAGGTATATTGTTCGAGACAAAGGAATCTCAGATTATGTCCTTCAGTCCTCCGTCAGCCTTTTCAGCCTTTTATTTCTCTTAACTCTTAGTTCTGTGCTATGAGCGAGAAAGTGTGATTGACCACAGAGTATTCAGGCCTGGGGAGTCTAAATGAACACACTGACACATGCTGTTCACAGGGACATCCAGTTTATTTAGTCTAGAACAGGAGTATTGATACACATGAACACCAGCATTGTATAGGCGGGTTTCTACTTGTGCAGGTGCTAGACAGATTTAGACAAAACACACAGCACACTACAAAAATAAGTCTTTTCACGATATAGAAAATACATGTGTCAGCTATAATAAAGGAAGGCAGTTGATCAGCTTATTCAAAGTGGTAATTAAATTAATACATTCATCATAGGTATTTGATGGCACAGAGACACACAAACAGAAACTATAACCCAGTATTCCCCGTATCTAAGGTTTCTTAATAGCAGTTCATAATATAAGAGAGTACGTGATAAGAGAATTCCCTTCATATATATTTAGCATTGTTAAACATTATTTTGACTGAAAGAGAAAAATAGCTGAAAAGTTTGATGTAAAACAGGACAAAATAGGCGTCTGATCTAACACTTTACAGATAATGTTTATGAAAATTAGAAATTGATTCAATAAAGTGTGAAACAATATTAAACAAGCAGTTTGTAAAAACATTATCAAAAATGTTTGATCACCTAAATATCCACCGCTGCTGATATGCAGTTCCTCACTGCACACCTGGTCATGTTATTTACCCTCCTGTATTCTCCTGAAATGGTGGAAATACTTGTTTTCCTGTCTTTTTGTAGGCTGTTGCTTGCGAATGTTTAAATCATTGGTCTGAATTTTTTTTTTTAATGGTATATAGTGATTACCACAGCAGTGTATTCAGTCCTAAGTGGTGTACCGATCCCTCTTTTGTTTAGTTTAAGTAAACACTATTTTCACTTAAAAAAAAGTTTTGTTTTGTTTTTTTTGCTCACTTTTGTTGCCAGCGGTTTAGACTTTAATGGCTGTGTGTTGAATTATTTTGAGGGGACAGCAAATTTACACTGTTACACAAGCTGTACCCTCACTACTTTACATTGTAGCAAAGTGTCATTTCTTCAGTGTTGTCACATGAAAAGATATAATCAAATATATACAGAAATGTGAGCGGTGTACTCACTTTTGTGAGATACTGTATATCAACAGTGGGCTCTTGTGTTTTGTTTTCTTCAGAGTGGCTTTAAGCTTCTTTTTTTTCTTCTTCTTTTTCTTCTTCTAGACCTTGAAATGTTCTTGTTGCTGAAGCTAGTCTTTTTCAGGAGAATCAGGCTGTTCTCAAATGTTTTACTTTCCGTGTTAAAAAATTCACTCCTCCTTTGTTGTTGTAATTTACTGTAATGAGTATAATCCACATACTCGAATATTAGGTACATTTTAGCCAAATGTGTAACACTGCATTTATTTGCTAGTGCCATTTTTACATTAGATATTTCCCCCCATCTAGTTACGCAGTGTGTAAAACTTTAAATGTCATTTTAACAAAAAAAAAATTCCTGTTTTTCTCAAATGTAATTTGTATGTTTTACTTTTATTTCTTTAAGATAATGTTAAGATACTAATAATCATAATAACAAATTTATTTATAAAGTTTTGCAATTCCCAATTCAAATAGTTTTCCATAAAAACGACACAAAAACTTCTAATTTTCAAGCCGCAACAATCACAAAAAAAACCACTGCCAAATCCTGTACGAACTGAATAGAGATAAAAAGGTAAAGTGAAAAATATAAATATAAAATAAGCACAAGGAGATAAAAAGGATTTAAGAAAAAAAATTGATGATTAAAATGTACTGTAATAGAAGTGAGTGATGTGACTGTACTAGAACACCTTCGGAAAAAATGTGTGTAAAAAAAAAATAAGTAAATTATCATGTATAAAAATAAATTTAAATCAAATAGATAAAAAATAATTTACAAAAATACAATAACTAAATAACCTCATTATTATTATTATTATTATTATTATTATTTATGTTGTTGTTGTAGTTATTGTTAATAGTGATCTACACTGTCAAAACATAGAGTAATAATAAAATCAAGGCCCTCCCTGATATCACAAACCACACAGAGTCACCAGACCCCAATGAATAATCACAGGTCTGATCGACAAAACTAAGATCATTCCTTGCTGCTCAATTTCTAAAAGGATGCTGTTAGTTTTAATAGTACCTGAACTGTGAGAACTAAAATGTAAGTAAAGTGGTAACGTCATCAGTCTGCTGTGTCCAACAGTATGAACATTGTAAAGCTAGCACTGCAGGGTTTGTTTTTTTTCTATGACCTGTGTGTTAGCATTCCTTTCACAACCCTACCATGGAAAAATATTAATGATGTGCACTTTGGTTGGATTCCTTTATCTGGAATGTTTTTATGGTAGTACACACAGGTCAGTGTGTAAAGCCTAGTTCACAGACAAATGCCAACCAATGGCAACAGACACGTTTGTCGGGTTTTGTCAGATCGGTGTAAGAACCCTGCTGGTGTTGGTCGGTGTTTGTTTTTACCAACTGAACGTGTTCAATCGCCGTTTATCGGCCGTGGAATGTCTGAGCAGTGTGGCATTTTCCAGCAAGCTGGTTTTGAGTTGACAAAACCAAACAAATCCAACCCAGATTAGTCAAGGTTAACCAGCATCATGAAACTTATCAACTTTCTCAGTCAACCCTGAACCAAGGTTAACTCAGCGTGCGCGTGCACATAAATGCCAGACGTCTGCAGCAAACAGCCAATAGCGTTCAGTATGGGGGGGGAAACCAGGTGCGCATACTTCCAGTTGAAGCACGAGGGATTATTTGGTGGAAATATGAGGAACCTATGCTAAATTCAAAAATCGCATCATTGCCGCTGCCAAAGCTCGGGAGAATTAAATATTAATAAATTTCATGTCAATTTGTGAAAATATATATTAGGACAGGAATAATACCACCATAGAAAACATACCACTCTCAAAGAATTCAATAAATGGCCTACAGTTTGCGGTAACAGTAAGCGTGTGGCTGAAGAACCCGGCACAGATGAACTATACCATCTGCCCAAAATCCATATCTTTCATACAGATGGTCATCAGGAAAAGCCAGGGGATTGTGTGTGTCCCTAAAAATGATTTTCCTTTGAAGTTCACTTATTTGCGCTGTGAGCTCCACAGGATTCCCCACAAATGGTGAAGCCTAAAGGGTTAACTTGCACACATCAGATTTATCTCACTTTGCTCACAGCTGATCAGTCCAGTTTGGGTTTGAGTTCTCTTAACCAGAATAAAACCTGCTCTGGAGCAGGTTAGCCGTGTAGCGCAAGTTACCATGATGATGGAATCCACTGAAAACCAATCCACCTTGTTGAGACAGAAAAAACAGAGTTTGCTCAAACTAAACTCAGATTTACCTGGATAGCCACCGAAACTGTAACCATGATGATGATAAAGGCGTCCCTGGAAACCCCATAGTAACGAAAGCCTGTGTGCGCAATCGTCGTTGTGGGTTAAACTACAGATTTCTGGACAAATCAGAAACAAGAGGATAAATTAACTACGGATGTGTTATTTCAATACAATTGTTTATTTTGACCCCTGGTGAGGGTCATCGATTGTTGTGTTCTGGTTTTAATCAGGATCATCCTCTAACTGTATTCTGTTTCATGAAGTGAGATTGCAACAAATGTTTAGATCAGGGGTCTCCAATCTTATCCGCAAAGGGCAGGCGTGGGTGCAGGTATTTATTCATTCATTTCATTGCACGTCCTCTGCATAAACGTCATTAAGCACCCTGTCTCTCACGTCGCAACACCCAAGGCTTCACCCCACAACCGCTTTGGTTTCACTCTTCATCTTTTCAGCCAAGGAGCGACACATGAAGACGCTAGTAATAGTAGCGTTCGGATTGCAGTATAAGGATCATCCATTTTTAAATCAGTCTGACTGTCCATGAAAAGTTTGTTGGTGTGTGTTGGGGCAATGTGAACATGACAGTTGTGTTTCCCAGCATTCGAAATCCAACAGTTTGTGCTTTTCTACGTTGGTCGGTGTCTGTTGAACTAGGCTCAACAGAACCATGAAGGTTTTTTGTTTTTATTCTAGGTGTCTAAAAATGTCGCGTCTAAACTATTTGTTCACATTTGATCTTTATTATTTATAGGTTGTTACCGGGGGCCACTACGATGTTGACTGTCGTCTGGAGGATCCGGACGGTACAGTCCTGTACAAAGAAATGAAGAAGCAGTATGACAGTTTCACGTTCACTGCCGCCAGGAATGGGACGTACAAGTTCTGCTTCAGCAACGAGTTCTCCACGTTCACACACAAGACTGTCTATTTCGACTTCCAAGTCGGTGATGATCCTCCACTCTTCCCCAACGAAAACCGAGTGACTGCTCTAACTCAAGTACGTATTTCACACGTCGTCTAATACAGAGGAGGATTCTCAAGCGTAAGGGTTATAATCAGGGATAGGAATAATAACATGGTTAAATCACTGATTATTGTGTAGTCGAGATTTAGTTTAGAGTTTTTCACACCTTGCTTAACCGTCGTTCTTAACCCCGGGTTAGAGGAGCGTTTCACACTTGTAATTTAGAAAGTGTTTGAGGGGGGGAAATTAAAAAAAAAAAAGTCAGACTGTGACAAAATGCGTCAGTTGGAGCAAAGAGGAGACCGTTTTATTTTTACAGTTATGGTCCGAAAAGTAAACAGTGACGCTACTGTACAAGTAAACACAGGTCTCTCCATGCTTAAAAGGAATTCAAAATAATATTCATATAATTTGCGCCTCTGTTTTGTTTCTTTTGTCTTTTTGACTTCGTTTTCTCGCCTTCGTGCGTCTCAGGAGGTTTTAAACAGCCGAGGGGATTTACGTGGTGAGGTTTTTTTTCTCACTGACGCAAAAACGCGAGACAAGCCGTTATTTAAACTGGCCGTGCGCTGTATTTATCCAGTCATGGTTATTCATACTGCAAGTATGCAAATAAGAGCATTAACCCAGGGTTAATGTGAAACATCAGATTATGAATATCCTGGATTAATTGTTAACCCCGGGTAAAGTATGAGTAGTGTGTGAGAAGAATAACCCAGGATTCTGTTTACCCGGGGTATAGGACGACCCAGGGTTGGTTTGTTTTTTTGTTTTTTTTTTAATGAGTGTGTGAATAGCACTTTTGTGTAAGTAACGTCACTGAAACCATTTGCGTTGTTTCGCGTGAACGTTTCTGACTCGTGGTCATATTTGATCTCCGTCAGATGGAATCTGCATGCGTCTCCATCCACGAAGCCCTGAAGTCTGTGATCGATTACCAGACCCATTTCCGGCTGCGGGAGGCGCAGGGACGCAGCAGAGCAGAGGACTTGAACACCAGGGTGGCCTTCTGGTCCGTCGGGGAGGCGTTTATCCTCCTGGTGGTCAGCATCAGCCAGGTCGTCCTGCTCAGGAGCTTCTTTTCAGACAAGAAAACCACAACGACTCGCGTCGGATCCTAACATCTTCAAGTCATTGTTATTTTCGATCTCTCTCGTTCTCTCTCTCACACACACACACACACACACACACACACACACACACGCACACAAACAAGGGACTAAAGGCATGCTGCCATGGTTCATTCTCCACTTTTAGGACTACATATTTAATGTTTATTTAAAGATGTATCTGTTTGGCTTTACATCTTTTAGGCTTATGTATGGCATAACATTCATATACAACAAACAAACACATATTTTCAGCGGTAAGAAGCAAACCTCATAATTTATTGTGTGGGTGGGTGTTTAATTTTTACACTGCTTTCTTTCATTTGTAGATGTGGGAGGGTGTGGGAGGAGCTACTTAACACACGCTTAGCTCTGCAGAACTGTTAATGAACTCGTGACTGTTGGGGTGTTTAGAGATCAGCGGTAGGACTTCAGTATTAAATGAGTATCATAAAAACACTTTCAGAAACATGTTAGAAGCACACCGGGATAACGTATTTATTCAGAGCGGAGTTCCTTTTCATTTTTTTCAGTTTAGTACTTTGCGTCTGGTTCGTTTTTCGTTCTGTCATCCGCTTACTGGTGCTCTGTTGTTACTTTCTTAAATGAGGTTCGTTTTGAACGGCTGTATTTTTGTCACATAATTAGTAGGTCTTAAATTTCACTAACATCACATTAAAGACAAAATTCATAAGCACTGACTTAAATTATAGAATCTGGAAGCGTGATTTTAGAAAGCACTGATTTATGTAAAAAAAAAAAGAAAAAAAAAGAAAAGAAAAACAATTAAAACATAATGGTGGTCACTGAATCCATTTGCTCACAGTTGAACTTCAGAGTACACACGCCAGGTGCTTTGGTATCGTGTTTGAGCAGGACATTATAAGGTTTTTGACTGTGTAAATACAAAGTTCCTGTGTATCCACTGCCCTGCAGTTTCAACCGAACCTGTCCTCAGCTGTAAGGTGGTAGTCGAGTGTGTTGGGAGGACTGAAAGCTTGAATCTGCAGGGTAGTCGGTCACAGTGACTGTAAATGAGAAGAGAAATTCCAACCGTATGGCTGGAGAACTTGATTTGTAAAACAGGCGAGTAAATAATCCAATTCAAACGGAGCCGCATACGCCAGCTGATTTTGTCAAATCCAATGGGTCAACAAAATAAATGCACCAGTTGGATTAAGAAATGGCGGATGAATTTTTTGAATATTTAGCTTGTATGGAAATGTACATGTTGATGTACTTAATACTTAGGTATTTTGAGGTTGGAGTTTACAATGATTATGATTTGGGCTAATAAAAATGATTTCCTCCTGTAGTCCTGTTGGGTTAAGTGTGGGTTAAGTAGCAGATTTCAATTAGTTGATATGGCTGTGTAAAGCAACATGTTCACAGTTTCTTTTTAATTAAACTGGCTTCACAGGAACTCCAATATGTCTGTGCTAGCTTTGCTGTGGGTTTTCTTTTTCTTTCATTTTCTCTGTACGTTTGGTCTTCATCAGCTCTCAGATTATGTATGATTTGTTCAGTGTTAACAAATTGCCCTTGTATGTTTAATCAGATCCAGAGAAAAAAAAGTGAGATCTGTTATACACAATCAATAAATCTGTGAAATACTTTATTACATTGTATTAGTCTTTTACATTCTGTGTGACGGGCACATGATGGCTTAGTGGTTATTTGTTACCACGTTCGCCTCACAACTCCAGGGTTGGGGGTTCGATTCCCGCCTCTTCCCTGTGTGTGTGGAGTTTGCATGTTCTTCCCATGCTGCAGGGGATTCCTTCGGGTACTCTGGTTTCCTCCCCCAGTACAAAGACATTCATGGTAGGTTGATTAGCAGTCCAAAATGTCCGTAGTGTGTGAATGGGTGTGTGATTGTACCCTACGATGGATTGGCACCCTTTCCAGGATGTACCCCGTCTTGTGCTCCATGTCCCTTGGGACAGGCTTCAGGTTCCCCGTGACCTTGAACGATAAGCGGTGTAACAGATGGATGGGATGCTGTGTGAATACACTCGCTGTACTGCTGTATTGCCACCAGGGGGCAGTGTGTGCAAATGTAGGTAAAACTTTCTAACTATAAGCAGTCTCATAAGAATGCAGGGTTTATTTATTATAAGTGTTACTTATATTTATTATAAATATGTATTATATAATTTTAATTATCTATAAATATAACAAGGTGTATGTATATCACTATCTCAGTCATATATCAACTGTATACTCTACTTATAAATATTCGTAACGACCATACGTTTCTATGGTCAATGTTTAAACACCATGACTAGTGAAAATCTCGTCGTGAGGAACTTCTCGAGCGCCTCAACGTCGTGACTACAGAAATGTATTGTTTACGTTTGGTTAGACGTCGCGCCGAGACGCGGCGTTTCTGATTGGCTAGCTTTAACTGGAGTAATGGGACTTAAACGGAAAGCTGCCGCTGCCAATCACTTCCTTGCTCGTCGTGAGGAACTGAAAGTATCATATGAGGAAAACATAAACAAACAGGCGTTTATTTCCTGGGGAAGACTTTATTTCAGAAAAACACACACACACAAAAACACGCCATTAGCGTTAGTTGAGCTGCGGTCGGATTCCAGCACAACGGCTTTGATTCAAGGGCGTAGGTTTGGTCTCAATATTGGTAGGGACACCCACCGGAGACACACCCACCCACCCCGGGAAAAAAGGACTGTTTAATGTTGACAACCAACTGGTTTATTAAAATATAATATCTATATTTACATTAAGATCTGTATTTACATTTAAATTCAAATTATACAAAGCAACTCAAAGACTAAAAGAAAGTAAACTATGAAATTACTTGTTAACAGAAAAGAGAGAGAAAAAAAGTTTTGCATCCAACATCTTGATAACAACATTCTTCATGATAGTCCTTGGTGTACTTAAAATATATGTACATTGGTCATTTACAATTAATCCATAATTGCATATGAAGAGTTCATTTGCATAAACAGACATCCACCATTTTAATTCATTTTCATAAATCATTTTTCAAATAGTGCATTCCAGATAATACAAATCAAGCTGCAATTGGGATGTTTTGATTACATTCATTTTCACTTAATTAAAACAACCCAACTGCAGTTTGATTGATATTACCTTTAATGTGCAATAAAAAAAACATGATTTTTAAATATTAATAAGAATGGAGATATCTGGTTTTGCAAATGAACTCTTCATATAGGCCTATGTTTAATAACAAACTCAGGACCAATATGTTGACTTTCAAAGGTTATACTGTATATTTGCTGAACATCCTAAAGACTGACTTTAATGCTGATGCCTCCCTACAATTCTAAAATATAATTCATAATCAGAACCTCACCTGAAACCCTGAAGACGCAGCTGTTTCATCCTGCTCTACTTCAGCCTGCTGCTGCATTTCCTGCATACTAACTAATTCATTAAATGATGATATTTTCATGGGCTTCCTAGACTAAAATTCAACTCAACATAATTTCATATACACACCTATTTTATGTTCCAGCTAGGAACCTGACTGCTAGCCTGCAGATTACAGAAGCCAGGGTTAGCTTGCTAATTAACACTAGCTAACACGGTTAACTAACATCAGTTGACATTACTTTCCGCGGTGCAAGGCTGGTGACGTTTGGTCGCCAACAGGTTTTCATTTTAAATCAATGTGGCTACTGGACAGTTAGTTTACCACCTATTACTTACGCTTTGGGTGGGGGAAAAAGCTCCTGATGTCTTGTCATTTTTTTGGTGGCATGATATCTACAAAGTACAAAACATGTTGGCATGGGGGTATTTTAGTTATCAAACACTGTCTGATGAGGGAGATGATGAGAGAAAATTTAATGATGGGAGAGAATTTAAAAAATATATTCAGTTGTATTGGTTCTATGTCCACTCAATACACATTATGTCCTTTTTGTGTGTTTATTTCTTGAGAAATAGAAGAGAAAAGCTTGAATGTACAGCGAATGTCCAATATAAACCCAACTTTAACGCGATGCGCATGGTTTACAAAACTGAGGGTACGGATTACAAATCTGATGGTACGGTTTACACATGGCTGTATTTTTTTTTCTTATCTGACACTAGGGGGGCTCCGTAGAATAATTATTAGTGATATTAGGCTACATTTATCTGACAGGACACGGGCTGAATAGCGATGCATGGTGGTCCATTAGGAGGTAGTTTATAACACTGCAATGCGGCCAGCTCAAGCTGCTCCAGGATCTTTTGGAGAACCAAACTGACCACGAGGTGACGGAACTGATGTCCGAGAAAACAAACGGAGTGACACCGCTGTTGATGGCGGCACGCTATGGGCATATTGATTTAGTCGAGTACCTTCTGAAGCGCTGCTGCGTGCCCGTAGAAGTCTGCGGGTCTGTCAACTTTGATGGCGAGCACTTCGAAGGAGCCTCTCCGCTGTGGGCCGCTTCGGCGGCCGGACACCTGAAGGTTGTGCAGTCACTCTTAGGCCATGGTGCTTCTGTGAACAACACCACGCTCACCAATTCGACCCCTCTGAGAGCCGCTTGCTTCGACGGCCACCTCGACATAGTCAGGTATCTGGTGGAACACAAAGCTGACTTGGAAGTGGCCAATCAGCACGGCCACACGTGCCTCATGATTTCTTGTTATAAGGGCCACAAAGAGATCGTGCAGTATCTGCTGGAGAGAGGCGCTGACGTTAATAGGAAAAGCGTCAAAGGTAAACCGCAACCACGAACGACGAAAGCTTTTGCTACTTGCGTGAAATAATCTGTCAGGTTTAAGAAGAATGTTATTTCTTTAGTGTTTATTTCTTATTTTTTATATCTCTTTTCTGAGGTCGTAGTGTTGAATCTGAATCAGTTGTGAATAACTTTCAGTAGTGAGGTGTGTAAACGAGGTCTCATTTAACCGCTAACCTCTCTGCATTCTGTAGGTAACACGGCCTTGCATGACTGCGCCAAATCAGGAAGTCTGGAGATAATGAAAATGCTTCTGAAGTACGGCGCCACGATGGAAAAGGACGGCTATGGAATGACTCCATTGCTCACAGCTAGTTTCAATGGGAACACGAACATAGTAGACTTCCTCACACAACACCCACAAACGAGCAAAATGGAACGAATTAATAGTTTAGAATTGTTAGGTGCTACTTTTGTGGACAAAAAGAGGGATCTTTTGGGAGCTTTAAAGTACTGGAAGAGAGCCATGGAGATGCGGTACAGCGACTGCAGCAACATCCTCTTTAAAGGCGAACCTAAAGAACTTGTAATGGCGTACGACTACGCAAAGGAGGCCGGGAGCATGGAAGAGCTGGACAGTTTGATCTCGGACGAGGACAGGATACGAATGCAGGCTCTCCTTATTAGAGAACGCATCCTGGGCCCATCGCATCCAGACACGTCCTACTACATTCGGTACCGAGGAGCTGTGTATGCCGATTCGGGGAATTTTGAACGGTGCATCAACCTGTGGAAGTATGCCCTGGACATGCAACAGAATAACTTGGACCCACTTAGTCCTATGACTGCCAGAAGCTTGCTCTCATTCGCTGAGCTTTTTTCTTTCATGCTGCAGGCCCGTGATGACGGCTTCCTGGGGACCTCTGTGTCTTTTGACGACCTCATGGGCATCCTTGGCAAAAGCGTGCTGGAGATCGAACGCGCCATGAAGCTGCGGCAGCCCGGGCCCGACCCAGCTCAGCTCAGCAAGGCACTCGCCATCATACTGCACCTCATCTGCTTACTGGAGAAAGTCCAGTGCACGGTCGAGCAGGACCATTTCAGGAAAGAAACCATCTGCAAGTTCCTCAAGCTGCATCCGTGCGGGAAAAACGGCTTCAGCCCCCTTCACCTGGCCGTGGACTGGAACACGACGTGTCCCCCCGTCTGCAAGTTACCCTCGTTCCAGCTGACCTCCATCCTTCTGGAGTGTGGCGCCGACGTGAACTGTCGCGACGAATATAACAACAGCCCTCTGCACGTAGCCGCCTCCAGCAATCGCGTCGACATCATGAAGCTGCTTATCGCATGTGGCACGCACTTCGACAGCACCAACTCCTTCAGGCAGACTGCATGTGACCTGTTAGACGAGAAGGAGATGGCCAAGAACCTGATTCAGCCCATAAATCACACCACACTGCAGTGCTTGGCCGCTCGCACCATCATCAAGCATAATCTTACATATACAGGAAATATTCCAGAGAAGCTTGAGGCTTTTGTGCTACTGCACAGATAATGACTGAGTCATTAAAATTATGGACTAACACACATTGGGAATTGTGTTGTGATTTTTTTTTTAAAGTAGACACCCTTTTTGCCTAGAATTTCCAGAAATGTATTCTTGGCATTTTCTCAGCCGATTTCTTGAGGAATTCCCCTGAGCTGCTTTTCAAACAGTATTGAAGGAGTTCCCACCTATGCTGGACATTTATTGGCTGGAATATTTTGCTCCAAGTCATCCATTTAAAAAAATATTTTTTTAATAGTTTTCTAGAAAGAATCAAATGTGTCTACAACATTTAATCGTACTCCTTCAGATCAAAAGGTTTATAAAATCATGAGAAACATTTCAGTCAAGCGTCTCCCAAACTTTTCAGTGGTTGTGTGTGTGTGTGTGTGTGTGTGTGTGTGTGTGTGTGTGTGTACACTAGGGATGTCACGATACCAAAAATTTAGTAGTCGTTACCGATACCACCAAAAGTACACGATACTCGATACCAAAGTCGATACCACAGTGTGCTATAAAAAAATTAATAAAAAATTTAATTAAAAACTCTCCCGGACGACATATACTAGCAGAGAGAGAGAGAGGGAGAGGGGGAGAGCGAGAGGGGGGGGGGGGGGGGGTGTTTTTGTTATCAAACACTGTCTGACAATGAGTGGAGGTGCACTCCTAAAAGCGCACACACACACACAAATACACACACACACCTTACACTCTGAATGCAAGCATTAGTTTAAATTCACTGATATGGTGGCAGGCCAAAAAGATTTATTAAAAGCATGAGCATTTTAATAATTATTAGTGATATTAGGCTACATTTATCTGACAGGACACGGGCTGAATGGCGATGCATGGTGGTCCATTAGAAGGTAGTTTATAACACTGCAATGTGTTAGCGTCATTAACAAATAACTGGCTATCGCTAACATTACATGGAGCATAACGTTAGCTGGTTTCACGGCCACAATGCCAGCTGCCTGAAACAAACATGATATAGGACCGTCTTTCAGGTGCTTCGCCAAATTCCAGGTGTTTCCTCGCTTTGTTCGGAATGAGCAATAGCACTGGTTGCACACCGGAGAACGATACTAGCTTTCCTCTCTTTTCCTCTCAACGAGTCAGGGCGGAGCTAAACTTGTTAAACTAAGCTAATCTTCTGTAGTTTTCCCCATGTGCTTGTAGGCGTTCTTCTTCTTCTTCTTCACCACTTGTGGACCGACTAAAACCCTTGCGTGTATTTGCTGCCCCATCAGATCCGGAAGAATTGCAGCCTCGATACACCATTAGAATCAGTTCTAAGGATAGTGCAGAAAAACAAGTACCGTCATGTTTTAAGAATGTTAGTACCGATTTGGTACCAAAGTATCTGTTCTTGTGACATCCCTAGTATACACACACAATTTTAGAAAATTATTTGTTTAGCCTACACTATAGCAACCAATTTGTATCAACAGTAACACGTTTATCTTTGTGTAAATGGGTTATAGCTGGAAAAGCTTGTTTGCTCGTTATCATTTGTTTTGGTTTATGGACACACCCTCAAGTGTTACGCATCAAGTGTAGCCTCCGAGTTGCACCTTTTTGTTTCTTTATGTTTGTCTTCTTTTTTTTTTTCAGTGTTTGACATGTGCCGCTCAACTTACTTCTCTTAAATAACCCTGAATAATGCCCTACTGAAAACATGGCCTACATTACAGGTTTGACACAAGTGCTTCCTCGGGTGATTAGGCTGCAGTGCTGCAGAGTCTAGACGGATTATGGCGTACACCTTATGATGCACATTCACCGCAGTTTTCACTTTAAAAGCTGCATCACCTCCAGCTTTCCTTATGTACCACTGGTATTGAGCATGACTAAAACCAAATGCACCCACTATCACACGCACTGTGTCAGAAGCTGAAATGCCTCGGAGCTGCTCTGTATAAGCCACGCATAATAGTGATCCTTTTTCTCATTTTAATTGGATTCTGTGTTTTGCCAAAATGGTCTTGCATTTTGTTTGAAATATCTGCTGCATAAAGGTCACTGTACAGAAAAGTGTAAAAGAGGGCAACAGGATGAGGGTGGCGAACTTGACTCTCCCACATGTGAGGTCTTGAGAAAGACCGAGAAAATACAGCTCATAATGAGTCTTTATTGGTCACATATACAGTAGAGCACAGTGAAATTGTTTTCTTCGTATACCCCAGCATGTCAGGAAGCTGGGTTCAGAGCACAGGGTCAGCAATGATACGGCGCCCCTGGAGCAGAGAGGGTTAAGGGCCTTGCTCAAGGGCCCAACAGTGGCAGCTTGGCAGTGCTGGGGCTTGAACCCTTCCAGACCTTTCGATCAGTAACCCAGAGCCTTAACCGCTAAGCCACCACTGCCTCATCATGAAGGAATGACAATTTAGCCACAGAGGTTTAGCTGTAGGAGGGCACGGCGGCTTAATGGTTATCACATTTGCCTCGCACCTCTGGGATTGCAGTTTCAAAGCCCACCTCCACTCTGTGTGTGTGTGTGTGTGTGTGTGTGTGTGCGTGGGGGGGTTTCCTCCAGGTACTCTGCTTTCCTCCCCCAGTCCAAAGACATGCGTTGTAGGCTGATTTAGCATTTCCAAATTGTCTGTAGTGTGTGTGTGTGACTGTGTGCGCCATTATGCCTTGCTGTGGCTTGGCACCCCGTCCAGGGTGTCCTCCGCCTTGTGCTCCGAGGAAAATGTATGGATTGATGGGTTTAGCAATAGAGAATGACAGTTTTCATATCTTCATTTCAAACATTGGACTTGCTCTGATGAAGTCCTCAAATCCAGTTGACTTGATTTACCACTGCTGTATAGTTCCTGTAAAATGGCACCAGAATTGGAAACGTTCCTATTAGTCATAATGCTGTGACTGTGGAACGGGTGAGACGACAGAACTCGCGCAACCAGATGTGACGTATCTGATGAACCATGCATTTAAAAATTAACAAACATATTAATAAGACGTTCATCATATGGTTTTGATTGGCAAGGGATTTGAAAAATTGTCTTTTTAAAAGTAACATTTCTGTATTTAATTGTTTATCGAACTTGCTGCTGTGTTCCAGGTTTGCAGCATTGAGCTGTCGGAGCCTCTAGGATCTCTAGCGTACGTGTGACGCACACAAGCAGCTGTCAGGGATGTGAGAGAGGTTTGCTTTCTATAGTGAGGTCTCGCTTTTAAGCCTGCTAAGGCCACTCATCCCCTGGGATTATTCACTGGTGTACATTTACTCCTGGTTACATTGCCAAGCTAAATGGGGTTAGTCAAAATAACCCCAAGCTGTTATGAGCAACAACAAAAAAACAATATTCAGCTGTCTTTTCTTAGTCACATTTTTCTAAATACTGGAATGATTTTGCTGTAAGACATTTTAGAAACAACAAACGTCACGGCGAGTTGCAAAAAGTTCAAACGAGAGGTACGGTTGCTGTAAGTTTCAAGTCACTTTCAATATCCAGGCAAAATTTTGAGTTGGTACTGTTGACATATGGAGAGTTAGAACTGGATGGCTGCAAAAGTTTAGAGAAATGTCCTAAAATATACCGGCACCCCCCTCCCCACACACACCCACACTCACCCAAATCAATCAATCAAATCATATTTCTGTGAACCAATGCTAAAAACTGCAGGGCTTTCGGGTCTTTCTTTGGAAGCGTCTGTATTTTTGTATGCCCGTATAATACTTTTCTGTCGCCAAAATATTCCAGAAACCAGATAAACATGCCTTTCTAAAACATACCTATTCTTTTGATTCCTTTATAAGGACTGTCTTAATAACTGAATCCATCAGGACCTCTTGGGACACATCCAGGCTCTTCTGAGCTACGTTACAGCGCTTGCAATGTAAGATGTGTGCTACCGTCAAGACTAGGGTAAACTTGGCTTAGAGCTGAGGTCAGAAGTCAACCGATGTCATCCAAAAAGATTTCAGGGTTGCACACTAGTTAAAAAACAAAAACAAACCCCTATACAACAGATAAACCTTAACATAACACCATAGCTTTAAAGGTTAAGACTCACATTTGAATATGATGGCCTATATTCCTGTCCATATCTTACTGTCTACATCAAGTAGAAGGTGCTATTATTAAGTGTGTGTACAGCAGGAAGGATCTATGTACATAAGTCACATGGCTGGCGCTTCCCAGAAAACTATTAAACGCAGAACACGGCTGTTCTAGGTAAATGATTTTATGTCTGGAATCACATCAACTTGTGACATGACTAAATCATTTTAAATTACGGGTAAATACGTACTGTTTTGGGATCGGTCTCGATTTTCAGAACACTGTTATCCTGGAAAGTCTATGCAGCTGATCTATAATAATATTTACACTTCCATAAAATGTTGGACAAGCAAATGGCATAAAAACGTATCAGTAGAACGTACAGGCCTCAAAGAGAAGGTGTGTGTGTATGTGTGGCATTTCCCAAAACTCTGCATGTTAAAGTGGGTGGAATTACTCTGGACATGTCCATGGCCACAAGTACTAAAATACTACTAGAGATTCAATACTTTAACCTTTTTTTAATGAAAATACTGATTAGTTTATATATTAGTTTATATACTTTTTAACACAGAATGATAGATTTTCTATTTTATGTGGCTGAATCCTACGTGGCATACTACATTATTCGTGTAGTGCACTAGGTAAGTAGTACATCTCCATTACGTTATACACTGCGCATGATGCAAACAGTGATTAGGAAGAAATAAGAAATGTAAAATCGAGCATAATAGTGAGAAGAAAAGTTCATTGTGGTTAAAAAAATTGAATTCTGATACAGTAACGTGTTGGCTAAAGCTGTGTGTTGCCTTAAACTTGGAAGGACATTTAAAAGGAAGAAGTAACTCGGGCAGATTTGCATTACTGCTGCGCCTTTAGAGAAGTGATTTCAGTCAGAGACACATCCGTGATGACGTTCCGCACCACTTTTAACTCGACCCGTGTGTCCCGTTTGTATGGTCCCTGGAAAGAAGAGGAACCAGACTCGGTAACCCTCCAGAGCTAGTTTAAAGGAGCCCTGACCTATGTAGTGCTCTTAATCTGCACCAACCTAAAAAATTTAGTCCACTGAGCAAACGATATGGTAAACAGTTCACCACCAAGGAGAGATTACAATAAGGCAATTGTCTGGTAGTTCATGGCATTTGACATAGCCCAGAGGTGCCAAGAGTTTAACTCCAGTACACCGTCCTCTGATGACGGGTTCTGATTAACTGGATTGGGGGCTAGATCAGAGTTAGAGAATAGGGATCGTATCAGGGCAGCTTTATGGTCAGTCATACCAATGTGAAATAATCTGACACAGAAATACAATGTTTTTACAGTGGAAATATATCAACAGTGGGCTCTTGTATTTAGTTTTCTTCTGAGTGGCTTTAAGCTTCTTCTTCTTCTTCTTCTTCTTCTTCTTCTTCTTCTTCTTCTTCTTCTTATTCTTCTTCTAGACCTTGAAATGTTCTTGTTGCTGAAGCTAGTCTTTTTCAGGAGAATCAGGCTGTTCTCAAATGTTTTACTTTCCGTGTTAAAAAATTCACTCCTCCTTTGTTGTTGTAATTTACTGTAATGAGTATAATCCACCTACGCGAATATTAGGTACATTTTAGCCAAATGTGTAACACTGCATTTATTTGCTACTGCCATTTTTACATTAGATATTTCCCCCCATCTAGTTACGCTGTGTATAAAACTTTAAATGTCATTTTAACAAAAAAAAAAATTCCTGTTTTTCTCAAATGTAATGTTTGTATGTTTTACTTTTATTTCTTTAAGATAATGTTAAGATACTAATAATCATAATAACAAATTTATTTATAAAGGGCTTCATATATGTGGTAACTGTACATCAAATTGCTGTAAAGTAAGTAGTAAAAATCAAATGAGGAATAATCTAATAGAAAGTCCCTCCAGGATTTTGTCATTGTAGAAATTAATCAAAATCAAGCGAATTCCACAATATTCAAAATGGAGCTTGCAATTTTTCAAAATGCATGCAGATTTGGGCCAAGACGTGTCATGTGACATCATCACGGCACACGTTCAGCCTTCAGCCCTCTTCGATTCATACGCGTTGAACATGAGTACAGCTAAAAGGTCTCATTTATCAACAAACATCACTGTGAGCAACCTTGGAAAACAGTTTTGCAATTCCCCAATTCAAGTAGTTTTCCATAAAAACGACACAAACACCTCTCATTTTCAAGCCGCAACAATCACAAAAAAACAAAGCCAAATCCTGTACGAACTGAATAGAGATAAAACGATCAAGTGAAAAATATCAATATAAAATAAGCACAAGGAGATAAAAAGGATTTAAGAAAAAAAATTAATGATTAAAATGTACTGTAATAGAATGGCGTGGAAGTGAGTGATGTGACTGTACTAGAACACCTTCGAAAAAATGTGTGTAAAAAAAAGAAGTAAATTATCATGTATAAAAATAAATTTAAATCAAATGGATAAAAAATATAAAAAATAATTTACAAAAATACAATAACTAAATAACCTCTTCTTCTTCTTCTTCTTCTTATTATTATTATTATTATTATTATTATTATTATTATTATTATTTATGTTGTTGTTTTAGTTATTGTTAATAGTGATCTACACTGTCAAAACATAGAGTAATAATAAAATCAAGGCCCTCCCTGATATCACAAACCACACAGAGTCACCAGACCCCAATGAATAATCACAGGTCTGATCGACAAAACTAAGATCATTCCCTGCTGCTCAATTTCTAAAAGGATGCTGTTAGTTTTAATAGTACCTGAACTGTGAGAACTAAAATGTAAGTAAAGTGGTAACGTCATCAGTCTGCTGTGTCCAACAGTATGAACATTGTAAAGCTAGCACTGCAGGGTTTGTTTTTTTTCTATGACCTGTGTGTTAGCATTCCTTTCACAACCCTACCATGGAAAAATATTAATGATGTGCACTTTGGTTGGATTCCTTTATCTGGAATGTTTTTATGGTGGTATCCCCTCACTCGCGGGGCCACGTCGCTGCTTTGGGGCTGCTTTGGGGCTGCTTGATTGTTTGGTGCTGCTTGATTCTGCTTGTTTGTGTTTTGATTTGGTTTTGTTTTATGTTGGTTACTGTCACTAAGATCCGTTTTCTTTCATTCAACTGAGTTGTAACAGTCTTTATCAGTTATGCTGATACTGCTATGTGGTAGTAGTGGTTTTGGACAGTCTTGGTAAACTTGCTACCTGTAATCAGTTTGAGCTCGGGGTTATCTGTGTTTTTGTGACATTAAGTTTGTCTTTGTTTTGTTTCATTCGTTTGTCTGCTTTGAGCATATTGTAATTGACTGTGTTTTTGTTTTCTCCTTGTAGGAGTTGAGTGCTTCCTGAGGCTGGGGGGGGAGTTCTTCGCTGCACCGTAGGCTTTACTTAATTAAGGGTCGTTATTATTGCTGTGTTTATTTGCAGTGAATTTTGTGGGTATGATTCTGATTAGTGGGTGCTTTTCCCTTTTGTACAGCTGGTGCTGTCATACTAGCCTGCCCTTCATACAAGAAGCCTCAGTCCTCCTATTATTATTGTTAATTTCTTCTTGTGACTGTTTTTATTTGACCAATGCCTGACTGTGTTGGTTGCTGTTTTCTTAAAATAATTCTTGGCCAGTCTTTTTAACTTTAAAATAAAATGTATATTTGTATGGAGACCCATGCCTCTTGCCTGTTCTAAGCGGAATGTATTTGCATGTCTTTATTCGGGTCATTTTCCCTGTTTTCTTGGGGTGGCGTAGTTGGTACAAAATGAAACAAACGAGCCGCATAGCTACACGTGGCCATGAGGACGGCGCCTCCCGCCGCCGCCACGCTTCTCCCGGATCCGGGCCGCGAGATCCGCTGCCTGCTTCCCCCTCTAACCCCCGAGGAAGATCTCAAGGCCTACTTCGAGACCTTTGAATGTATCGCCCGCCGCGAAGAATGGGACCATGAAGATTGGCCCCGCATCCTCGGCCCGCTGCTCTCAGTGGAGGCACGTATGGCCTATTACGCCCTCACGCCGGAGGAAGCAGCTGATTACGGAGAAATGGAAAAGGGAGTCCTGGCGTGGTGTGGGCGAACTCCCCACCGGGCCGCGGCGGAATTCCATCGATGGGCTTATCGGCAGGGAGCCTTTGTGCGTTGTGGGTGTGCATGCGCCAGAGATCCCCCAGGAGCTCCAAACTGCCCTGGAGTGCTTGTTAGCCACCGTGGAACTCGGCCAGGAAGAAAGGCAAACCCGCGCCCCGCCCCTAGGGGTCTCGGCCCACCGGTGCCACTGTATATGATTTAATAGTTTATTTTGATAAATATCAAAACTCTAAGAGGTGTGCATTATAGCTGACACCTAGATGAACACTTTACAGTTGGTTATATGACTGTAAGTCATTCCCTTCTAATGCTATTGAAGTTATAGTCGTGTTTAACAATGTCGTATGTAACTTTAGAGACGGTCCCTTAATTTCCGCATATCCTCGAATATCGAACGTCCAACGTCAAACCAGCGTTATTCCAGTCGAATATCGAACGTCCAACGTCAAACCAACTTTATTCCCGTCCCGCACATGACTTACATTTCTGTTCTGGATCACATGGCGCAAAGCGAATAATACACATTTGGGGTTTTTTCCCCCTGAATAATATTGATGTGACTGATAATTATAGCGAACACGAGTCCTTCCTGGTCACAGCACGGAAGATAGTTGAGTTGGTCTAGCGAGTACCAGTGAGTTATTTATTGTAAGCGGAAAAGGTTTGAACCTTTTGTGAAGGAAACGGACCTCTTTATTCCTCTTCTTAACTTTAGCCGGGTATCTTCCGCCGTTTTTTCCCCCTCCACCTTCTGCCCGTCGCGCTCTCCAGCGGTGAATCGGCCCGATGGCGGAGTTCGGTAATGGATTCGCGGAGGAATCTCTGCTCGACTCAGACCCCGGTCACCCAGAGCCGGAAGAACCGGCTTCAGGTGAGGGAGAGGCCGCTATTGAAGATCTGGTGAGTTAAGGATGTTATTACAGCGTTATTATCTCACCGCAGCGCGTCTGATATTGGAATTACACTGAGATCACATGTTTAGCTAGCTGGCTAGTATTCACCCTCATGGATTTGTTATTAGTCTATGACATTCTCAAATACCTCCGTGTTTAGGCTCATGGTGTAACGATTTTTAAAAACCGTTGGCGCGGTCCGCCATTGTGGCTCGCGCGGTGCTCACTGTGTAAGCTTTAACGCATGGCGTTGGCGGCCATGTTGGCGCAACATTGTTTTTTTATTTGTTTGTTTGTTTTTGTTTGTTTGTACGGAGCCCCCCTAGTGCCAGGTTTAAAAAAAACACCCGTGTGTAATCCGTGCCCTCGGTTTTGTAAACTTGTAAACCCTACTCTCGGTTTTGCGATCCTTACCCTTGGTTTTGTAAACCGCGCGCGCAGCGTTAAAGTTGGGTTTATATTGGACATTCGCTGTACATTCGAGCTTCTCTCTTCTATTTCTCAAGAAATAAACATACAAAAAGGACATAATGTGTATTGTCTTAATAATGTGTATTGAGTGGACATAGAACCAATACAACTGAATATATTTTTAAATCTTCTCCCATTAAAAACTTGCGGGCTTTGGGAAGCGCAGGTTATCAGCGCCTTAAAGTCAGTAAGGGACCATCTAAAAAGTGCATGACCTGGGCATGTGAAGAGGGGTGTGCTACCTTTGTGTGTCTGTGTGTGTGCGAGAGAGAGAGCTCTGGATGCACCAAAACATGCCTAGTCCTTAGTCTGCATCTAATTGATTCGGGCACATTGGAGGATAATAATAATAATAATAATAATAATAATAATAATAATAATAGGTGGTGCAGTGGGTAGCATTGTATCTGCACAGATCCAGTGTTCCCAGTTAGATCCTGAGCGCAGATTACTATCTGTATACAGTTTCTGTTCATGTTCTCCTAATGTCCATATGTGTTTCTTCAGGGTTTTCCCCCACCTTCCAAATAATGTCCTTGCGAGGAACAGTTACTCTAAACTGTCTCTTGCTGTGAACAAGTGTGTGGCTCCAGATTTATTGCGATCCTGGTTACTAAAGATGAACTAGTAGTAGTAGTAGTAGTAGTAGTGGTAGTAATAATAGTAATCGCAGCATCACAGAGTGCTTCTAACGGAAAACAGAGATTTTTTTTTACTTGCAAGCATAGCATTTAATACGAAGCAAGTTTGCACAGTTTTTAATTGTTAAATATTTTCCACCTCCCGTTCACATTTCATTTGATCCATCCCAAACATATTCGTTAACATGCGTCACTATAGACCTGAGCCGATGCTAAATTACGCTGTCGCAATCTTGACCTAACCATCAACCTCAATTTATATTATTATTATTATTATTATTATTATTCATTCGGATCAACAGTAGTGTTGGTATCACTATCTAGTGAACAGATGTATGATGGACATGCGACACTGCTTAAAAATTGTACAGAATACACTAGACAGCCGTGTCTCTTTATGAACGGGGCGGATTTTATACCAGGGGCATGAATTTAGAGGATTGTTTGCGATGATATTGCGTCGCCTATATTTCAGCCGATTATTGTAGAACACCTTGTCGACATGTACAATTCGTCACGGGACCTGAGCAATACTCTAGCTTGTGTTAAAATGCCGTTTGATGAGCATTTGTCTTAATTAGCCGTAATATTATATCGTGCTTATGCTAACGTTATCGTTGTAATTTGGGATGCACCGAAATGAAAATTCTCGGCCGAAACCGAATATAATGAAAAAAGAAAAAATTTTCACCATTGCATAAATTAAATAGTCAAAATGTGCTTTTTACTATTTTGTCTTGCTTTTCAAAGAAAAAATCAATTACAAAAACTACAATTTCAAAATATTTATTTAACACTGAATTTTTTTTCATTCCAGCAGGCATAGGCTACCAACAAGGCACAATATAACTTTAAATAAATAAATGAGTAAAATAAAAATATTTTGATGTGGTCATCTTTGAGCCCCCCTTGAATAGCCGATGTTAGGCCTATAACTGACTGCTGAAAGAATGTCACACTCTGAAGTCTACAACAAAAAAATACATTAAAAAGTGCATTGACAAGAGTGCAAAAAATGGTTCTATTCGGTTCTATACGGCTGATTATATTGGGGATATACACCGCTCGCATCCCTGTACACCTCACGGAGTATTACAGTAGATATAGTATAGTTAGATACGTTGTTAATGTTATGTTCCCTTAAATAAATACGTCTTTACCTGCTTCTGTAGTCTAATCCCTTACGTCTCGCGACATGACAGAATACTCCGGAACAGAAACAAAACAAACGCACGTGTCCACAGTAAACAATGTCACGGTTGTCAACATCTGAAGAGCATGCGCTCATGCACGTAGCTTGTGCATGCGCGCACCCCCTCATCGCTCCGAGTGAAATTCACGCATCTCACTCTGGTTGCTAGGCTATTTGACACATCATCAAACACGTCATTGTTCAGTCAAATTTATTCGGCCTTTTCACTTATTAACCGAATAATTTCGGTTGCCGAACATTCTGTGCATCACTAGTTGTAATTTAACAATGTCTACAGGAGCTGGAGGCCATTAAAGCCCGGGTGAGAGAGATGGAGGAGGAAGCAGAGAAACTGAAGGAGCTCCAGAACGAAGTGGAGAAACAGATGAACCTTAGTCCTCCTCCTGGTGAGTGTGTTTGTGTGAAAAGGAGAACACTGCACATTGGGGCGCTGCTGACAAATAGAGCTGCGCCCGGGCAGGAGCGGCGAAACAACTGGGTCACTTGAGATGTTCTTCTTCTGCCTGCAACCTAGATTCTTTTCAGGAAAAGCACAAAAACACTGCCTTTATCTTTGCATGTGCTGATAATAAATCGTCACATCACATGAGGATTTCTTAGAATTTGGTCTAGGAATATATTACCGTGCTTGTCTATTTAAGTAAATACGGTTCCCTTTTAACAAAACGTTTTGGAACATTTTAGAAATGTAGAGCGAGCTCTGTGATTTCATGTTGCTCTAACTGGTCGACAGAATTGCATGATTTTATCCTCTGAGGAGAAAACGTGGCACGGTTATCAGTGAGTGCACACCACTGTTACCGTTGATCTTAATACATTGAAGTTAATGCGAAACATTACATTTCTGTCTAAAATCGCTGAAATAATTTACATTTTTGACCCTTGAAAACCTCCAGAAACGTTGTCAGATGCTACTCTAACCTAGTCCTGGAGGTCTTTGTGAATTCTAGTCATAGACGTTAATCAGGACGACTGTGCGGCCGTTTGATCAATCCGCGGTCTGCGCTATTTTTAGCTCCACTTGTATGTTCCAGATCGAGATGCGTGGTATCTGGGTAAAAAGGGTAACCAAAATGTAGCCTGGTTACTTAAGTATAGGAATTATGGGTAATTTGCCTAGCTGAGCCATGCCTCGTCGGCCGGTGGGGGGGAGGGAGCACTAAGCTTTCTTTCTTTAACCAAATTTGAAGACAGAGTCAGGCACGTCTCTAGCGGCTCAAAGAATTTGGTTAAAAGGATAATCAACATATTGATAAGAAAAATGCCTGCAATATCGTAACCTTTAGAAACCCTTTCGTTAACATTAAATTCATTTAAAATTCTTAATTGCGATACAAATACGTACAAGTTTTCTTAAAATTATACCCTATCTCCCCCCACAGCTGGTCCTGTCATCATGTCCATTGAAGAGAAGATCGAAGCAGATGGAAGATCAAATTATGTTGGAAATGTACAGGTTTCTCTTACACTTTTTAACCAGTTGTAAATAGTTAGTAGTACTGGTTTATGTTTTTCTAGTAGTTACTGTGTGTGTGGTTTTATTTATTTATTTATTTTTAAATATAAAGCTAATGCCCTTTAGGTTTAGAGAGCAGTAAGACACATGCATTTATTCTAAAAACATGTTTAGTTATATTTATTAGTGAGCCACTAACATGTCATGTAATAATATTACAGAACTTGTCATACATAAAAGAAATTATCATTTACAAGCGAAAGCTAGAGATGGGACCCAGCAAAAGGTAGTGGGAGCAGGGTGTGTTTTTTTTTTTGATTGTTTTTTATTCCTTTTTGTGACTGACTGTGGGTCAGTCAGATATGAAGCCACATTCAGTAATGGACAGATTCTTGTACACTACAGCTTTGTGTTAATCCAGAAGTACTACATTCTTTCTGCAATTGAGGAATGTGCTTATACAGAACATGTATTGAATAAAGTACGACACCTTGACCTTTTCATAATGTATGAGGTTATCATGGACTGAGAATGTCATTGTGTTAAAATGTTTTTGTGTGTTCTCTGCAGGTGGATTACGGCGCAACAGCCGAGGAGCTCGAAGCTCATTTTCACGGCTGTGGCCCTGTTAACAGAGTCACTATCCTGTGTGACAAATTCACAGGACACCCGAAAGGGTAATCGCTAAAACGCTACATTTTCTCTGTCTATCACTCTTTCTCTGTTGTTCGTTGCGGTTCATTTTGATATTCCTGAGCAATGATTGTTCTTCTATAGCAATGATACGGCTTATTTTTCTCCTTTTGTTTAAAGCTGGTGTGTGTACGATTTACTGATGATTATAAATGTATGTTTTTTACTTGCTGGCGTATGGCATTTTTCTGTTCTTGAATTTCTTGGAGACACATCAGATTTGTCCTTGTAGAAGTTGTATCGTTATTCGGTAGACGTGGGTGGCATGATGGTTTTATAGTAGTATGCTGTTTGGGATGCAGACGTGAATACAACCCTATGTTTATTAAACATCCTTCTGTGAACGTCCTAAAATAGGATTCGGTTAAATTCAAGCCATTTCCTAAAGTTGCTTTCACCTGTTTTGTAAATAATTGTACTGTGCAATGTTTTTTTTTTCATCAGTTATCCATAATCAGCCGATGTCTTGATTATTTCTTTCACCCACCTGACCCAGGTGTACGCCTCCTGATTGTGTTTTTTAAAATGTTTGGGGGGGTTTTTTCTTCGCATTTCAGGTTTGCATATATTGAGTTTGCAGACAAGGAATCTGTTAGAACAGCAATGGCACTGGATGAGTCCTTATTCCGAGGAAGGCAGATAAAGGTAAATGTGTTTAACAGATATCAATTTAAGTGAAAAAAGATGCATTCTTGGCTAGAAATGCTGATGGTTAGGGAATCTCAGGTACAAACTTTCACAGCTTGTGGCCCATGGGACTTTTACCCACAAATTGGTTAAAGAGTTAAACATCGGTAGCACTGTCAAAGCCGTAGCTCAATATTTGACCTTGAACGATTTTCAGGTTGGGGCTAAGAGAACGAATCTACCCGGTATCAGTACCACAGACCGCGGGTTTCCTCGGGCCCGCTTCCGCTCACGTGGAGGACGTTCCTCGTCTCAGGCTCGGTATTACAGCGGATACACACCACCCAGAGGAAGAGGACGGGCCTTCAGGTGAACAGCAGACACACCTCAATCTTGCTCACATTTGTGCACACACTACTGAACTTGAAAGAGTATTGAGAGCGATGCAGCCTTCGCATTTATCCAAAAATAAGGCGGTGTATACACACTTAGTGACAGAGTGGCCAAGTCTTAGAACACAAGTCATAAAAGATATTTCTAAGTAGTACACTTGGATGATTTTTAGGTAAAAGATTTTGTTCAACATCTCTTCATCTTAATGAAAATTAGGTTAGTATTTTAATAACAGTATCTGCAGGATGAGATAAAACTGACACCCCCTTAGTACAGAAAACCTTTTCCTTTCAGACCTACCGGATCTGTCACCAGTGTGCATGAGATTATATTACTCTACCTCGACTCAGGTTATAAAGGAAAACGCCTAACTCCCGCCCCCTGTTTTTACCATACCTGTGCTGGGACTATCTGTTAGGATAATGGAGAAAAACATTTCCTTTGTCAGCTGCTCACTGGACCATCCGACCTTTTCAATCAGATGTCATTTGGGCATTTAACGGGTCGTCGCTGCAACCCCTGACATCCCCCACCACCCAAAACGAACGGCCGAGCAAACTGAAATTTGACCAGGCGTTCAAGATTGATCTGAACAAAGCCAACTTTGGTTTAAAACTGCCTCTAAGCATATAGTTTAAGCTTTTCAAAATGCAGCAACGCTTGTGTTTAGCAAAAAAAAAAGCTTCACACTACATTTGAATATGCTAATTTGAGATTAAACTTAAAGTTATATTTTACTTTTTTAAACATATATTTAAAGAAGAATAGGTTTGGTAACCTAGCAAAGTACTTGTGTTCTCTTTCAAAGGGAACGAGACATTGCATTTAGCATAACACTACGGGAACGCCTTGCGCGCGTGAGCAGTATCTGAAGCTTGTGTAAAATCATGCCTCTACTTATAGGCCTACCATGATCAGGTGACGTGGCAATTAAGCGCGTCGCATGATATATATATATATATATATATATATATGGCACCTGTGAACCACGCCGCCAGCCTTATTATCTTCAGCGAGACTGCATGTCTGTTGTTTGTGTGACAAAAACGCTTCATTTCTACTCGAGATTTTCTCAAAATCTCTTAACTTTTCTATCCTGCTTTAGAGGAAAAGAGAGGTAAGTAATGAGGGAGAAAGAATTCAAGAAGTGTGTTACGGCTTGCTCCCGTTTCATCACGGGGAAAAGTGCACGCTTTCTGGGTGAAGTGTTAGTGGTGTAGTATGCAATGGCAGCCTCGAGAGGCTGTGCTTGGTAACGCCTACATTAAACCGCTCGGCTCGCGATTCGCGCTCTTCAAGAAAAAAAAACGAAAGAAGCCTTAGCGAGTCGGGTTTCAGAGCCTCGCGGATCTGGCCCGGCCGTTGCCGAGGCAGCCTGCCGTCTCAGGTTCAGGGGACCTCTTATAGATCTGGAAGAGGAGCCGGAGACGAGCGCTGCTCCATCTCTTGCTCTGTCTTCCGGGTTCGGCTCTCTGCTGGATTTTGGAGCTCGCGTCATGACTGCTCCTTCCGCTATGGAAAGCCAAAAGGTAATAATTCCTCTCTGACTCCGAGGAGTTAGAAGGATGTGCTAAAAACTGAGAGCAGCATATAAAGAGCTGCTTGAAATGATTACCCTGTGAAAGTAAATCCCTCACACTGCAGAAACTCCCCTGTCTTCTAGAGGTGCATGACAAAATCTCAGGCTTCTGGGGGAAAACCACGCATAAGCCATATTCATAACCCCACGATGGATTATTCGGCCATTGTGGGAATGAACGGCATGGCCGTTTAGCTATGGTCAAGGTGGAGGAGGCGCTTGCGAGCTACCTCTCTCCACCGACGGCAGGTAATTACAGGGGCCGTCTTCCATCCAAGCCATGTAAGGCCATCGTGGCATTGGTGGGCAAGCCTATGCAGTAGTAGTCTTACTTGTGGGTCACTGCAGACAATGACAGGGTTGCAGGCCTACCAAGCAGACCTGCTGAGTGAGCTCAACATATGGCGACATTCAAAAAAGCCAGTTCCTTCCCTGTTGTCTCAAGCTCACCCGGGCATCCACAAGTGGAGCCTGGGCCAGCACTAGTGTGAGGGAGACCCAGAAGGCGAGTATGGCAGCCTGCCAACCCCCGCAGACAGCCAGGGGAACCGGGCGGCCACAGTCGCGGTCTGCTACTAGGCCTGATCTGAGAATGGTCATAAAGGCCAAGCAGGCAAAGAAGAGCAGTCCTGAAGGGCCGTGGAGGGATGTATCTGGGGACATGAGGTTGTTAGGGCAGGTAGCCCCCAGTGCTACTGTAGGGCCTCCCCTAGCCAAGGCAGTCCCCAAGTGTTCTCTGGTCAGCGAGCTGTCACAGGGCAACGGAAATCTGATGCTTTCCCTCCAATAGAATGTGGGATAGTTAACGTCACTAAAAGACCATCGGGCAGCGTGCAAACTACTGCCAAATGTGTCTCCATGGGTTCTGTGCAACGTAGAAAGGGTTACCGGGTCCAGTTTATAGCTCGACCCACCCGTTCACAGGTGTGCTCACCACAGCAGTCAGCACAGACCAGAGCCCGACATTAGCGCAGGAAGTAAGTTCCCTTTTGGTCAATGGGGCCATAGAACGTTCCCGAAGGGAGGGAGGTTTACAGCCATTATTTCCTGTTCCGCAAAAAAAGTGGGAGTATGCGGCCAATTTTAGATCTGCGTCATCTGAGCCATACTCTTCAGACATACAGGTTCAGAAGCTGACGCTCAAACTTATCGTGCCACAGATTCATTTCGAGAACTGGTTTGTGGCGATAGATCTAAAAGGTGCATATTTCCACATAGGAATATCGCTAGCTTTATCCCCTCACACCTTCACAAAGTGTATGGATGTCACTCTGGCTCCATTGGGACTCCAGGGCATCTGTGTACCAAACTACCTGGACGACTGGTTAATTCTAGCACGATCCAGGGAACTGGCGGTTCAACATCGAGATGTTGTTCTCGCCCACATGAAAAGCTTGGGGCTCAGGTTGAATCTCAGAAAAGTATGCTTTCCCCGGTGCAGTGGACAACTTTTCTAGGGGTTATAGGATTCTACTACTATGAGGGTGTTTCTATCCCTCATACATGCGTAGTGTCAATCCTATCAACACTGAGCAAGATAAAGCTGGATCTTGGGAGACTTTTGGGGTGGAGTCCACACATGTGGCCGAGGTCACATCTGTATGCTGCTCCCCCCATCGCTCTGCTCCCTCAAGCTCTAGCGAGAGTTCTCCAAGACAGTCTGCTAGTAGCACCTATTTGGCCAGCTCAAACATGGTTCTGAGAGATAATATCCCTGCGAGATGGCACTCCTTGGGAGATTCCCGTCCGCAGGGATCCACTGTAGACCCAGTAAACTGTGCAATAGCTACAGTCCTGGAGCTCCTACAAGAACATTTCTCAGCGGGGTGGGCTCCTTCTACAATCAGGGTTACGCGGCCGCCATTTCGGCCAGCCACGCCCCTGTTGATGGAGCCTCTGTGGGGCAACATCCTCTAACGTCGAGGTTCATGCGTGGTGTCAGATGGCTGAGTCCCATCTGCAGGCCGCGCATACCTTCCTGGGACCTTCTGTGTTCCTGGAAGGTCTGTCGGGTGCCCCATTTGAGTCCCTAGAGTGGATCTACTGTCTCAAGCCGGAGGGCTGATTTATCACCCTCAGCCAGAACTACGGAAACTGTGGGTCTGGCCCCTGAGGGACACCAGCTCATAGATTGTGGTCTCACAACTGAGATTGTAGAAACCATTTTAAATGCTAGAGCACCATCCACAAGGAAATTGTATGCACTCAAGTGGCAGCTTTTTGTCTTGTGGTGTGAGGAACGTCGGCTAGACCCAGTGAACTGCGCAGTAGCCACAGTCCTGGAGCTCTTACAAGAACGTTTCTCAGCGGGCTGGGCTCCTTCTACAATCAGGGTTACTTGGCCGCCATTTCGGCCAGCCATGCCCCTGTTGATGGAGCCTCTGGGACCTTCCTGGGACCTTCTGTGGTCCTGGAAGGTCTGCCGGGTGCCCCATTTGAACCCTTAGGGACTATGGAAACTGTGGGTCTGGCCCCAGAGGGGCACCAGCTCATGGATTCTGGTCACACAACTGAGGTGGTAGAGACCATGTTAAACGCTGGAGCACCATCCACAAGGAAATTGTATGCGCTCAAGTGGCAGCTTTTTGTCTTGTGGTGTGAGGAACATCAGCTAGGCCCAGTGAACTGCGCAATAGCTACAGTCCTGGAGTTCTTACAAGAAAGTTTCTCAGCAGGGTGGGTCCTTCTACAATCAGGGTTATGGGGCGGCGTTTCGGCCAGCCATGCCCCTGTTGATGGAGCCTCTGTTCGGCAACATCCTCTAACTTCGAGGTTCATGCGTGGTGTCAGATGGCTGAGGCCCATCTGCAGGCCATGCATACCTTCCTGGGACCTTGCTGTGGTCTTGGAAGGTCTGTCAGGGGCCCCATTTGAGCCCTTAGAGTCAGCCTCTGAGAAACTTCTGACTCTAAAGTTAGCTCTTTCACTGGCCCTGACATCTCTCAAGCGAGTAGGAGGTCTACAAGCTCTCTCTGTTGCCTTTTCCTGCCTTGACTTTACCCCTGGATTAGCCAAGGCCTTCCTGTATCCTAGGCCGGATTATATTCCTAAAGTGCCTACATCGGCTGCCCACCCTGTGGTGTTGCAGGCTTTCTGCCCTCCTCTGTTCCTCACCCCGGAACAAGAGAGGATGCACCTGCTGTGTCCAGTAAGGGCTCTCTGTACTTACGTCCACTGCTCCGGCCAGTGGTGTAAGTCGGAGCAGCTACTGGTCTGCTTTGGGAGCGACAGGAAAAGTGATGCTGTGTCAAAGCAGCGCATCTCTAATTGGATGGTGGAAGCAATCTCTAGGGTTTACGACATGCGGTCTCGCCACGCCTCTGGGCATAAGAGCTCATTCCACTAGGGCATTCGCCTCCTCGAAGGCTTTGTCCAAAGGGGTATCCTTGCAGGATATGTGTGCGGCTGCAGGGTGGTCTACGCTACACACAGTTATTCGTTATTACAGCCTGGATATTCATTCCACCCCGGGCTCGAGTGTCTTGCAGTGACCCTCGGGCTTGGGTATTTTTGAACAGGTCGTACCCCCAGTATGACGGAGTGGGTATTCCCGTCCCCATACTGTTATCCTAAATGCAACGTCGAAGTTCCCTTTGAAAGGGAACATCGGGGTTACGCGTAACCCTGTTCCCCGAAAAGGGAACGAGACATTGCATAGCACTGTCATACCAGAGCAGGCCTGTGAATGGCGTCTTCGCTTCAGATAATAGAGGCTGGCGGCGTGGTTCACAGGTGCCATATATATATCATGCGACGCGCTTAATTGCCACGTCACCTGATCATGGCAGGCCTATAAATAGAGGCATGATTTTACACAAGCTTCAGATACCGGTCGCGCGCGCAAGGCGTTCCCATACTGTTATGCTAAATGCAATGTCTCGTTCCCTTCTCAGGGAACAGGGTTACATGCGTAACCCCGACGATTTTAAATTCATGCATTAACATGGAGGCTAATAAAAACGAAATGCTAAATGTTCACCTAATCCTTTAGCCTTTTAGACTGGCTTAAAATAATATTGTGGCCACTTTTTGTAATTTTAGGATTGGTGTCGTGGCAGTTAAATCGATTAAATCATGTATTCTAAAGGTGACTAAGCTGTGTTTGCATCTTTGATGTTCTTGCATGTTTGTGTGTCTCAAGTGCTTTTGTGGAGACACTGCATGTCAACTGTGTATGTGTTTGTGTTTAAAGTTTGTTTCCATCTATCTGTTTTACAAATCAAAAGTATTACAGGAATAAAGTTTGCGCTCATCCGAGATGTAAAAAATCAGGTATGGAACGTGATCGCAGCCTGTAAAGACCGTTTTCGTCGTCTGCTTCACGCAAACAAAAATGTTGTGTAAGGAAGGTGTAAATGTAGCGTACAAATTGTGGAACTCGGCACCTTGTTTGCACACTGTGGTTTCAGCCTGTACTACACTGCAGAAGGAGCAGAGCCATCAAGGGTCCAACACGATAGACGAGAGCCCTTGCTCTTCCTAAGTTGTTAATAGGTCGTTATTACAGCTCTTTACTAGCGGCAGACTGGCTTCAGGCAGAACGAACAAACGGGTTCAGATACACATGTCACTTGTCTTACAGCCAATGAAAGACGAACTACTTTTATTACTTTGTTTACTTTGGCAAGGAAAAATTTTAAACGATTATGTTCGTTTAAAGGCAACATGTCTGGAACATGTTGTCAGTGGGACGAAAATTTATAGCGTGGCCACCCTTTAAGGCGAAACATCAGCCAACAAATTTCTGCCTTGTGTGTTCATAAACATAGAGATTATTGGGAAAGGATAAGGACTGGCTGCATAAAGGTGCCTCTCTCAGGGATTCAAGTACTCGCTGATTTTTTAAAAATTTTATTTTATTGAATAAATAGCTAGCTCATTAATTGAATTGTCCACCCTGTAGTCTCACAGTAGTGGCGTTATCGAGCGGTATACTATAAGCAGCATGTGGTTTGGGACGCTGTCCTTGACGGTGAAGTGTAAAAGTTGCGGCATTGATAAAGCTACGACTTATATTACTTATAATACTTATATGAGTTGTGTTCTTCAGTAATGTAGACGAGATGGTATACATTATACTAAGTGGACATTCTGCATACCTGAATAGTATTTGTATTAAAAGAATGACTTACCTGTATCTCAAATATTAAGCCCCTTTTTTGTACGCATAACACATTTAGTGTCCTCCATCTTCAACCAAAAAAAAACTCACCCTCTTTTTCTCTCTCTTTTTCCAGGGGCCGAGGGCGATCAACATTGTGGTATTCCCCTTACTCATAACTCCCCACTGTCATTTCCCCTTTTTACTGTCATCCCTCCTTTCCCTATAAAAAAAAAGAAAAAAGAAAATAACCCCTCAACAAAAGAAGAAAAAAAAGACAAAAAATACACAAAGATGGAGAAAATAGAAAAGAAAAGAGCATCTTCCAGACAGAGTGACTTGACTGACAGGTGAGTGTGTGCGCGTGAGTGTTGCAGTTGATTTTATACATCACACTGCTGCTACATGATTGGCAGACGGGATAATTGAATGGATGTGCAGGTGTTAGTAATAAAATTGATGTTGACCGATTAATATGAACTTGCATTACCATTGTGGTCACAGAATTTACACTTAATGCTGTGAGATTTTCACTTCTTCACTCTGTGACCGAATTTTAACTAACGCCAGTTAACTGATGTCTTTAAAACTTCTGGATTTTGCTCTTGAAGAAATTGGAATGAACATGCATCTCTCTTATTTCCCCTTATACAGTCTCCTAGTTCCAGTGACCGTTCCAAGAAGTTGGACATCAGCTCGGGCACTTACCTGCAGTACAATGCGCTCCGAGCAAACCGTCCAATTCTTCCCAAACCAGTACAACTGGCAGTTCTGGAAAGTTCTCCGTCACCTGCCGTGGGTCAGCCAACAGCTCGTGAAACACTTAGAGGGAAATGTGCCGTGTGTAACATAGAACTGGAGTCCAGAGCCACTGCATGAGACCACGTTTTCTCTCCTCGGCATCTTGCAACACTGAGAACCACTAACTTTGGTCAGTCGGCGATGCAAATTAGCGACGGATCAGCTGGCATTGTGAGCCAGGCTTCTTCGAGCTCACCAGCTAGCAGCACTAGCTAAGAAATGAACTTCAGCTGCTTAATTAAGTGGACCCACTCGGCTCTTATACTTTTAATCGGCAATGAAAAGGTGCTCGTTTTTAAAGCTGACGCTCTTTTAATTCTGCACCATTACAGTGGGCCTGAATGAAGTCTCCACTTTTGGATGTCGGCGAGATTTGATCCTAAACAGAACTTTATTCCAATGACTCGTTGCCACATCATTTCACTAATAATAATCAAATGAATTGGTTATACTGGACATGTAAATGCTTATGTTGTAACGGTCTTGTTTTATGTCTTTCACTGCTTCGTTTCTGTTTTACATGTTTCTTTTGTGCTTGTTTATTATCCTTTCTTGCTAATTTGAAACACTGGCTGTTTGGGGGGGGGGGGGGGGGGGGGATCTAGTAACGGGCCACCTGAAACTCATCAAAGGTTATTCAGTCATTTTACATACATGGTACTGCTTTTGCTTGAGCCTGAATGGTGTTTTAATTCAGAATTCATATATTTTGATCAAATTCTATTCGATTTATTAAACGTCGTCAGTGGGAGGTTTTGTTTTTATTTGACTGACAAAGTGAAAAAGATGATGTGTTTATCAAAAATCTCCAAGTAGCTGATGGAAGTTTTTAAGACGGTAGGCAAGCGTCGATACTAAAATGTCACGACAATTGCTTTTTAGCACATTTTACAATATTATCGCAATCTAGAATCAGAAATAAGCTTTTGAACATTTTAGGCTGTTGTGGAATTCTAGTGAACAGAATTATGGGATACATGCAATGCCACTTCAGATTTGCTCAGAATAAAGGCCCTTAGAAGACTGATGTCTTTATATTGCTTTCAGTATGGGACAGTTAGTCTTGGGGCCAAAAGTGCTGCCTAAGTAGGTACCCCCCTTCCAAATGAAAGGCAGTGGCGACATATCAAGTGTCCACAATAATATCACAATGTATTGTTAAAACAAATATCGGCTCCCACAAATAAAAAATGTATATATTTGATTTTTTGATTGTTACTATATTGTTACAATAGTAATTTACTGTATGTCAGATTTTACTGAAGTGTTGCCAGCTTTTGCTGTATTCTATTAACACATAGACAGGAAAGGATGAGACTTAGCCACTGTGCAAAAAGCCAAAGTTAATTCTATATGCTAGCACAATTTCAGATGATTTTGATATCAATTTGTGAAACAACAAAATTATATTAATTGTATTTCTTCACTATATATATATATATATATATATATATATATATATATATATATATATATATATATATATTCCCCTGTCATAACTGCCCCACCCCCCATGCATCTCCAGCTGACCACGAGGTACTTTATGTGGTTTTTGACAAGTGTGTCAATTTGTTGATGTGGAAACTATTCAGTGCGACAGTGTAAGTTTGAAGGAAATGAAATACTAAAGATGTCATTTCAACTGTCATTTCATTTCATTTTTTAAAAAGTTGTATATTGTTGTTATTATTAATGTTACTATTAATAGTTTAACAAGATGAAAAACTAAAAGGTAACTTTTTTAAAGGAACTCTATTATGAAAATGCTATTCCAAAGTTATTCATCTTTCTCTAGCTTTCTGTCTAAAAAAACAACAACAACAAACAAACCAAAAAGCATTTTGAAAGAGTTTTTAATGCATTTCCCACACCTTGACACTTTGAGCAAGTCCAGGAAGGACTTTGAGATATCAAGCTGGAAACGCTTGTGTTTCAGCCAAAACAAAGTGGAGCACTTGGATGTGTGATGATTCAGAGGCATGTGGCATTTTTTTGTTTGTTTTTTAACACTCTGCATTGATCTGTAGTTCATGTTCACTGAGCATGACCAGAACGCAGTGCGAAACAATGGGATCACAGTGTTGCACTGTTTGGTGTTGAGAGGTGGTGCAGAGACCTTCTTTTTGACTGATTTTATTTTTTTGTTTCCATTAACACTTATCACTTGTTATAACTACTACTTGCTATTGTTTTCATTACTATTATCACAGTTTGATTATTATTAATTCATTACGGTTTTTAAATAGAATCTTGAGATGGTCTTGGTATACTGCAAACTGATGGTTAAAGTGTTATGAAATAGAATATTTTTTAAGCTTGTTTTCCCTTTTTACTTCTACCTTCATTTTTGTGTTGGATCTCCTTAATAATTTAATACACATATGTACAAATACAAATAATTTAATACTCCTAAATAAATTAATTTGTTTTCTTATACAGAAAAATAAAATGCAAAATGCAATTTATAACATTTGCATTAAAATGCAAATCAATTTATAACATTTTTGACGTGCATTTTTCTGGATTTTCTTGTTGTTATTCTGTCTCTCACTGTTCAAATAAATCTACCATTAAAATTATAGACTGATCATTTCTTTGTCAGTGGGCAAACGTACAAAATCAGCAGGGGATCAAATACTTTTTTCCCCCACTGTATATATATATCAAAATAAACTATTAAATCTATGTAAATTTGACATGTATTTCACTACAGTATGGGCCCATAAACAAAATATGCCATTATTTAAAGCTCAATAATATTTGAAGGGCATGATGTACAGTCACAAACCCAACTGTAAAGTGTTCATCTAGGGGTCAGGTATGAGGTACACCTTTTAGTTTTTTGATATTTAACAAAATGAGCTATTAAATCACATTTAAATTAGACATGAATTTCACTATAGAATGGGCTCATACACAAAATATACCATTATTTAAAGCTCAATAGCATTTGAAGGGAATGACCTACAGTAACAAAACCAACCGTAAAGTGTTCGACTAGGTGTCAGGTATGATGCACACCTTTTAGATTTTTGATATTTAACCCTACAATGCATGAACAAAAAAACATTCACGAATGCATAAAGGGGGTCAAAATGAGTACTGGATTAAATGGTTTTCTTGTGACAACACTGAATAAATTATACTTTGCTACAATGTAAAGTCGTGAGTGTACAGCTTGTATGTATGTAGTGTAAATTTGCTGTCCCCTCAAAATAACTCAACACACAGCCATTAATGTCTAAACCGCTGGCTACAAAAGTGAGTACACCCCTAAATGAAAATGTCCAACTTCAATGGGGAGCACTTGTAGTAACTTGTAGTAGCTGTTTAACCCAGAGTTTTGAAGGTATGGGCATTCACACTGTGCAAATCATGTAAGAATCACAGAAATGATGAATCATGAATTTCTTATGTTTAGTACTCTGCTGTGAAACTTTTTGCCGTCAGTGACTACCTGACCTCCAGGACCCCTAGCCATCACTGCTGTTCTCCAAATCCTGTAATGCAGCTATTTTGAAGAAAACACCGAGGGACAGTGTGTGTACGAGGCAGATTAGACTAGCTGTGACACTGCTATCTTCCTTGTACCCTGTGATTATTGGAATGAATTGATATTAAAATATTGCATCTGGTCTATTTCTGTGAAAGAACACTACAAACTGGAGGGCTTTCGGGTCTTTCTTCGGAAGCGTCTGTATTTTTGTATGCCCGTGTGATACTTTTCTGTCGCAAAAATATTCACAAGCAGAAACCAGACAAACATACCTTTCTAAAACATACCTACACTTTTGATTCCTTTATAAGGACTGTCTTAATAACTGACTCCATCAGGACCTCTTGGGACACATCCAGGCTCTTCTGAGCTACGTTACAGCGCTTGCAAGGTAAGATGTGTGCTACCGTCAAGACTAGAATTTCACTGACACAGCCAAAATGTGAGTAAGCACTCACACACACCTTCTGTTTGTGGCCTGTACATTCTACTGATACAAGTACCCTGCCTCTCACATCGCAACACCCGAGTCTTCACCCCACCACCTCTTTGGTTTCACCCTTCATCTTTTCAGCCAAGGAGCAAAGAGGAGACCTTTTTATTTTTACAGTTATGGTCCGAAAAGTAAACAGTGACGCTACTGTACAAGTAAACACAGGTCTCTCCATGCTTAAAAGGAATTCAAAATAATATTCATATAATTTGCTCCTCTGTTTTGTTTCTTTTGTCTTTTTGTCTTCGTTTTCTCACCTTCGTGCGTCTCAGGAGGTTTTAAACAGCCGAGGGGGATTTACGTGGCAAGGTTTTTTCTCAATGACTACGTTTACATGGACAGCAGTAATCTAATTATTGACCTTACTCTGAGTAAGATAATAATGTGATTAAGGTGTTTGCATGAGTCACTTTTAGAATACTCCTGTCATGTTCCCGTTTTACATGTTATAGAACATAATTAGATTAACAGCCCGCGTCATTACGTCACCGCGCCACGCCGTCTGACGTCCCTCCAGAATTTCACGTATCAACATACAGTTCGTCTTCGTTATGGTACCGTATACAGTATTGGGTGTTTTTTTTTTTTTTTTATGAATGCTTTAAGTGCAGTTAATTATTTGTCATGGTGTGTGTGCTAATAGACAACTGCTTGAAGCCGTGGGCTGCGTCTCAAACCACGTAATTACCATCTATATAGTAGCCGAGATACATGTATTTTTCCCCACTACAGGCCTATAGTAGGCAAGTACGCGGTTTGGGATGCAGCCGAACTCTCTTGTTCGCCGTAAAATGTTGAGCACTGCCATGTGTGATCGTGTCCTGTCGCAAAATGCGGTGAAAACTCTCACACGACGTTCATAATGTGATTAAGGTGTTTACATGTCTGTAATACACGTCCATAATGTGACTAAAACAGGAGTACTCCACCTGTCTTAATTCGATTAGTGCTTACTTCGAGTATGACCTTAATTAGATTAAGGTAATTAAAAATTGCTGTTTACATGGTAGTTTTTTAATCAAAGTATGGTCTTAATCGGGTTAAGAGTGGATTATTGTTGTCCATGTAAACGCAGCTACTGATGCAAAAGCGCAAGACAAGCTGTTATTTAAACTGGCCGTGCGCTGTATTTATCCAGTCGTGGTTGTTCATACTGCAAGTATGACTACGTTTACATGGACAGCAGTTATCTAATTATTGACCTTACTCTGAGTAAGATAATAATGTGATTAAGGTGTTTAAATGGGTTGCTTTTAGAATACTCCTGTCATTTTCCCGTTTTACATGTTTTTGAACATAATTAGATTAACAGCCCGCGTCATTACATCACCGCGCCACGCCGTCCCTCCAGAATTTCACGTATCAACATACAATTCGTCTTCGTTATGGTACCGTATACAGTTTTGGGTGTTTTTCTTTAATTTTTTTTACAAATGCTTTACGTGCAGTTAATTATTTGTCATGCTGTACGTGCTAATAGACAGCTGCTTGAAGCCGTGGGCTGCGTCTCAAACGGCGTAATTACCGTCTATATAGTAGCCGAGATACATGTATTTTTCCCCACTACAGGCCTATAGTAAGAAAGTATGCCATTTGGGACGCAGCCAAACTCTCTTGTTCGCCGTAAAACGTAAAACTGCCGTGTGTGATTGTGTCCTGTCGCAAAATGCGGTGAAAACTCTCACGCGACGTTCATAATGTGATTAAGGTGTTTACATGTCTGTAATACACGTCCATAATGCGACTAAAACAAGAGTACTCCACCTGTCTTAATTCGATTAGAGCTTAATTCGATTATGACCTTAATTAGATTAAGGTAAGTAAAATTTGCTGTTTACATGGTAGTTTCTTAATCAAATATATTTAAAACACATATTTTCAGCGGTAAGAAGCAAACCTCGTAATTTATTGTGTGGGTGTGTGTTTAATTTTTACACTGCTTTCTTTCATTTGTAGATGTGGGAGGAGCTACTTAACACACGCTTAGCTCTGCAGAACTGTTAATGAACTCGTGACTGTTGGGGTGTTTAGAGATCAGTGGTAGGACTTCAGTATTAAATGAGTATCAAAAAAACACTTTCCACTCTTCTGGATGAGCTGGTCTAAAATAGACGAAAATGGCTTGAGTATGGAGAGACATTTTAACTTTCACCATTTAATTCGAAATCTGACTCGGAGCTAGGGCTGTACGATTATGGCCAAAATGATAATCCCAATTATTTTGATCAATATTGAGATCTCGATTATTTATCACGATTATTAACTGATTTTAGTGACAACATATTTTTATTGCACTTTCACATTTATTAAGTTTTCTCATACCACAATATAACACACAAGTAGGCATGAGAAAACCTGAGCTCTTCAATTATGACAGAATTTAGGAACATAGTGTGAGCCATGACAAATTAATTTACCTTTTGATAAACTAAATGTAATATTTTCAGTTCATTTTACAGACTGTATGCAAAAAACAACCGTTAACCTGTTCCCCCTTGTAAACAAATACAAATAAACCTCAATGTTCAGTGAAAAAAAAAAAAACACTTTCAGAAACATGTTAGAAGCACACCGGGATAACGTATTTATTCAGAGCGGAGTTCCTTTTCATTTTTTTCAGTTTAGTACTTTGCGTCTGGTTCGTTTTTCGTTCTGTCATCCGCTTACCGGTGCTCTGTTGTTACTTTCTTAAATGAGGTTCGTTTTGAACGGCTGTATTTTTGTCACATAATTAGCAGGTCTTAAATTTCAATAACATCACATTAAAGACAAAATTCATAAGCACTGACTTAAATTATAGAATCTGGAAGCATGATTTAGAAAGCACTGATTTATGTAAAAAAAAAAAAAAAGAAAAGAAAAGAAAAACAGTTAAAACATAATGGTGGTCACTGATTCCATTTGCTCACAGTTGAACTTCAGAGTACACACGCCAGGTGCTTTGGTATCGTGTTTGAGCAGGACATTATAAGGTTTTTGACTGTGTAAATACAAAGTTCCTGTGTATCCACTGCCCTGCAGTTTCAAACGAACCTGTCCTCAGCTGTAAGGTGGTAGTCGAGTGTGTTGGGAGGACTGAAAGCTTGAATCTGCAGGGTAGTCGGTCACAGTGACTGTAAATGAGAAGAGAAATTCCAACCGTATGGCTGGAGAACTTGATTTGTAAAACAGACAAGTAAATAATCCAATTCAAACGGAGCCGCATACGCCAGCTGATTTCGTCAAATCCAATGGGTCAACAAAATAAATGCACCAGTTGGATTAAGAAATGGCGGATGAATTTTTTGAATATTTAGCTTGTATGGAAATGTACATGTTGATGTACTTAATACTTAGGTATTTTGAGGTTGGAGTTTACAATGATTATGATTTGCGCTAATAAAAATGATTTCCTCCTGTAGTCCTGTTGGGTTAAGTGTGGGTTAAGTAGCAGATTTCAATTAGTTGATATGGCTGTGTAAAGCATCATGTTCACAGTTTCTTTTTAATTAAACTGGCTTCACAGGAACTCCATTCTGTGTGTGCTAGCTTTGCTGTGGGTTTTCTTTTTCTTTCATTTTCACTGTACGTTTGGTCTTCATCAGCTCTCAGATTATGTATGATTTGTTCAGTGTTAACAAATTGCCCTTGTATGTTTAATCACATCCAGAGAAAAAAAATAGTGAGATCTGTTATACACAATCAATAAATCTGTGAAATACTTTATTACATTGTATTAGTCTTTTACATTCTGTGTGACGGGCACACGGTGGCTTAGTGGTTATTTGTTACCACGTTCGCCTCACAACTCCAGGGTTGGGGGTTCGATTCCCGCCTCTTCCCTGTGTGTGTGGAGTTTGCATGTTCTCCCTGTGCTGCAGGGGTTTCCTTCGGGTACTCTGGTTTCCTCCCCCAGTCCAAAGACATGCATGGTAGGCTGATTAGCAGTCCAAATGTCCGTAGTGTGTGAATGGGTGTGTGATTGTGCCCTACGATGGATTGGCACCCTGTCCAGGATGTACCCCGTCTTGTCCATGTCCCTTGGGATAGGCTCCAGGTTCCCAGTGACCCTGAACGATAAGCGGTGTAGAAGATGGATGGGATGCTGTGAGTACACTCGCTGTACTGCTGTGTTGCCACCAGAGGGCAGTGTGTGCAAAGTAGGTAAAACTGTTTCTAACTATAAGCAGTCTCAAGAATACAGGGTTTATTTATTATAAATGTTACTTTTATATAAATATGTATTTATATAATTTTAATTATCTACAAATATAACAAGGTGTATGTATATCATTATCACAGTCATATATCAACAGTATACATCTAAATATACTTAGAAATATAAATACGTTTCTATGGTCAATGTTAAAACACCATGACTAGTGAAAATCTCGTCGTCGTGAGGAACTTCTCGAGCGCCTCAACGTCGTGACTACAGAAATGTATTGTTTACGTTTGGTTAGACGTCGCGCCGAGACGCGGCGTTTCTGATTGGCTAGCTTTAACGCCAATCATTAAAGGGGCTGGAGTAATGGGTCTTCAACGGGAAGCTGCCGAGTGGTGAGAGGAGCCGCTGCCATACACTTCCTTATTCGTCGTGGGGAACAGAAAGTATCGTATGAGGAAAACATATGAAACAAACAGGCGCTGAGAAGAGTCGTGGGATTGTGTTTGTTTTCTGGCGGAAGACTTTATTACAGAAAAAAACACATACGCAAAAAAAAACACGCCAATGTTATAGGATATCGTCTAACATTAGCGCTAAGCTAAGCTAGGTGAGCTGTGAGCTAAGCGGGGGTGGCGAGCTGCGGTCGGATTCCAGCACAACGGCTTTGATTTACGTTCAAATAAGTTCTGTATATTCGGAAAAGCCAAGAGTTATGATGAGAAATCCACTAACGCCAGTGGATTTGAGCGTCTCTCGTGCTGTCATGGTTCTGTTAGTCAATTGAGGTGACACCAGGCAGTGGATCTGTGGCTTCGACCGACATCCAAAGAAGCGACGACAATAAGGTAGAAGTCGGCCACTTTTGGCTTTGCTACGTTGGCTCATGTTTACTAGCTAGAGAAAGACGATAGGTACACGTATAAGCTTGGAATTATAGTTATTGAAACAAAACTACTTTCTGGGCATTGTGACTAATGTAGTAAGCGTTTCTGGAATTTGGCCCTATTCAGACTGACATAACTAGCTAGCTAGGTTGACTAAACAACCCAGTTACTCTTAGCGGGTCAGATTTGCCGAGCTGTGATCTAACAAGCTGTCTGCGTCTTATTTAGTCCTAATGGATAGTTTTTACAAGATTTCCACGACGATACTTGTTAGTTATCTCAATAATAATAATAATAATAATAATAATAATAAAATGGACGTTAGCTGGCTAGCTAGTGTAGCAAAGAGCTATCGGCGGTCATAACTAGAACCTAGCTGGTTCTTCTGGGGTTCAGTGATAAAGGACTTGATGTCCTATGACATGTACGTACAATTTACACCATGTGTGTAGCTCGATATATCCAAGAACTGTTGATTTATTTTTCTACTTTGTTTGCTTGTCTATAATATAATGTATAATGCTTCAGATGTATTTAATCTCAGTGTGGTGTTGTGTTCATATAGGCAGAAGGAACGCAAGCAGATGCAATGGATTTAAAAACCGCTGTATTCAACGCAGCCCGAGACGGTAAGCTCAAGCTGCTCCAGAAGCTTTTGGAGAACAAAACCGACCACGAGGTGACGAAACTGATGTCCGAGAAAACAAACGGGGCGACACCGCTGTTGATGGCGGCACGCTACGGGCACCTCGATTTGGTCGAGTATCTTCTGGAATGCTGCTGCGCGCCCGTAGAAGTCGGCGGGTCTGTCAACTTCGACGGCGAGACCATCGAAGGAGCCCCTCCGCTGTGGGCCGCTTCGGCGGCCGGACACCTGAAGGTTGTGCAGTCACTCTTAGGCCATGGTGCTTCTGTGAACAACACCACGCTCACCAATTCGACCCCTCTGAGAGCCGCTTGCTTCGACGGCCACCTTGATATCGTCAGGTATCTGGTGGAACACAAAGCTGACTTGGAAGTGGCCAATCGGCACGGCCACACGTGCCTCATGATTTCTTGTTATAAGGGCCACAAAGAAATTGCGCAGTATCTGCTGGAGAGAGGCGCTGACGTTAATAGGAAAAGCGTCAAAGGTAAACCGCAACCACGAACGACGAAAGCTTTTGCTACTTGCGTGAAATAATCTGTCAAGTTTAAGAAGAATGTTATTTCTTTAGTGTTTATTTTTTATATCGCTTTTCTGAAGTCGTAGTGCTGAATCTTTCAGTAGTGAGGTGTGTAAACGAGGTCTCATTTAACCGCTAACCTCTCTGCATTCTGTAGGTAACACGGCCTTGCATGACTGCGCCGAATCAGGAAGTCTGGAGATAATGAAAATGCTTCTGAAGTACGGCGCCACAATGGAAAAGGACGGCTATGGAATGACTCCATTGCTCTCAGCCAGTGTCACTGGGCACACGAACATAGTAGACTTCCTCACGCAACACCCACAAACAAGCAAAATGGAACGAATTAATAGTTTAGAATTGTTAGGTGCTACTTTTGTGGACAAAAAGAGGGATCTTTTGGGAGCTTTAAAGTACTGGAAGAGAGCCATGGAGATGCGGTACAGCGACTGCAGCAACATCCTCTTTAAAGGCGAACCTAAAGAACTTGTAATGGCGTACGACTACGCGAAGGAGGCCGGGAGCATGGAAGAGCTGGACAGTTTGATCTCGGACCCGGACGAGATGCGAATGCAGGCTCTCCTTATTAGAGAACGCATCCTGGGCCCATCGCATCCAGACACGTCCTACTACATTCGGTACCGAGGAGCTGTGTATGCCGATTCGGGGAATTTTGAACGGTGCATCAACCTGTGGAAGTATGCCCTGGACATGCAACAGAATAACTTGGACCCACTTAGTCCTATGACTGCCAGCAGCTTGCTCTCATTCGCTGAGCTTTTTTCTTTCATGCTGCAGGACCGTGCTAAAGGCCTCCTGGGGACCTCTGTGTCTTTTGACGACCTCATGGGCATCCTTAGCAAAAGCGTGCTGGAGATCGAACGCGCCATGAAGCTGCGGCAGCCCGGGCCCGACCCAGCTCAGCTCAGCAAGGCACTCGCCATCATACTGCACCTCATCTGCTTACTGGAGAAAGTCCAGTGCACGGTCGAGCAGGACCATTTCAAGAAAGAAACCATTTACAAGTTCCTCAAGCTGCATCCGTGCGGGAAAAACGGCTTCAGCCCCCTTCACCTGGCCGTGGACCGGAACACAACGTGTGTCGGCCGGTACCCCGTCTGCAAGTTCCCTTCGTTCCAGGTGACCTCCATCCTTCTGGAGTGTGGCGCCGACGTCAACTGTCGCGACGAAGATAACAACAGCCCTCTGCACGTAGCTGCCTCCAACAATCACCCCGACATCATGAAGCTGCTTATCGCATGTGGCACGCACTTCGACAGCACCAACTCCTTCAGGCAGACTGCATGTGACCTGTTAGACGAGAAGGAGATGGCCAAGAACCTGATTCAGCCCATAAATCACACCACACTGCAGTGCTTGGCCGCTCGCACCATCATCAAGCATAATCTTACATATACAGGAAATATTCCAGAGAAGCTTGAGGCTTTTGTGCTACTGCACAGATAATGACTAAGGTACTATCCAGATCGGATTTTAAAAAGTGTCTCGGAGCACCGAACTCCCTTTTCACGTTCTCCACGTGTACGGTTTGTACAGAAGAAGGAGTCTGTCGAAGACTTCCGAGAATTGATCATTTCTGTTCTGTGGCCATGCCTGATGCCTGAAGTTTTTCTCCCACATAATGCTTATTTCTTGCTGTTCATTGATAGAATTTTTTTTTCCTGTTTGCCGCTGCTTTGTTTTGTCACTATGCAAAGGTGTTGGGCTGTGTCTAATTTAATTTCCTTTTTATCTTGCTGGCATCTGCACAATACTATTGTATTGCTATTCTCTTCTGAACCTTTGCTTATGCCCTCACTTCATTATTGTTTTTTTGTCACTGTTTCGGGAATGGAATGCGTTCGTTACTCCCTTCAAGCATACAGAAGCTTTACGACGTGGTTGATGTTATGTGAAGACCATAAGTGCTTTATTTCTCCTATGCACAGCGTATGATATTGCGACTGTTCCATGTTCCTGGACTGTGCCACTGTTTTCTAACTGCCTGACTACTGTCATCATTTTCTCCAGTTTTCTTTAACTTGACTGCAAACCTGCAGCAAAAAAGTAACTTAGTTTTGGGTTTTTAAAAAAAAAAAAAATTATGTATTCGGAGGATAAGTCTGGAGTGTATTTTAGTAGTCCTCTGAGCCCAGTTGATTTCAGACAAGCTATAATTTGAGAGAGAGTCGGATAAATTTTCTTCATTTACAGAACGTAGTGTGTTTAAATCAATGCCGATCTCCTCAGAGCACTGGTTCGCAGAATTGATTTTTCTTATTCCTGAAAATATTTGTTAAATAAGGTATCGTTCATGGATAAATTCTTACTCTAGATTTCCAGGTTTGCGGAAAACAAGGGCTTTTCGTAATTAGGCGCACACTTCACAAGCAGCAGAAACAAATGTACAGTCATAGCTATCCGAAAACTTGCACTTTATTGCAGTGGAGTTTCGAAATTCCTTTTCCAATGGCTTGTTAATGTTCCCAGAGCATATTTAACAATAAACCTCGGTTGCACTTCTTTTATTCTTTTTCACTTTGGTCGTCCTTTATTTATTTATTTATTCATTCATTCATTCATTCATTTTTTAAGCCTGTAAACCAACGGGTGTGAGGACGACTGTTTCACTCTCAACAGGTGAATCCCAGGCTTGTGCTACTTCCTTGTTCGGTGAAGTTGCACAGTCATGCAGTGTTCTCGAGTGATTCATGTTGGACCAACTACGTAACACGTGTTACTTAAGATCGTCTCCGCCTATGCACTTTGAACACAATATGGTAATTTATTTCCCTGTCTCCAAGCTTTATTTCAATCCTATCTCGGCAAGAGTCGCCTCTAGGTCATTCATTTCCAGAATCTATATCTATCTATCATATATATATATATATATATATATATATATATATATATATATATATATATATATATATATATATATATATATATATATATATATAACACACACACACTACTAGTCAAAAGTTTAGACACACTCATTCTTTCTTTTCTTTTTTTCTCCACATTTCAGAATAATAAGTCATTAAAATTATGGAATAACACACACGGGAAATTTAGTTGTGATTTTTTATTTTTTTTTAAATCCAAAATAAATCAAAATAGTTCAGCATTTTTTTGCATCTTCAAAGTAGACACCCTTTTTGCCTAGAATTTCCAGAAATGTATTCTTGGCATTTTCTCAGCCGATTTCTTGAGGAATTCCCCTGAGCTGCTTTTTAAACAGTATTGAAGGAGTTCCCACCTATGCTGGACATTTATTCGCTGGAATATTTTGCCCCAAGTCATCCATTTAAAAAAAAAAGAACTTTTTAAATAGTTTTCTAATAAAAGAAACAAATATGTCTACAACATTTAATCATACTTCTTCAGACTAAAAGATTTATAAAATTATGATAAACATTTCAGTCAAGTGTCTCCCAAACTTTTGACTGATTGTGTGTGTGTATATGTATATACACACTATAACTATTTTAGATTCTTTGTTTAGCCTACACTATAGCAACCAATTTGTATCAACAGTAACACGTTTATCTTTGTGTAAATGGGTTATAGCTGGAAAAGCTTGTTTGCTCGTTATCATTTGTTTTGGTTTATGGACACACCCTCAAGTGTTACGCATCAAGCGTAGCCTCCGAGTTGCACCTTTTTGTTTCTTTATGTTTGTCTTCTTTTTTTTCAGTGTTTGACATGTGACGCTCAACCTACTTCTCTGTGCCTTTAAATAACCCTGAATAATGCCCTACTGAAAACATGGCCTACATTACAGGTTTGACACAAGTGCTTCCTCGGGTGATTAGGCTGCAGTGCTGCAGAGTCTAGACGGATTGTGGCGTACACCTTATGATGCACATTCACCACAGTTTTCACTTTAAAAGCTGCATCACCTCCAGCTTTCCTTATGTACCACTGGTATTGAGCATGACTAAAACCAAATGCACCCACTATCACACGCACTGTGTCAGAAGCTGAAATGCCTCGGAGCTGCTCTGTATAAGCCACGCATAATAGTGATCCTTTTTCTCATTTTAATTGGATTCTGTGTTTTGCCAAAATGGTCTTGCATTTTGTTTGAAATATCTGCTGCATAAAGGTCACTGTACAGAAAAGTGTAAAAGAGGGCAACCGGATGAGGTGGCGAACTTGACTCTCCCACATGTGAGGTCTTGAGAAAGACTGAGAAAATACAGCTCATCATGAAGGAATGACAATTTAGCCACAGAGGTTTAGCTGTAGGAGGGCACGGCGGCTTAATGGTTATCACATTTGCCTCGCACCTCTGGGATTGCAGTTTCAAAGCCCACCTCCACTGTGTGTGTGTGTGTGTGCGCGTGGGGTTTGCATGTTTCCTCCCCCAGTCCAAAGACATGCGTTGTAGGCTGATTTAGCATTTCCAAATTGTCTGTAGTGTGTGTGTGTGACTGTGTGCGCCATTATGCCTTGCTGTGGCTTGGCACCCCGTCCAGGGTGTCCTCCGCCTTGTGCCCCGAGGAAAATGTATGGATTGATGGGTTTAGCAATAGTGAATGACAGTTTTCATATCTTCATTTCAAACATTGGACTTGCTCTGATGAAGTCCTCAAATCCAGTTGACTTGATTTACCACTGCTGTATAGTTCCTGTAAAATGGCACCAGAATTGGAAACGTTCCTATTAGTCATAATGCTGTGACTGTGGAACGGGTGAGACGACAGAACTCGCGCAACCAGATGTGACGTATCTGATGAACCATGCATTTAAAAATTAACAAACATATTAATAAGACGTTCATCATATGGTTTTGATTAGCAAGGGATTTGAAAAATTGTCTTTTTAAAAGTAACATTTCTGTATTTAATTGCTTATCGAACTTGCTGCTGTGTTCCAGGTTTGCAGCATTGAGCTGTCGGAGCCTCTAGGATCTCTAGCGTACGTGTGACACACACAAGCAGCTGTCAGGGATGTGAGAGAGGTTTGCTTTCTATAGTGAGGTCTCGCTTTTAAGCCTGCCAAGGCCACTCATCCCCTGGGATTATTCACTGGTGTACATTTACTTCTAGTTACATTGCCAAGCTAAATGGGGTTAGTCAAAATAACCCCAAGCTGTCATTATGCGCAGCAACAACAAAAAAACAATATTCAGCTGTCTTTTCTTAGTCACATTATTCTAAATACTGGAAGGGTTTTGCTGTAAGACATTTTAGAAACAATAAACATCACGGTGAATTGCAAAAAGTTCAAACGAAAGGTACGGTTGCTGTAAGTTAGTTATCTGACAAGTCACTTTCAATATCCAGACAAAATTCTTAGTTGGTGCTGTTGACGTATGGAAAGTTAGAACTGGATGGCTGCAAAAGTTTAGAAAAATGTCCTAAAATCCCCCCAAACCCACACTCACCCAAATCAATCAATCAATCAAATCTGACTGTATTTAGTTATAAAGCTGACCATGGGTAAGGCCTTTTTGTAGAATCTATATTTGTCACCGAAGCTTATAAAGACTCCTAATAAGCATAAAGCCAAATTAATATAGCAAAAAAAGTAATGTTGCCTGATGAACCTTTCTTGTTTTAAACGTAGGACTAAGCCCGTAATGCTGGCTTTTAACTATTTAATATGATCTTGTACTCCTGATTGGGAGAAGTTATTCAAATTGTAATGCAACATTCTAAGACTACTCGACTGTCTTCGTAATTTAAAAGGCAAACTGATTATTGCTGATGGGTCCAGTAGAAACTTGTAGCTGTTTAACCCAGAATTTTGAAGGTATGGGCATTCACCCTACAAATCATTGCAGTGTGTCGCAGAAGTGATGAATGATGAATTTCCTATGTTTAGTACTCTGCTGTAAAACTTTTTGCCGTCAGTGACTACCTGACCTCCGGAAACCCTAGCCATCACTGCTGTTCTCCAAATCCTTTAATGTGGCTATTTTTGAAGGAAACACGACAGCTGAGCCGTTTTGACGGCACAACAGAAAACTGAGGGACAGCGTGTGTACGAGGCAGATTAGACTAGCTGTGACACTGCTATCTTTAGCAGGCATTGCAGTCAGAGCTATGCTCTGTGGGAGTAGTGTTAGCCGATTCCCGCCTTGTACCCTGTGATTATTGGAATGAATTGATATTATAATGTTGCATCTGGTCTATTTCTGTGAAAGAACACTACAAACTGCAGGGCTTTCGGGTCTTTCTTCGGAAGCGTCTGTATTTTTGTATGCCCGTATGATACTTTTCTGTTGCAAAAATATTCACAAGCAGAAACCAGACAAACATACCTTTCTAAAACATACCTACACTTTTGATTCCTTTATAAGGACTGTCTTAATAACTGACTCCATCAGGACCTCTTGGGACACATCCAGGCTCTTCTGAGCTACGTTACAGCGCTTGCAAGGTAAGATATGCATGTGTGCTACCATCGAGACTAGAATTTCACTGACGCAGCCAAAATGTGAGTAAGCACGCACACACACACACACACACACACACACACACACACACACACACACACGCACGCACACACACACACACACACACACACACACCCACCTTCTGTTTGAGGCCTGTACGTTCTACTGATACGTTTTTATGCCATTTGCTTGTCCAACATTTTATGGAAGTGTAAATATTATTATAGATGCATAGACTTTCCAGGATAACAGTGTTCTGAAAATCGAGACCGATCCCAAAACAGTACGTATTTACCCGTAATTTAAAATGATTTAGTCATGTCACAAGTTGATGTGATTCCAGACATAAAATCATTTACCTAGAACAGCCGTGTTCTGCGTTTAATAGTTTTCTGGGAAGCGCCAGCCATGTGACTTATGTACATAGATCCTTCCTGCTGTACACACACTTAATAATAGCACCTTCTACTTGATGTAGACAGTAAGATATGGACAGGAATATAGGCCATCATATTCAAATGTGAGTCTTAACCTTTAAAGCTATGGTGTTATGTTAAGGTTTATCTGTTGTATAGGGGTTTGTTTTTGTTTTTTAACTAGTGCGCAACCCTGAAATCTTTTTGGATGACATCGGTTGACTTCTGACCTCAGTTCTAAGCCAAGTTTCACCAACCTGCCATTACACATGAGTTATAGATAGGGTTTGCAGTGGTAATTTTGTTTGTCAAGATATCCAGTGCAAGATGAATCAGTCTAAATGTGTCAATAATGTAACCAGCATATGGCATTTGAAAGTATTTCTTTGTGTCCACGTGGGTTTCGTCCCATGTCCTAATAACATGCTGGTAGATGGATTGTCCATAATAAACTGCTCCCTTGAACTGGAGTCATCCAGGGTATATTTTTTTGGACCAGGTGTTGTCCATTTGTTGCTTACCTTGCTCCAAGTGTTCCTAGGATAGGCTCTGGATGCCCCAAGACCCTGACCAGTATAAAGATGGATGGATGGATGGATGATTACAGTAACTGATTGGACAGTTCTAAAATGTAACATTTTTGAATAGATACACATTTTCTTTTGACCGAATGATCTGGTCGTAATAATTCGTGATTAGATTAGATTTGTATTGCCGATTTATTTTGAAGCCAACATTTCAGAGACAAATCGAGCTGCTGTCTAGTTGGTGTGCTAAGCATGTGGCTTCATAACTAGATAGCAGAACAGTTAATGAAATTACCACCGTCTCTGTGTTACGATACATGTTTCAGGTCCTCGGCCTAGCTCTGAGCCCCATAAATCATTCAGTGCACACCTGGATACAAGGATAACGTGAAGAAAGAGGAATAAATATTAAATTAGATATCTTTTGTCCTCGAATGCTGCTTATTAATTACCTGTTGCATAGCCATGTTTCCTTTCACAGCTCTGCCTATAAACAACAAGGTGCTAGAAAATATTACAAACTGAATTCTCAGAACATTATTACATTATTCACACTGTTCTAGCCTCTTTTCAATACATTTGGGTTTGAGATCAAAAGATGGATAGGAGGCGGATTTAGGATTTAAGGCTTTTATTTACTGGTATTAAACAACATAAAACACAGAACCTTTTGTATCAGACCACCCAATTTTAGGTGAGCACAGGTATAGGAACAGATAAGTCTTGAAGTAAAGAACACTTAATATTTTGTTGCATATCCCTTGCTGCAGTAACTGCATCAAGTCTGCATCTCACTGACATCAAACTGTTGGTTTCTTCTTTTGTGATGCTTTTACTGCAGCCTCTTTCAGTTGTTTGGGGGGTTTCCCCCCTCAGTCTCCTTCAGGAGGTGAAATGCTGCTCAATTGGGTTTAAGGTCAGCTGATTGACTTGGCCAGCCTAAAACCTTCCACTTCCCCCCCTGATGAAGTCCTTTGTTGAGTTGGCAGTGTGTTTTTTGGATCATTTGTCTTGCTGCATGAAAAAGTTCCTCCTGATTTTATTTGGATGAATTTCTCTGTAAATTGGCAGACAAAATATTCCTGTAAACTTCTGAATTCGTTCTGCTGCTACCATCATGAGTTACATCATCTATAAAGATGAGTGAGAATGTTCCAGAAACAGCCATGCAAACCCAAGCCATGACACTACCTCCACCATGTTTCACAGATGAGCTTGTATGTTTTGGATCATGAGCAGATCCTTTCTTTCTCCACACTTTGGCCTTTCCATCACTTTGATAGAGGTTAATCTTGGTTCCAGAACTTTTGTGGTTCATCTCTGTATTTCTTCACAAACTTTTTATTCTTACTGTTGATGAGTGGTTTGTATCTTGTGTATTTCTGCCCTCAAAGTCTTCTTCGAATGTTGAATTGTGAAATCTTCACTCTTGCTCTGTGGAGGTTGTTGGTGATGTCACTGACTGTTGTTTTTATGTTTTTCTTCACAGCTCTCACAATGAAGACTTTCTATTTTGGAGCATGGTTGTGGCAATTTGCGATCATTGAGCCACAAGAGCATTAGTGAGGTCAGGCACTGATGTGAGGCTTGGTACATAGTTGGCATTCCAATTTCCTCCCAAAGGTGTTGAGGTCAGGGCTTTGTGTAGGCCACTCTAGGTCTTCTACACCAACCCTGCAAACCATGTTTTTATGGATCTCATTTTGTACACTGGGGCATTGTCATGCTGGAACAGGTTTGGGTTAAGCCTCCTCGGTCAAGTGAAAATAAATTGTAATTCTACAGTATATAAAGACAATATAGACATTTGTATGCTTACAACTTTGTTGCTACAGTTGGAGAAAACCCACATATAGGAATTATGGTCAGGTGTTCGCCTACTTTTGGTTATATAGGGTAACATGTATTGGCTAAAAGACAACATTTAGGTGGTGATCAAGTTGACAAGGCCACATTAAAAACAGTATTGGAGCACAGATCATGATTCATATTTCTACAGTTAGGTCATTAAGGACAGTCTCTGGCCTGATACCAGCTTTGTCACATGGTATGATGAACCTTGGTCAGCTTTCACTCAGAAAACAGCAGGCTGTGCATCAGTAACATGAGACCACTCTCTGGGTCTTCCAGTATGTAAATAAATAAAATCAGGATTAATTCTAAACAAGTAGAAATCTGTCAGGCATTATGATAGATAAAAACAACAAGCCCTATAAGATTGTTAAGTAGGCCATTATCTACAAATAGGCTTGATATTAATAAATATAAAAATAGCCGATTAGGTGTGTAATGGCACCAATTCTGTATATGCTATTGAAACTACATAAAACTGATAATCCATGTGTGGTTTCTTTAATTGTAGCACCTGCCGTTTCCACGGTTCACACATTCTCTCTTCCCTGCTCTGTGTCCACAGGAACCGTTGCTATTTTGGTTTCAGGGATAATTATGTCTTCATATCAAGGGGATAGACCATCCCAAATATCTACTCCCAGTAATGGCTCTTTCTATTCTCAGCTTCCTGATTAGTTTGTTATAGTCATGCAGTCTTGCAGTTCTCAAGGATTATATATTGTAGATGTTCTACTTCTCACAGAAGTGAGTACACCCCTCACATTTTTGTAAATATTTGATTATATCTTTTAATGTGACAACACTGAAGAAATGACACTTTGCTACAATGTAAAGTCGTGAGTGTACAGCTTGTGTAACAGTGTAAATTTGTTGTTCCCTCAAAATAACTCAACACACAGCCATTAATGTCTAAACCGCTGGCAACAAAAGTGAGTACACCCCTAAGTGAAAATGTCCAAATTGGGTCCAAAGTGTCAATATTTTGTGTGGCCAGCATTATTTTCCAGCACTGCCTTAACCCTCTTGGGCATGGAGTTCACCAGAGCTTCACAGGTTGCCACTGGAGTCCTCTTCCACTCCTCCATGATGACATCACAGAGCTGGTGGATGTTAGAGACCTTGTGCTCCTTCACCTTCCATTTGAGGATTCTCCACAGATGCTCAATAGGGTTTAGGTCTGGAGACATGCTTGGCCAGTCCATCACCTTCACCCTCAGCTTCTTTAGCAAGGTTATCATGCTGAAATACTGCCCTGTAGCCCAGTCTCCGAAGGGAGGGGATCATGCATTGCTTTAGTATGTCACAGTACATGTTGGCATTCATGGTTTCCTCAATGAACTGTAGCTCCCAAGTGCCGGCAACACTCATGCAGCTCCAGACCATGACACTCCCACCACCATGCTTGACTGTAGGCAAGACACACTTGTCTTTGTACTCCTCACCTGGTTGCCGGCAAACACGCTTGACACCATCTGAACCAAATAAGTTTATCTTGGTCTCATCAGACCACAGGACATGGTTCCAGTAATCCATGTCCTTAGTCTGCTTGTCTTCAGCAAACTGTTTGCGGGCTTTCTTGTGCATCATCTTTAGAAGAGACTTCCTTCTGGGATGACAGCCATGCAGACCAATTTGATGCAGTGTGTGGCGTGTGGTCTGAGCACTGACAGGCTGACCCCCCACCCTTCAACCTCTGCAGCAATGCTGGCAGTACTCATACATCTATTTCCCAAAGACAACCTCTGGATATGACGCTGAGCACGTGCACTCAACTTCTTTGGTCGATCATGGCGAGGCCTGTTCTGAGTGGAACCTGTCCTGTTAAACCGATGTATGGTCTTGGCCACCGTGCTGCAGCTCAGTGTCCGGGTCTTGGCAATCTTCTTATGTCCTAGGCCATCTTTATGTAGAGCAACAATTATTTTTTTCTGATCCTCAGAGAGTTCTTTGCCATGAGGTGCCATGTTGAACTTCCAGTGACCAGTATGAGGGAGTGTGAGAGCGATGACACCAAATTTAACACACCTGCTCCCATTTCACACCTGAGACCTTGTAACGCTAACAAGTCACATGACACCGGGGAGGGAACATGGCTAATTGGGCCCAATTTGGACATTTTCACTTAGGGGTGTACTCACTTTTGTTGCCAGTGGTTTAGACATTAATGGCTGTGTGTTATTTTGAGGGTACAGCAAATTTACACTGTTACACAAGCTGTACACTCACTACTTTACATTGTAGCAAAGTGTCATTTCTTCAGTGTTGTCACATGAAAAGATATAATCAAATATTTACAAAAATGTGAGGGGTGTACTCACTTTTGTGAGATACTGTATGTATGTGTATGTACATATACTGTATGTATGTGTGTGTGTGTGTGTGTGTATGTATTATTATGTATGTATGTATATACATACATACATACATACATACATAAAGTGGGGGAAATAAGTATTGAATGCATCAACATTTTTTTCAGTACATATATTTCCAATGAGGTTATTCCTAGGAAATTTTTCCCAGACATCAGTATTAACTCAATAAATAGGCAAATATAAAGAATTCACAGCATTAAAGTCCATAAATAAAGTTATGTGTAATAAAGTGGAATGACACAGGAAAAAAGTATTGAACATGCTAAGATAAAACAGTTCTAAAAGGCAAGGAACCAGCTGAAATCCATAAGTAAATATACCCCCTATTTGTGCAAATTAATATCAGCTGGGTTAGTAAACTGATGGTCTATAAAAAGGCTTTTCATTACCAAGGTGTCACACAAGAAACATCGCATGATGGGTAAAAGCAAAGAGCTCTCCTAAAACCTTCGCACCCTTATTGTTGCAAAACATATTGGAATCAGATGAAGACGTATTTCAAAACTTTTGAATCTTCCAGTAAGCACCATTGGGGCTATTATCCGAAAGTGATCACTCCATCAACCGGCCACGCACAGGAGCTCCTCGCAAGATTTCCAATCAGGGAGTCAGAAGAATAGTCAGAAGAGTAGCCCAAGAGCCAAGGACCACTCGGAAAGAGCTCCAGAAACACTTGGAGGCAGCAAATACCGTTGTCACAGATCACAGAGAAAACAATAGGCAATGCACTCCACTGCTCACGCCGCAAGACTCCATTACTAAAGAAAAGGCATGTCAAAGCTTGTTTAAAGTTTGCTACAGCTCATTTGGACAAACCTATGAAATACTGGGAGAATGTAGTCTGGTCAGACGAGAGCAAAATTTAGCTTTTTGGCTGTCCTTCTACACACCATGTTTGGAGAAGAAATGGCACTGCACATCACCCTAAAAACACTAAACCAACAGTGAAGTTTGGAGGTGAAAGCATCATGGTGTGGGGCTGTTTTTCATCGCATGGTACTGGCAGACTTAATACAATTGAAGGAACGATGAATGGAGCCCTTTACTGGGAGATTCTTGAAAAGAATCTGCTGCCATGCACCAGGATGATGAATGAGACGTGGGTGGACTTCCAGCAGGACAACGATCCAAAGCATACAGCAAAGGAAACAGTTGGTTTCAGAGAAAAAAAAAATCAAGTCATTTGACTGGGCCATTCTATCATCTGATTTGAATCCAGTTGAACAAGATTGAAAGACAATATGTTTAGAAGAATGGGCCAAAATCACACCTGAATACTGCTGCTGATTAATTTATTCATACAGGGAGTATCTTGAAGCTGTCATTACAAACAAAGGCTTCTCTACTAAGTATTAAATAAATTTCAGTTAGTGTGTTCAATATTTTTTTCCTGTGTCATTCCGCTTTATTACACATAACTTTATTTATGGACCTTAATGTTTGGTTTTATTTATATGTGCAAATTTCTTGAGTTAATACCAAAGTCTGACTTTACACACAACCCCAATGCCAGAAAAGTTGGGACGCTGTGTAAAATGTCAATAATAACAGAATGCAATGATTGGCAAATCTCATAAACCCATATGTTATTCACAATTGAACATAGAAAACATATCAAATGTTTAAACGGAGGAAATTAGCCAATTTTAAATTGGGAGATCTTTTTAAATCCCTTGTTAGCCTCATAGGCATCCAGATCCTTTTTTTTTTTTAAGTCCTTACAGAACTCTTTAGATCTTGGCATGATGACGCCACACACCTCAATAACCAAGGGAACACCAAACATTACATATGGGGTATAAATAAGACTGGTTCCACCTACATTTCCTAAGCAGGTTCTAATCACTGGCACCCAATCTTCAACACCTGATTCTAATTTTATAGGTTTGAATGTGTGATAATTTATACTTACTTTTTCCATGTGACTGATCTGGTTTTTGTTTTGTTGTTTATGTAAATTGTGAAAATTACTGCAAAATGTCAATTATATTTGTCATTTGATAGTGTATCAACTTTATTAATAGGCACTGTTTCAAAGTTGATCAAATGCTTGTCCAAATATGTCAAATAAGCCAACAATTTCCATGGGGTGTACTTATTTTTCACATGACTGTTTGTTTTTATATATATATATATATATATATATATATATATATATATATATATATATATATATATATATATATATATATATATATATATATATATATATATATATATATAATATTCTGTGTGTGTGTATATGTATATATGTCAAGCATTGGGATCTATTAGGCAGCACCTGTACAGTTCTCAAAGTTGATGTGTTGGAAGCAGGAAAAATGGGCAAGCGTAAGGATCTGAGTGGCTTTGGAAGAAGGCAAGCCGGTGGAGGAAGTGTGATGCACTGGGTGATGTTCTGCTGGGAAACCTTGGGTCCTGGCATCCATGTGGATGTTACTTTGACACGTACCACGTACCTAAACATTGTTGCAGACCAAGTACACTCCTTCATGGCAACAGTATTCCCTAATGGAAGTGGCCTCTTTTAGCAAGATAATGCATCATGCTATACTGCCAAAATTGTTCAGGATTGGTTTGAGGAACATGACAAGGAGTTCACGGTGTTGATTTGGCTCAAAATTCCCCAGATCTCAATCCGATTGTGCACCTGTGCAGACAGGTCAGAGCTGTTTTGGTGGCACAAGGGGGACCCACACAATATTAGGCAGGTGGTTTTGAAGTTATGGCTGATTGGTGTATGTTTGTATGCATATGTATGTGTCTCTGTGTGTACATTTGACATGTTCTACATGTTTCATATTTGGCGATGTCGGTTTGTTACATTATGGAGTTTTAGGGTGTTTTTAAAGAAACTGACGACACTGCCATAAGCACAGAGGTCATTCCCTCCTATTTGGCAGTAGGGGCAAGTGTATTTTTCCTGCACTGCATAAAGTTTTACATTCAAAATCTAAGATGGCCGCCTTGACAACATGCATTTCAAACAAACAAACAGCGGAGTACTGTTTTCGGATTCCCACGTACGAATTTCAAACATAATTCGATTACTAAAAACACGTAAGGGATGTATCTCATGTTAGGTTTCTTTTTTCTTTTCTTTCTTTTTTTTTCTTTTTTTTAACTTAAACGGTTATACGTTTAGCAACGAAAAGCCCGATACCTTCACGAAATCACGAATTGATTTCTATTGACAATATAGTGCACTAGCTAGGGTGCATAGTCCAATATAACATGCTCTAAGTAGTGCACTTATGTAGGGAGTAAGGAGCTATTTGAGATATCGTAGCTGCATTTGCTATCACTAACCTAGACTTTCGTGCGTGAAGTTTTCCCACTAAGCGCCGTGTTAGATTTCTGCCAAAACAAAAAAGTACATTAATGCCAAAGTGAAGAAAAAAATTCCTTGTAAAGAGAGTGTAAAACAACGTTGTTAAATGCATCACTCCTAGGAAAGCATGGATTTGGCGAATACATCAGATTTCCTACGAAAAGCTGAACACCTGAGAAAGTTGTGAGTAAACAGTGACTGTAAACAATAAACAAGTGAATTAATTATATCTCTGATGATTTATTATTTGTATGTGTCTATGCAGGGTTGATCAACATGAAAAAGCAAGAGCACTGAATAAGCCCAGGAGGAGGAATGGCCTCAGGGATTGTTTCTGTGAATTAGCAGAGTTTGAGAACAAGCTGAATATGGAATTTAAGGCTGAAAGTAAGTTGTTGGAAAGTAAACTGTGTTTTCCCTTTTACTCTATATATATATCACACACACACACACACACACACACACACACACACACACACAATTTGAAGTGCTTATGTTTTGTTTCACAGTGGAATTTCACATTACCACTTTTGACTTCATCTCTCTCCACTGGCTTCCTGTAGCTTCCCATATCAAATTTAAGGCCTTGATGCTCATGCACAAGACCTTGTCTGGAACAGCACACCCCTTCCTCAACACTCTCCTTGAGGCTTACGTTCCCAAACGCAATCTGCATTCGGTTAACGACCGACACTTACTAGTGCCTACTCAGCCTGGCTCAAGGTCCCTTTCCAGAAGCTTCACAGTAACTGTTCCTCAGTGGTGGAATGAACTTCCAACCTCAATCCAGACCGCAGAATCTCTCACTATTTTCAAAAACCAGCTAAAGACCCACCTCTTCTGTGAGCATTCAACTAACCCCTAAAATGCCAACCCCACATTATTTAAAAAAAATAAATAAACAGCAACCCTATTCTGACTCCTACATCTTGACTCTGTGCAATTTGCTTCTCTAGAACTCAATTATAAATCTTGCATGGTAGCACTACTTGTATTGATCTCCGCTTGATATATCGCTTGGTGTGTATTTCCTCATTTGTAAGTCGCTTTGGATAAAAGTGTCTGTTAAATGAATAAATGTAAATGGAGTGCCATGGAGTTAGTCTATATTAAATGTATGTGTTACATCCATTTTTAGTTTGGTAGAATAAATACATATTTCTTTGTCCTTTTTCTTTGTCTAAATGTTATGAACTATTGCTGGAATTGTATGTAGTTGATGTCGAACACACAGAAGCGGAGTGATGGACACAGTGAAATGTCTCAGTGCTGTTATACTAAATATCCACATGATTGGAACGCTGCTTGTTCAATCAAATTGGTGGAACTAACTGTTGAATAATAATAATAATAATGAAGGATAACTTGTGATTTCCATAACTATAACTAAATTGAAGAAAAAAAAATCACCCCAGTGGTTTAGAACACTGGAGTTGCTGGTCTACAGCCACTTTCTTTTCCGTAATTTGATAGTCTTTATTGGTCACATATACATTACGACACAGGGAAATTCTTTTTTTTCTTCACATAACCCAGCATGTCAGGAAGCTGGGGTCAGAGCACAGGGTCAGCCATGATAGAGCACCCCTGGAGCAGAGAGGGTTAAGGTCCTTGCTCAAGGGCCCAACAGTAACCCAGAGCCTTAACCGTCAATGGTTTGGTGTGATTTAGTTGAGCTTGGATTTTTTTTGTGAGAAAGAGCTTCTGTCTAGCCGCCCTACCCTGTAGCTTAGACATGTGAAGAATACGAGAGATTGTTGTCACACATTGTTGTAATCGGTACTTGTCAGATATTCCTGCAGCTCCTTTAATGTTGCCGTAGGTCTCTTGGCAGCCTCCCTGGTAAGTTTTTGTCTTTTGAAGGGACGTCCTGTTCTTGGTAATGTCACTGTGGTGTTCCATTTTCTCTATTTGTTGTTGATGGCCTTCATGGGGTTCCATGGTACAGCTAATGTTTTGGAAATTCTTTTATACCTCTTTCCTGATCGATACCTTTCAACAAGTCAGATACCATGCATGCTTTGTAAGCTCTTTGTGGACCATGGCTTCAGCAGTCAGATGAAACCAAGAAGATGTGAAGAAAATCCTACAGTAACAGCTGGGTCTTATTTGGGGTTATTCAGAATAATTTTGTTGATCACATCCCCAATTATAAGAGAGTGCACACTTATGCAACCTGATTATTGTAACTTAAAAAAAAAAAAAACCCTAAAACTGATTTTTGATTGTTTTTCACTTAATTTTCAACAAATTTTAATTTACTAGTGCTTTCTGTAGGATATGTGCTGTTTGTGGTGCTGCAAGTACACACCTGTATCAGTGATACACTGCAGTCTCAAATACTTATGGCATCCCAAATTAAATAATTTGTCATCGCACTGTTGGTGTTATTACAACTTAGGCACTCTACTCCGGACGTAGCCTTAAATTCTGTTGAAAAAAATGCACTCAATGCCATGAGCTCAGTGGAGGAAAAGCACAGCATACTTTATGAAATGTTCTTCTGCAAGTAGCCAGCAGTAGTATATTTATTCAGAGGAGGTGAAATTCTAAGCTCTTGCCTCTTGTAGCTTTAAGCAGTCATTTTGTATTCATATGATCCCCATTTATGTTCCATTTCTGTTTTCTTGTAGTACTGAGAGTGCAGCAACAATTACAAAAGATCCGAAATGGTGTGTACAGATTCCAGGGGCAGTTGATGGATGTGAAGCCATCTCCCAATTGTAAGTAACATTATACAAATATAAGCTTTTTTTTGTCTCCATACATAAGCGTAGACTTAATCATCTTATTTGTCAAAGGAACATTTTCTCTCTCTTTAATTGCCAGTGATCGAAAAACTGAAAGACATCATGAGTGAAATTGAGAATGCCATCAACACCTTCAAAGAACAACAACATAAAAGGTATTTTAAAAAAAACCCCTCTTTTTGTGATTAAACTGAAATAAATTGTGAGCAGTTAACTTGTGCATAGAGTGTAAAAAAACATATTGTTTGCTCATTTTCCATCTAAGTTTTGAGGAGCTCTTGCAGGAGGAAAGAACTTGTTGGCAAGAGATATGTGCCTTTGAAAGGAAGATTGACTCTTGGATGTTGGCTGTGAAGAAGGACATTGAGTTTCCCATAGTTCAGAAAAGCAAGCATGACATGACCACAAAAATGAGAAAGGAGTTTCCTATAGAGGTCATGGCTCTGGAAACATTCCTGCAGCAGACAGGAGGAAAACTGGGTGGCTGGGACCAATATGACCATCAGAGCTTCCTAAAAGTGTGGACCAAGCACCGTGGGAAACCCTCGTACAGGTCCGAGGTCAAACTGTACTTACCGGGCAAGACTGAAGAGGATATAAGATTGCACGAGGACTGGTATCTAGAAATGTGCCATCTCCAGGAAAAGAAGAAAGAGGTACGGCTTCACTCTGGATTTTTCAGTGCTGATTGCTAAACTAATGAAGTCTTGTGTGGTGTTAAAAAGGAAGTAATATAGAGTCCTGTTTCAAAATAAGCATTTCCTGTCATGATTACAGTGACCACATCAGTATTTTTATTTATTTATTTTTTTTGTATTGTAAATTACATGTTAAGGAAACCTGAATGGCCAACCAGGAAGTTGGTAAGATGCGTGAGTTTTGCTAGTAGGTTGTAATGGTTGGCTAGAGTGGAAAAACTGGCCATTGGCCATTCAGGTTTCCTTAACATGTAATTTACAATACAAAAACTTTCTTACAAATGATGCTACTGGTGTGGTTTCCATCTCTTCAGGCTGCATCAAAACTACAAAGTGTACTAACATACTAAATAGTAGGGGTAGAAGTTCACAATTTACACCAATCAGCCAGGACATTAAAATCACCTACCTAATAATGTGTAGGTCCCCCTTGTGGTGCCAAAACAGCTCTGACCCGTCACAGCATGGACTCCACAAGACCTCTGAAGGTGTGCTGTGGTATCTGGCGCCAAGACCTTTAAGTACGTTTTAAGTCTCGATCAGATTGAGATCTGGGGAATTTGGAGACCAAGTCAACACCTTGAACTCTTTGTCATGTTCCTCAAACCATTCCTGAACAATTTTTGCAGTGTGCAGGGCATTTAGGTAGGTTGTATGTGTCAAAGTAACATCCCCATGAATAACAGGACCCAAGGTTTCCCAGCAGAACATCACCCAGAGCATCACACTGCCTCTGCCAGCTTGCCTTCTTCCTAGAGTGCATCCTGGTGCCCTGTCTTCCCCCGGTAAGCGACGCACATGCACCCGGCCGTCCCCACGATATAAAAGAAAACGTGATCCATCAAACCAGGCCACCTTCTTTTCTGAACTTTTCAGCAATTTGTGCTGTAGTAGCTCTTCTGTGGAAGAGCACGCCCTTGACCCTGTGGCTGGTTCACCAGTTGTCCTTCCTTGGACCTCTTTTGGTAGCTACTAACAACTGCATACCGGGAACACCCCACAAGACCTGCCGTTTTGGAGATGCTCCGACCCAGCATCTAGCCATCCAATTTGGCCCATGTCAAAGTCACGCAGACTTGCCCATTTTTCCTTTTTCCAACACATCAACTTCTAGAACTGTTTGTTCACTTGCTGACTAATATATCCCACCCCTTGACAGGTGCCACTGTAACAGGATATTCAATCTTACTCACTTCACCTTTCAGTAGTTTTAATGTTTTAGCTGATCAGTGTATCAGTGCCCATAAAAAGAGTAGTACCACATTACCCCCCCCCCCCCCCCCCCCCCCAAAAAAAAATAAAATAAATAAAAACCTTTTAAAAAACCTGATTCTTTTTAATTAATGTTTACAAAACTTCTTGAACATGGAAAAGAGAAAATGAAATATTCTGTAGGAAGATTTTGTTTACTGTCCAATCACTGAGCAACAATGCAGTTATACTGACATATGGTTTAGTAGGTTGGTACACAGGGTTGGTCAAAGCCACAAAATTTTTTAGGAAAGTTTTGTTTCCACTGCACTTCGCATTACACTATTAACGTTATAAACATTACTGTTTGGCACAAACCTTTATCATCATAGTGCCATTTTGGACAGTCCATGATTGTGTTTGGATCATAGTTTCATGTGATATGGTCATAAAAAATTCAACATACACTGTGTTGTTTATACAGAACATACACTGTGTTAAGGATATTTAGAATAGTTATACCTTTACAGATGTGTTGTACCAGTTTAGCTGATGTCATGAAGTGTTTTTGTTTTGTGCAGTGTAGCTCTTTATGCTTTTTAATATGCTTTAAGTTTGTAAAAATGAAACAATGTCGTCTACATTTATCAAGCACCTGCCAGATGACAAGCAGGAAAATAGTTGAGTATCCAGATGATCTTATCGCCATGGTAACTTAATATTTGAGTTTGTACAGGATTTCACTGACGTTTTTTGTGATTGTTGCAGCCCAAAATGCTTTATTTTGCTACAGCTTTTTTTTTTTTTTTCTTTTTAAATCTGCGATGCAACTTGCGGAGGTTTTTTGTTCATGCATTTTTTTGCGTAAAACTAGAATTGGCAAAATTGCAGTTGCACGAAATTGTTTTGCATGGTCTGCTGCAGTGATGGGACTTTTAGCTGTACTCATGTTTGATGCACGTGAATCGAAGAGAGATCTGGCTGAATGTGCGTTGTGATGCGATGACATCACATGACACATCTTGGCCCAAATCTGCGGAAAATCTGTGGTAATTTTGTAAAATTCCAATCTCTTCCCACTGATATGCGATATACTGAAAACAGTGGTATTGGGTTAGACGCTTATCCAACCATGCTAATGTTCGAAACTCCAGTTTTGCATCTATATACTCCACCCATAATTTGGCTGAAAATATACCTTATTTACTAGGCTATTCGGAAATGGAGGTCAGAAAGGCAGAGAGAACGGGAAGCTCGGGTGCAGCATGAACACCAGGCTGAAGAGGCAGAGAGGAAAGAGCAAGAAGTCGCTCTAGCGGAAGCCCAGCGTCTCAAACAGGAAGAGGAGCGCAGGGAGGCGGCACTCCGTCTGGAGGCCTGGAGGAAGCAGCGGAGGCAGCAGCAGGAGCAGGAGGAGGAGCAGAGACTCCGGGAAGAGGTGCTGCAGAGCAAAAGACTGAAGGAGGAGAGGCGGAGGCAGCAGGAGGTCAAACTCGCTGTGGAGGCCCACATCAGGGAGAGGAACGAAGAGGAGCAGCTGAGAATGCTGGAGAAGGAAGCACAGGAGCGAGTGGAGGTTGAGGAGCGGAGGAGACAGGCTGCTGAAGGCATCAAACGTTTTCAAGAGAGGGTGAGTTTAGAGAAAACACATTTTAGTTGAGGTTTTGATTGAGAAAATCTCAGAAAGTGCAGTTCATTTTGTCTGCGTAGGATCTACACATGTTAGAGACAAAACTGCAGGAAAAGCAGGCTAAAGAGGAGGAGGAGTTGGGACGGCTGAAGAAGCAGGCTAAACTAAAAGAGAAGGTGACAGTTCAGTGGAAATAAATAGTCTAATGAAGTATTAATTAACTTTTAATAGTGACCACTGTTTGTTTGTTTGTTTGTTTGTTTATTTATTTATTTTGCAGGTTGAAAGTCACATTAGCCGAGATCCTTCAAGACTCTGGAAACCAACCAGAGGATGGGAAGCACGCAGCAAAGAGATTGGGCCAACAGGAGGTGGACCTGTCTATCACATGTTTCATAGGTATGGATTTATACATGAATCTGTTTACTTAAGCCACAAGTAAAGGTGTTGTCTTAATTTCACAAATTGCGTCATGTTGTCATAATTTATCAACCTCACATCAAACACCGAATTTGGAATGAAATTTTGTGGGCCCTTGTGATGCATCCAGTATCTCTGACCAAGCGTGTGATTTGCTGCCTTCACTGTAGAGAGAGTGTGTATAAAACAGGTAGACAGTCACAATAAAAAAAATAGTCAAATACAGATGTTTTCAACGTTATAACTTGGAGGATCAACAGCTGCTCAAAGTACATGCAAAGAAGGTGGTGAATATTACAAAATGCATTTATATCACAATCAGAAAAGTTTGAACTGATATAATGTGTTTTTGTTTTTTACTATTAATATCCTAACATACACTTTTTTTATGGAATTCAATTTGTGCTAAAAGTATTGAACGTAACTTTTCAAGAAACGAACAAAAATATATAATGATAATTGAATTAAGTTAATTGGAAACAATTTAACACGATCTTCAAATAAACAGCATTCTTCATTAACAGTTTTCTAAGCTTCCTTTTCGCTAATCATGGTTTATGGATGCACTGCTAGAGTTTTCACACTTTACCGTCTTCATTCTGGCAAACCTCTCGTGTGGGCGGGAGGTGTGTGACGAAAAATAAAAAATTCTCGCAGTGCATTCATAAACCATGATTAGCTAAAATAAGCTTATAAAACTTAAGAATGCTGTTTATTTGAAGATCATGTTAGGTTTTTGCTACTGAGTTTCAGTTTGAGTGTTTTTTTCTTCTTTCTCATTGTGTATTTTTGTTTGTTTTTGAAAAGTTAAATACTTTTGGCACAAATTTAATTTCATACCTTCGAAAATTATTTGTATGTTTAATAATGAAGGAACATATGTGATCCTAACACACTAAATGGCTTGTTGGTGTAAAATGTATTTCTTGGTCTTTTTATCATTTGATGCTAAGGGTATACAGACTTTTGCCCTTGGCTGTTGCTTTTAGGTATCACAAACATTTTTTTGTTTTACATTTATGGCATTTGGCAGACACCCTTATCCAGAGCGGCTTACATTTAACTCATTGATACACCTGAGCAGTTGAGCCCTTGAGCAAGGCCCTTAACCCTCAACAGTGGCAGCTTGGTGGTGCTGGGGTTTGAACTCATGACCTTCCAATTAACCACTGAGCTACCACTGCCTCCAGTTTATCACATTCTCATCTGACTTGTCCTTCCAAGTCAAACAGATCCAAGAAGTATATAGTCCAATTTTACCAAAGAATGACAACACGAGGACCAAGCTTTCAGGTTGAAAAGAGAAATCTTAACAGGATCCTGAGTCAATTACTGGTTGCAGGAATATCACTCAACCAATAGCAAGAGACCAGTGACAAATTAAAAGTGACAAAGTGTGTTAGTAAGGTGCTGGCCCACAATAAACCACCAGAACAGCTTCACTGCAAATTGGAAAAGATTTTACAAGTCTCTGGGACTGTACTGGAGGAATGAAAAGCAGTCTTTATGAAGATATTCCCTCAGTTGGTGTTTGATGATTGTGAAATGTCACTCCACAATCTCGGTTTGAGATCTGGCGATTGTCAAGACCATAGCATATGATTGCCATCATTTGAAGACGCATCAAACCATTCAGTGATCACTTGTAGATCGGGGCAGAGTCATCGGGGAAGAGAGAACTCAGGATATCTATCAGGATAGTAATATTTCAACATAACCGTGTACCGAGTTGCAGTGGCCCTTCCCTGTAAGTGTACAAAACCATGTTGGCAAAACTCCCCCCTGATGAATTTATCACATGTCTGTGTTATAACTATAGGTTTATTCCTGCATCTGTTCATGTTGTGTGCCAGTGTTAATTCTTGTATTCTGTATTAACTTCATGCTAACATTCACTCACGTTATGTTTAATCTGTCTATCACAGGGCAATACCGACATGGAGACAAGGCCTTTAAACCTGGGTTCAGTCTTCACAGAGCATCCAGACATGCACAAGAATGTCATGAACTATTGCTGTTTGTGTAAATCGATTCTAGTTCTGATAAAAGGAAAAAAAATACATGTTATGTTTTAAACACCATTTACCTGAGAGATTTTTGAATGTAGTTAATTATATAAATTGGTCACTACTTTTTGTTACAACACAAACACACAGGTTTATTAGCTTTTAATGTGTAGCGTGTTTAATTGAGAGAAAAAAACAACGACGTAAAGCTTAACTCCTTACCTTCTGCAGCAATTCTTTTATGACCAGCTTTTCAATTTCTAATTTTGCACCTGCATTTAATAGGGTAAAATAAAATGCTCCAGATAACATCAAAAGTTGTTTTTTTCTCTACTTACCAACTGGTTTCCAGTGTATTGACATCACCAGTATCAGCTAATTCCCAATCAGACCTCTGAATTGAAAAGAAACCAAAGATTTAAGAATGCACTTATTCTTAAAGAGTGGTGAAAAAATGTTCTTGCTTGATATTTGGTGTAATAATTATGTTCTTAATGTGTCATTTACTAGGACTTTAATATACAAAATTGGATTTTAGGTAGACAGTCACTTTAAACACAGAATCAGTATACCTAACAAACCTATAAAAACATAAATATATATTTTATTCAGGGTTTTCTTTCAGCTGTTATACTTTTCCCAAGTACATCAGCGAAAGAAGTCCTTATTGTGGTTCCCTATGTGTCATGATAACCCTATTTATGATGTCTCATTACTAGAAAAGAAGTATTTAATACTTTAATGAACTATAAATTCCTTGCCTGTGTAATGTGAAAGTAGATATTTTCATTTCAGTAAAGCATGATGTAGTTGTAACGGTAGTCTTTGTTTATTTCCTTAAACTCCTTTCACGATCGCTTATTCCTGTGATTTATTTACAGGTGCATCTCAAAAAATTTGAATGTCATGGAAAAGTTCATATTTTTCCTGTAATTTAATTCAAAAAGTGGAACTTTCATATTTTCTAGATTTAGTCTCACGCAGTGAAATATTTCAAGCCTTTTTTTTTTTTTTTTTAAATCGTGATGATTATGGTCTCATGTATTATGGATCATGGAAATCAAAAATCCAGTACCTCAAAATATTAGAATAAAGAATTTATAATACTGAAATGTTGACCTGAAAAGTATATTAATTTATGCAGTCATATTTACGGAATAGCATGCTCCTTGATGAATAATAAGCAGGTAGTTTAATGGTTTTCCGTAACTGCCTGTAAAACCAATTTAACCTTGTCAAACTTGTCCGTCCCAACTGTTCACGTGAATACTCGAAACCAATACGTCATACTGAATATCAATTCAGCACACTCGGTACTGTCTGACTTTTATAGCATACAGCTGTATAGTGATGACTCATGGTCGCACGATCCGGTATCATCGGATGAGTTCCCTTTTGAGTTCCTCTTAAGGTTTCTTCCTCATGTCATCTCAGGGTGTTTCCTCTGTTGCCTCTGGCTTGCTCATTAGAGATTTCTGTTAAGGTGGTTTGTGACAATGTCCATTGTTATAGGTGTTCTATAAATAAAATTTAATTGATTCAATTGAAATGCTCTAAATATTCATATGCCTTTTAGAGGTCTCTTTTTGATGCTTCAACATCTAAATTACTTTGATTTTACTTTGAATTCACTTTTATTTGTATAGCAGAAGTTGATAGATATCAGGATGTATAGTGAGCAAGCCAGTTGCAGGGGGGAATCCCCAAGATGACATTAGGAAGAAATCTTGAACGGATCTAGACTTGTCTGGGTGACACTGAAGAGTGTCATTATAAGAGAGTGTAATGTATTAATATTCCTCCATAGTTGTGTACAATGAAGTCATACTGTAGTGTCATAGCAAGTGAGTTGAAAGTATGTTCAGGTTCAGTATGATCATCATGGTCCTCGTGAGCCATGCAACAGTTCTTTGGGACATCATGTCTACAGCATCTAGATGTGATTGTCCACTGAAGAAAGGTCTTGAGTGTAAACTGTTTTGTAAACTGAAGTGTTTATCTTCAGAGTATCCATGTGGCACCATCCACAGCAGTCACGAGTCCAGAAAGCAGAAGTAGAGCATCAGGATGAATTAGGGTGAGAAGAGACACAGCAGTGGCAGTGTATCAGGTTCAGGCATCCCCATCACAAAGAGGGGGAGAGAGAGAGAGAGACACACACACACACACACACACACACAGACAGACACAGAGGGACACACAGAGAGAGAGAGGGACACACACACACAGAGGGACACACAGAGTGAGAGGGACACACACACACACACACAGAGGGACACGGGCACACAGAGAACACAGACTTTGGTTCTGAATTTTTTGGTCCAATTAATTGACATGGACTATATTTAATTGTTGGGGGGTTTTGGTCAGTTTTATATATATATATATATATATATATATATATATATATATATATATATGTATATGTATATGTATATACTATGTATATATATATGTATATGTATATGTATATACTATGTATATACTATGTATATATATATGTATATGTATATACTATGTATATATATATGTATATACTATGTATATATATATGTATATACTCCCACTTCCCTGTACAAACATAAATGGACGGCTTTGAACAAACAGGACTTTTATTTTCGCGGATGTTTTCCCATAATGGCGCTCGGCCGGAAACAGTATCGCTGCCTGTACAAGGTAAAGATGGCGGAAGAAGACAATTCATTTGATGATTTTGAGCAAATAGATTTTTTAAGAGACAGACATATACGTTTTTTTCAGAGATGCCTTCAGGTGCTACCGGAGCGATACGCTTCATATGAAACCAGCAGGTACATAAAGAAGTTTTTCCATAGCGGTGTTTTTTTTTTTTATTATTATTATTTTTTTTAAAAAGCTAAGCTAGTTGTTCTAGCCATATAACTCGTACAGTCCATGGAGTAGGAAGATAACTAGCTAACACGTAATAGTGTGCCTTAAGATTGATGATATTCCAAATGTTAGATGTTTGACTAGTGGTTAATATGTAAATAAGGGTACATACTGACGTTGATTTAAAAAGCTACTATTATGTCAATTAAACAAATAATCGATGTACCAAAAAAAAACGCCAGTAAAAATGGATCTTGCTGATACCACGTGACCTCTCATATCTGAATAATGTGTATTAGCATTGCCTTATGTAATACTGTACACATTGCAAAAATGCTGTCCTTTTTTTTTTTTTTTTAACTCAAGGTTGACAATTGTGTTCTTTGCCCTGTCTGGACTTGATGTTCTTGAAGCCTTGGATGTTGTAGACAAGCCCAGCTTGATTGAGTGGATCTACTCATTACAGGTTTTACCCACAGAAGATCGTACGTCCTGTGTTTTATTCTCAATATACTTACAATACTAACTTGCAAACAAGAAAACTATGCTTTCAACTAAAAACATGTCTGTATGATACGTTTTTTTTATACTTAGAATACAAATACTGGTATACTGGAGCTGGTATATCAATATAGTATGTATGTATGTATGCATGTACGCGTGTGTTTGTTTGTACAACCCTTGGAAATTATTATTATTATTATTATTATTATTATTTTTTTGGACAGTCAAACATTTTATCCTCTTTGAAACAGTGCTTATTATTAATTGCTGGTGGAACCTGTCTTATTTATATCCCTCTCATTTCTAGTGTCTGGTGATGCCTTTTCTATTGAGGTGTGTGGCATCATGCCTAGATCTAAAGAGGCCTGTATGGCCTTCAGAAAAAAAGGTTGTGAGTGTCTATCAGTCTGGCAAGGGATTTAAAAAGATCTCCAAATTATGTGAAATACATCATTCCACTGTCAGGAAAATCATCTACAAATGGCGCAGATTTCAAACATTACCAATTTGTCCAGGGCTGGCCGTCCCAGCAAATTCAGCCTGATGCAGAAAGAAGTCTCCAAGAAAAATTTAGCACAGGACATGCTAGTTACTCTTGCAATTGTTGGTGTCAGTGCATGCAAATTTGACCTGCATGTGAGGCGTGCCAGGAAAAAAACCTTTGCAAGACTACGGTTTGCCGATGAGCATATAGGCAAAGACCAGGCCTTTTGGAATAATGTGCTCTGGACAGACGAATCAAAGAATGAGTTGTTTGGCCATAGTAACAGCAGACATGTTTGGTGCAGACCAAAGACAGCTTTTCAGGAGAAGCACCTCATACCAACTGTGAAGCACGGTGGTGAAAATATTATGGTTTGGGGTTCCTCAGGGACTGGAGAGCTTGCATTTATTGATTCAACTATGAATTCTGCATCAAAGAGTGCTTGAAGATAATTGTGAGGCCATCTGTCTGACAGTTTTAAGTTAAACAGAAAGTGGACCTTTCAACAGGATAATGATCCTAAGCACACTCGCAAATCCAGACTAGCAAATTATGGAATGGCCTAGTCAAAGCCCGGATTTGAATCCCATTTAAATTTGGTGGTTGGGTTTGAAATGGGCAGTGCATGCAGCGAAACCCTCAAACATCTTGCAACTGATAGAATATTAAATGGAAGAGTGGTCATAAATAAATTCCAGCAAACCAATGTCAGAGACTGGTGGACAATTATGCAAAACAGCTATAAGAAGTTATTTCTGCTGGAGGGGGGGCAATACTAGCTTCTGAGGCCAAGGGTGTACGTACTTTTTCCACAGAAGATTATTACGTCTATTGATCTTTCTGTTGAATAAATGATTATAAAAGCTTATTTCCCCTGTGGTTTTGTTCAAGTATTTCAATTTCATTAATAGGCCCTGTTTCAAAGATGATCAAATGTTTGCTTGTCCAAATATGTCAAAAAAGCCAACAATTTACATGGGGTGTGCTTATTTTTTCACATGGCTGTCTCTCTCTCTCTTTATTTTTATATATATATATATATATATATATATATATATATATATATATATATATGGACACATTGTTTATATTGAAAAAGTAAAATATTGTGATGATATAATAGTCGTATTGCTCACCCCCAATATTTATTATTCTGTTGATTATACTACTATAGTACAGTTAATTACTGTTTTTCCTATAATTAAACCTCTGTTTGGTGAACTGAGCAGGTTTTAATTTTTAATTATAGTGATTTGATTTGAATGAAAACAATTATTGGTTACCATGCAGACCATTAGATGGCACTGTTGGTGTTTGTACAAACTGAAAATCCAGACATTTTACATATTGATGGTTTGGTCTTTTTCCCCCCTCATAACCAGAATCTAATCTTTGGCGCTGTGGCTTCCGGGGATCATCACACATTGGAGTTCCATACAATGCCTCAAAGGTTATTACATGATCCTGTTCAACACCAGACAGGCATACACCTACCTAGTGGCTCCATACATTGACCTTTTTATCAGACACCTACTGCTGAGATGCACATTGTAGATTTTGATTTAGTGACTCTAGGCAATCTGTAAGCCACACATAATACCTCAGCCCCACTTTATGCTATCCATCATTGGAAAGGGACCATCACAGACCACTGCTGAGCACACATTATTTGGGTGGTGGATCATAGCAGTGATAGTGACATGGAAGTGGCATGTTAATGGGAGTTGTACTGGTAAGCATGTATGAGGTGCTGCTGGTGTGTTTAAGCACTGTGTTATTACTAGCCACTTTATTTGACACATACCATGTTGGTCCACTTTAGACATTATAGCTCATGTTTTTACATGCACACATTGTGTTATCCTCTAGTTTTATTTGCTCCAATCTTTGGAGGGCAATGTAGAATTTTTTTTTAAAACTAATATATAAAGTAAAACTTTTTTTTGGACTATTAAAACCACTCCTAGGCAAGGGAGCGAAGGAAAGAAATGGATCAGAGAATGGTTTTTTTTTTTTTTTTTTTTTTTCAAAGTCAAAAGCAAAACTCAAGCAGAGCAATAAAATGGGGGAAGAAAATTCTAAAGAGTGAAAGCAAAAATAACAAGGGAGACATGAGGAGGTATAACTGTAAATATTGAGCTGTGGATGTTTTTTAGCTACATGTATTCATACAGTGCACAGGTTTACATGCTATCAGCATTGGTGTAATAATTTCATTGCCGTGCTCTGGTGTTCCATTATGCCAGCAGAATGGAAATCATCTTATTGGACATTTTCAATCAGAATAAACAAATCAATTATTTTATCGCTCCAAGAATGTAATAAGATTAGTCACGGCACTGTTGGGTTCCTGTGTGTAGAGTATTGTGACTATGTTTAGCTTTTATGTTTTTTCTTTTGAATTAAAACACTGTATACGACTGCCACAATAAAATTATAACATTTAAACCGAGTAGGCCTGGTAAAAATGTTTTTTTAAAAAAGAAATACTTAAGAAATGCTGCAAATTATTAAAATCCTGCGTGTCTACTTTCATTGCTGAACGAAGGGCACCCCCAAAGCTGGTGGAAATTCGGTTTTTTGGCCTCTGGTAAGAGTTAAGATCACAGCACCATAGTTAGCTGTATATTTTTGGTTGGCAGGGACATTGAGGTTCCTAACAAATCTGCTATACCTTATACACTTGTACCAACTCTACACACAAGCATGTACCTGATTAAAATGTTAAATTAATGTAGATGTACCTAATAAACTGGCAGGTTTATTGGTATTAATAGAGTATTAGGGTTAATATTTGAAATATTTCTGCTTTGCAATTAACATGTCTGTATTCAGATTTATACCTTAAGATGTCTGTGCATTTAACACCCTTTGTACATTTTTTTTTTTTTTGTCATGGTTGTGTGCTTATCCTTTTGTCACCTCACGCTTAGGGCCCTGGAACTCCTCATCCATATGACAGTGGCCATGTGGCTATGACCTACACTGGCCTGGCCTGTCTCATTATTCTGGGAGATGACCTGAGTCGCATCAATAAGGAGGCCTGTCTGGCGGGTTTGAAGGCCCTACAGCTGGAGGATGGCAGGTATTTATTTTCTCTGGTGTACTACTCCAAACCTCAGAAGCTGTAAAATGCACTTGGGATATTCATCCTTTTATAGAAGTCGACCCGGTAGGGTTATTCAATATAAGATTATTTTAAGACAGGAGAACTATATTAGACGTTAGAGGAGTTCGATATCAAATATTCTAAGAAAAATCTTCGAGCTTGTAATATACGGGTAACTAGTTAACATATGGGGTCAAATTCCTCCAAGCTGATGTGCAGGATTGATCAACAGTTTAGTTGTAGTTATTGCTGCAGAAGGCGGTCAGACAAGATACTGAAAGTAAAGGGTAACATACTTTTACCAGTCACAGATATATAATTGGATCATTTTCCTCAATAAATAAATGACCAAGTACAATATTTTTGTCCCATTCGTTTAATTGGGTTCTCTTCATCTACTTTTAGGACTTGTGTGAAAATCTGATCTCGTTTTAGGTCATATTTATGCAGAAATTTTGAAAATTCTAAAGGTTTCACAAATGCTCAAGCACAACTCTATGTATTTTTAGCTATAATACCCTCCAGTAATACTGACACCCTTGGTAAATATGAGCAAAGATGGCTGTGGAAAATTGTTGCACACCTCTATTTAACAAATGGTGTGTTTTTATCCTAATTTTAAGGTGAAGATTTTTCAGTCTTGGAAGAATTCATGAAATGTTTGCACACTAAACGCTCCTAAACCTTTGTTTCAAAACTTAGGGTGGTGTGAACATAAAATATTTAAAAGCAACAAGCCTTTAGAAACATCGTGTGAGTATTGCAGTGATTTGCGTAGTAAAAGATGCAATCACTTCACCTAGACTATATGGCCAACGGTTTGTGTACACCTGACCATAACAAGGTTGGTCATTATATGCTGAAGCATTAAGATTTCCTTTCACTGGAACTAAGAGGCCCAAACATGTTCCAGCATGACCGAACCGCTGTGCACAAAGCGTGCTCCATGAAGACATGGTTAGTCAACGTTGGAGTGGAAGAGCTTGAGTGGTCTGCACAGAGCCCTGACCTCAACCCCACTGAGCACTTTTTGCATGCCAAGCCTTCTTGCCACTTATCAGTGTCCAAGCTCTTGTGGCTCAATGGGAAAACTCCCTACAGCCACGCTCCAAAATGTAGTGGAAGCCTTCCCAGAAGAGTGGAGGATGTTCTAGCGGCAACAACAACCAAGTTTGTGGAATTTGATGTTCAATACTCAAGTGTCCACATACTTTTGATCATATAGTATGTTAAGAAAAAGGATGTAGAATCACTGCACTTCAAGGTTTTGTCCACTTTGCTCATATGTTTAGATGCAGTTATGCAGCTGAGATGAACATAGATTATCTTCTGCCATTCATCCAACTGAAAATCCTCCACAACTACAAGTGTAAACCACCACGTAAGCACCGTGTCAAAATAACTTAAAATACCCATAATTATTATTTTTATTATTATTATTATTGTGTTGAACTACAGTGTGATACATGAATACTCTGACAAGCTGAACATACATTTATATGAGCACTTTAGATTTTTGTTTTCATGTATGAGGTCAGAGACACGTATTTTCCATTAAAAAAAATATTATAATAATATGGCATTATGGATCGAGAATTGATTTCAGTTCACCTTGCTACTGCTGACATTCATTCATCATCAGACACTCCTTCAAGCTTAGCAGCAGGGTCGACCCTCTTCAAATTCCTTAGTAAAAGTTCCTCCAGTTTCATGAATGGCTTTTAAAGTGCACTATTGTGCATTTTCAGATATTACCTTTCATGTAGTGTGTTATGTAGCTGTTTGTGAATGTAAAAAGTCAGCAAAGTTTCAAAAATCAAAGTGCACGACAAACCGCATTATTGTCTCCCAAAAGAAGGAACTGATTCTGAATAGCTGAAATGAGTTGTTAGTGATTCCAGACTTTACTTCATATACTAACCTACGTAGGTTTGTAACAAAAACCCGCCTCTGGTCTTCATCGGCTGCCCATGAACAGTAGTGGGAGTTTCCTTTTCGACACACGCTGACAGCTGTAGACCAATCACAACAGACTGGGACATCTGACCAATCAAAACAGAGTATGCTCTCTGAAAGGAGGAGTTTAGAATGAATCCTTTAAAACGGATCATTTAATGAGTCATTTGTGACACTGGGGGGGAAAAGGTAATGCTGTTGTTTAAATTATGAGCACATCAAAGTGTGTTTTTGACCTTAGATGCATGTAAATCTATTGTATGAGACCTTTAAAACACAATTAGGCATGTTTCAAAACCATAATAGGTGCGCTTTAAGGAAAGATTCATCAATTAGGGACTGTTACTGCTATTCGCGAGAACTTTTAGTAGTATGATGAGATTCATTGTGATTACAGCCCCTTATTTTTTTTTAACACCTAGAATAAAAACACCTACTGCTTAAACATCAGAGGAACCTCTTTTAAGTCACAGAATCTCTTATTGAGAGAAATCCTCTGAACTACAAATGTCTGATTAATTTCTTTATATCTAGTGAAGCTGTGTACATTGTGCCTTTGTCTCTGGCCAGTGGTTGCCCAGTGGTTAAGTGTCTGTGCTAGCAATTGGATGGGAAATGAATGTAAACGGTGCATCTTTTTACAGTGGTGCTTGAAACTTTGTGAACCCTTTAGAATTTTCTATATACCTGCATAAATATGACCTAAAACATCATCAGATTTTCACACAAGTCCTTAAATTTGATAAAGAGAACCCAATTAAACAACTGAGACAAAAATATTATACTTCGTCATTTATTTATTGAGGAAAGTGATCCAATATTACATACCTGTGAGTGGGAAAAGTATTTGAATCTCTAGGATTAGCAATTTAATTTGAAGGTGAAATTAGAATCAGGTGATTTCAGTCAATGGGATGACAATCAGGTGTGAGTGAGCACCCTGTTTTATTTAAAGAACAGGGCTCTATCAGAGTCTGATCTTCACAACACATGTTTGTGGAAGTGTATCATGGCACGAACAAAGGAGTTTTCTGAGGACCTCAGAAAAAGAGTTATTGTTGTTGCTGTTATCATCAGACTGGAAAAGGTTACAAAACCATCTCTAAAGAGTTTGGACTCAGACAGATTGTGTACAAATGGAGGAAATTCAAGACCATTGTTACCCTCCCCTGGAACGGTCACGCCATATATAGTCCGCAAGGTCACAAAGGAGCCAGGGAATCTTCTAAGCAACTAAAGGCCTTTCTCACATTGGCTAATGTTAATGGTCATGAGTCCACCATCAGGAGAACACTGAACAACAATGGGGTGCATGGCAGGGTTGCAAGGACAAAGATAATTTTTTGTGTGACCGTGTGCTTCACTGATATTGCAAAGGCGTAAAATATCCTAAACAACGTGTACTTGTGAGTGGACCTTTTCAGGGCAGACCACTGCGTGCAGTCCATTAAAGTGTTTGCTGTCTGTTTTTGTCTACTGTGCAGTTTCTATGCCGTGCCTGAGGGAAGTGAGAATGACATGAGGTTTGTGTACTGTGCTGCATGCATCTGCTACATGCTGGACGACTGGTCGGGAATGGACTGCATAAAAGCCATCGATTACATCAGGAGAAGCATGGTGAGTCTGAGACGCTTCCCTTTTTATGTTTATCAAGTTCCTTCCTCTCTAGCGCACACATGGCAACCATGCAGTAAAGACATTAGTGTGCTAATCACTCTATAGAGAGGAGAGAAAAGTTATGGATTAACCTGTAATCTAATAACGTTTACCATATAGTGAGTTCTTAACCTGCTTTGCTTTTTGCTTTACGGTCAAGTTGCGCTGATCAGCCTTTCAGTTAGACACCTTTGCAAACAAAGCTACAGGACATGATCCGACCCAGTCATTATATCAGCACAAAAGCTGGACTCCATTACCGCTGCCCTTCGTTTCAACCACTTGAGCCCAAGAGGGAGGGGGCGATGGCACCCGTCAAAGAGTTTCATCTGGCTCTGAGAAAATCCACTGTGTTTCAGGCAGTCCTATTCTTTCAGAATATAATTGAGTGCAAAGGTCTGGGTCTCCTGAGGATTTTTGCATCTACATAAGTCATCTGTAGCCAGGAAACAAGTGAGCAATATTGGCCATGCTTTCTGGGTGGGAGGGATCCTCTCTCTCTCTCTCTCTCTCTCTCTCTCTCTCTCTCTCTCTCTCGCTCTCTCTCTCTCTCGCTCTCTCTCTCCAATCACAGTAACACTAACCAAATGTGGGCATCTGTGAGCTCATGTATGTGGAAGAGGGCAGATAGCGCTTTCCTCCGAGTGTGTTATGCTGCCCTGTGACACAGCATCAAAAAGATGTGGTTGCCTGGCTTCATTTCTGTGACTTTTGGAAAGAAGTAAAAAATGAAATGTGTGTGTATCCTGCAGCAAGACAACAATCCAAAACATAGAAAAATATTTTTTAAACGGGGTTTTGCCATGACCTTCTTGTTCTCTATCGACTTCAGGGTTTTCGTTAGGTGTTTAGAGGGCTTATGTGCTGTCTGGGTTCCAGGGGCATGCAACCCTAGGGGGGGCGTTGAAATTATTTGAAAGAAATGATGCTATATTAAGTTTTTCATGTTGTTTTATACCTTTATCCTTACCATATTTGTGAAGGAAAGTTGACAACACTTACTGTACTTATAATCAAATAACATGTTAGAGATTTAATGAAAATAAATGCCTTTTTACATTCGTTTGGCTTAAGGTGCTCCGCAAAGAAAACGCTTAGATGCTACGCCTAAGCCTTTCTGTGGTAAGGAAAACCCTGGACTTGATCTAAAGAAGGTAGCATGCCATAGTTATAGCAGATACCGTATGTCAGTAGTCATTGGGTAAGAATGGAGTTGGGAGTCAGTATTATAAAGGATCTAAAGGCTTTTCAGAGGACATGAAACAGGTTTAGAGAGTGTTATAAAGGCAAGGGCTGGACACACAAGTTATTAGAGAATAATATTCCATTCAGAGAGGGAAATATTGCAGCTTTGGAACAGAATTATTTCCTGATTTATATCTTAACACACAGCGTTTGACCCTTTTGTTACTGATAACGAACAAACCTCGAAGAAATCTGACATTAAATGTTTTGGTTTTTAGGTTTTCTGTCTCTGTCGTTTTATGGTAACAGGATGCAAACTTGACTGTATGACTATATACGTATATATTTAAATATTATGCTCCAAAGACTAGCATACACACAAAGATGCCCTGTATTACAGGTTTGCTGTCACCTAGCTATAAATAAATGGTGTTAAGCTGGAGGGATTGTCAGGGCACTAATCCTCTTATGGAGCACATTTTGGTGTTTGAGTACTAAACCCACTGTGGGCTGAGACACAGAAAAGAGGTGGTTATAAATATTTGGTTGGTATAGACTGCAAATGATTTCTAGGCTCTGTTGAACTTTGCTTTTTCTCCTGAATGAGGATGTACTGTAAAGAGGAACAGTTTCTTCTTCTCTTCTTGTTTTAAGTATAAGCCATTGTTTTGCTTTAATATATATATATATATATATATATATATATATATATATATATATATATATATATATATATATATATATAATCTTATACATTATATTATAACTATATTATCTCACACACACACACTCACTTACACTTATTTATTTATTTATTTATTTATTTATTTATTTATTTATTTATTTTCTGGTATCATGTGTTGCTGCATTTCCTCTGATCCAGAAAAGAGTCACGTACATTTCATGTTTACTCTGTTTATTTAAGCGAGTCATGTTTAGGGACTGTTTAATGTGGAATTAAAAGGCTGTTTAAGCCCAATAGGCGATATTAAAGTGAAATGGAATCAATTGGCCGTGTCTAAAAAAAAAAAAAAAAAAAAAACAGTACGTGACTAATGAATCTAAACAAATCACTGATGCATTTATGATTATGTACTGTACCTAGTGCTCAGTTAATATGTCTGTAACTGAATTCGAATGGAGACATATAGCTTTATATTCATACATTCACTCACCGTCCACATTATTAGTAACACTTATACGTGCCCTTTCATGCAATTATCCAGTGGCAGCAGCGAAGTGTATAAAATCATACAGGTTCACATCAGAATTGAGGGAACAGTGTGATCTCAGTGGCTTTGTCCGTGGCATTGTTGTTGGTGCCAAACAAAAAGCAGGTTTGAGTATTTCAGAAACTGCTGATCTCTTGGGATATGCAAAAGTATCTACAGTTTACACAGAATGGTGTGTGTGTGGGCGGGACGGGGGGAACATCTAGTGAGAAATGTCTTTTAGATAAGAGAAGTCAGAGATGAATGGATAGGGCTGTAAGCATGTGGAGTATTGTTTGTTCAATATGAGGCTCTGGATTCAACAGACTGTATAATAAAGTAGGGTATTCACCATAAAATACCACTTGCATTACATGAGGTGTAATGTAGATTTAAACTTAATGAAGCCCACGGTTCCTCTGAAAAAGTAGGTTCCTCTTGATCTCGAATCTAGGGCTTTAAAAAATGCACTTCTCCTAACACACTGTTTTATGCCGCTTGCAATGAAGTGGATACTGTCATGGAGGAAATATCTAAGTATCAGACCTTCTTGCAATCTTCAGGACATGGTCTAAATTAATATTGCCCTAGCACTTGGAAGGAGCATGCTTCACCTCCTCCTTTGGGTCAAAATAAATGGAATCAAAATAATGGCACCCTCAATGGTTAACTATATTTCAGTGATGGTTCCTTTAACCATACCTACATAGTTATTCAAGCAATACAATCAGCTAGTAAAGGCTTTTGTGTGGAATGGGAATAAACCAAGAATAATAATCAACCAACAGTGTGTCACAAGCCTGAAAGATGGGCTGGCACCCCTGAACATAAAGCATTATTATATTGCTATATATTATTATATATATAAAACATTGGTCATCAGAAAATGATGTTCGCCCAAGGTTAGTTACATTTATAAAATGCTTTTCTAGACACTAAGCGCTTTACATAGTATGGGGGGGGGTTTCTCCTCAACCACCAGTAGTGTGTAGCATCCACCTGCATGATGTGAGGGCAGCCGTAGTGCACCAGAACGCCTACCAGCTATTACTGGAGAGGAGAGTGTGATGTAGCTAATTCAGAGATGGGGATTATTAGGGGGCCATGATAGAGAAGGGCCAATGGGGGAAATTCACCTGGATTTATAGGGGTTATACCCCTACGAGAAGTGTCCTGGGATTTTTAATGACCACAGAGAGTCATGACCTGGGTTTAACATCTCATCCAAAGTGTAGTGTCCCCGTCACTATACTGGGGCATTAAGCCCCACACCGACCGAGTACCACCTGCTGGCCCCACTAATACCACTTCCAGTAGCAACCTTAGTTTTAGAGGTTAACCTTAGAGGTCTCCCGTCCAAGTACTGACAAGGCTGAACTCTGCTTAGCTTCAGTGGGAAACCAGGTGAGAACCACAGGGCGATCTGGCTGGAGGTGGATGGAGTTAGACAGCAGTCATGTTGCCCTTTAGTCTTATACTTGCATTTTCTCAGAAAACATTTGAGTTTATTGTTGAAGGAGATATTAACCCTGTATCTTAACACTCACATGACGTTTTGTGTAAAGTACACAACATGTTTCAGCATGTTTCACATTCTAAGCACTCTCTTTCACCAATATGGAAAAACCCTTCAATTAAAATAGGAAAAGAAACTGTACACTGAAAAACACATGCATGCACAAGTCTCAAAATGATCATCTGTGTTTTACAGAATGGCAATAAATATATTTCATGGGAAAAGTTCAAATCTACAAATAGCTAATATGGGGAAGTAAATTTACAAGTTACAAAATAATTTACAGATATTAAAGGACTCTGGTCAGACTTCAGAAACTGGGGCTAATACGTACACTAATAAGTGCTGGAAATGCAGTAACTGTGTTCGTACCTTTTTGTGTCTAATGTGAGATTGTCCCTTGGTCTCATGTTTCTGGGTTCAAGTTGTTGGTACAGTTGAGAAATGCTTAGAACAGCCCTTGCCAAAGTGTCCACACTTTTGTCTGCTGAGTGACAAATCGATGTTGCCGGACACAATATCTAAGCCATGTTTAGGTTTAGCTCTTGCAGACTTTATTAATGTATATATTGAAGAACTGGAAATGTACAACTAAACCATGTTACAAGGACTGAATCAACCAAGTCTATGTCTAAATTTGGTCTACTTCTGGGTGCCTTTTTTGATTCCTAGAAAATAGTGGAGATGACAGAGTAGTAAGATGGCATATTTATATTGTCATGACAGTGGTTGTGTGCTATGTGGATTGGGAGATGCTGTGATCTACCATGATGATGTGACTTTTTTTTGTTTATACCACTAAGAATTTTGAGTTTTATATATCTCAGTTCTATGGGCTATGATGTACTACAGTCATGTGAAAAAATAAGTACACCCCATGGAAATTGTTGGCTTTTTTGACATATATTTGGACAAGCAAACATTGGATCCTCTTGAAACAGTGCCTATTAATGAAGTTGATACACTATATTAAATGACACACAAAATTGACATTTTGTGATGTTCACAGTTTAAATTAACACAAAAAAACCAGATCAATCACATGGAAAAAGTACGTACAACCCTACAATTATCACATTTTCAAATCCATAAAATTAGAATCGGGTGTCCAAGATTGGGTGCCAGTGATTAGAACTTGCATAGGGAGTTCTAGTGGATGCAAAAAAAGTCTCCAAGAACCCCAAAATTTCATCACAGGATCTGCTAGTAAGTCTTGCAACTGTTGGTGTCAAAGTGCTTGCTTCTACAATCAGAAAGAGCACAAATTTGACCTGCATGGGAGGCGTGCCAGGAAAAAGCCTTTGCAAGACTACAGTTTGCCAACGAGCATACAGAAAAAGACCAGGCCTTTTGGAATAATGTGCTTTGGACAGAAGAATCAAAGATAGAGTTGTTTGGCCTCAGTAACAGCAGACATATTTGGTGCAGACCAAAGACAGCTTTTCAGGAGAAGCACCTCATACCAACTGTGAAGCACGGTGGTGAAAATATTATGGTTTGGGGTTCCTCAGGGACTGGAGAGCTTACATTTATTGATTCAACTATGAATTCTGCATCAAAGAGTGCTTGAAGATAATTGTGAGGCCATCTGTCTGAAAGTTTAAGTTAAACAGAAAGTGGACCTTTCAACAGGATAATGATCCTAAGCACACTCGCAAATCCAGACTAGCAAATTATGGAATGGCCTAGTCAAAGCCCGGATTTGAATCCCATTTAAATTTGGTGGTTGGGTTTGAAATGTTATGGTTTGGGGTAGTTTGTGGTTGCTTCACTGCCTCAGGGACTGGACAGCTTGCATTCATTGGTTCAACTATGAATTCTTCATATCAAAGAGTGCTTGAAGATAAAGTGAGGCCATCTCTCCGAAGATGGACATTTCAACAGGATAATGATCCTAAGCAAACTATCAAATCCACCAAGGAATGTCTCAAAAAGAAGAAATGGGGATTATGGAAAAGCCTAGTCAAAGGCTGGATTTGAATCCCATTATAATATTGTGTGTACATTCAAGAAAACCCTCAAACATCTTGCAAATGAAAGAATATTGCATGGAAGAGTGGTCAAAAATGTATTTCTGTTAAAGGGGACAATTATTTATGTTATTTCTGCTAAAGGGGACAATACTAGCTTCTGACGCCAAGGGTGTACTTAATTTTTCCACAGAAGAAAATCACATCTATTGATATTTATGTTAAATAAATCATTGAAAAAGCTATCTTTCCATGTGGTTTTGTTCAAGTACATCAACTTTTATTAATAGGCACTGTTTCAAAGATGATAAAATGTTTGCTTGTCCAAATATGTCAAAAAAACCCAACAATTATCCATGGGGTATGCTTATTTTATATTAGCTCTCCTCAGGCAAGTGGTTTTTCACCCCCAGACCTGCTGATCACTGAATTTTTTTAATTTTTATTTTTTATTTTTGTACCATTCTGTGTAAAGTTTAGATACTGTTGTGTGTGAAAATCCCCAGGAGATCATCAGTTAATGAAATATTCAAACCAGCCTGTTGGGTACCAACATCCATGGCCCAGTTACTAGGATCACAGAAATCTTTTTTCGGAATCAGGAACACACAGATAGCTCACGTTGATTTGAAGGAAACAGGCTCATTATAAAGTCCAGCTTCTAACACACAGATGCTAACCAGACTGGAGTAATATCTTTTATGTGCGATACCAGGACAGAACAATGACTGTATATATGGGTGGATGTCATAATAGGGTTTTAAAAGTAAAGCCAAAGTGCCTCCGGGGCCTTCTAGTGGCTGACTGCGTATAATTCTTAGCCCCGCCCATTTCCATGTTAGTAAACCGGCCAAACTTACCTTTTTTCTGTAGTTTTTGTTCTGTAATTTTTACAACTTCAGCAGACCTTGATATCTCTTACATATTCTTACACATTTTATTCATCAAGACAATCTTCACAAATGAACACAACTTTTATCCATTTTGAAGCCTAAATGCAATCGGCAAAAGTAAAAATTACACTGCGGTCACATGACTTCAGCGTCACCACCACTACAATTTGAAAATTGAATCGGCATTCCAATTTGAATTGGAAAATACTATAAATTAATAAATCTACAAGTTGGAAAGTTTGAGCTGCAATAGTTTGCAAGAGCGTGAGTATAAACACACCGAGGCTGTAGTGGATGAGTTTTCCTGTTCGGCGTGATGACTTTTAACGTCCCTGACGACCACTGTAGTCCCATGTACCCACATGTGAGCAACCGCTTTTTCAAGACACGTAAAAGCTTGACAAAATCATGTAGAGTAAAACGTGAAAATATCTTGAGCTTGTGTTCAAGATATTATAGACCATAATCCAGACATTCAACCAAAAAACCCATTGACTTCAGGACGATGGAACTGGAAGTGCAAAAATGTGAACCTGTATATTTGCAGGTTTGGAGACACATATTTACAGAAATGGGACTGGGCAGCACACTGGAGCTTTTCACTTGCCCAGTGGGCTATCCAATGATTTATCATTACCCTATTCCTGTCTGTACAAATTTAATTTAAGAGTAAAAGGCACTGCGAATTTATACCACAAGTACAATTTATTCAAAAATTTAAGTGAATGACCAGAGTAAATGTAGCATACTTGTATGTATGTATGTATGTATGTATGTGTATGTATATTACTACTAACAGACCAAATGATTTAAAAAAAAAAAAAAAAGACTACATTCTAACATTACCTAGTTATTTCTGTATGTCTTTTTGTGTCCTTAACTGTAGGATTTGTGTAACCCTTTCTGATTTTATTATTCTTTCCAGTCCTATGATAACGGCATTGGTCAAGGAGCTGGCTTGGAGTCTCACGGTGAGTTAAGCTTATTGCAGATATTGTATCGGCCACGCAAACGGACATGCGCACCTCAGGATGTGCCTTCCATCTGTTACTTCCTTGTCACTGTTCAGTGACAGGGAGCTGCATTCTCTTTTACGACCCATTCATCTTCCCTGAATAGTTGTAGCTCACTTGAGTTTCCACAGCGACTGTGATCTCTGTGTGATTCAACAAAAGATCACAGGACGTTGCTGACTGTTTCTTTGATCTTCCCAAAGCTCCACCTTTAACAGTAACTCACTGGTCGGTCAGGCACTATCATTTTGTGGAATGTCCCAGGAAGTGAAACTAAATGCAGAGAACAGGAGTGCTTCAGGCACTTGCGACTTTACTCCAAGTTTCACCTTGTATATAAATCCAGATCATTTTCTCGGCTCATAGATGGACAGTTACAGTCTACAGTTAGCAGTCACATGTAGCCTGAAGCATGCTGTTAATCTTTATTTAAGTGAAATTTCAGTAAATATACATTATCATAACTATAGGTAAAGCTGTAGAGGTTTCTTGTCAAATCTACTATTTATGCCATCATATCATCAGCCCTTGCTACAATTCAGTTCTCATTATTGTGGGCTGCGTTTCAGATGGGAAGTGCTGACCGAGTGACTGAAAACACGTGCTATCATTAACACATGGCATTACCACCGTGTCTCTCTTCTCTTAGGAGGCTCCACTTTTTGTGCCATAGCCACACTGTGTCTGATGGGTAAATTAGAGGAGATGTTCAGCGAGCAAGAACTGAACCGAATACGCAGGTGGTGCATACTCAGACAGCAGAATGGTTTCCATGGACGCCCCAATAAACCTGTGGATACGTGTTACTCATTCTGGGTGGGAGCGACACTGGAGGTAATTGAAAGCCCATGTTTCTGACATCCAACCACCCCAACCCCCAAAACTTATGTTCGAGGATAAAGTCAAACAGTATGGATGGGGAAATATGAAAATGTGAGGCATATTTGTATATATCTGTCGCAGGTGAAGCTTTCACAAAGACCGAAATATTGAGCTGACATTCCGTAAAGCTTTTACTGTGAATTTTTGTTGTTGTTTATTATTTCTCTTTATATCATGATCTGTCTGAATACTCAATTCTGATTGGCTCGAAGGTGAGTGTTCAAACCGTATAATGCACAGGTTATTTCCAGTCAGTTTAATCACCATCCTAAATTAATGTGCTGTCTTATAAACAACTGTAACCATAGTAACATACAGGTATAGAAGCATACAGTAGTTAAACTCACAGCTAGCATTATTAGTAGAGATGCGGCACAGACACAGGTACTTCACACACACAATCTCTCTCTCTCTCTCTCTCTCTCTCTCTCTCCCTCTCTAATAACTGTTTGTTATAATTCATTCAAATAAATGTAATTTTATCACACCATTTTATTATATCTCTGTGTATGATTTAGAGCGGGCAGAATTCTAGATCTAATGACCTGTGTATATATAAATGAAATAACAAAAACGAACTATTTTCATTCAAATTTTGCACTGCAACCATCGATGACAGTTTTAACTCGTCACTGCTGGTAAGTGACCATGGTATAAGAGGGATAATCCACAGCTAGGTGTGCGTCGGGTGTGGATTATCCCTTACATGCCTTGGTATGACACATCAAAAACACAAATACATATGCCACCAACTAACACGAGTAATGTTTAAATGCTGTGGGAAATGATAACTGTTCTCTCCTAGTGGTCACCCGTTATCCATTACATCTCTGAGTAAAATACAAGTCTGTGTAATAAAATCTGTGTAATAAAATTAAGCAGAGCATGTGTTCTTCCTCAGTACATGATTCCTCCTAGTGGAACGTGTTACTTTAACAGCACACGTGTCGGCTTGGCTGTTCTTCAGCATGTATTGTCTGCGTTTGATTAGCGTCTGTTAGAAGAATGTGCGTTTGTCCTGAGCAGAGACCTTCCACTGTTGGTGTGTGTTCTAGTCTTTGAGGAAACAGAGCGAATGATTGTTTGTTTATATTCCATCCGTTCCAGCAACCGACCGTATTGTTTTACTGGTAAATGGATGTTCAGTGTTTGTGCAATAAATTTGAGGGATATATATATATATATATATATATATATATATATATATATATATATATATATGATTATATCTATGGCACCATGGTATACAGCGTTATGCTACGTATATAGATAATGGGCCAAAATAATACATTATATTCTAGGTGCTGTACATCCTTTGAAATACGCTACAACTATTTTCAAAAGGTAGCGCACAAACCAGGCTCTTTAAAAAAAAATAAAAATAATTTTATATATATATATATATATATATATATATATATATATATATATATATATATATATTTATTTATTTCAGTGCAGTGGCAGTGCCCTATGATGTTGTGAAATGCTGAATCATGTAAACTTGTTTTCAACCGTCTGGATATATTTCATATTAAAACACTGAGGGCGCACAGTGGCTTAGTGGTTCGTTCGCCTCACACAGCCAGGGTTGGTGGTTCGATTCCCGCCGCATCCTTGTGTGTGTGGAGTTTGCATGTTCTCCCCGTGCTGCAGGGGTTTCCTCCGGGTACTCCGGTTTCCTCCCCCAGTCCAAAGACATGCATTGTAGGCTGCCTGGCATTTCCAAAGTTTCTGTAGTGTGTAAATGGGTGTGTGATTGTGCCCTGCGATGGATTGGCACCCTGTCCATTATGTCTCCTGCCTTGTGCCCGATGCTCCCTGGGATAGGCTCCAGGTTCCCTGTGATCCTGAAGGATAAGTGGTATAGAAAATGGATGGATGGATGGAAAACACTACTGATTCTACACCATGGCTACAAATAGATGTGTGCGCTTTACATCAGACTGGTGTATCTGTTAGTTTTATGTAGTTTAAAGCTTTTCTAACTATGCTGTGTTGTATAATTCACTACAGTAGTTTATGGATGAATGTGCCACCTCTCAGAAAAAAGCATTTGAACTAAATCTAGCTTTTGTTTTTCAGCTCCTTGATGTATTTCAATACACCGATTTTGAGAAGAACCGAAACTACATCATGTCCACTCAAGACAGTTTGGTTGGTGGATTTGCTAAATGGCCAGACAGCCATCCAGGTAGAATTACAGTTCTGTGTGTGTGTGTGTGTGTGTGTGTGTGTGTGTGTGTGTGTGTGTGTGTGTGTGTGCATGCATTCACTATTGTCATCTGAAACCACAGTGTAATTTAGTACATGTGGTGTGAATGTCTATTTAATGAGTTCGACTGAAACAGAATGTGTTTAGGTTACTGGAAAATTTCTGTTCAAGTCGATTAAACCATTATGCTTTAACCAAGATCCTTTTTGGGAAGGTGGCCATACTGAACATGGATTACTTTCAGTTGCCATGGATTTCGGTCATATCAGTGTTCTAGAGATCACTTTTGATATTGGTGCATATATGGTTGGAGGTGGGTTTTCCACAGTAAATTGGCTTTCACATAATTCGAAGGAAGTTGATATTTCAAGCACGTAAGCTTATGGATGTGAGGCGTAGATATGAAATTTTAACTGTATTGAGGCCAGAAACAAAGTTCACAAATACAAAAACAAAGTTTTTATTTTATTTTATTCATAATCCATGCTATAATCTAAGACCCCTTCTGTTTTTGCACATTTTATTTTGTTATAGATTTCACTTAAACTTGGGCCATAATGACCAAATGAAAACAAGGTTTTAGAAATTAATGCATATTTCTTAAAAATAAAACACTGAAATCTTTAGATAAGGATTCAGAACCTTTAATTTAGTTAGTTCAGGTCACTAATCTGGTTGGTCGAGATTTACTCTGACCACACCGGGATGTTTCACTGTGTGTATCACTCTGCTCATGTGTTCAGTACATAAAAAACGACCTCCGTCTTCGGAAACCATTACTACAGCAGCGTTCATTGGTAGGCATGGCAAATAATATTTTTCAGGAATATAACTTTTGACTCAATATGAAACCTCATCAGACAAAGGGGCGCCAATTTCACCGGCAGCACCTTTGACGGGAATGTACAAATCAATGTGAGCTATCTAGGGAACTTATCACCGTGCTGTAAAGTGAGCGAGGCTTCTTCCGGATCTATTTCCGTTCGCGGCGCAAAAAGAAATTTCCACCAAGAAAATTCCACCATGTTTTGTCTGAAATGTCGCTTACTCCATGTTCATTTCTTGTTTATAGAACTGTTGTATAAAAGCATTATCACATGCGCTGTTGCTTTTATTATAAATCGTGTCCAATTAATTGAATTTGCCTCAAGTGGTAAAGCTCTACAGACATTCCGACATAATTCGATGTCTCAGGATGCACCTGAGCTCAATTTGTACTGCCTTAGCCAAGGGGCTGAAGGTTTTGCAGAATGTGAGATTTCTCAGTTTTTGAGTCCTCATATTCATTTTTGGAACTTTTCTGCAAATGATTCATAGCAGAAATACAGTGTGCGAAAACTGATGGCGTCTACATGCTTTCCAAACCCACCGCATAGTTAAAATATAAATTCTCTACATTTTGATTAAGTTTGGGATCGGTTTTTTTTTTGGTTGTCCCTTGAGTAGAACCTGAAGGATATACTGTACATGCTACAGTGATTATTTGCATACTAATGTACATCATAGTTGGATTCCTTCCATGATCTTTTCATCGTTATTTCATTTAGTGCACAGGCTAAGCAGAAAAATCCTTTTGGAGATTTTTCCCTCCGGAGCAAAAAAAGACAGCTAAAATGGATTTCATGTATTCTTCATAATCCGTTATAGAGGCTGTGTTCTGCAGTATACCAAATTTGGCTGGTTAATTTTTTTCTGGTCAATTTTGTCCCCACAAACGCTGGAAAGACATTCTAGATGGAAATTCGTAATAGATTTTACTGTGCGTTGCTGATATTGTATTGTAGGTGATCTACACCATGTCCTTACTGTACTTTACACTGTTAGGAAGGGGGGAGGGGGGTGAGATGCTAATTCCAATTACAGTAACTTGAGCTGAAAGTTCTGCTAGTATGGCTGTGTGTGTGTGTGTGTGTGTGTGTGTGTGTGTGTGTGTGTGTGTGTGTGTGTGTGTGTGTGTGTGTGTGTGTTGTTGAACTGACCCACGTTCTCTTCTCCTTTCTGTCACAACCTCCTGCCTCTCAGACCCTCTGCACACCTATTTTGGCATCTGCGGCCTGTCTTTGATAGGTGAGCCCAGTCTGCTGAAGGTGCACCCCGCGCTGAACATCAGCTACAGAGCCTTCGAGTGCATGCAGCAGCTGCACCGGACGTGGAAGGAGAGCTGCACATGACAGCCTGACGTACATACATACATACATAAATACAAATATACATACAACCACAGCAGCCTCCAAATCACGTGCAAAGACGCACCTTGTCCCTCTGAGCCCCGCTGCGTTAACATTAGCAGTAGATAGAATCCAAGCTGACCATGGACCGTCTCCCATAATGGAGGCAGTGAGGAGGCGATGAATAAATAAGTGGGTCCAGCCTAATCAATTATTCACTCTGAAACTGCTGTCAGTCGCTGCTTAACCCATGCAGAATGCTGTTTGGGTCCTTCATGCATCAAGAAGACATATTGTTCCTCACTGGTGATTCTTGAAATGTCCAGGTCATTCATTCTGATGCTTTTTTTAATTGTTTTTTGCTTTCAATATGTTTTACTTCTCTATATAAAACTCTAATAAGAATACTGTCCATTATAATATCCGTTCAAGCAAAATGTCCTTATAAAATATACTTTAAACCGTTCTTTGTAACAATCATGTGATCTCCAATAACACGCCACATGTATTTCAAACTTACTTTCTTTTCAAGAGCAACGGTTATTGCATCGTTTTAGTAACAACAGAGCACGGCTTCTCCTCAGTGTATGTGCCTCAGATAAATAACTCGCTGATTAATAACTCATCCTTCCATAAACCCTATACCACGTTGCTGCAAATTGACGTCACTCCTCAAAAAGACACTTGAATGTGTTCCAGCAAAATTGGAGAATTTATTTTTTCTATGCCTATAATAAAATATATATATAAATGTTAGAAGTAAAAACAAAGCCTTTCTATAATTATGAAATGCCAATACTGTAAATGACTATTTCAGTGTGATTAATAAATAACCGCCTTTTATGTCAGAAGAACGTTTATAACTGTGCCTGTGAGCCAGTGTGTATTTAAATGGGAGAAAGAAATAAAGTTCTAAATAAATTTCTGTTTCATTCCGCTGCATTCAGTCATTATTCAGATGGGCGGTTATAAGAGTCTAACATGTAACACTTATTATCTTGGTCGGTTACATTTACTGTGAAGATTTGAAGCTGTAGTTAATATTTGCTTGGGGTTATAGCCCAAACAGTGACATTGACTGTGTTTACATGCACATCTATAATCCGATATTAATCAGAATTTGGCAATATTCAAATTAGTATTGAGTTATGTAAACACCGCAATCAGATTTCCTGATTTCCCCAGATTTCTAGGTTTTTAAGAATGGCACCTCGGTCATACTTTCAACAACCATGGAATATTCCGATGCTCGTAATCATATAAACATCGTATTCGGAATATAAACAGAATTTGATGTGCACGTAAACATAGTCACTGACTCTTAAAAATTTAGCCCACAGCTAAGCGTCTGTTAGCACCCACAATTCCTTGTGGACGGAGCATGCGCATATATCACCTTTCAGTGGATTTTCTGAATACAGTGTTTACATACAACAAATTTCCGATTAAAACAGGCATATTCCCGGGGTGGGAAACAGAATGTTGTCTTAATCTGAATCGGGAAATCAGATTGCGTAGTTCACATAACTCCATACTAATTAAAATACCTTTATTTATTTATTTATTTATTTATTTATTTATTTATTTTTATTAATTTGGATTAATTTCTGAATATTGATGTGCATGCAAACGTGGTCATTGTTTGTTTGTGCTTGAATAACAGGAGGCATCGTGTTAGAAGATTAGATGTAGCATAAAGCTTTTTTTTTTTTTGCTCATATGGAGATCACAACATTGTCTTCATAGGTGCTTTAAATTAGTTGACAACTTTAGGTTATGAAAAGTTCAAGATATAACACTACAGATTAGTGTTATGAGTGTTAGTTTATTTATTTTTTTTTTGAGGGTTGCAATAAATCATATATAATAAGGATTGTGCAAAAAAATTTTAGGGGGTAACTTCCAGAATATTATTGTTTAAAAAAGGACTGCCATCAATACTGAGTAAAATATTGAGAAATAGATTTTCCTCTAAATTCCAGTTTGTATGTTGGTTCTTAAAAAGTAGGGAACCTTGTTAAATCGTGTAGCATGTGCACATGCATATGTATCAAATATTACAGTATAGCATAATGTAAACAGTATACCTAATTCAGATACAACAGTAATCAGCATATTGGTGCTGTATATCATCTGTATGCTGTGTGTATATATATACTCCACTCATCGATCTACAATCATCTTTAAGCAAAGAACCATATACAGAATCATTTGAATAAAAAAATCAAGTGTTATATGTAATAAAATTGCAAATTAACTAAACTTGATACGCAGACTTGCATGATCAGACCAAGTTGATATTAATGCTTTCTGCTCCATTATTCCTCATGGTGTGTTTATGTTGTGTTCCAGAAAAGACAGCTGAGATCAGAGATGTCAGAGATGCAGCTTCAAGGCAGTAGACACGTCTAGCATTATTGATTCAGAGGAAGTAAAATGGCTCTTGCTTCGATTGAATTTCCTGTAGCTGCAACACATGCGTTACAAGTCAACTGACAGGCCAGCTAGCTTTAACTGAATTTAGTTAGTGCATGAAAGTCTACTACACAATTAACCTTGTGTCAGTTTAATCACTAGTACATCAAGTCTGGGAGTTTATAAGCAACATCTAACGAAATATCTGTGTCAGTATTTGTAAAAGGACTTGCCGTTATTTGTCTGTAGATAGACCAATGTAATATAATTCCCTTACAAGATCTGAAGCAATATGGAAGTTTGGGTATTACGTTATCCACTTTTTTTTAAGTTGAACTGGGATTACCATAGTCCTGTGTCTTTATGATTCCTAAATAAGATTTTTGAGCACTGTATTACCATAATGTATACTGTGATGATTTTTATATATAGCTAGCTTCTTCTAATTGGAAGCCAATATTGACTTTCATGTTTATATAGTTAGCAATGTAGCTTAATATTGGATTATCTGTAAGCAAGCAGAATAGTGGAAACTGCTACTTAATACCCTAATGTCACAAGGACCCACAATAAGTATGGAATACAATGTTTGTTTTGGTCACTTACTTTTATGCTTTATGTAATTAAAGTAATATTACCACAGTAAATAGGTTGTAAGACCTACAGAACGTATTGGAGACCCCTCTGAAATATGCAAAAGGTTCTACAACTGAGTCTACCACTCTAAATCTGTCACCAAGTTTCCTTCGGATTACAGGTGAGCTACAGATTTATAGGTTTTAGAATAGATTAAATTTTGTACTTACTCCAAACATAGGTGATCAGCCATGTTTTAAATATTTTCTATAAAAAAAATTCATGGTCTCATTCAGAGTGTGTCAGGATAAGCTCTTGATCCACTGTGACCCTGACCAGGATAAAGCTCTTACTGAAGATGCATGAATGAATATGCCACATTTTATTAAATGTATATTATATTTGAATACCTAATGATGTGTTTTACTGAGATTTGACCAAATAGCACGGGTAATTCAAATTTATAAATACAAATAATCATATCCGCATCATCCATCTTTCTGGTACAATTCTGCATTTTTAATTTGGGAGTCTGGGTGCCTATTAGTCCACTGTGTGTGAATGTTGTGAATACAGACAACCCTGCCCATGATGTGGGAGTCAAAATGTCAACTTTTCTATGTTACATTGGTTAGTTTAAGTGAGATAGACCTCTACTATTATTTGCAACATGAGCCTCATAGTTCTAGTACAAAACTACATCAGACACCAAACCTGTCTCTTTCAGTCAACTAGATTTAGGATAAAGGTGTCTGTCCAATGCTGTAAATGTAAATGCTAAGTAAATGGAATATTGGCAAAATTAACGTTTTGCTTGGGTGGTTTTTGTTATTGTTTTTGGTTTTATTTTTTAAAAAAAAATATTTTTTTTTTGGGGGGGGGGGGAGGATTTATATTGTAATGAAATTCTGTGTTGACTTCTTGGGTATAAACTTCTTTCATTAGGGTGCATGGTGGTTTGGTGGTTGGCACTTTCGCCTCACACCGCCAGTTCAATTCCCGCCGCTGCCCTGTGTGCGCAGAGTTTGCACGTTTTCCCCGTGCTGAAGGGGTTTCCTCCGGGTACTCTGGTTTCCTCCCACAGTTCAAAGACATGCATGGTAGGCTGTTTGGCATGTCCAAAGTGTCCGTACTGTATGAATGTGTGTGTGATTGTGCCCTGCGATGGAGTGGCACCCTGTCCCGCCTTGTGCCCAATGCTCCCTGGGATAGGCTCCAGGTTCTCCAAGGCCCTGAAAGATAAGTGGTACAGAAAATGAATGAATGGATGGATGGATGGAACTTCTTTCATTGACATGTTGTTCTATTTTCACTTCGGTTAATGGTTTTCCATATGGAAAAGTACCTGATGCCCATGGTTAATTATGGTGGTGGCTCTTTAATGTTTTGAGGTTGATCTTCTGCCAGAGGACCTGGACATTTTGTTAGGATACATGGCATCATGGACTCTATCAAATATCAAGAGAGAGAGTGGTTGGATCTTCCAGCAGGTCAATGATCCAAAACGTACATCAAATTCAACCCAAAAATGGTTTACTGACTACAAAATTAAGATTCTGCCATGGCCATCCCAGTCCCCTGACTTGAAACCCATAGGAAACCTGTGGGCTGAACTGAAGAGAAGAGTCCACCAGCATGGACCTCGAAATTTGAAGGATCTGGAGAGATTCTCTATGGAGGAATGGATACCTTGACAAGTATTCTCCGACCACTTATAAGGCAAGTCAAATGCAGAAACAGCCCTTGCTGCCATATAAAAAGAGTGCTGCAGCAGCACTTTAGTCCTTTCATCTGTGCAGCTCTTTCACCTCCTCATCTGTATATTCTGCTCAAACACACTAATACCACCTTCAACGCCATCACTAAGTAGCCATACCCAGGCTCAGTGCAACTGTGTCTCATAAACCGATCAGCCATAACATTAAAACCACTGACAAGTGAAGTGAATAACATTGCTTGACATTGAGGGATGGGTTATATTAGGCAGCAACAATGGGCACATGAGCATCAGAACTGGGCCATGGTGACCTGGCCTGATGAATCACATTTTCTTTTCAATTGTGTGGACGGCCAGGTGTGTGTGCATCGCTACCCGGGGGAAGACATGGCACCAGGATGCACTATTGGAAGAAGGCAAGCCGGCGGAGGAAGTGTGATGCTCTGGGAGATTTTCTGCTGGGCAACTTTGGGTCCTGGCATTCATGTGGATGTTACTTTGACATGTACCACCTACCTATAAAACACTGTTGCAGACCAAGTACACCCCTTCATGGCAGTGGTATTCTATAATGGCCATGACCTCTTTCGGCAAGATAATGTGCCCTGCCACACAGCAAAAATTGTTCAGGAATGGTTTGCAGAACCTGACAAAGATTTCAAGGTGTTGACTTGGCCTCCAAACTTCCCAGATCTCAATCCGATCGAGTATCTGATGCAGCTGCAAGGGTTTTGACCAAGGCAAAGAAATATGATCATGTCACCCCAATTTTAGCATGGCTCCTGGTCCATTTTAGGATCCAGTTTAAGATTCTGTTTTTGTCTTTAAAACTCTTAATGATCAAGCTCCTTCTTATCTCAAAGATCTTCTTACACCACATTCATGTAGCAGATTTTTTAAATCTTCTGATAGGTCTCTTTTGTATGTCCTTCGGTCCAATTTAAAAACTAAGGGGGATAGAGCTTTTCAGTCGCTGCCCCTTGTTTATAGAATCAATTGCCACTGGACATCTGCCTTGCATCTTCTGTTATCATTTTGAAAAAGAGGCTGAAAGCATCTCACTTCTCCCAGGTGTTTTAATCTAATTTTTACTATTGTTTATTGTCTGTCTCTATTTGGTTTTATTCTGTTTTCTATTTCACTGTTTCTTCCTCTGTTCAGCACTTTGGTTAGCTTTGCTGTGTTTAAATGTGCTATATAAATAAAATGTACTTACTTACTAGCTGTGGGATGTCCTGGACAAACAAGTCTGATCCATGGAGGCCCTATCTCCCAATTTACATTACTTAAAGGATCTGTTGCTAACGTCTTGGTGCCAGATACCACAGCGTACCTTTATACAGAACAAGTATATACAGAAATCATATGCCTGTGTGTCTGGCCATAAACTATGTCTGCTTTAACTAACACTAACATATTAATTTCGGTAACATTAGCCAACATTATGCAAGCCTGGGCATCCAGGATAACCTCAGTCTAATTACCTTTAGCTCATTTTGAATAGATTAGGCTGTCTAAGAAAAACAAGTATTATTTTATGACAGGGAAACTCCTTTGTATACATAAGTACATTTAAAGCAATGTTCATTTAATGTCTGTAGTTGAAGGCTGAGCACATAACAACAGCTCAGCAGCATAACTGAAGCCACGCCCACCAACTGACAGAAGGTCCTTATGGTTTATTCAGATTGCCTTGTGAAGGAGCGAGCGATCAATGTCACATTATAGCCCGCTCTCTGGACACAAGCCAGTCTCACACAGGGTGCTGTTCATGTGGCACAGCACATAAAATCCTGCTCTCTTCTTCTTGCTCCTGTCTCATGGAGTGTGTATCCGTGGAGACTGAACCGCACCCCTGAGCTGCTGGAGGGCTTGACTCATATTCTGTTCCCAGGAGGAGGCTATCCTCCCTTGGTCTTTTATACACCCCTTTAGTACAGCAGTTTCTATTGATCGGATTATTTACGATGTCTGACTCAGAGGATATAACGGAGTTCGGGAGCATAGTGGAGCGGATTGAAAAGGGAGAGGTAAGCGTGCACTGAAACACATTCTGTACAATGGATTTGTCTTGGATTTTTTTGTTCTCAGATATCTAGCATTGCTTTGATCTTGGGAACATGAGGGATGCTGCATTTCAGTTAAACGCCGCCCTGTTTCTATGAGAGCGCGTGCAAAATAAGGATCGGATTACGCGTACTGAAAATGCAGCAAGTCGTGAATTTAGTGAATTTAACCGGGATGATTTAATAAAAAGCTGATGCACACGTGCACCTAGAACATGTAACAGAGCATGGCTATATTTGACGGTGTGCCACTTTGTTGCACAATAAGAAAACAGAATCTAGGCAACGTTTTACCTGAGAATATGCTACTGTATCTTCATGTGCTATCGGAATCATCGTAATTACTGGACCCAAGCTGTGAACATGGCCGTGCAGAGACCGTTAGAAGAGCAGGCAGGTGCTCAAAGTTATAAAGGATCATCATCTACACCAACTATAAAGTGCTGAACTATAGCAACCAATATTCAAGCTAAACATAACAAACCACACCTTATCTGATTAGATTTGATCGTATGTGTGTGTGTGTGTGTGTGTGTGTGTGTGTGTATATATATATATATATATATATATGAGAGAGAGAGATCGATGTATAGATATAGATATATTCGGTAGGCTATCAAATTAAACATTTATTTAATAATAAATTAAACAAAATATTTAATATTTTGGATATACAAATGTCAATCTTAAACGTAAACTTGGAACGTGAACTATAGCTTTGAATCAGAATTCTCGCTACAAATGTTAGTCTACTAAAACAGCAAACACACAATACGCATCCAAACAATAACACAAAGATCGATTTAGCCAATTCTGTCTTAACCTACTACTCTAATGAACGAAGTGTAAGGTCGCAGTCACGTGGACTTTTTGGCATCAGAAAAACAAAATCACCACTACTAGCTATTAATTGTGAATAAGAACACAGCATGACCTACACGTGCGTCAGTCAACCAGATCGTGTTTCAGCTAATATTAGTCTCCGCCCACGGACACGCCCACTGCATACCACTACATACCACTATGTACCCGATGGACACTATAAAAACAGCTTGACATCATACTGTACATACACTCTAGAGTCTGCTAATCGGATCAGAAAATAAGTTCGGTTATGCAGATCACGTGACGTGAACGGACAGACGGCAGACAGGGCCTTTTGTTTATAGTTAAATTATTATTAATTGAAATATCTTCCCTTGATAAGGGTTTGGAGTGAGACTTTTCAACCAAACAACAAAACAAAGAAACTATGAATTAAAAAAAAAAAGTTCACAATAAAAAAAGGAACGGGTAAGTGCAGCACTCCCCGCACTTTCGCCCATCTGCGCGTGTGTGTGCACGTGCACAGCGCTCTGTGACGGACTGCATACCATTTAAGGTGTATTCCCGCCGCGCCCAGAGTGGGATGGGCTGCGGATCCACCCGAACAGGAACAACTCATCATTGTGCATGAATGGACAGTTTCAGTGATCAACTTACTCTCAGTGGTCTGTAACATCTGTAACCGCTGTTTGCATTTATATATATATATATATATATATATATATATATATATATGCCTACATGTTTACCCTAGCGGAAAGTGGTTACCAAGATACTAAAATAGCTCAGCCAACTAATAAGCACACTTGTAGCTACCTGAATGCAAAAGTCTTCATTACGACTTCGCAGGCAGGACATAGGACAATTATGGGAGCACGTGACGGCATGATTTCCCCCTCATCCTGCTAAAACTGGACAGAAGAATCAGGCTGGGCTGGGCTTTCTTATTTTTTTATTTTCTTATTTTTCTAATTCAACACAGGCCTGCTGTAGACATGTAGGGATTCTCTTGATATCCTGACTGAAATTAGCGCACGTTTGCATTTCAGTGAATAGAAGATATGGAATTTAAAACATTTCTGACTTTTTAATCAACAATACACGAGCAGCCACGTGACCGACTATTCGTCTTCATTCTTCCACGCCCCCTCATTTGCATACAGCAGAGCTGCCAGGATGGTTGCTAAGGCGACTTTCTTTGGCCCCGCCCTGATCCCCGGCTTTCTGCGCTCCTTCCCATAAACTAACGGCAGTGCGCGTGTGCTGATTCACAGCGTCCCAGTTTACGCGCAGTGGCGTTTCGCGTTTCTTCTCACTTTTAAGTGCTCGTCTCGTCAAAGTTCTTCAGCTAAGCCAGCTAATACTAACTACTTCTAGGAAGTTAAGACGTTTTTACAATGTCTGCGGTATCAAGGCGCAGCTCTATGGGGGTAAGTGATGCAGGAAGATGATTGAAGTGTATTAAATGTCTGTGGGGTTCATTAGCAGATAGCAGAGCCATGTCGTGTCCCCCGGGTTTGTTTTGGAGTGAAGAACACCCTCCAAACAAAATACCGAATTGAATGAACGACCTTTTGTGTTGACTAAATTTGCGACAACGCCTGTTTAAGTGTAAAAAATAGCGCAATTCAACATTATCAAGAGTGAAAACAAGCAGAAATTCAACAATGGCTTGCTCCCTTCCCCTTTATTTCCCCACATGGCTTTTCTTATGTAAATCAGGCTCGAGCTTGGGTGCATGGTCTTCAGTCTCATATTTGCAGCAACTTCTATGTAGAAGTCTTGTACAGAATTTATTTCCTGTGCGTTGATTTAGTTTAAAAATAATTACATGTGTACCTAAGCATTCTTCCGCTGTGCTTAAAAAGTCCTAATATAATTAAAAACGAATGAATGAATGAAAAGGATTTGCCTCACCTGGATATCTCAAACTGTTTTTTTCCCCCTACACACTTTCTTCCTGTTCTTTCAGTGAGAAGCCTGATTCCTTTCTTTTTGTCTCACTGTTTTGAAGGTCCCTATAAAGAACATCGAGCGTGAGCTGATCTGCCCCATTTGCAAGGAACTGTTCACGCACCCGCTCATTCTGCCTTGCCAGCACAGCGTTTGTCACAAATGTGTCAAAGAGCTGCTCATGCTAAACCAGGACGACTCGTTCGGTACGGACGCCGGATCCGAGTGCTCGAACCCTGGAAGCCCGAGGTCCAGAGTTCCCTCTCCCAGCATGGAGAGGCTGGACAGGCTGGTCCGATCAGGTGCGTCCCAGCTCCGAGTCTCAGCAGACACCAGAATATGAAATAATGTTTCTTGGGGACAGTTTTCAGTCCGTTAGTGTGCTGTGCAACAGAAAATGTGAACGTGTTTACTTGTTTTGCACTTTTCTTTCCTGCCATCTGGGAGCCTAGATATTAGTGAAGTCTGGGGTGAGGAAGGAGAAAGCACAAGAATGAAACTTATACCAGCTAATGTGAATATTAAGCTTTTTAATTAATTATTCATCCACACATGCCTAAGCAAACCTAGCTCTATTTACAATTTTAGTGTAATCTTCAGTGCTGAAAGCCTACTGTCTGTGTTCTTGCATGCAATAATGTTTTAGTTAGTTGTAAACTTGCTATATAGTTCCTTTCCTAACCTTCAGAGGACACGAATGATTCTCTGTTACCAAATGTGGTGCATAAAGTTTAGCGAGACAGCTGGATTATTGTATTAAATAGCACATTTAGTGAGATGTAGGCATGTGTGTGGACCCCCAGCAGAGAGGAAGGGATTGATGTTTTCTAGTTCTACCTCTTACAAAGAGTTGTCATGGTGAGGCAGTCTGGCATGAGGAGGATTAAATCAAACCTTGGGACGAGAACCTCCAGGCTTCTTTTATGCCATCCAACATTTGCTTAAGCAAATTATTCAAGCTTTTATTTTTGGCTGTCCATCAAAGATATGCATCGAGCTCCTGTGAATTAACAAATGTGTCCCTGTTGTCTTCATCTACAGCGTCAGCTTTGCATTGAAATGTGTGACATGTAATATGATTTCATGTTTGTGCAATCCTGGGCTGTAGCCCAGTCTCATGCCACATTTGTTCACATTTGTTCTGTGTTAAGTCTTATTTTATTTCACTTCTCTGTTTGTTGCTTGCAGCCTCACTCAGAAGGTCGTTTGGAGGGAGAGGTAGATGTGGGTTGTATAATTTGAATAGCTGTAGTGAGTACAGTGTTTTGTAGAACCCCTGTGAACACACACTGCTTCTCTGTAGACACAAACACTTCCTTGTACGGTGTAATGGAATAACGGAAATGATGTTTTCACAACTTTTTTTTTTTTACTGAGCATATTCACTGCATAATGTGGTGCAGCACTGAAGCCACACATTTACATATTTATTTATTAAGAGTGTAGAGAGAGCGTGTAGTCGAGAGAGCCGGGGATGTTGCTGTGGAGGTGTGTTGGACTGGAATGTGTGGGTCACTGTGCAGTGTTCCCCTGCTGTGAAACGCAAATATATTTCTAAATACCATTTCACAGTAGTGACCTACTTTACATTCACTTTTATAATTCACTTTGAATTTCAGTAATGCTGTGAAGTGTATTTAAAATGTTCAGGTCTCTAAGACCCGCCCCCCCAACCAAACACACACACACACATCCGAAAATGTCATTCTTCCTGTCAGTGCAGGCGTACGTGTGACGGACGGATAATATTGAGAAAGGGTTAACAGAAAACATTAAACCCTGCAGCAAAAAAAAAGTTTGAATCAACATTTCAGCTCAACATTTCAGCTCAACATTTCAGCCATTGACGTCACTAAAATTCAAATTCATTATTATTATTTTTTTAAACATTTTTTACACTAATGAACATTATGTTAATATGCTTTATGTTTATAACAATCTGACAGCCACTACAGATATTTCCACGTTGTATTCATTAATCATATGAAAGAAAACACCCAACGAAAGTGTTCTGGAGCGCTTGAAACACATGCCATGTCGCTCCTGGTGTAAATCTGTCAAATATAGGCCCGAGGTACCTGATCTGTGTCCACTGTCGTTTAAGACTTTAAAAAGAGTTGAACATTGTTGGAATTGTATTTTATCTTGCAAGCTTCGTCTCCGATATCCGATCTCCTGCCCACGTGAGGGTAAAAAAAAAACTCGCCCACTCCTCTGGTATTTTTTTTTAGGCCCGATGAACAGCTCTAACTTACTCAAAACCACAGTGCTGCTCTCTGCTAGACATGTTTTAATTTTCACATTGACCTCCTGTGGACATATGGCATAACGAATGGCTGAATAGGGATTTCAGTATTTATTTGAGTACTGGTGCATCAGATGGTTAATGGGCATTTGAATATCTCTGCACATGCCTAGCTTCAACAGAAAGAGATCATCAGGTCAGATCTATTATTAATTCCTTCTTAAAAAAAAAAAATAATAATAATTGGTTTATTCAGTCCAGCTCCTATTTGTCTCACAGCCAGCAGATGGCCGTAAAATTACTAACCGCTCCTTTAAAACCCAATAACTAGATAGAATGAGCATTTTATTCAGACGTTCATTTTGGTCCATACACGATTATGCACAGGTTTTTTTTTGTGATTGTTGCAGCCAAAAATGCTTGCTTTTTGCTGTGGTGCTTTTTTGTTTGTTTGTTTGTTTTTTTTGTGGAAAACAACTTGAATTGTGAAATTGCAAAAATAGTTTTGCACGGTCTTTTGTAGTGATGTTTGTTGGTAAATGAGACCTTTTTAGCTGTACTCATATTAGATGCATGTGAATTGAAGAGGGCTTTGGCTGAATGCGTGTTGTGGTGATGTCACATGATGCGCCTTGCGGTAATTTTGAAAAATTGCAAGCTCGTCTGAATATTTGTGAATGTTTGTTTTGATCTTGAGTTAGTTTTCTGGAGGGACTGTCACTTAATGAAATGTGCATTGTTCATTTTGGATGGGTTCTTTGTACCGTTGATTTGTTAATAGCATGTCTATTCTCCTAACTAATCAATCAATGCATCAGTGCACTACTCGGTTCTAGCCTGGTCCTTAAAAAAATTTAAAAATTGTATGTAATTTTAGATGTCTCAACACAAGCCTCAGACAGACGTGCTTATATTCAGTGTTACTCCCATCAGTAAATATGCTCAGTATTTCAAACATGCAGGCGTAATTTTTGGATGCGTTTCAAAGCGTTATACTCTTCCACCCACCTTAGATGTTAATAGCACGCATCAGTTTGCAATTAGTGATGTTAAATTGAGAAACTTCTTCTGCGAAATTTAAAGTGACCGAGGCAGGTCAGAAGGCAGATAATGCATTCGAGTGCATCACTTTTTTTTTTTTTTTTTCAGTTTTAGGGTAGTACCGTAATCTTGAAAGAGAGGGTGCTTGCCGTTGATTTCTGGTTTTTGTAGGGCCAGGCACTTCTATGCTCTGCCAGAATGGCCTTACGATGACTTGCTGGTCTGAGCGTTTTATTTTCTTTCCCCTCCTCTTGCCTGAGTGTCATTGCGGCAGCAGCAGCAGGCCCCAGCGAGCCGCGCTGCAGATGCTGCCTGCTCCTCCCCTCCCCGAGCAGCACAGCGCAACCACGGCCTAAGTACATGCTTCTTCTTCTAACGTGCCCTCGCTCACTGCCTATTTCCCCTCATTTCGTTCAGCCGCCACCCGCAAAGTTCCCCATAGTCATTCCGTCACCACCATCTCCCACCACGTCTGTAACGATGAAGCCGTTATGAGTCCGTTACATCTCCGTACATCTCTATGCATGCTTTGTTCTAGAAATGTTTTGCATCCATTGCTCACTATTGTGCCATGCAGTGTGCTGTCACTGTCTTGTGTTCATGCCATGCATCTAAGTTTAGTCCTTTTTGTATTTTATTTATTTATTTACTTATTTATTTATTTATTTATTTATTTATTTATTTTTAGCTGAGTGTGTTACCTGCTTGCTCCTGTCATAGTTGTAGTGAATGTTTTAATTGTGTTGTCAGTGACTTTCTTATATCTGAGATTTTCCTTCATGTCAAATACCAAGTTTGTGTCTGTCTCTGTAAATACGCTACATGTGTATGTGTTAAATGCATTGAACTGGACAAGGAACAGGAAAATCTTTACCGAAGACCGCTGTAGTTTTCCTGGTGTCAATAAAATGTCAAAAGAAACAGAAAATTCTAGTTGGTTATCATACATACCCAGGTTTATTTTTATTTTGTGTGTGTGTGATTGTCTATTCAGCTTGTCTCTCAAGAATTTGGTCTGTGATTCACACACGTATCATTTTGTTTCTGTTTTCCTTTCTTTTTTTTTTTTGACCTTGAAGTTTTTATTGTCCAGATCATTGTGCACCTTGTGGCTTTTTTTCCTGTTTGTTGCATTGTTTGTGAGCATCCTGAAACTCGAGTCAGCTGACTGGAGTTTCATCTTTTTTTCTTCTTCTTCTTTTTTTTTTTTTTAGATCAGCAGTGCTTTCACTATTATAAACCTGTTCTTCCACATGTTTAACTGACTGAGTAATATTTGTGTGAAATCAGGGTCCGTGTCATCCTCCCCCGGCTGGAGGCGCTCCTCGGTCACCCCCCGTGTCACCAGCTTCCCATGCCCAGGTTGCCAGCGTGACATAGAGCTGGGCGAGCGGGGCATCAGCATGCTCTTCCGAAACTTCACGCTGGAGAGCATTGTGGAGCGCTACAGGCAGGCGGCCCGTGCCGCTGTCGCCATCATGTGCAACCTGTGCAAGCCGCCTGCTGTGCAGGAGGCCACCAAGAGCTGCATGGACTGCAAGGCGAGCTACTGCAATGAGTGCTTCAAGCTGCACCACCCGTGGGGGACACCCAGGGCCCAACACGAGTACGTTGGGCCTACTACTAACTTCAGACCAAAGGTATGACCGGCCATGCTGCAAAATTCCCTCAGGTCCTATAAGGGTATTCATTTCATGTTTAGTCAAGCCACTTTATGCAATAACAGATTGCCATAAGATATAATGAACTATAATCATGCTGTCAGTGACCTTTTAAAGAGTGTTATTGAGAGAAAAAATTACCCCTTTTGTTTAAATTTGTTTAAACAGATTTAACATTTTAAGGTTTTTTTTTTTTACTTTTTTTTTTTTTTTACATTTCCTTTATCAAGTCTTCTATAGTCACACGAGGACATTTTCCTTTAAGTTAAAAAATAAGTTAATAGTATATTTCTATAGAAAATAAACAAAACCCGATCCTTGACTTGACCCTCTGTCTGTCTGAAAATAATTTAAATACACGTTTTAAACACGCTAAATGAGCCGACAAGGGCTCATTTACATCATCGGTAGAGTTTATTTTCTGTACACTGAACTTGGAAACAGAAAGTAGCATATACTTCAGGAAAATCAAATATCAGTAAAGAGAAATGATCATCGAAAGTAATCTAACTTGGCGTTTTAGGAAAACTAGTTTAAGTGTTAATGTACAAGGTTTAGTAAACATTTTCTTAAATGCACTAGGCTATTTGAACTCTTACCAACAGAACATCAAGCACTATTATACAAGATTAATTAGCTGGTCTAGGTTTCACCATAACCTTCCAGCTAAAATCTTTCTAGGCGTGGGTTAATAATACATTGGAATGTTGATTTGTAACATTAACGTTGCCAGCAGTGCCTCCAAAACAAGCGCATCTTTCATGGTTTTCTTTCTTGATTGGGATCATTTGTGAGAGAGAATTGTTCATTGGATTATATTTCCATCTCGAACTAAGACTTTCCATGTTCCTGGCTGTAGGTGTTGATGTGTCCTGAGCATGAGATGGAGAAAGTTAACATGTACTGCGAGGTGTGTCGCCGGCCAGTGTGCCACCTCTGCAAACTTGGCGGTTCTCATGCTAACCATAAGGTCACGTCCATGAGCAGTGCCTACAAGGTCCTGAAGGTATGCAGACACCGACTAAGTTTCGAACACATTCTCAAGTGATGGTGCACGGTATTTGTTAAAGGTTTACAGTTTCATTTTTGAAAAATCTGCTCATTAAAAATTGAGCAGTGCACATGACCTGCTTTGCAAGAACGCAGGATCATGTTGCTAGTGAATAGAAGGGAAGAGGGTAAAAGGTTCATGCATGTCGATGAGTAAAAACCTCTTCTTTCCATTTGGCTAGATGTAAATTCCTAAAGAATACAAAAAAAAGCCCCACCTCAAGCCTTTTTGTCTTTAGTCTAAGCAGTGTAACCTTAGATTAGACCAAGCATGCCTGGGCTATGCATTTTTAATGCAATCATCAGTTGTGCCTAATAATGTTAAAGCCATCACAGAGCTCTGTCTTCTGTCAGTGTGGTATTAGATGCTCTGAACTGCCTGAAAATTGCTGTGGCAGTTCACTTTTCCATTACGTGCATTCATTGCCTAATAGATTTTATTGTTCCGCCAACAGGATAAGCTAGCAAAAAGTATCCATTACTTAATTAGCAAAGAGGAACAAGTGAAGACTCAGATTTCTGAACTTGAGGTCATGATTCGGCAGACCGAGGTAAGTTTGTGGAAACATTCGAGAGCCTTTTGGTGCAACTTCTCAATGCTCATTGCAAGACAGTATCATCTCTTTCATTGTCAAGTATAATTTATGAGCATGTTTATACAAATTTTGCTGGTCAGATTTGGAATGTGTAGGTTATTGTGATTTTTTTCAATATCATTCAATATAAAATGCAATGAGCTGTAATAGTAGTTTAGACACGCAACTTGAAGACTGTAGATTCCTGAAACTTTAGGTTATAAAACTTGTTTAGCTTAAGGTAAGCAATGTTACAGCCAGGTTTTTAATTATTAAAATAGTGTTTTGGTTCTTGGGGACTGAAAGATGGTCGACATTTTTGTTCTCTGCCAATTCCTAATAAACATGGAGCAGTGTATGGTGTTCTTGATTTGCTTTTGTTTAAGCATATTGGCAGCTGGCGGAGAGTTAAAAAAAACTCTCTAGTGGCCCACAAAGACTGGTTGTGGAAATGCTGGTGTAGTATAGTTTACACTACCAGTCAAAAGTTTGGAGACACTTGACTGAAATGTTTCTCATGATCTTAAAAAACTTTTGATCTGAAGGTGTATGATTAAATGTTTGAAATCGGTGTAGTCAAAAATATAATTGTGACAACGTATTCATTTCTTTCATTAGAAAACTAACATTTTATTTACAAAATTTATTTATTTTTTTAAAGGGATGACTTGGAACGAAGTATTCCAGCCAATAAGTGTCCAGCATCAATGGGAACTCCTTTTAATACTGTTTAAAAAGCATCTCAGGGGCATTCCTCAAGAAATTGGTTGGGAAAATGCCAAGAATACATTTCTGGAAATTGTAGGGGAAAAGGGGGTCTACTTTTGCAGATGCTAAAATAGTAAATTATTTTGATTTATTTTGTATTTTTTTTTAATCACAAGATAATTCCCATAGTTCCATTTGTGTTGTTCCAGAGTTTTAATGACTTTTGTATTATTCTAAAATGTGGGGGGAAAAAATTAAATAAAGAATGAGTGTGTCTAAACTTTTGACTGGTAGTGTATATCTCTCACCATCTTCAAAAAACAACTAAAGACCCACCTCTTCAATGAACACCTAACAAACTCATAAAAATTTTTTTTTAAAAATTGCACTTACACCTCTACTCTGCACTTTGCTTCTTCTGGAATTCAATTAATGGATCTCGTATGGTAGCACTTATTGTACTGTGCTCTGCTTGATATCGCTTTGTTTGTATCTTTCTCATTTGTAAGTCGCTTTGGATAAAAGTGTCTGCTAAGTGCGTAAATGTATAAATGTAATGTATATAGTATAATGATGCAGTTATCTAATGTTAAGCATTAGTGCTGGACATGAATTGGCTCCTGAGTAATTTCTCTCTTAAGCATATCATTAGCTGATGGAAAATAATGACAATCCGATAATTACTGGGTATTATCAAATAATCATAGCTCTTATCAGTATATCGAAAATGGACTAGGAGTGCTTTCAGTAATTGCTATTTGTATCTCATCAATGCAGGAAAATGGACAACTCGCAGAGAGACAGGCGAACGAGCACTTTGAGCGTCTATTTGAGACTCTGCAGGAAAGGAAGACTGAATTGTTGCGGTCCATCGAGCTGTCCAGGAACCGGCGTCAGGACAAGCTCAAGAGCCAGGTGGATGAGTACCAGGGCATGCTGGAGAACAGCGGTTTAGTGGGTTACGCACAGGAAGTCCTCAAGGAGACTGACCAATCCTGCTTTGTTCAGACGGCTAAGCAGCTCCACATCAGGTTACACCAGTATCCTCTAATTTCATTGCTTATTTTTACTGACAAAGCCTCACAGTCTCAGCAGGAGTCATCCGTTTTGTCCTTAGAACCACTCAGCAGTTCTAATGAGGAATAAGAGCTGCTGTTTATATACACTGACACAAGCTGATTAGCAGTGGCTAGTGGTCTATCTTAAGGTTATCTTAATCTTGGCGAAAGCTGGCCATGCACTTGTGAGCTTTGCATAATGACCTGCATAGGTGGATTTAAGTCTGGTAAAAGTTTGCATCCTTCAATCTAATCCTGATAATTGATCTCCAGTAGGCAGCGTTGAGCAGTTTACTATCTAAGAACTGTACATGTAATGATATTAAACGTGGCTGCGGTAGAACTACGGTTGTATCTCACTGTCTTCTTGGGTTCAGGGTTCAGAAAGCCACAGAGTCATTGAAGACCTTTCAGCCTGCTGCTAACCCCTCGTTTGATGAGTTTATCCTGGACACCTCAAAGGAAGAGTCCTTGCTGAAAGACCTTTCCTTTGGTGGAGGTAAGCATGAGAATGGCATGCGTTCATCTGTTCCAATAGTTGGGTGGTGGCTTGCTGGTGCGTGCTATCAGTGGCTTTCTAATTAAATAAGCTGGTTGGAGTCCTAATATATCCAAGGATTTTGGCACGAGGACGACTGGCAGCTTTTACTCTTTTTCTTTAATTCCTTTCATAATGGGTCTATGTATGTGTGACTGTATAGAGTATACATCTGAGCACAACGGTGTTAGTATCCTTACCTTTTGAAATGCTCAAACCATTTTATTATAGGTTGGCTGTTTCAGTTGTTCCTGAAAGTGTATACTCTTAATAGTGCAGCAGTCAACACTGTGTCTGAATGTAGATTTTCTTCCTATTCCACTAATTCCTGTTCCTCTAAATACATCTTCTATTTGTGTTGGGTGAACTTGGAGTTTTGATTTCTAGATAAGCTATAAACTGGATGTGTGTGTGTGTATATATATATATATATATATATATATATATATATATATATATATATATATATATATATATATATATATATATATATATATATATATATATATATATATATATATATATATATATATATATATAAAAAAAAAAAAAAAATTTTCCACTGAGAAACCAAGGGAATGCAAACCTTGGCACTCAATTGTATGTAGATAAAGAAAAATACAAGGAGAGACTGGAGTGCTACAGAGGCAAATATAGATGTTAAAATTGCAAGGTAGAAAATAGGTTAAAATACAAAGTCTGCTGAGGAACTGTTAATTTAGTCAGAAGTCTCTCATCGGCTATGCAAACAAAGAGCACATTTTGTACTGCTCAGCAAAAAATATGTAAGGGGGGGACGACGTTTCAAACTTCTTCTGAAGCTGTGGGGAATTAACTGGTTAATATGTGAATTGTTCTAGAACACATGTTCTATGCCAGTTATTCAGCTAAACTTGTGAATATCCAGTTACATAATTCCTTGCTTACACACATCCGGATAAACAACTAACATGGCTGGCAATGAGTCGCTTTTCCATTAAATTGTGTACATCTGCACTTCTGAGCAATAACGCCAGTATCACTATGCTTGGAAGACTGGAGTCAGGCAGCTCTTGAGCAATGACTGACTAGTGACCTGTCGGCGAATCAGAATGGCCTGATTAGTGTTGCACATGGTCAAAACCCTGCTTTCATCACACTTGAAATTCTCAGTGATTTTCTTTGGAATACCTGTCTATCGATCTATCTATCTATCTGAAACTGCATTTAAAATGGGGTTCAGCTGGACGAGACGCAATCAGGCCTGATTACTTCAAACCCTGTTCAATCAAATCAACTGTTGGGTAACTGTTGTTACCCAGATGAGGATGGGTTCCCTTCTGAGTCAGGTTCCTCTCAAGGTTTCTTCCTCTTAAAACATCTTAGGGAGTTTTTCCTTGCCACCGTCGCCACTCAGTGGCTTGCACAGTTGGGATAAATTCGCACCTTTAATATCTGTATATGTTGATATTTATTAACCATGTTGATATTTCTGTAAAGCTGCTTTGAGACAATGTCTATTGTAAAAAGCGCTATACAAATAAAATTGAATTGAATTGAAAATCAACACTTAAACAGAACTTTTTCAACAGCATGAAGTTATTTAAAAGATCTTGCCCAGTAATACACTATCCCAAAATGTAAAGAAATTCCAGAAATGATGAGGAAGAAGGTGATTGACATACATCAGACTGGGAAGGGTTACGAAGCTATTTCAAAGGCTCTGGGACTCCAAAGAACCACAGTGAGAGCCATTATCTCCAAATGGAAAAACTCTGCACAGTAGTGAACCTTCCCAGAAGTGGCCGACCTTCCAAAATAGATGATATAATAGATGTAGAGCACAGCAAGTACTCATCCAGGAAGTCACAAAAGAGCCATGGACAACGTCAAAGGACCTACAGGCCTCTCTTGTATCAGTAAGTCACTGTTCATGACTCCACTATCAGAAAGACACTGGGGAAAAAATGTCATCCATAGAAGTGTGGTGAGATGGAAATCACTGCTAACCCAGAAGAACATTAAGGCTCATCTGAATTTTGCCAAAACACACCTTGATGATCCTCAAACCTTTTAGGAGAAAGTTCTGTGGATTGATGAGTTGAAAGTGGAACTGTTTGGAAGACAGGGGTCCCGTTACATCTGGTGTAAACCAAACACAGAATTCCACACAAAGAACATCATACCTATGGTCAAGCATGGTGGTGGCAGTGTGATGGTGTGGGGATGCTTTACTGCTTCAGGGCTTGGGCAATTTGCAATAATTGAGGGAAACATGAATTCTTTAGGAAAATCCTAAAGGAGAATGTCCGGTCTTCAGTCTGTAAGTTGAAACGCAAGTGTAACTGTATCATGCAGCAAGACAATGATCAAAAGTGTAGATGTAAATCCTAGTCCTAGAACTAAGTGAAAGACTGATTTCCAGTTATCAGAAACGTTTTGTTGTTGTTATTGCTGCCAAAGGTGGCACAAACAGATTTTAAGTTTAAGGGAGCAATTAGTTTTTCACATTGCTGGTAGGTGTTGTATAACTTCTTATTGAAGCAAAAAAAACTATTGTGTTTACTCAGGTTGCCTTTGTTTTATGTTGATCTAAAATTACTTTGTATGTACAAACAGAAGAAATCAGGATACATTTATATGCATGCATGTACGAATGCATGCATGCAGTCAGTCAGTCCAAGGAACTGTCTGTGGATCTCTGTGATTAAATTCTGGCAAGGCATAGATCAGGTGAAGTTATAAAAACAATTTCTAAGGCTTTGTGTGTTTCCAGAACCACAGTGGCATCACTTGTCACAGAAGTCCTGGGCAGAAATGGGAGTGCCTGCAATCCATCAGGCCTTTATGAGAGCGTGGCAGGACGGAAGCCACTGTTGAGTAAAAGGCATATGACTGCTTCAAGGATTCATGTGGAAAAAGATTTTCTGGTCTAATGAGACACAAATGTAACTCTTTGGGCAAAACAGGCAAGCACTTTGCTGCATCATGTTATGCTTCAGTGGCAGAGACAGGGAGACTAGTAACAGTTGGGGGAAAGATGAATGTAGCCAAATACAGAAATAACCTTGAAGAAAACCTCCTACAGAACTCGCACAAACTCGGACTGGGGCAACCATTCACCTTTAAGCAGGACAGTGCAGTTATACAGCCAAAACAACACTGGACGGTCTGTACATAATTTCACAGGTGTTTTTTTTTTTTTTTTTTTTTTTTTTTGGAGTGGTGGGTTTTTTTTGTTTTGTTTGTTTTTTGTTTTGTTTTTTTTGGTGGCCAAAAATGCTTGATTTTGCTGTGGGCTATAAAAAAAATTGCAGTGCAACTTGTGGAGTTTTGTGCGCTTTTTTTTTTTTTTTTTTTTTTTTTTCTTTTCTTCCCAGAAAACTACTTCAATTGGTGAAATTGCAATTGCATGATATTGTTTTCCACGTCTTTCGCAGTGAAGTTTTTTTGGTAAATGAGACCTTTTAGCTGTACTCATGTTTGATGCATGTGAATTTGAAGAGGGCTTTGGCTGAATATGCATTGTGGTGATGTCACATGACGTGTCTTGGCCCAAATCTATGGAAAATCTGTGGTAAGTTTGAAAAATTGCAAGCTCATCTGAATATTGTGGAGTTTCCTTGATTTTTGCATTCATTTCTGTGATTGCAAAATTGTAAAGTCCTGGAGGGACTGACTGGAGTGGCTTTGAGGCAAGTCACTGAAGGATTTCAGTGGTCCAATTTTATAGATGGGTTAAAAATGGCAGTTATCCCTTCAAAATCAAATCCACAGCACAATAACGTATTCAACAATAAAAGGGGTCTGAATACTTTCTGAATCATAATTTAAAAAAAAATAAAATTCTGCCTTTCTGTGTATGGGTAAAGATGTATAAAAATAATTAAGATGGTCAATTCTGATATTTCACTATCTGATCTTTGGTGGTTCTAATGGCTAGTGATGGGCAAAAAGCACTGTGTATAATGAGTGAAATTGATCAAAGGAAAAAGCAGACGAGGCAGATAGCATCTGGCCGATACATTTCACGACTGCATCTCTGAGTAGAGTGGACTTTAATGGTGTTTTGTAGTGCTGATGGAAGCCGTAAATGCCTGGAGTGTGGCACACCTTCTTGGCCTCTAGCCCTTTAAATCTGTTTTTGTTTTCCTCTGCCATACTTTATGGTGCAGTAGATTCATGACCAGTGAGTGAGATGAGGTTTCTTCCCAATTTTGGGGTTTAATGCAGCCCCTGCTATGATCAATAGCGTGTTATTTGGGGGAAAGTGCTTTGGCTTTATGGCTAAAGGCTTGGCAGGCTTCTTTGGTCGTGCGACAGTTCCCTCCTCGTCTTTGCTTATCGAGGTTTCAGCTCTTCGCTTTTTGGATGCAGTAAATGCTTGAGATTTCTTCCAAACTTAACAATCCCTGAATTTTCTGTATTTTAAATGCATTTGTAAGGATTTAGCAAACTTGTGGTCCCTACAAACTTTGCTTTTTTTCATCATAAGTCTTTCCTTTTGCATTCAGCACTCAGATGATTTATTTACCTTGGCTTCTGTTGTGAACCTTAGAATTAGTCCTGGCTTGGGAATAGCTCTCTTCCTATCCTGTTCACTTTATGTCCTTTAGAGCACAGGTTTTCAAACTTGTCCTGGAGGACCCCCAACACTGCACATTTTGTACTGCTCCCTTATCTGACCCACCCAATCCAGTCTGTACTAATGAGGTGATGAGTTGAAGCAGGTGTGTTAGACGAGGGGGACATAGAAAATGTGCAGGGGGTCCTACAGGACAGGTTTGAGAAGCACTGCTTTAGAGTGTAGTGCAGGAATCATGTCTATGGAATTCAAATGCTAACGCTGAATTATTTTTATCCTTTTTTTTGCTCTCCAGTTCCCAATCCTCCCATGATTGACCTGTCTCAGAGTCGTGTGTATAACGAGGGCCTGATTCACTGGAGGCTGCATGAGGACTGTCTGCCCACAGACCACCATGTCCTTGAGTATAGAAAAGTGCCTGCAAAGGATGAGGAGGAGAGCCAGTGGCACCTGACCGAGCGTGTGCACGGCTCCAGCACAGTGGTGTGTGACTTGGATAGTGATTGCCGCTACGCGTTCAGGGTGCGGAGCAGCCGCAATACCATTCACAGCCCCTACAGCCCTGAGGTGTCCTTTCACACACCACCTGCACCAGGTAAATCTTTTGATTAATAATTTGATTATTGAATGATGGTCAGTACCCAGTGGAACTCGCAACCAGTTTGGTCCCAGCTGTGCGTATGCCTGTATACATCTGCGCTGCAAAAATCCTCATTACTATGATAGTGCTTTTCCACCGGATGGTGCAACATGGCTTAGCACGTTAAATGCGATCCTCTGTGATATCGTTATTTTCGTGATATCCATGTACCCATGATGAATCTAGTTACCCTTCTTCCCCAGGGACTATGCAAGTCCAGACCTGCAGATGATGTCATAAATGGTGCACACACTGTCGATTAGTCGAGCACAATTACCCAGAACCTTGATTCATTTCTGAACGAATCTCTACTCTACCAGCATAAAAGTCTTCACTAATAGTGTAGTGTCTGCCAAATTTCCTACAAGAGGCAAGACAGTTTAGTTTTTATTCATTTACACACAGATTTCTTACTGCTATTTAGTTCGATTTTACATTGTATATGCCTTCCTTCCAGCTATATCAGACGTCTTGAAGTTAAGCAAAATTGCAAATGGCTTCTTATTCACTTTGTGTCCTACATTGGGTATAACTTCCTGTCTCCTACTTAATGATGTACTCTGTAAGAGAGACATGTGGCAGTGCTAGACACTAGGACTGGGAGATGCAAAGATATAATTGAGATATCTTGATAAATTGTGGCACAGTACACTTTTCTGAGATATTATAGATATCACTATCTCTTTAACTATCTTTAGCTGATAGTTTTGTTATTTTGGAAAATTTAAATCCTTTTTATTTATTTCGTTTATTTTTGCTGCCATCGAGTATCCTCAAATCCATTTGTATGGTTTGTTTAAATGCAACACGGCTGTTTCACTGGCAGGTTGTCAAACCTGCAGTTGCAATCAAAATTATTCAATCCCCATTGCAAATCAGGTTTTTTTTTTTTTTTTTTTTTTTTGTCAAAAGGTACAGACTTTCTGCTGTTTGCAATGAACAAATCAAACAAAAGCAATTGAAATAGTTCAACACAATGAATGCTTCCTGATAGTATTATTATTATAGAACATTATTATTATTATTATTATTATTATTATTATTATTATTATTAGAATTATTATTTGGTTTACTGATAGTATTATTATAGAACATTGGTTTCCCCAAGTTCAACTGAAAATGCAACTTCTCCAGTCTCAGAATTATTCAACCCTTTCATGGCAAGCATCTTTAGTACTTGGTAGAGCACCCTTTTGCTGTTATGATTTACTGCAAATGAGATGCATAGTTTCTGGTAGTGTACCTGAGGAATCTTAACCCATTCCTCATGAGCAATGGCCTCCAGTTCAGTAATATTCTTGGGTATGTGTGCTGTAACCGCCTTCTTCAAATCCTACCAGAGATGTTCTATGGGGTTCAAGTCAGGTGACTGTGATGGTATTGTAGAATCTTCCAGGACTTCTTCTGCAACCAAGCCTTGGGGGAATTTGAGGTATCATTGGAATCATTGTCCTGTTGGAAGGTCCTTTGATGCCCAAGATTCAGCTTCCTCACAGACAGCATGTTTTGTTCCAGGAGTTCCTGATACTTCAATGAATCCATCTTGCCTTCCGCACACTGCAAGTTTCCAGTGCCAGAGGATGCAGCCCCAAAGCATCATTGAGCCACCACCATGCTTGGCTTCATTCTTCCTCACCAGACATACCGCTGATTAATCGTGCTGAAAAATTCCAGTTTTGTTTCATCTCTCCACAGAACACAATCCCAAAAGTTCTGTGGCTTGATTTTGAGCCGACTTTTCTTGTGCTTTTGGGTCAGTAGTGATCGTATTTTCGTGTTTGAGTTCTGGCATGGAAACCGTCTGTGTTTAGTACGTGCCATACTGTGCTCACTGAAACCTCAGTGCCTGTTGCCACCAAGTCTTGCTGCAGGTCTTCTGCAGTCACTCGAGGGTTTTTCACAACCTGCCTTCTAGAAATCTGGTTGCAGCCGTTGATAGCTTAATTTTTCTGCCCTGTCCAGATATTTCATGAATTTTCTGCCCTAAGCCAATTCAGGTATTTCATGTGTTCCAACTCAAGCACACCTGGTGCAACTAATGAAGCCCTTGATTATTTGCATCAGGTGTGCTTGAAACAACACCTGTTTTGTTTGTTTGTGCTGTTGTGAGGGATTCTATTTATGGGGTTGAATAATTTTGAGACTGGAGAAATCATTACAAGTTGCATTTTCAGTTGAATTTGGGGAAACCACTTGAAGCAATCATTGTGTTGAACTATTTCAATTGCTTTTGTTTGATTTGTTCATTGCAAACAGCCGAAAGTCTGTAAATTTTGACAATAAACCTGATTTGCAATGGGGGTTAATTGCAAGTGTATATATTGTAGAAATGTAATCATGTATCGTGAGATCATGTTTTTGTCATGTTTCCCACCACCCCTAATGCACACATTGAGAGATTTTCATTTGAAAAAGTATATTTTAATCCATTAAATTGTCTACAATATCTACAAAACTGCTGGCCCTTTATTCAAATCCACTCTGAGAAATGTGCTGATTCTGCATCTCGCTCAAACGAATCCTGACTATGCATTCTTTATCACAGTACATCAACCAACTCGTATATGTTGATTAATGACCGAACATATGGTATGTGGCAGTTGCACTGCTGAGCCGTTGCATATTTTAATCTCCTGGGATGCTTTATGCATGTATTTAATGCACATATTTGAACAAGATTACTTGGTTGACAGATGCCTCTTGATCGCAGCATATTTGTGCATCTCCTATCTTGATTGCATATAGCTCTGATTAAATCTGCCAGCATTTGTGTGCCATCTTTCAGCCATCAATTAACTGTCATTCAGTGAAAGCCAGATTTAAGTGATTTTTAAACTGCTGTCAAAACCTGATATGTCAGTCATGCTGCATCTTGATTGAGATTAACATCAGTGTGCTGGAGTTTATCCATTCAGTTTTGGAATTGCACTCTATTTAAGCACAGATCTGGATGAAAGTCCATTCCAGATAAGCACGAGTGTGTTATTAATGTGTTTATTTTTGGGTCACTGCATATCTGTTGTCTTGTCTAAAGCATCTGCTCAGTGCTTCAGTGGAGGAGCTACAATTTACAGAATCATAATATTCTGGTGTAAGAGTTTGGATAAATCTAGAGTAGCTACTATTTCAATTACAAAATGAAGGTGCATTGTAGCATTGTACAAGTATCTTATTTCGTTTATAGTCAGTGCAGTGTTTCAACACTTACATTTATTCATTTAGCAGACGCTTTTATCCTTACAAATGAGAAAATACAAGCAAAGCGATATATTAGAGAACAATACAAGTAGTGCTACCATACAAGATCCATTAAGAAGAAGAAGCAAAGTGTGCAGAGTAGAGGTGTAAGTGCAATATTTTATTTATTCATTTATTTATTTTTAAATGAGTTGGTTAGGTGTTCACGGAAGAGGTGGGTCTTTAGCTGTTTTTTTGAAGATGGTGAGAGATTCTGTGGTCCAGATTGAGGTTGGAAGTTCATTCCACCACTGAGGAACAGTTAGTTTGGAAGGTTCTGGAAAGGGACCTTGAGCCACGCTTAGTAGGTACAACTAAGCGTCGGTCGTTGATTGATTGCAGATTGCATGAGGGAACGTAGGCCTTCAAGAGAGAGTTGAGGTAGGAGGGTGCTGATCCAGACAAGATCTTGTAGGTGAGCATCAAGGACTTGAATTTGATGCGGGCGGCTACAGGAAGCCAGTGGAGGGAGATGAAGAGGGGTGTGACATGGATTCTCTTGGGCTGGTTGAAGACGAGGCGTGCTGCAGCATTCTGAATCATCTGAAGGGGTTTGATGGAGCTGGCTGGGAGGCCCGAAAGTAGTGAGTTGCAGTAGTCCAGTTTTGAGATAACAAGAGTCTGGACTAGTATCTGTGTAGACTGTCCGGTGAGGTAGGTTCTGATTTTCTTGATGTTGTACAGGATGAACCTACAGGACCGTGTAGTTGTTGAGACGTGGTCTGTAAAGGTCAAGCTGTCATCAAGAATCACCCCAAGGTTCCTGGCCGTCCTGGTTGGCTTGAGTATGGTTGAGCTGAGCTGTACAGTGAGGTTGTGGTTGATTGAGGGACAGGCTGGGATGACGAGAAGCTCAGATTTTGCCAGGTTGAGCTTAAGGTGGTGTTCCCTCATCCAGACCGAGATGTCCGACAGGCAAGCAGAGATGTGTGCAGAGACTGATGGATCATCAGGCTGGAAGGACAAATAGAGCTGGTGTCATCAGCATAGCAATGATATGAGAAGCCATGAGACTCAATCACCTGCCCTAGAGATGTAGTGTAGATGGAAAAGAGGAGTGAACCCAGAACTGACCCCTGTGGAATGCCAGTTGTGAGGTGCTGAGTTTCAGAAATACCTCCCCTCCATGATATCTTGAAGGATCTGTCGGAGAAATAGGATTCCACCCAGTGCAGAACCGTTCCAGTGATGCCCAGGCTGGAGAGAGTTGACAGGCTGATCTGATGGTTCACAGTGACGAAAGCAGCAGAGAGGTCCGGTAGGATGAGGACCGATGATCTAGAGGTTGCTCTTGCTAGTCATAAGGCTTCAGTGACTGAAAGCAGAGCAGTCTCTGTGGAGTGATTGTTCTTGAAGCCAGACTGCTTGGTGTCCAGGAGGTTGTTCTGTGTGAGAAAATTGGAGAGTTGATTTAAAAACGGCTCTTTCAAGAGTTTTGGAAAGAAAAGGGAGGAGGGAAACAGGTCTGTAGTTGTCAACTACAGCAGGGTTAAGTGAGGGTTTTTTTAAGCAGTGGGGTAACCTGGGCCTGCTTAAATGAGGTAGGGTATGTGCCAGTAGAGAGGGACGTGTTAAAGATGTGTGTGAGTGCAGGTAATAGTGTGAGAGAGATAGACTGAAGGTGGTGAGAAGGGATAGGGTCAAGAGGACAGGTTGTGGGATGGCTAGAGAGGAGGAGTTTAGAGACATCAGTCTCTGAGAGGGGAGAGAAGGAAGTCAATTGGGAGTTACATGGAGGAGGAGCTGGTCTATGCATGTCTGGGGTTAAGAACTGGTTCCTGATTGATGTAACCTCGTTGGAAAGGAAAGTGGCAAAGTCATCTGCAGTGAGAGAGGAAGGGGGAGGAGGGGGACAGAAAAGAGAGGAAAAGGTTTTGAAGAGAGTGTGGGTGTTGGGAGAACTACCAATCTTGGTAGTATGTGGCTTTAGCAATGGAGATGCTTTTTGAAAAAGAGGAGAGAAGTCTCTGGTAATTCATTAGGTCAGTAGGGTTGTTAGATTTACGCCATTTCCTTTCAGATGCTCTTAGTTTGGCCCGGTTGTTACACAAAGCTTCTGAGAGCCAAGGGCTAGAGGGTGATGTGCAAGCACGTCTGGAGTTTAGGGGGCAGATGCTGTCGAGAAGATGCTAGGGTGGAACATAGCATGTCAGTTGCGGTGTTTAAGTCAAGTGAGGAGAGGTGGCTATCAGAGGGCAGTAAGGTTGTGACAACGGAGGAGAAATGTGAAGGGGGGGAAAGGGAGCGAAGATTGTGACGAAAAGAGATCGAGGGTGGAGACAGTGAAGGGGTGAGGGGAGAGATATAGAGCACTGGATAAAGAAATGGTCAGAGGTGTGGCGTAATGAGAAGGTTGTGTGTGGTGCAATTACGTGTGAGGATGAGGTCGAGCTGTTTGCCGGCTTTGTGGGTTGCTGGTGTGGTGAACTGCTTGAGGTACATTTCTGTACACAAATTATGCGACTCACTGGTAACTTAGCTTTTTTATTTTTTATAAATAATTAGTTAATCTTTTTTATGATTTTTATTTATTTTTTTAATAAATTTGTGTGGTGTTTGACATCTGGAATAAGTTACATTGTCACATCTTGTTCCTTCTATAATGCTTTGGGCATTCTTAACGTTTTCTTTATAATGGATCTGTACGGGAAAACACTTTGCGAGTTGCGTTCATATCCTGGGATCGTCTGCTTGCCTGTACATAGTATGCATCATTAATAAGGTGGGTACTGAATTTGGTCTTTTAATATCACCGTCTTGATACATTTAAGTCACATTAAGCATTTTCTGTATAATGGTTTTCTTACATCTAGGGGAGAAAGATATTGTCTTTCCACTTGGATCATGGTGCCATTGTCTGAACAGTAGATAGTGTTTATGACCAGGGGAAAACCTGTTTTCTCTCTCATTTCTCTTGTCGTTTTAGTACATTAAGCCACATTAAGCATTTTAGAATTTCCCTAATGTTTACATTGTGTTGGCCTATTGAGGTTAATTAAGATTAAGGTAACACTGATCCTTAATTCGAGCTGTAAAATCGGATTTTACTATTTAAGGAGCTGCTGTTTGTTCTTCTACAGTGTTCGGCTTCCTGTTCAATGAGAAATGTGGCTACAGTGCAGAGCGTCTGCAGTTGAGCAAGAGGAAGGATTCTGTGGAAAGCATGGCTGGCATGGTCTTCCTGTTGGCCGCTGATCGGGTCCAGACTGGAAGTTACGTATGCCTTGACTACATCATCGGTGACACGGGCATATCACATGGCCGCCACTACTGGGCTTTCCATGTGGAGCCTAGCTCTTACATGGTGAAAGTGGGTGTGGCGTCAGATGCGAAGATGAGCGAGTGGTTCCACAACCCCCATGACACCAGCAGCCCAAGGTGAGCTCAAGTGTATATGGAGGAAAAAACATCCAATGTTACTTATGTTAATTAAATGAGAATTTGTGCAAATTTAAGGGAGCACTATACTATTTATTATAATTATTTTTTATAAGAATAGTGATTAACGGTAGTATGCTCCTAGTTCATGCCACCACACCCCTGGTCCTTAGTGGTTCTGACCATTTCAAGAGGTTAACACAGTGTTTCAACACTTTTAAGCACTTCCCCTCTTTCTTTTTCTTGCCATTTCCCCTTGTTGGAATCGCTTTTGATATCAAGGGCCTTTCCATGTCTTATCAGCTGATGTCAAGGTCATTAGTTGAGCCCTGGGAGGATTGATATAATGAAGCAATGTAATGGAGACATCGAGAGCATCATTGCTTTGAATCATTGTGATATGATGCAGTATCTTTTTCAAAAATGGTGGAAATATCTGTTTATAGGTTTAAGATGGAGAAATTAAATATTTAATTAAAAATCAAACAAAAAAGTTAAACTCTGTTTTGATTCTCTATAGGGTGGCACATGCAGAGTGTAGCTTTTTCATCTCAAGGCTCCAGGGTCCCTGGGTTGATCTTGAGCTTGAGTTATTGTCTGTGTGGAGTTTAATTTCTATTTGTTTGCAGAAAAAATGTAGCAAAAAAAGAAAAGCAAATGGTTTTTAAACAGCATTTTGCTGTAGTTGCTAGACTAACCCTGGGTTTTATGTGGCACAATAATGTTTATATAATAATTGTTTATATGTGTAGTCACATTTCAAAATAGATATCATTAATAATTATTAATAAAATATATGCTATAAAGAAATAAATACTGTATCCATACTGCAATACATTAGATATCCTGTGAAGTAGATGACTAGAATCTTCCACAGTTGTCCAGGTCATGCAATTTTAGACGGTCCCTTAATGACGTCACTTTCCAAATACAAACACGCCCACATAGTATACTCCCACCTCCGACACTGATTGGCAGGTTTCTGTGCAAAATGTGGGAAATACAAAGGGATTTGCGATTGCAGACTCCACACAACACACTGAGGAAGTGAAATAGCAAACTGGGTAATTGCTATATCAATATGACAGGATCATAACGTGTAACACACGGGAAATACAATTGCAAATGGGCTTCGCGGTTCCATTTGAAATTAGGCAGACACATGTTCGTGTAAATGAAAATGCAAACGGTAATAAGATTTGCAGTTTCATTTGAATTATGTCACAGTTTGTGTCCACAAATAGGAAATGCATTCGCAAATACAGTTTGCAATAGCGTTTGAATACTTGCATACACGTACATACAGGCTTGTAATCGAAATGCTGTTCACTTAATGCTTTTCAGATAGTTGGATCTATTCCAAGCCAACACGTTCCTGTTCAGAAAACCTTGCTCATGTCACGCCCATAATTTCTTTCTAGGTACGACCATGACAGTGGGCATGACAGCGGCAGCGAGGACACGTGCTATGAGCTCTCACAGCCTTTCACTCTACTCACAGCAGGCATGGGCAAGCTCTTTATTCCCAAAGCGTCCCACACTGCAGCCGCAGGAGACCATGGCAGCCGTGTTCTTCCTCTGCCTCAGCGAATCGGCATCTGCCTTGACTACGATGCCGGCCGCGTATTCTTCTACGACGCTGACTCGATGCGCTGCCTCTACGAGCGTCGGGTGGACTGTTCCGGGACCATGTACCCTGCGTTCGGCCTCATGGGGGGCGGAGCCATCCACCTGGAGGAGTTCATCACAGCCAAGCGCCTCTCTTACATGTGAAGTGTCCGAGTCGATCTACTGATCCGTAACTCTACTATTCTATTGGTTTATTTTGTCATGATATGTAGCTATCTGTGGGGAAAAAAAACACTATTTCAGTTTGAGTCACGAGTAACCTGAAAAAAAACCCTTGGTTCAGTGCCTTTTAGGAGACCAACTAGGCAGGTGTTTAGATTATAACATCCTCACCTATACACATCAGGGTTTACTAACAGTCACAGAAATGCAAAAGAACACACTATACCTTAATATAATGCAAAGTTTTACAGATGTCACCTATTTGCCGTTCACATGTGAGCCATTTAACGATTGTCTGATTGTTGCAGATCGACACCTGTGCACTAATAATAACCGGCTTTGTAAACTATTCTGATTGTAGAAATGCTGCTTGGGCAGGCTTTTTTTTCTATTAGGAAAAAGAATAAGGTTTGTTTTAAGAATAATCAAGAATGATCTAATAAATAATTTGCAGTGAAATTGAATCTATTCTATCTATCAGTCTGTCTTAAAACATAAGTGCTTGCTCGCAGTGGATTGTCACATATACATGTAAGTACACCTTTTAGTGATTGGTAAGGAATTGAATGCAGCATTGAATGGCTTTCGCATTTTGAATGTGTGTGTGTATATATTTTTAAAATGAAAAGTAGCATTTGAATCACAATGTGCTGCTAGGTTTAAACCAGGGTACGAGTACGAACACTGATTCAGAAGGTGATTGGGTTAATATGCACCATCACAGCCAGTGCAAAAATGACGGGAAGAAACTGACACGGTCTTAGTGAATGATCGGATGTTTTGCAGCAGGATTGCTGGCTATAAAGGGACTTAACTGGAGTAGTAGTAGATGGAGTGGGATTGCCATGTGATTCCTCAGGTGCTCACCTTATGGGCTTTCTGATATCTACCTCTTAGTCCTGAAATAACAACAATAATAATAGGCACTGGTTTTATGCTTGTATTATTTTGAGGTAGTGGTATAGCACGTGCCTATTCACTAAACCTCAAAGGGAATGTTTTCCTCTTAAGCTGGAACCCTATGAGTTACCAAATCAAAGCATTTTATTCCTGTTTTAAGTCATTTATCTCTTTGATTTCATTGCAAACTGATGGCTTTTTTTTTTTTTTTTTAATGAATGCATTTTTCAAATTTCACTGCTTTTCAATCCTTTCCTACTTGATGGTTTGCTGTGGTTTTTTTTGTTTGTTTTTTTGTCGCCTTTTATTGTAGCATAAAACCTTTTATGAAAGGAACTTTAGTTTTAAAGATCACATTAAGTCCTTTTTTTTTTTTTGTAAAATTTTTATTTTTAAAAAATCTCTCTTCACTAATATTTAATATATTTTAAGTGTAGTGTCCTGGGAATTTGTCAGTAGAAATCAGTTTGTTTGTCATGAAAATAAATCATGTGAATAATGGTATTGTCACATCAGGAAATGGTGAAATCATGGTAAGCTCTTCCAGTAGTTACTTTTCATAAACACTAATTATTGTTCATCACGTTTCTTTCCACAGTGGATTCAAGGGAGAATCTATGCACGTTAGTTTACAGTTTATGGCTTGTGTTCTTGTGAAGTTACAATGTTTGTGGCACAGAGTGTAATCGTAACCAAGAAGTCACCATTTAGTTCCTTGTACACGTTAAGCTGTTCGGTCTTTGAGGGGGGAGGGGGGGTTGTGGGACAGTTCTGTTTTCACGAATCACTTTTGATGTAGATTTAGTGGTAGAGTATCAAGATACTGTGAGCTGTACTTGCTTATTAAACAGGACATGATGTTTTAGTGGTCATTTTAACTCATTTTAAGATAGCACTTTATAGCATGTTAAGTCTCATGGCTTTGTGCAAGCGTGTATGTGAAGTAGTGTGCAATATAATTTCCCCCACAGGATGTACTGTGCTCTTCAAATGAGCTGTGGTGTGACGTTTGCTTTTTGTGACTATAATGCTTCAATGAGGATGAAAAGTTGTCTGTCACTTGTATCTATATTCATTTTTTTTTTTTTTTTTTTTTTTTTTTTAATTTACCATGTGGGGTTTTGATATAAAATAAAAGTGTTGAAATTGGGATTGGTTGTTGTTATTTATTATTATGAGGAGGACTTTCTTTTCTGAATGTGCCTGTAGGTCATAACTAACTTGCACATGTTTCTCATCTGTTAATGGAAACTTTTTGAAACTCTTGTGATGTATCACTAACCTTTTACAACTGTAAACTTCTTGTTTATTCAGCTTCACTTGTAAACTGATTTGAATGAAAATCTATGTAAATCTAACCTGTGTCCTGTACAGGAAGTCATCTGTACTGTGGCAGCCTATCTTCTTTATATTTATTTATTTATTTAGAAAATTTATAAAGAAGATAGGCTGCCACAGTACAGATGACCTCCTGTATAGGACACAGGTTAGATTTACATTTAAAACAGGTTGGATTTATATTTAAAAGCATTAAAACATAACGCTTTACCGTTGCAAGGCATCAGCGACATCATGTGGGTTTCAAAAGAATTACACGCTCAAACAGGAGATGACATAATGCAGGTTACCTCAACGAGGCCAAACTACTGAATAGTGTTACTCATTCTTACATGGTGTAACTGATAAAATGATTTGTAAAATCAATAGTGGCTACATTACCCATTCATAATAACGGCTTGTTTCACGTCTCTGTTGAATTATGGATTCTGATTGGTCAGAAGGTTTTTGTTAATTTTGTACAACAGTTCTGACAATAGTTCCAGCTGCAAGGCAAATCCCAATTTTGTATTAACATGCACGTTTTAATCCATTATCGCTTTTATAGCAACAACTCGGTCACAGGGACTTTATAAAACAGGCACTAAATTAATATTAAACAGATTACAAACATGTTATTTAACAAAATATGTGTTGATGTGATGATGCTTTCTGTAAGATGTTTAACACTTCTGGCGTCAGGAGTATCGAGTGCATTGCAGCCTAATAATCCATTAATAATCTGACTCATGGTTCAATCAGAATAAAAGACTTTCATATACATAGGCTACTCGAATGTAATAACCTGAATGAGGACAATTCAAACATTAATCCAAATGAACGAGGTGGGTAATCATTTAAATAATCCTTTAAAAAAAAAAAAAAAAGACAACAGCCTGCATGTTTGCCTCTGCGATTGTGCCCTGCGATAGATTGGTACCATGTCCGGGTGTCCCCTGCTTTGTGCCCCAAGTTCCCTGGGATAGGCTCCACACAAGCCTGTGTACGATAAGTAGTATGGGAAACAGCCATGTAAAGCTTTGTGTCGAAATCTGCACATGTGCACTTGGGGAAGAGTGAGCTCGCTCTTTGTGCAACAAAATGGAACAAATGAAAGTTACAGGTTTTAAGTTATTTAAAAAAAAATGTGAGGTTGCATGGGCTGTGGGATGGGCACCAAACTAACTTACAAAGACAGAGGTGGAACTTGTTTCTTATATTATTAAATATGATGATAAATGGATAAAAAGTCACATCGTTCCGACTACATCCGTCCATCCATTTCCTATACCGCTTATCCTTACTGGGTCGTGGGGAGCCTGGAGCCTATCCCAGGGGGCACAAGGCAGGGTACACTCTGGATGTGGTGCCAATCCATCGTAGGGCACAATCGCATTCACACACACATTCACACACTACGGACACTTTGGAACTGCCAGTCAGCCTACCATGCATGTCTTTGGACTGGGGAGGAAACCAGAGTACCTGGAGGAAACCCCAGCAGCACGGGGAGAATATGCAAACTCCGCCCACACAGGGAAGCGACAGGAATCAACCCCTCAACCCTGGAGGTGTGAGGCGAAAGTGCTAACAAATAACCACTAAGCCACCGTGCCGTTCCGACTACATTTCGTTCTTTAATAAATGAAAAACTTCATTATGAAGAACTGCATTGTGGTGTCAGAACACCCTATTGTTTTCACCCTATCATATTCCTATAAGAGCCCACCCAGTAGTGCTTTATCCCTTAATACAGTGGTTTTCAAAGTGGGGGCCGCTTCCCCCTTGGGGACCACCAGGGGGCGCCCGGGGGGCCTCAACAATTTGGTGTGCCCATCCCTCCCACTAATATATTTTCTCTTTCTCACTCTCAGACAACCACACACACACACACACAATCAATTCCTAATGTACTGTAATATAAAGATGTAATTATTAATTAAAAAAAAAACAGGGGGATATATTCAGAAGTCTGTATTTTTAAATGTGTTTTAAAGACATCTTGCAAAAGAGGGGCCTCGGTCAACTGTTAATGCCATTTGGGGGGCCTTGCCCTGGAAAAGTTTGGGGACCTCTGCCTTAATAGATACCTGTTTGTTATGATACTGGGCTTAATGTCGAAATATCAGATTGTTCTGAACCTCTGTATAGGGTGTGTAATTCCTGAATCATACTAGCTTTCATTTTCCTTTAGCTAATCATTCATGGAGAACCTGGAAATGAATGAATGAGTGAATGAATGATGGTCTGAGTGAATGAATGAGCGAATGAATGAAGGCATGAGTGAGTGAATGAAGGAATGAGTGAAGGAATGAATGAGGGAATGAGAGAATAAATGAATGAGTGAAGGAATGAGTGAGTGAATGAGTGAATGAATGAGTGAATGAATGAAGGCATGAATGAGGGAATGAGTGAATAAATGAATGAGTGAAGGAATGAGTGAGTGAATGAGTGAATGAATGAAGGCATGAATGAGGGAATGAGTGAATAAATGAATGAGTGAGTGAATGAATGAGTGAAGGAATGAGTGAATGAATGAGTGAGTAAATGAATGAGTGAATGAATGAGTGAGTGAAGGAATGAGTGAATGAATGAGTGAGTAAATAAATGAGTGAATGAATGAGTGAGTGAAGGAATGAGTGAATGAATGAAGGAATGTGTGAATGAATAAATGAATGAGTGAGTGAATGAATGAGCGAATGAAGGAACGAGTGAATGAGCGAGTGAGTGAATGAACAAGTGAATGAATGCTCCTCAGAACTGGTCAGGTTAGCTGATAAAACACACACATATGTTTTCCTCCGATAGTGTAACAGTGTATTATAACCTAACTAAGGATGCTGAGGAAAATCTCACACCCGAGTCCTTCATGCTTCAGCTAACAGAGCGCCGAATCCCAAATCATATGAAGTGCACTTAATAGGCTGTAATAACCATCCTCCACCCGCTATCTCCGCAGTCTTGGAGAGAGCAGGAGGTGGGGGCTATTTGGGATTCAGCCATTTTTTCCTTTCACTTACCTGTGCACTAACGGTCAGTGACGACAAGGTGCTCACGTCACCGAGGCAGCAACGCGGAAGTGGAGGAACAGCCTCCACGTCATTGGAGGTGCACTACTGCGACCAAACCATGGGGTTTGCCGTGGGAAACTGACATGTTACTGACCCTGCCAGCCACTGAGCCGTAATAGTGTTGGACCTCGCAGGCAAACAGAACAGCGACGGGTTCCGGAAATTGTTTTCTTCAGGTACTGTTTGTATTCTCGTACACTGTTGACCTAGCATGGATGTGACTAGCGTGTTAGGGCTTGCTATTGTAGCGCGCGACGCTAACATCGCCTGCTTGGCGTTTCACTATTCACAGACTGCTGCATTCGCGTGTGGACACACAACCTGCGCTATTTCTTAGGATAGGAAACGGCTGCGTGTGCGTTATTTTCGTGCTTCGCGTCTGACTCGCAATTTACTTCCTACTGGACTATTCCAATATTTGCACAGCTGTCAAAATCAAGCCGGTCTGTTTGATACCACTTCCACCTCCACCTCTGATTAATGGTGCTGACGTCATAGGATTCGTAATAATCTGTGTAAATGATTACATTTTCTCTTTGGCTTCGTATAATACGAAGTATAAAACGTTTCTCTTTTCCCTAACTGACCTTCGTTATCGATGTGCCGGATCTGATTTGCATCTGTGCAGGCTGTCAGGTGTGTGTCACATAAACATAAACATAAACACAAACACTCATAAGCCTGGATGCTGTGTAGGGGGGAAAATACCCAACAACACCACAACTATCTTGTCTTATTTATTCTTTCTGCGTAGTGTGATTTTAATTCCATGAATGTCATTAACAGAGGAAAATCTGCATTCCGTTGATAGGTGTGTAGAAATGGGTGTATCTTATACAGTTTTGTGTGAAAGCATGTATAAGTTCTTAGTCACTTTGACACTTCTGATGACACTTACTTTAATAGGAAAGACCTTGTTTTTACAGAAAGAACCCGACTCTATGTGTGATGCAAACGTTGTTGCTTATCAGTAGCATGCCTATGTTAAAATGATGCTGTCACTGAAACTACAAGCAATTTATACTAGTTATTTCAGTTGATTGAAAACATCTGTGTATACTGACCGTGCTTTCATTTGATCAGATTGACAGCGTTGGTGCTTATCCCTGATGGGTGAATCAGGGCCACGCCGCTCCACCCTGGTCTCCAGGTTGCCCATCTTCAGGCGCAGTGTAAGAAAAAGGCAGGACTCTCTACCATCCTCTCCCTCCTCTGGTGGTGTAGGCAATGGTGTCCACACTTCTTCTCCCTCAAGCACCAACTCAAGCTCCAGCAGCACGGGAAAGCGGCGCAGCCTTTTCCGAACACCGTCTATCAGCTTTCATAGCAAGAGGAGCAGCGAGTTACGTGCCGATTCCAACCAGCTCGGCGCAGACAATCGGAGCCGGCTGTCCGAGCCGAGCTTCAGTGACGGTTGCAACCACAAGGTACGGCACTCATTTGGATTCGGCGGACACAAGAAGAAGCTCAGCCGCTCGCAGACCGAGGACTTCGAGAAAGCCCCCACTAACCGCAATGTTTTCATCAACTGCATTAGCTCAAGGACGAATGAGGGAGATGATTCAGGTTTCCTGGATGATGTCAGCAGCAAGAGATCTTCCAAAGCCAAAAAGCTGCTGCCAAAGTCCTTTTCAGCCCACCATCGGTTTTCCAAGAATTCCCCTAACCAGGTTGAACAGAGTCAAGGCAAGGATGATGCCCCCAAGACAGGAACTCCAGGTTCCTGGCCTGGCGAACTTGCAGAGAGCTCGCTACAATCCCCCATCGTTTCTGAGGACCGCACAACAGCCATTACACCCTCAGACTTTGTCCATGTAACTGAGGACACTGTCTCTGAAGTGGATGCTCTGCCTGTTCCGAGTCCAGCTGAAGTCCCCCCTGAGAACATCAGCCAAGGTGTTTCTACCTCACAGACATGCGCCAATCCAGATCAATGCGCTATGGAGAAGCCTATGCTGCCAGATATGAGCCAGACTGCCAATACACAGTGTGAGAGTACCACTGTTCAAACAGAACCAGAAACACTGAACACAGCTGAGGAGCAGCACCAGGATCAAATCGAGGCCAGTGAGAATGAACTGAACCCAGAGCTGAGCGAGGAGAGCAGCTCCAATGCAGAGCTCAGAGAAAGACCACGCCGAAATACCACGCTGGTCCAGCAGCTAGGAAGATCAGCAGGTCAGGGCAAACTGGAGAGCAGGCCAAGCTATTTGAGGAAACCTCACACAGGTATGATGAATAGTGAATTCGAGGTAGTATTGCATGCAAAGTTCACAGCATAATGACCAGACAACAGAGGTTTCTGTTCTGCTGCAAACATATACACACAAATAATCTATGGATTAAAAATACCATAAGGCTGTTACATCGGAGTTTTGTACCGTAAAGAGGTCATCATATTTCAATTGAAACCCGGGATCGCTTTCAGAAGTTACCCATTGTTTCATTTAGTTCCTTGTTTGTTTGTTATGCTAGTGAGCAAGAGAAAGACAGTCGCCCAGCCAGACACTTGCTGTTTATCAGGTTTTATCGTATGATCTTTAAACTGGTTTTAGTATCACTTTAATTATATATAAATTAGTTTGATGTAATTTAACACGCTGGGTTTAAAAGACTGTTCTCACTACATGTGACCTGAGGCTATGCTTTGAGGAAACATGATATACCACAGTACTGTAATTTACAAGTGCAGTAATTTAAGTAGGGTTAAATGAGCAACGTGGTATGCATGACATTTCTTTTACATTACCTCCTAGAATCTAAAGAACAGAATTGGCATGTTTTTGCCCTTCATTGTCTAGAACTCAGCAACCCTTGAAGGGCCATCCTGGCTTCAGATGATCACAATGGTATTATAATCTGACTGCCATTGAGTAATCCCATTTGGTAGGGATGTGACAGTGAGGAAATTTCCCCACTGGTTAAAGGACGTGCGGTACCGGGTAATACCGGTATCGGCACACCGGGGGCAATTCAGGGGTGGCAATTGCTTGAATGGTGGGATCATTATTATTACAACAAAACTGTACTGGCGCGTTTACATTTCGCTTTGAAACCAAATCTTCCATCATGTTGAATTGAGCAGATGCGTTCTGTTTTTAATTGTAGCATCCGTGCTCTAACTCTCTAGTAATAAAAATTTTTATTACTATAAAAAAAGAAAAACGACAGTGGGCGCGGTGCTGCGGTGGGCAAGTGATGTAATCGGTATGCAGCCGAACACCGTGTAACACCCGGACCACCGTCTATCGCAGCAAGCCTACTATTTGGATTTTATACATTGGCCATTTAGTCATTATGGAAGTGGGAACTGTTGTCTGTACAGCTTCAGTAGCAAGTATGGTGTATTTCAATTTTATAGTAAATCATCAAGTTAAGCAAAATCAAATCATTCAGAAAAAGGGAGTGATATTGGTCCAGAGCAGAAAAGTACAGGCAAAACATCAATGAACAGCATCTCATTCTTCTTTGTTTGTCAAAAATAGAGGAGTGTGTCAGTTACACAGGATTCAGATTTTGAGGTTAAGCCCATTTATCTTCCACAATATCGACTCAAGGAATATTAGGTCAAGCTCCACTGTCTGACAGTTTGTTGTAACCACAACATATCATGCGTTGACATTGAAAATACACAAAAGGCCAGAATATATATATTTATATATAAAATGTATTTTTTATTTTATTATTTGTTTTTTTAAAGTTGGCGTGCTCATATACAGCACATTGATTAGTTTGTGCTGAACGTGCTGCCCAGAAATTCAGGTTGAGCGCCTGCATAAGACGAGTCTGCATACTGAGTACACATTGCTCGCTTAAGTCCCCAATTCTGTCCTCTATTAGCATGTATGTGATAAATAATGACATATCTGAGATTTCTAGGATATTCTGGCAAAAAGAACACATGTATATTGTATCTACAGTGTTAAAAAAAAAAAAACTACTTTAAAAAGAGAAGATTCTAAAAGGATCTGCAATTTTGGGAAAATTAAAATAAACCCTCCTTCAAGTCTGTGTTTTTTACTGGGCAGGTCCCTAATAACAATTGTTTGGTCCTCACCAATGTCTATAAACAAGCAAATAACTTCAGGTGACAGAAAAAAACACAACAGATTTCAGTATTTTCAATATAGTCATTTTTTCCCCAAAAAGTAAACCAACTAGAGATGTCACAATACCAAAAATCTAGTAGTCGATACCACCAAAAGTACACGATACTCGATATCAAAGTCGATACCACGGTGTGGTATAAAAATAAAATAAAAAAAATTAAATAAAAAATTCTCCTGGAGGACATCTCCTGGCAGAGACATATTTTAGTTATCAAACACTGTCTGACAATGAGTGGAGGTGCAGCACTCCTAAACACGCATGCACACGCGCACACACATACACACACACCTTACACTCTGAATGGAAGCATTAGTTTAAATTCACTGTTATGGTGTCAGGCCAAAAAGATTTATTAAAAGCATACATATTTGAATAATTATTAATGACATTAGGCTACATTTATCTGACAGGACACGGGCTGAATGGCGATGCATGGTGGTCCATTAGGAGGTAGTTTATAACACTGCAATGCATTAGTGTCGTTAACAAATAACTGGCTATCGCTAACATTACATGGAGCATAACGTTAGCTGGTTTCACGGCCACAATGCCAGCTGCCTCAAACAAACATAATATAGGACCGTCTTTCAGGTGCTTCGCCAAATTCCAGGTGTTTCCTCGCTTTGTTTGAAATGGACGATAACATCGATTACACACCGGCTTCACAGAATCAACAATATGTTTGTTGTCATCCACCTTGAATTATTTCAATATTTGAATATTTCCATATTCCATACCACATTTCCTCTCAACGAGTCGCGGTGGAGCTAAACTTCTGTAGTTTTTCCCGTGTGCTTGTAGGTGTTCCTCTTCTTCTTTACCACTTGTGGAACGACTAAAACACTTGCGTGTATTTGCTGCCCCATCAGATCCGGAAGAATTGCAACCTCAGTACTTCCATTAGAATCGGTTCAAACGCTACTCCAGAAGAACAAGTACCGTCACTTTTTAAGAATGTTGGTACCGATTGGTACCGAAGTATCGGTTCTCGTGACATCCCTAAAAACAACATTTAGAAACCATGTGGGGAAAGAAAATAAGTACAACCTATAATTCAGTAACATGTAGAACCACCTTTTAGAAATAAGTACTTGAAGTAAATGTTTTCTGTAGGCGTTTTTCAGTCTCTCACATCGTTTTGGAGAAGTTTTGGCCCACTCTGTTTTTCCATATTGCTTCAGTTCATCGATGTTTGAGGGCATTGGTTTATGCGCAGCTCTCTTAAGATCCTGCCACAGCATCTCAATGGGGTTGAGCTCCGGACTTTGGCTTGACCATTCAAGCACCTTGATTTTTTTCTTCTTTAACCATTCAGATGTTGATTTTCCGGTGTGCTTGGGATCATTGTCCTGTTGCATGCATATTGCATTGTCCAATTTCTGCCCAGTTTAAGCTGTAGGACAGATGGCCTCACATTTGTATCAAGAATGTTCTGGTATAAAGTGCAGTTCATTATTGTCTCAAGGTTTCCCATGTGCTGTGACTGCAAAACAAGGCCAAATCGTCACCCCTCCACCGCCATGCTTGACCATTAGTATGGTAGTGATGATACTCTGTGTTTGGTTTTCTCCAAACATGGCACTGTGCATTCCCAAACATCTACTTTGGTCTCATCAATACAAAGGATACTGTTCCAGAATGTTTGTGGTTTATGGCAATTTTGCAAACCTAAGTAATGCCGCCATATTCTTTTTGGAGAGAAGGGGCTTTTTCCTAGCCACCCTTCAATGAAAGCCATACTTGTTCAGTCTTTTTCTAATTGTGTTAACAGGAACATAAACATTTACAGAGGCCTGTAGGCCACATAATGTAGCTCCTGGATTTTTCTTTGTCTTTGAGCATTAAATGGTCAAATGAGTGGGGTTGTTGTACTGACCCGAATGAAATGGCATGTTCTTTCGGGTGCTTCCTTGTAAGGTGGTTGAAAAGATTTGTCGTATGACCTCCGGAAGTGCCGACCGTTGCCCAACAGAGTTTACAGATAACTTTGCTTTGATAAATATCTGACTGTGCCACACTACTGATGTTGAGTCCTTTTTTGGATCCAGCTCCTCATCCACCACTCACAAGTCACGCATGAAAGACGCATGATATAATTTGGCCAGTCAGCACAGCCATCTAGTAGGGAATCATTCTGTTGTAACATTTTTATGAGGACATAAAATGTCCCGACATCTATGATTCGCTTGAAAAGTAGATTATGGTTGTCCTCAAGCTCAATCACAATACAAAACTCGTCAGATCACCCACCCCTAACCTGACTGCTCCAGAGCACCAAACCGTAAGAAGTTCTGCTTTTATAGAGGTAGTCACTCTTCTTGATGATTAATTCATCTTGTGCATTTTATTAATAACACCTGACTGTTACTTACTCTTTTAATGATTGTGGAAGTTGGGAGAAGGAACACCTGGGTGTTAGTCCACCCCCCACCCCCTAGTTTCTTTATGTTGGTTTACTTTTTGGGGAAAAATGACTACTTATCAAAATCTGTTAGTTTTTTATGGTGTTTATAGAAGTTTGTGAGGACCACACAATTGTTATTTAGGCCCTGATAGATAAAAACATAGAACTGAAGGTGGATGCTGGCTTTTTCATTTTCCTTTCTTTTTTCACCATGACTGCATTTTTACAGTTTGAAGGAAGGTGAGACATAGACTACGTTTACATGGACAGCAATAATCTAATTATTGACCTTATTCTGAATAAGACAATATTATGACTAAGGTGTTTACATGAGTCGCTTTTAAAATACTCCTTATATTTATTTCTGTTATAGAACATAGATCGAATAATGGCACACGTCATTACGTCACCGCGCCATCCGACGTTTCCTCCAGAATTTCACGTATCGACATACAGTTCATCTTCATTATGGTACCATATACAGTTTTGGGTGTTTTTATTTTTAATTTTTACGAATGCTTCAAGTGCAGTTAATTATTTGTCATGCTGTACGTGCTAATAGACGACTGCTTAAAGCCGTGGGCTGCGTCCCAAACTGCGTACTTAGCTACTATATAGTAGCTCAGATACATGTATTTCTCCTACTATATAGTAGGTAAGTACGTGGTTTCGTACACAGTCGTGCTCTCTTGTTTGCCATAAAATGGTTGAGCACTGCCATGTGTGAACGTGTCCTGTTGCAAAATGCGGTGAAAACTCCCACACGACGTTAATGGTGTGATTAAGGTGTGTAAATGTCTGTAATACACGTCGATAATACGACTAAAACAGGAATATTCCACCACTTAATTCGATTTGTGTTTACTTCGAGTATGACTTTAATCGGATTAAGGTAATAATAAATTGCTGTTTACATGCTATTTTCTTAATCAGAGTATCCTCTTAATCGGGTTAATATTGGATTATTGTCCATGTAAACATACTGAATGGCAATGGAATGAACTATGGGTTTTTTTTGATAGATAAAGGTGACAACAAGATTAAACATATAATGGTAACAGTGTTTCCATCAATTAGTGTCATAATTCCATTGTATTTTTATATTTATTGCTTCACTTTTAGTGGACTTTTTGTGTAAAAGAAACTGAAGGACGGGATGAATTGTTCTCTTATGTTGTGTGGTGCTTCAGGTTTGATTTAACAACCCTTTACTTCTAGCTATAGTTGAACAATTCTTCCATTGCACTTCTCAAAAACATTATTACTTCTGCCCACTGAAAACATCTCTTTTGATGCGGTGTGACTGTGCTGTTTCTTTCCCTCGTGGCCTGCAATTGCGTAACATTATATTCTCCTGAAGGCAAACTTTCTTGTTCCACTGTATTCAATTTCTTCCTGTGGAGAGGTAATCTATACGCTCCCAGTGTCTTTCTCTTGTTTCTTAATGCTTGTGCTGGAGAAAGTGAACCTTAGAAAAATGTAGTTGTTAATTTACATTTGGATGAGGTTATTCTTGAATGTGTTTTTATCATGACTTGCCCGACTTGCCTTGAACAGAGGCAAAGGCTGCTGTTCCATTTATGTCGATGACTCGCATCATGTCTTTAGGGGGTTTATATGTAAATTTGATGTATTAATAAAATGATGCTTTTTTTTGGTTATTGCTTACTATATGCCTTGTTGCCCTAGGATGTAGGTATAAGCAGAGTTATTTGTGGTGTTGTGGATTTTTGTTTTGTTGTTGTCACCTGAGGTCGTTTGTTTGTTTATGGATGTTAGTAAAGACCACACAATTGATATTTAGGCCCTGATAAATAAAAACACAGAATAGATGGAGGGTGTACTTTCTTTTTCCCATGACTGCATTTTTACAATTGGAAGGAAGTTAAGATAATGGAAATGAACTAAACTATGGAGCTATGTTTTTTTGTTGTTGTTGATTTTAATAGATAAAGATGATAAGATTAAACACATGATGGTAACCATGTTTTCCTCGACCAGTATAATAACTTCATTGTGTTTTATGGAACAGTCCACCTTTCTTGCACACATGGAGTTGCTCATTCTCATGAAAAAGCTCCGTAATAATGAAGCGGACCACACAGTTCTTCAGCATGAAGGTAGGTTCACTGAGAATGCTGGTCACCCCATCACCCTAATGTGTGCCAGACATTATTATTACACTAGTGAATGGGATTCAGGCAGGATACTGCATTTGTGGTACCATTTCTTGTTCAGTGCTAGAATCAGTAGTGGCCCTGGGCTTGTGACTACACCCCAAGTACCACAGCAGACTCGTCTCCATCTCAGGGTTGAGGAACACGGTCTCTAACTCGCTGGATATGTAAAGCTTTTCTCACAAAATGGGTCGGGGAGCGGTGCCTCATCAGAGAAATGGTCATAACGTAAAAATTATTAACAAAATTGAACTTTTTTTTTATTATTATTATTATTTTTTTTTACAATGCTGGTATTCGCACGGGGGGGGGGAGGACATCGAGAACTGCAGTACCATCTCAGCTGGATGCTAAATAAAATCCACTATGCTTGCTTTAATTGGTGATTGGTCGTCGTATGCATTTGTTTGCTCATTTCCTACACCAGCTGCACCTTTTAAAAGAAGATTGCTTATTTTATGAGGTTTCTGTTTTTATAGTCTCACCCCTCACCCATGTGTTTGATTCTCCACAGTGTCCATGTGTAGTAGTATGAGCCCACGCCGCGAGGTGATACGTTTGGAGAGGAGGCTACGCTCGGCTTCAGAGGGAGCCGGCGGACCAAGACTTCACCTCAACCTTAAAGAGCATACCTGCATGGAGACAAGCATGCTGGCCAAACACAGAACCAATTCCTCGTCCTCTAAACTGGGCAGCCTGGTAAGCAGGGTCATCACGTTAATATGACATCAAGGCATGTAGCATGTTATGCTGACACCTGAATGTTTATTTTTGTATCATTAAAAAAAAATAGATGGGGCAGATTTCCAATAATATTTAATATGGTAGGAATTTGACTTATTATCCCAACCTTATTAACACCGTTAAAGATTCCATTCCACACCTAATCAAACACGCGTTGAGCCGTAGCTAGCTAAATCAGCAAAAGTGCGTACTCACACTGCAGCTCTGTAAGTGGATGTGGCTATATACAAATATAGTGCACTGCAGGGGGTAAGAAGGTTTACTAACTTGATAGAATGAGTTATATCCTGAAGTTGGTAGCGCTGTCTTTTAATATGAGAGTTTGATTCATTCATCTTGCACACAGATTTCCCTTGTGCTTGTGCACAAGAAAAAATTTCAAATCTAGAATACAATATGCTGCGTCAAATTTACTGTGGTCTCATAGAGATTTGCTCATCCCTTGTTGGGACTTTTCTGCATACTCATTTATCGTGCATGCCTGCAAACATTTTTTATCTTTCTCACTATTTTCTAACTGGCCTCTCATTCTAATTGGAGATCTGTTCAAACGTTAACCTTTCACAATCGGCCCAGGACCACCTTTACTCAACTCCGTCTTTTTTCTCTTTTGCTGAAGTGAAAACATATGCGCACATACACTCCAGCTCTTTAAGAAGTCAAAGTACCATATCTAGAGTAGACTTAACTAAACTAGTCATATCCTCCATTCTTTAAAAGATTACATTTTCACCCAGGGAGAAAAAGACAAGTCGTAACCGAAAAGGCAAATCTGTTCACTTAGGCTTACTCAGCAGTACCTGTATGCTTCTAGAGTCAGAAAGGTCCTGCTTGCTTCTCCTGTCTTTCTGTCACAGATTTCTTCTTTCAGCACCTTGGCCGAAAAAGCTCATTTGTGTGAAGACATTTTGTCTTAATAAATCTCTGAATAGTAACTTTGCATTAGACATGTCTTGTAGTTACAGATTGAGCTTTACCTTAAGTGTCCTTATATTTCTGGATGCGTTGCCTTGGCTGATATTGTAATCCCAGGGCAAGGTTTTTGGGGCTTTAGGTCACATTTCTCTGAGTACTTATGAGTGATTTAAGTTATTACACTCTTCTAAGTGGAAACTAAAACTGTATTCTAAACTTTACTTTATCGTAAAACTCTAGCCAAGAACTGCGGCTTAACCAGCAACTTGGCTTGTCCTCTGCTCTATTGTAATTACATGGGATTTAAGGCTTGTGAACTCCATGGCCTCTGAACTCCACTCTTCTGCTTACTGAGCTTTAGTGCATTGCCTGTAGACCCAGAGTAGTTTGGTACAGTCCACTCTGAAGCTATTGGAACGGCAATGCCAATTTTTTGTGTAATACACAAACACATTTGGGTTTGAGATCAAAAGATGGATATGAGACGAGAGTTTAGGATTTCAGCTTTTGTTTCCTGGTATTTACATCTAAATGTGTTAAACAACATAAAACATACAACCTTTTGTATCAGACCACCCAATTTTTAGGTGAGCAAAAGTATAGGAACAGATAAGTATTGAAGTAAATTACGGTAAATAGCACTTAATATTTTGTTACATATCCCTTGCTTGAAATAAATGCATCAAGCAGCATCAATTCACTGACATCACAAAATTGCTGGTTTCTTCTTTTAAGATGATTTTCTAGGCTTTCACCACAGCCTCTTTCAGTTGTTGTTTTGGCAGGTATCTCCCTTCAGTCTCCTTTTCAGGAGGTGAAATGCTGCTCAGTTGGGTTAAGATCTGGTGATTGACTTGGCGAGTCTAAACCCTTCCACCTTCCTCCCTGATGAAGTCCTTTGTTGAGTTGGCAGTGTGTTTTGTATCTCTGTCTGGTTGCATGAAACAGTTCCTCTGGATTAATTTGGATGAATTTGTGTGAATTGAAAGACAAAATATTCCTGTAAACTTCTGAATTCATTCTGCTGCTACCATCATGAGTTACATCATCTATGAAGATTAGTGAGCCTGTTCCTGAAGCAGCCATGCAAGCCCAAGCCAAGACACTACCTCCACCATGTTTCACAGATGTATGTTTTGGATCATGAGCAGCTCCTTACTTTCTACACACTTTGGCCTTTCCATCACTTTGGTGGAGGTTAATCTTGGTTCCAGAACGTTTGTGGTTCATCTGTGTTTTTCTTTGCAAATTTTAATCTGGCTTTCTGATTCTTACTGCTGATGAGTGGTTTGCATCTTGTCATCTGGCCTCTATATTTCTGCTCGAAGTCTTCTTTGAATGGTGCATTGTGATACCGGGACACACCTGGGTAACAAGAAACACCTGACATTCACATGTGCTATGTTCTATGTTGTATAACACATCTATATATAAATACCTGGAAATAAAAGCTGAAATTCTAAACATTCTTCTCATATTCATCTTTTGATCTCAAACCCAGATGTCTTCAGTCTACAGCAAAAACAAATGAATTGGTCTTACCTTCCCAAAGGTTTCAGAGCGGACAGTATATCTAAACTGACCTAAAGTTCTAACATACATACACTGCTGTGAAAAAGTATTTGCCCTGTCCTAATTTGTTCTGTTTTTGTGTACATCTCATACTACATTGTTTCAGAAATTAAAACAAAATCCAAGATTAAACAAAGGCACCCTGAGTAAACACAAACCACAGTTTTTAAATGATAGTTATTTTGAAGGAAAAACATTATCCAATACCAACTGGGCCTGTTTGAAAATGTATTTGCTCCCGTATTTACTTTTTAGTTAATTCCACAAATCTATGAAACTGCATTCATAATGGGGTTCAGCTGGATGAGATGTAATCAGGCCTGATTACTGTAAACCCTGTTCAATCAACTCATCACTTAAATAGAACTTTTTCAGCAGCATGACATTGGTTAAAAGGTCTTACCCAGTAACACACTATAACTAAGTTGAAAGAGATTACAGAAATGATGAGGAAGAAGGTGATTGAAATACATAGACTGGGAAGGGTTACAAAGGTATTTCAAAGTCTCTGGGACTCCAAAGAACCACAGTGAGAGCCATTATCTCCAAATGGAAAAACTTGGCACAGTAGGGAACCTTCCCAGACGTGGCCGACCTTCCTTGGAGGAATCCAAAATTCCTCCAAGAACACAGCAGTGACTCATCCAGCAAGTAACAAAAGAGTCAAGGACAACATCAAAGGACCTTCAGGCCTCTCTTGCATCAATAAAGATCACTGTTCATGACTCCACTATCAGAAAGACACTGGGCAAAAATGGCATCCATGGAAGTGTGGCGAGGTGAAAAGCACTGCTAACCCAGAAGAACATTAAGGCTCATCTGAATTTTGCCAAAACACACCTTGATGATCCTCAAACCTTTTGTTCTGTGATTGTTCTGTGGATTGATGAGTTGAAAGTGGAACTGTTTGGAAGACAGGGGTCCCGTTACATCTGGTGTAAAGCAAACACAGAATTCCACACAAAGAACATCATACCTACGGTCAAGCATGGTGGTGGAAGTGTGATGGTGTGGGGATGCTTTGCTGCTTCAGGGCCTGGGCAATTTGCAATAATTGAGGGAAACATGAATTCTGCTCTCTACCAGAAAATCCTAAAGGAAAATATCCGGTCTTCAGTCCGTAATTTGAAACTGAAGCGCAACTGTATTATGCAGCAAGACAATGATCCAAAGTGTAGGAGTAAGTCCTAGTCCTAGAAGTAAGTGAAAGACTGATCTCCAGTTATCGGAAGTGTTTGGTTGCAGTTATTGCTGATAAAGGTGGCACAAGCAAATTTTAAGTTTAAGGGGGCAATTAGTTTTTCCACATTATATAAATAAATAAATAAAACCTGTATTGTGTGTTTACTCAGGCTGCCTTTTTTATGCTGTATTTCATTTGACGATCTAAAACTATTTAGTATGAGATATTCCCAAAAAGAGCACTGTATCTTGAAAAACCAAACAAAAACCAAAAACAGGATACACTAAAAAAATTTTATTGCAAGAAAGATTAAATAGGCCTGCAACCAGGTGTCAAATCTAACAATATTTTAATGGTATTGAAAACTAGAAAGTGCTTTTAAACACTGTTTTTCTTTTTCTTTCCTGTGCCAGTTCATGCAGATGCTAGTTAGTGTTCAGTTTGAGCAGCAGGAGATCAATATTGAAAATATCGGCCCTGTGTAAATATTTCATGGTTTCTGCAAGGGCCATTGGACAAGTGATTTGCAGTCATTGTTTATGCCAAGTATTGAGAGGGGGTACAGTGCCCAAGGACTTCTCCATTATGGGTTTGATATGCCACTTGAAAGCTTGGCATCCCGCTCGATATGCAGAAACAGCAAAATGGAAAATCCCTGTTAACTCGCCAATGCTTCTGTTCTTAAAAAGACCAAAAAAAAAATAATAAATTCGCAAATGGTAGGGTCAAAGATCACATTATAACAAAAAATAGCAATGCTCTCTATTGTCGAGGCTGTTGGAATTTTGTAAGCTAATAAAGCATCTTGAGCCTCATTACACAGTGACTAACACACACAATTTTCCGGATAAATGTCTACCAGGCATGCACAACTATTATTATTTAAAAATTTTTTTTTTTTTTTTTACTGTGGTTAAATATGAGTGTTTCTTTCCCATGCGGAACTTTACTTCAAAAAGCATAATAAATAGCTCTCTAGGCTCCTCGACCACTCTCAGTAGTGCTTTAGTGTGTATTAGCTCCAAGACTATTTGAGCCATATTCATTAAAAATGGTGTGTAAGAGCAGGCAGGAGGTGAAATATATTATTCTGGCATTGTTCTGGCTCTGCAGTGTATTTATGACTGCTGGTTATGTTAATTAGCAGGAGTGGAGTGCAATCGATACAGTCTCCGCAGCAATATGAGACAGATTTGCATTCCTTAGAGGTTGTGAGTGCAGTACTCAAAGCTGTGACGTTTCTGTGTTTCTCTTCCTCAGTATATAGAGCCATTTCATGTTTTCTTTCAAACCACGTTTTCTGTATTTCTGTAGTAAATTAATTAAATGTGTTCAAGTGAGGATTTGTTTGAAAAGCAGAATAAACACTACAGTCTGATATATACAGTTGTGCCCAAAAGTTTGCATACCCCTTGCAGAATCTGCTAAATCTTTATACTATTAACAAATTAAGAGGGATCATAAAAATCCCATGTTGTTTTTTTTATTTAGTACTGTCCTGAATAAGCTATTTCACACAGCAGATGTTTACAGATGATATAGTCCACAAGACAAGATAACAGCTGAATTTATAAAAAAAATTACCCCATTCAAAAGTTTACATACCCTTGATTCTTAATACTGTGTGACGTTACCTGGATGATCCACGACTGTGTTTATGTTTTGTGATAGTTGTTCATGAGTCCCTTGTTGGTCCTGAACAGTTAAACTGCCCACTGTTCTTCAGAAAAATCCTCCAGGTCCTGCACATTCTTTGCTTTTCCAGCATATTCTGCATATTTGATCCCTTTCTAATAGTGGCTATATGATGTTGAGATCCATCTTTTCATATTGGACAACTGAGGGACTCGTACACAACTATTTCAAAAGGTGGAAACATTCACTGATGCTCAAGAAGGCAACACGATACATTAAGACCCAGGCGGATGTGAACCTTTGTACAGGATGATCGGTGTAAATTCTTAGTTTTTTGTCTTCTGGGAGACATGTAAAATGTAATCTTATTTAGCGTCTGAAGGTCAGTACTAAATGGGGGGAAAAAAAGATGTTTAAACAAAATAATAACAATTTTCACCGATCATACTGTATAAAGAATGTCCATCGCTAACTAATGAGCCACTGTTTAAGAGGATTCAAACTGAGTAGTTAGTCTTTGCATTTTCTCATCCTGTCTAACAAATATCTACAAAGAGAAGTGTGTATGTATCCTGTCCTATTGTTAAATCTTTTTTTTTTAGTTTTAGCAGTCATGACCGACATTACATTTATTTGTCTGGAAGACACTTTGTTCAAAGTGTTTCAGATCAGTCAGATCAAATTCAGATTCAAATCAGAAGCTGAGTTGTTGATGATTTAATAGCTTCCTTTAGAGCCCAACAATGGCGCAAAACTAGAGATGCACCGATGTATAATCGGTATAGGCCGATAAAGGCTATTTTTAACGCTATGTGCCATCAGCCGATAGTTTAAAAACATCCGATGATCAGGGCCGATTATATCCTGTCAATCAATAGCTCTGTAATCTCTGCACTGCAAAAATTTTGTCGAGTCTAATTTAAAAAAAAAATATTTAATTCACTCCGCGCTACTTGCGCTGAATTAAAGTGCCAGTACACCGTTGAGAGATTTAAATGAATATCAGTTGAGAAAAAAGTATATATTGCACAGAAAAATACATTTGTAGAATAGTGTATTTCATATCCAGTTAATGTTAATATATATATATAAAAAAGTTTATATTATATATTACCAGTTTGATGTTCAGTGATGAAGTAGAAATGCTTTTGTTTGTGGTGAGTGAATGTGAAGCCTAACAGGAGGTTTTTTTTAGAATTCAGTCAATGTTAATATGAATTAATAACCTTCAATAAGGTAAGAAATTTTAATCTTCAGAATTTTGTTCATGTGTTAATGTTAATTAGAGTAAAGTGTTTTCTGTTTCTGAGACCAGTTACTGTGAACAAACTTGTTGAAATGGAGAGAATTAAGGTTTTATTTGCATCTCTTTCAAAATTCTTTTAAATTAATTATTATTAATTTATAAGAAGGCAGAACTATCGGTATCGGCCAATATCACTCTGAATAATCGGTTATCGGTATTGGCTGAGAAATTTTGTATCGTGCATCTCTATGCAAAACCTTAATATATAATAATATAAAACATACTAGAAGTGATAAATGAATAGGGATGTTGTATTATTTTAACATGTTATTTGAACACAAAAAGCTGTAGTGCAGTCATTTTCTACAAATCATTGGTTTAAAATAATCAGCACCCATACAGGTAATATTTTCTGATGCCTACTTCTGTGTGTGAGAGAGAGAAGGAGAGAAAGAGTGAGAGAGTCTCTTTCTATATAATTTAATGAGGTCTGAGATGCTTCTAGAGGGATATTGTAGAGCAGTCCACTCCTCCATGCAGAACATTTTAAGCTCCTTTTATGTTCTGTGGTCTTTTCTTTTCAGTTTTGACCAGGGCTTTTCAGTAGGCTTCAACTTTAGAGACTGTGGTCATTTTGGGTCGATTTTGTATTTCAAGAACATTTGATTGTTGATTTGGTGGTATGTTTGGCTCACCTTCTTGGTATAAGCTCTATCTACGGCTAAGTCTGATCCTCCTGGCAGAGGCAACCAGGTTTTGGGCTGAAATATCCTGGTACATAACAGAATTAATTTTCACAAGAGAACGTGAACCACTAGAAACACAAAACAGCTATAAAGCATCAGTGATTCACCTTCATATTTTACAGTGGGATATCAGGTGCTTTTCCTTGTATGTTGTTCTCTTTTGTCACCAAAACTAAGCACACATGCATAGTGCTAATTGTAGTTCTAAGCTCAAATGATAAAGTGAAGTTGGTGAAGTTCAGGCGCTGCATTCTGTGATATGCACTAAAGAAAGGTTTCTTTCTTTCAATGCATTTATACAGTTTATTGCTATGACAGTGGTGTTTAAGTTCACAGAGTTCATTTTGAAACTTGCCAAGCTTTACAGACAACTAAACTTACCAATCCAGATACTGTGATCTTTGGGCTCTTCCCGCGCCCCCCTCCGTCACCATCGTCCTCAAAGTGTGATGTTGCCAGAGTGCTCATGTTTCTGACATATGCAGTTTTATATAGCTCTATATGGGCTTAATGGTATTTTTTATTTTTTATATCCATTACCTCATCTGTCTCTTTTGTGGAGAAAGTTTTGTATTTTCCCATGTTAACAGAAGACAAAGAATGTTTAGGTATGTGCAACCTCATAATTTAACCCCAGGACAGAAAACAGGACCGCATAGACAGTTTATCTGCATTAATTTAAAATAGTCCTTCTGAGTGTAATTTTGGCACATATATATTTGAAAGTGCATTTAATTTAAATATATATATATATATATATATATATTTTATATATATATATATATATATATATATATATATATATATATATATATATATATATGTGTGTGTGTGTGTGTGTGTATGTATATATATGTGATAGATATATAGATTATATATATAATAGAGCTGCAACAGCTAATCGATAAAATCGATAATTATCGATTATGAAAATCGTTGTCAACGAGTCTTATTATCGATTAGTTGGTCTGTGCGCGGCACGGGGAGAGTTACTCATTACGTTACTTCTGTTCCGAAAACATGCTCCGGAGAGTAAATACTAAACTTGTGTCCCAAATGACATACTATACACTTTCACTATGCCCTCTGCACTACCCGGCTAGTGCAGTGTTTTTCAACCAGGGGTCCGCAACCCTAGTGGTCAGTGGTGTAATTGCAGGGGGTCTGTAGGAAAGTTTTAAAAATGTTTAAATAATATTATGTATATATTTTTTTGTTAAAATGTATAAAAACATATTAAAATGAGATGTTTTAAAATGAATCAATTTGGTTATTAGCAAATATCACGTTAGCTGAGCTGACGATCGTTCATTGATGGATTTATTTTAAATTTATTTACAAATGAAATGATAATTTGCAAAAACCTATGAGTGGTAGACAATTTGAGTGTTGCATTGATGGATAAAATAAACAAAGGATAATTCAGAGAGTCAAATTAAATGTCACACCAAGAATAAAATGTAAAAAATAAACTCTTGAAATGCTTTGATTCCATGTGAAATATTAATAAAATAAAGCAACATATATAGAAATCACTGTTAATTGTATAGTCTATAATTGTTGTGGAGTGAGGGGGTCCTTGTGGATTGTTGCTAGGGGTCCAAAGTTATATATATATATATATATATATATATATATATATATATTAGAGATGCACCGATGTATCGGCCAATACCGATTAAGGCTATTTTTCATGCTATGGGCTATAAGATTTAAATGAGTGACAAAAAAAGGTATATATTGCACAGAAAAATATTTGTAGAGTAGTATATTTCATATGCAGTTAATGTTAGAGTTAATATCATTTAAAAAAAAAAAAAAAAAAAAGGTTTATTTTAGGCCTATATATTACCAGTTTGATGTCAGTGATTAAGTAGAAATGCTTTTGATTGTGGTGAGTGAATGTGAAGATTAACAGGAGGCTTTTTAAAAATTCAGTCAATTTAGTCTGTTAATATGAATTAATAACATTCAATAAATTAAATCTTACTTTAATCTTCAGAATTCAGTTAATGTTAGAGTAATGTGTTTTCTGTTTATGAGACCAGTTACTGTGAAACAGCTTGTTGAAATGGAGAGAATTAAGTTTTTATTTGCACTTCCTTTAGAATTGTCGAATTAATTATTATTATATTTAAAAGAAGGCATGAAAGGCAGAACTATCGGTATCGGCTGAGAAATTTAGTATTGGTACTATACTAATATATATACTATAGTATTTTATATATATATATATATGTGTATATATATAAGAACATAGATAAATAGTTTCTATAATTGTTTGAGTGGAAACTATGCTTTATTTTATGTTTATTTTATACAATCATTTTTGCTCATTTTTTATGCCAATAATCTAGTGGATCTAGCACTGCCTCATTTATTATGTAGTTGTCTGTTATCTTATTTTTGCCATTCGTTATGTTGTTGGTTCCACAGAGGAAAAGATGGCACACTCATCCATTTTATGTAGATGAAAATGTCCGCTTCTCAATATGGATTACTTCTGTGTAGATGTGTGATGGTATGCTGTGATAAGGAAATCTGAAAATATTATATGTCAACATTAAGCTGTACCAGTATCCTACAGCCGATATTATCTACAACAGATATACAAAGTCTAAACAACCCTGTTAAAATGGCAGGTTTGTGGGAGAAAAAAATAAAAAAAATAATTAAACCAAGATAAATCATGTCAACTCTTTCCACCTTCATTGTGAAAGTACAGAAATTAAGTGAAAACAATCAGAAACTTTTTTTTTTTAGGGGGGAAAAAAAGGAAAAATAAACAACTTACAATAACCTGGTTGCGTGTGCACACCCCTGACCGAATACTTTTCTTGAAGCACCTTTTGATTTTATTACACCACTCAATCTTTTTGAGTAAGAGTCTATCAGCATGGCAAATATTTCCTCACTCTTTCTTCCAAAAACATTCTAGATCTATCAAATTATGAGGCAATCTCCTGTGCTCAGCATGCTTCAGGTTGCTCCACAGAGTTTTAGTTGGATTCAGGTCTGATCTGTGGCTAGATCATTCAAAAACCTTCTTCTTTTGGTTAAGCCATTCCTTTGTTGATTTGGATGCATGCTTTGGGTCATTGTCGTGTTGAAAGTTGAAATTCCTTTTCATCTTCAGCTTAATAGCAGACATCTGAAGGTTTTACACTAAAATCAACTGGTATTTGTAGTGGTCCATGATTCCCTCCACCTTGATGAACACCGCCGTTCTGGCTGAAGAAAAGCAGCCCTAACACATGATGCTGCCACCACCATGCCCCACCGTGGTTATGATGATGTGCTTTTTTTGCACCAAACATACCTTTTGGAATTGTTATAACTTTTGGAATTGGTCTCCTCAGACCGTACAGTACGTTTTTTTTGTGAGAAAGGGCTACCGTCTAGGCACCCTACCCCATAGTCCAGAGATGTGAAAAATACTAGAGGTTGTCTTGTCCTTTTATACATTTTGGAGGGACGTCCTGTCCTTGGTGATGTCACTGTGGTGCTCTATTTTCTCTATTTGAACACCTTTACGGTGTTCCATGGTATCAGTCTAATCAAATGTAGTCTAATCTGATGCATCTGATGTTTTGGAAATTCTTTTATACTCCTCTTCTGATCGATACCTTTCAAAAAGTGAGATATCATGCCTGCTTTGTAAGCACTTTGCAGACCATAGCTTCAGCAGTTGGATGAAACCAAAAAAATGTGAAGAAAATCAACCAGAACCAGCTGGTCTTTATTTGGGGTTAATCAGAATAATTTCATTGGTGATAGCTGTATAATAATTATTTTTGAACATGAGATTAAATGTGATTGGATCATTCTGATTACAGCCACTTCCCAATTATAAAATCTGTCCTTTTTTTGTTCAAAGGAGAGGCTGGGCAATATATCTTATTTATACTGATTATAGGTATATGTATACATATTAAAAATACATTCAGTGGTATTTATTTAAATATTTTTTTAAAATTCTCATTGCAAAAGTATGAAAGAATTTGCAACATACACTTAATACTCACATTTCACAGCCTGATGTGGCGGTATATCAATAGACCAAATCAAATCAACTTTGTGTACTTTCGGGTGTAGAACGCTGGTAGCACCGCATTGGTATAACAGCATTATCCAAATTATATAACCATAGAATGCTTTTGTTAATCATGTGGTTAAATATGAAAATTCATAGATATTGTTTTCTTCTGCATATTTAGTTTATGTATTCTTCCCACATGAACTCTTCATGATTAACAGGATTATATATGTTTAGCTTTAACTTTGAAGTTATTAAAGCACTGTTGATCTTGTTGTACTGTAGATTTATTATTGGGATTTTGGAAAGTTAAAATTAGAAGCAAGAGGGAGCTGGCAGCAGAAAAAAATGACCTTTTAAATATAGTCTGCTTTATTAGTCAGTGTTTCTTATTGGTTTAATAGGATATGAATCCTAATTGGTTGTGCACCGGAGTTTATTTGACATTATAGCTCGAGTAGAAACTGGAGCAATGTTGGCAAATTTGACCCAAATACCAGTCTGTGTAATCAGAATAAGCCATCTAGGAAGGTTTAACCAGATAAAAATGTACAGGTACTTTGTGAGCAGCAATGCTGTTATTTATGAGGTTATGCTTGATGTGGATAAGGTTTCTGTGCCCACATTCTAATTTCACCACTAAAAAGGATTTGTTGGAAAATCCTGCTCTGGCCATCTGAAATTATTACACATCCAGAATATTCAGCGCTCAGCCAAAGGCTCAGGTCAGGGTTTAGTTAGTAAAATTCAGCACTGATGATATTATTTGCTGGCTTGAAATAAATCATTTGAGAAAGACCGAGATGTTTACTTTTGTTTTTCTCAAATTTATTTGGACATTTTTTTTTATATCAGCCGCAGCTTGAAATGCCTGAACTCTAGTCCCTAATGCACTGTGTGCTGACTGATAATGCAAACAATTCACAGACTCATCTGGGTGTAGCAAAAAAGCCAATTTATGTCCACTTGCTCTTTTGGTTCATATGGCAAGTTTTGTGAACTGCGTAGTACCAAGACCTCTGTGCGAATATTGTATTGGATGAAGGTGCGTATTCTGCACCACATAAGTTTCATCTCTTCATGCTATTCCAGCAACGCATTACTTGCCGCACTGTTGCACAGACAATACTGTCTCAAACATCTTTTAGGGTATACCCAGAAGGAGACCCTTTCAGCTGAGTCCTAAACCTTCTAAACAGTTGTTCAGGGTGCAGTATAAGGGGTTTATGCCTAGTGTGAAACATGTCCACTTGCATGTATACATCTAGCACCTAGGTAGATCATGTACACTCACAAGGGAGTCTCATCTTTTGTGAACATGCTAGTATGCTAAGGATGCTCCCAGGGCCAGGGCCATAATTTCAAGGTTTGTGGTAACTGTTGGGACCCTGGGACCATGCATCCTGTTTATCTGGATGTTTGGCCACCAATGATTAATGTTACTGATAGGCCCTATGTGCTCACATTTGAACAGGTCATGGTCATCATCTGTGCCACTAGGACCATGGGTCCTGATTGTTGGGTAGTGAGCACATAAGGCCTGTCGGTAACATTAAACATTGATAAGAGTATGCACATACTCTTTCATTGGGTTGCATGAGTAGGCTACAATTCAGGGAAAGTCATGCAGCTGCTAAGTGAAAGGATGTAATAAACTCTGCATAGACACAGGGAGTTCAACTTTCATGGGAGAGTCAGTGTCACCTAAAACTAACATGCTTCCTTAAAAAGGGTCTCTGGGCCCGTGCACCAAAGACCTGTCCAGATACTAGCAGCAGGTAGTGCAGGATGTTCTTACCAGGCTGCTGGTAATTGCATTTGAGCCAGCCAACTTGCTGGCTTATTTGCCAACTTATCTGCTTTAAGCACCCAAGTGAGTGACTATCCTATCTCACAATGTGTCAACTTCAATAGTGTCCTTATATGCATTCAAAAGCAGTAAAGCAGCGTGCAAGCAGCACAGTGGTTAGAGAACTCCTATAGACAATGTTAAATAAGCTATACTAGACACAGCAATGAAGTGGGGTATATCACTTGAATGTTAAAGATCCAGCTTTAGCTTTGCTAGGGTAGCGTTAATATCAGCCTGCAGTGCATGCAGTGCTGCTGCTGAACCGCACTCCACATCACAGTCTGATTATCAGAATGCTCTGATGGCGGCCAGTCAGAGTGCACTGATGGTGCATTGTGGGCTCATTACTCAAGTTTAGAGAATGAGAAGCAGCCACTGAGAATACATCAGAATTTGATCATGCAGTCCAACACTACTATTGCACACACTCAAAAGCTAGATATACCTCTCACGGACCAAATTAACCTGAACAGGGCTCATTAAACTCATTGAAAAATTGGGTGAAAATGGGGTGTAAAAAAACCCCCAACCAAACAAAAAGGAGCTCACTCTTTCAGGGGATTAAGTAGCCATGCGTTTTTCTGTTACTGCTGTGATAATGCGGCGAGGTAACTTACCTTTCTCTTCCAAGGGGGCTCTGCAGCCATGTCTGCTATTTGCTTTACACCCTGCTGTGACCAAGCAGCATCAAAGTGGTGTGAAAATGTATAATAAGTAGTATTTACATAGCCTGCAAGCTTCACACTGCTGCCATTTTGCTGCAGTTAAGGAAAGGCTTTGTTAAGATTCTCCAGTCTGACCAATATGGGCATTGATTGTCAATCAACACCATCGGGTCCTGGCAGAACAAACAGCTCATCATCCATCCATCTATCCATCTATGACTCCTTTTCAGGGTCACCGTGAACCTGGAGCCTATCCCAGGGAGCATCGGGCACAAGGCGGGGTACATCCTGGACAGGGTGCCCAGCTCATCATCCTGCACGAAAATACAAAAGGATTGTGATAGTTCAACAATTCATAAGTTATACAGTTCTGTGAAAAAGTATTTGCCTGATTTCTTCTGTTTGTGTATATCTCATACTATGATCTTCAAACAAAATCTAACATAAAACAAAAGCAACCTGAGTAAACACACAATACAGTTAAAACAAATTTTAAAAAAAAAAGTTATCCAACATGTATGACCAATGTGAAACACTAACTGCCCCCTTAAACTTTAAATCTGTCTGTGCCACCTTAACAGCGATAACTGCAACCAAATGCTTACAATACCTGGAAATCAGTCTTTCACTTACTTATTTGACTAGGATTTACTCCTATACTTTGGATCATTGTCTTGCTGCATAATCCAGTTACACTTGAGTTACAACTCAAAGACTGAAGACCGGACATTCTCCTTTAGGATTTTCTGGTAGAGAGCAGAATTCATGTTTTCCTCAATTATTGCAAGTTGCCCAGGCCCTGAAGCAGTAAAGCATCTCCACACCATCACACTTCCACCACCATGCTTCACAGTAGGTATGATGTTCTTTTTGTTGAATTCTGCGTTTGGTTTACACCAGATGTAACGGGACCCCTGTCTTCCAAACAGTTCCACTTTCGACTCATCAATCCACAGAACTTTCTCCTAAAAGGTTTGAGGATCATCAAGGTGTGTTTTGGCAAAATTCAGATGAGCCTTAATGTTCTTCTGGGTTAGCAGTGGTTTCCACCTCACCACACTTCCATGTATGCCATTTTTGCCCAGTGTCTTTCTGATAGTGGAGTCAAAAAAATATTTATTTTGATGATTATGAACACAATAGTAGCCTACTGAGAGTAACGTATCGGATGATCCAGGTCCCGAATATGAGCCAGATGCTGAATTTACCAGGGGACGTGCAGAAGGTGTCACATTTGTCAATCATAATATTACTTGATAATATTCTTTTTAGCCATGAAAATTGTACATAATCAAGTTACTTTAATTAGGAAAATATAAACTATTGTAGTGATTTAAATTTTGCTATGGTGACTGAAATGATTGACTGAAAATGCTACAATACATGAATTATATATAGAATACCAGTGCATATTTTTTGCATCTGTTGATGACAAATGTCAAAATATAACAAAATATGCTGTATTTATTATTTTGGAATTGTTAATAAAATATTAATACAGTGTTAGGACAGTTTTATGCTATTGGGGCAGTTTAGGGATCCATCCACATTAGATACTTCATATCACTAACTTCAAGTCACTAACGACCCGAATATGTAATGATGATTGGTGAAACTATGTATGCATTTAAGGGTTAATTTAATTTCATTTAATTATAGTCTTCTCTCATGGCAATTACAGATAATGGTAAATTAATACTGTTGTATTACTGGACTTCACCTTTTATGCCAGCATTTATAACACCATCTGGCTATAACAATCAAGACTCAGAAGCAGAATGAAGATCCATTTGCAAGAGGTTTAATAAAGATTGCAGCAAACAAATCACAATCCAGGTATCCACAACCATAAGGCAGCCGGAGGACATAATTGGAAAAATTGGAAAAGTATACAAATTAGTAATAAGAAAGATGACTTGTTGGTGGTGGAGGTATCCATAGCATTGAATTCTACTTATTTTCTTTTTTGTACTTTGAACCATGTGTTTGTAGGTTTTCTTCATATTATTGATTAAGGATCTTTAATGTTGATAAAAAAAAAAATTAACTTATTGCTTCAATCAGAAACATGTGGCAAAATGTTTCAGTAAACCAGCCTTGTCTAATTACATTCAACACAATTCTCCCAAAAGGTATTTCCTTGATGGGTGTTTGGATGTTAGTGGTGGAGAGCGCTGTCTAACATATATCAGTCCCAGCTCTCCCTTCGGTGTTAAGTTGAATTGAGATTCATCAAACCGTTTAGTGTGCTCTCATTCTCTGTGGATGTACGCATTGACATTCCTAGACCTGCGTACTGCTATCAGGATCGAAATGTTTCCACAATGCCATTTAGCAAAATGCTTCCTGTAGCAGAACAGAGTCAAGGGTATTTCCTTTAATTGATCAACTTTCTGTAGCTATATATAATATAAAATATTCATATAAAACACGATTATGAATTATGGAGATGAAACCAAAATCACATTTCATTCAGTTATATGATAATATTATTGTGCAAGCCTTTCATGGTTACTTTTATCACCGTTAAGAATCCTTGATCAATAAGTAAACATGAAGAAACATTACAAACACAAAGTTCAACATTTAGCAACTAGTTTAGAAGTAAACATGCAAGAATAACTAGTGTGAGATTATAAGGTGTTGATTATATTAACATTATAATAATAATATATTTTATTAATATTAACATGAGTAATAGCTGTGTGATAGTAGCTAAAGGTGTTAATACATTTCAAAATATACCTTCATTTTTTTTAATAGCATGAGCAAGCTCAAGCTAAAATGGGAAATAACATTTTTATATGGCATTCAGACAAAAGCAGAATTTGCTTTGTCAAGAATTCATTGCATTATACAAGTCAAAAAAAAAAAAGACAATTCACATGGGGTGTACTTATTTTTTTCACATGACTGCAAATGGCAAAACTCTGTTGTTTTCCTCTGTAAAGAAGGTGTAAGTGCAATGCAGGCTGTAGGGAGTGAAGCACCTGTGCATGCCATGAGGTCACATCCCACCACATAGAATCATAAGTATGTTATTGGTCCTTTGCGCTAAATTGTTAGAAATGAATGTAAATCCTGTGTAATCACTATAATTGTGTAATCAGTGTGATGTCATTCACACTGAATAAACTGAAACTTCAGGAAATGTTAAAAAAGAACATTTACAACTGGACTGTAAAGGCAGAATGAGAGCAAGAACATACTTTGCTGCTGCTATGATGAATTTTCTCATCATAACTTTAGTTGGACATCATTAAGCAGCTTAAATTGCAGCAAATTTGTCTGATGTATCCATAAACAAAACATGACTAGCATGTGAGGTTTTATTAAGTGTTTTATTAACTGTGAGGTTTTATTAAGTGTTTGTTTACGTTTTTTTCCTCTTGGAAAATGAGCAAATTTTATCGTGCAATTAAGGTTTTATTCATGTCCTCATTATTGGACTCCTGAGTGGAATGCTTATCACCACAACAGACTTTTATTGCTGATCATTTTTGAACAGTTTGATACTTGAACTTGCAATTTTTTTGAATGGATGAGACATCAATAAACACAAGCATCTCAGAATTTGCTGGTAGTCTAAACAAGAATAGAGAGAACATACATCAGGGATTGCACAAGATTGTGCTGGTCAAATAGACTAAACTTCTGAAACCATACTTATGTGTTTGGACAAGCAGTAAGCTAGCCTTACTTCAACAAGCTTGGATAATTTCCTTCCATATTTTATTCCATGTAGAAAGCTTGTCTTAATGCTCATTCTGTTACTGTGGTAAATTAGTGTTTTGGGCAGACCTGCTGTGTGTAGGGCTAGCTTTACGCTTAGCTTAGCTCAATCAGTTCAATAGAAAAATCACACGACATTCACTGGGTGAAAACATTTATAGAGATATGTTACCTATATCTATAAAAACAAAACGAATGAAGAGCAGTACTCAGGAATGTTCTGCGACAGCACTGTTTAGCAAATTGCTGCCAAACTAGTGCGTGTATCATTACATGCATCGTATAGCACAAGTGTTTTATACTTGGATAGTGGATTTTATCGATACCAATAACTATGTTACCGATAACAATCAACACACTGAGGATGGTGTGATCTGCCTGACTATTTCAAATAAGATTGGACATTGTGAGCATGCTTTTGTAGAATACCCCCTGGTTCATTCTAAATAAGCCTTTTCACAGAATTGTTTTTTTTTTTCTTAATAGCTTGTGACAGCCCAGCTTTAGCCTAATCCTGGAACGGTGCATTATGCAGTCCTGCCGAGTGGATTTAATTACTAAACTTGGACCTTGTAGAGTTTGAGTTTCTAAACCCAGACCGATTTTTAAAACATTCATTATCTGCTGTTAGTGTTATCAGTAAAATTTTGACCAGTGTATACCCCCCCCTTGATATGCTAACTCAAATGTTTTGTTTAAAATTTTTAATACTGGGATGCTTTTGGGTTCAATTCTTACTCGTTCTTTATAATCATTTCTTCTTCCTCTTCTTCTTCTTCTTATTATTATTATTATGCTAATTAGCAAAATGTCATCTTAGATGACGTTCAGATGTCCTCTTAAAATTGTATTGATCAATTGAGAATGTTTCCACATTTTACTTCTGAAGGTTTTGAACACCAGAAATCAGCAGTATGCCTGATTTCCTCCTTATTTCATAAGCACTTTTACAACTGCAGAGATCTTTGGACATTTATTGTATTTAGCAGCAGCTTTTATTAAGGTTTGCTGCCCAAGTAGCATTTGTAGTTCAGAGCAGAAATGACTAAGAAAGAGTTACAGAATGATGCATTTTAGGTTTTCTTGCCACGTGAATCCATTATCCAGGATGAAAGCCATTCTTATAGTTTTTCTTTAGATGATTTGCTGACCGTTTCTCAGTTTTCTCTTGAGCTTGTTTTATCACATGCAGTAGTGCTGTAAATAAATGCCTAGCTTTCAAATTTGGGATGTAGCCCATGAGCGCTTGTCTTCCATGAACATCGCAGAGGTTTAATAAGGTAGTAATTAATGTACATTCTACACTATCCTCATGGATAAGTAGTTAAAGATAACTGTAGTACAAGGTATTTAGGAGGAAATTTTAGCATCAGTTCACTGTGTGCATTATAAAAAGTACTTTCCCTCAAAGAGTTCATATACAGAAGTTGTTTTTTTTTTTTTGTGGTAGGTTTTATTTTTAAATTTCCTATTAGATTTAATGTCATCTTTAAAGTGCTCTGCCCACGTTGCCCTGTTTGATAGATCATAGATGATGCCTGCCTCTTCACCATGATTCATCTCTTCAGGGGCTAATGAATTTTCAAAATGAGCAAAAGTAGCATCTATCCTGGCAAGCCCATCTGTTTCTCCCAATATGGACACCTTTACAGCAAGCCAATGTAACACTAAGCATTGCTGAGCCAATATGAGACACAAGACTCCCCTTTATTTTAGAGTAAAATGCACTCCGATTGAATAGAAAGCCCCACATTTGCATAGCCTAGGACAGGCTGAAACTGGTCTCATTAGTTCTGTTTACTTTCCTGGAATATAGACTCAGTATGCATCACTGCTATATGTGGTAGAGGTCGACCGATACTAGTTATCGGTATCGGGATCTGTAAAATCCACTAAGATTAAGGAGGTACCTGGCGATTAATCAACGATAGTTTTTTAAAATTCATACTGAATGAAAACATAACACTCAAAGTAAAATATTGCTTACCCTTTTTTTTTTTTGTTTTGTTACAAAATATAGTAATAATTTACAATAACTTTATTTTTATTTTTTTGCCATTTTATTTTTTTCCCCAATTCATCAAAACTCTGGAATACCACAAATGGAACAATGTGAATTATATTGTGATAAAAAAAAAATCAAAATAATTAAATATTTTGGCATCCAGACACCCTTTTTGCCTAGAATTTCCAGAAATGTATTCTTAGTATTTCCTCAACCGATTTCTTAAAGAATTCCCCTGAGATGCTTTTTAAACAGTATTAAAGGAGTTCCCACCTACGCTGGACATAGGTGCTATTACATATATTGGCTGCTTTTCAGAATATTTCGCTCCAAGTCTTCCGTTGAAAATTTTTTATTTTTTTGTAAATAAAATGTTAGTTTTCTAATAAAAGAAACTAATATGTTATCACAGTTCTATTTTTGTCTACAACACAGATCAAAAGGTTTATAAGAGCATGAGAAACATTTCAGTCGAGTGTCTCCAAACTTCTGACCGGTAGTGTACATCCAAACTGAAGAAAAAAGTAACACTCCATATAATAAACAAAAATAGAGACATCCAAAATGAATAAAAAAAACATTTCCCAATAACACAACAAAATTTGTCAGCGACAGTTTTTATTTCGCCTCTAGAGGCCGCTCTCGTACAGTGTAATGACCCTTCTCAGCCGCTCCTGCAACAGACACAACCAAGAAAAACAATTGGAGTGGATTTTTTATGATAACCGGTAGTTCCAGCAATCAGTTATCGGTGGCGATTAATCGGCAAGACCAATCTGTCGACCTCTAATGTTTGGTGTCCTAGATTAGCCCGTGTTCAGGCATAGTTTCTCCTTATACAGCCGGATGTTTTCGCACGTTTGTTTTCTTACAGGACTGTTTTGAAACATCAGGTAGCAGAAAATTGTTTCAGTTGACATTGCACGGTTTTGACCGGCTTGACGGGAGCTGCAGGATCCAGTATTAACGAGTAAAAGAGGTTTTCTCCTGGCTATGGCACGAGAGGATGGGAAAATCAATCTATGTCTCTGTGTGTGTGTGTGTGTGTGTGTGTGTGTGTGTGTGTGTGTGTGTGTGTGTGTGAGTGTGTGAGGGAGAGAGAGAGGAAGAGGAAGTCACACCAAATGTCAAATCTCTGTCACCCCCTCCTAATGCTTCTCAGAGATAATTGTTGACATGAGAGTGTCCAGACAGGACGCTTGCTGCAGGTAGTTGAATTACAGGCGGATCTGACGTTGTTAATATCTCTCGATTGAAAATAATATCATTTGTGCCCTTCTAAGATAACATTAACAGTATCTATTTCTGATTTAAAGTGCCAGCTTATCGACTTATTGATGTGATGTATTATTTCAGCAGTGAAACAGGGGTGGTGGGTGTCTTCATGTCAAAGTTGCTGTAAAGTTATTCTTTGTACTGTTGCTAGGTTCTGCTTTACAGGGACTTGGACTGTTGTCTAACTCTCACAGTTAACCTTTAGTCTGCGCTTCTCCGTTTTCAGCTGTCCCTGATACCGGACACAAGATGGCAGTATGTCTCTTTGGAAAAAGTTTTTTCATGACTGGTTTAATTTGAATAAATTGATCAGGCGGTACATGTCTTTTTAGATATATTGTACTATTGTGAGTGCGATTCTGATAGAAAACATGCCTTGTGTTTTATGTTAAAGCTATAAAGTTTATCGGGTTATTTTGATTTACTTGATTTAAGACATATTACTACTCATCCACCTGTTCTAAGCTTATTTATAAGCTTGTATTATAGTCATAGAATGGATGAAGGCCCTTGTTAGGTCTTTAGTGAAATCCCACTGACAGCCTGCTGGAAATTCCAAATGAGCAGGTAAAAGCAGTGGAGCATGTAAATCAATTTGTAGGATGGATTTCCCCAGACAAAAAATGATCTGCATCCACTAATAACAGTTCTTCACTGTATCATGACACTTCATTGTAAAATATTACCAGATTGTCAGTTACTGATCAGACTCTGAGGTTGAACACAACCTTGACACTCCTTGGTTGCAGGATGAAACTGTATTGGACCAAATCTGTGTGTGATGAGCATGAACGCTAGGATGCTTGCAAAGTCACCAGACCTCCATTCAAACTAGCTATCCAAATAGTTATTCATGAACTCCAGCTGCACTGCACAGCCAGTCAGTGGAAAGTACACTAAAATTCACAGGAACTATCTCAACACACTGGTGGCATGCTTACTTGACAGGATTGGCACTGCTATTAAGGCGAGGAGAAGCGTAACCAAATACTACGGGGGAAAATGACGCATGCAATTCGTTTTTTAATCCAGGAAGCTTATATACTTTATAAAAAGTACAAAATATTTCAACCTGTAACTTAAGGAAAAAAAAAAACTACTTTGAAGTGAAGTATGCATGCCTTCTGCACTGATGCAATGGCTTCTCTTCTCACAGGATGTTTTGAACAATCTTGGCTCGTCTGAGCTAGATGAGGATGATCTAATGCTGGATCTGGAGCTCTCAGATGACCAGAGACATCGACATGGTACGTTTTAGCACTTTAAACTACAGTAATAATAATCAACCTCACATTAAAGTCTCTGATGAGTACCCCTCATCTAAAAGTAATTATATAAGTCATTTGTACAATACTCTAGTGGTTAGATTGCTCGCAAATATCTTCTTCTTTTTTTGTTACAAGCTGTGCTTCTATTGTTTCAAACAGATGAGAATTAAGTTAGACAGCATTTTAATACCCATCAAATATATTGCTTGCATACAACAATAGAGAATTTTTTTTCTTTTGCTAGTTGATTTGCATTAGTGCAGGTGGCTATGCTTATGAGCATATATCCAAGATCAACCCTGTGGAGAGAACAAATTTATTGTCCATTAAAGCTCAAAAACTTTATCCTTATGTAGCAATATCATTAACTTGAGCAGATTTTGTAGTATTTTGGTGCATACTAAAGTTCTGGGGTAGTTTTATAATGTAGTTTCCAGTGTAGTTAGTGGTGTAGTTTCCAATTATTTCTAATTCATTTAAAAAACAAAACAAAAAAACAATTCATTAACAATCCAAATTTCTCATGAATTCTAATCTTTTTCTTAATGAATTTATATTTAACTAAATAAATTCAATTATGGGTCATTCCATCTCAAGTGGTCCAGTAACTTCAAAGTTGGTTGTTTGACCATTTTTAATTTTTACAATTACCTCGATGTACTGGCATTGGAAAACCACCAGGTTTTGTTGTTATATTTATTTGGTTTAACTATGATGGCCATCTTTGTGTCATGGCACACAACAGATTTTGATTATACAGCTGTTTACGCAAACCTCTGTACCTCAGCTCAGGATGGTCCTAGCTCCTTGGAACAAAAACTGATCTCTAGAGCACATTACAAGGTAAAATGTATAAACATTTTGCGCATTCATGTTCCTTAGACTTAGAACTTAAGTCCAAATGTAATGCTCATGATTTTTCACAGTTACATTTTCAGGGTCAGTTTATAATAGGAAGGGTTCGATTCACTTAATTTTTTTGGGAGTACCTAGGTAAGTGTAATGTGCAGGTAGAACATTTCAGGTTCGAGAGAGTGGAATTTTTTCAGAAAGTTTCACGGAAATGAGTTCTCTGTAGTAGCATTCTGCTGTAAAAAGAAAAAATGAGTTTGAGATTCCACTGGTTACAGAGCTAGGGCTAGTAGACATTTGGAGAAAAGCCTACTTTATTCATTCATTTTGAGAAATGAATAGGATGTAATATAAGCATAACATATAATTAAAATGAAAAGTATTTTACAGTAGCTATATTTATGATTGACACACAACAGCTTATGCTTGACAATTAGGTCTGTAATGTTACTACATTTGATATTGGCTACAGTAAAGCATGATCTCTCACAGGGTTCTTCAAATCTGAGTTTAGCTCCAACCTCTAAACTTACCTGCCTGTAATTTTCAAGTGATCCTGAAGACCTTAGTTAGCTTGTTCAGGTGTGTTTGATTAGGGTTGGAGCTAAACTCTGTAGGACAGTGGATTTGAAGAACCCTGATCTATCATGTTGGTACAGGTATACAGTTGGTATGTGTGATGTGTGAAGATTTTCTTCAAATATGGAATTACAGTGTCCAGTTGGGTGTTTTACAAATAAACAGTGTCATAAACAGAGCTGGGGTGTTGTTTCTCCTGTGATAAAAGCAGTAAGTGACACAGGACTTTAGCTCCAACCCCAATAAAAACAGTTGAGCAACCCGCATTGGACCTCTTGAGATGGAATGACCCTTATTCATTACATTATATAAAGGATTGTCATGTTAAATTGCTGTCATAGTCACCAATTAGCCGTGCTGTTTGTCTTTTTAGCTTCTCAGGAAGACTCCAGCCAATCTCTTGCCTCCTGTCTGAACTTGCTGCCATCCCCCATGGATCTGCCTACAGACCAGAGCACTGCCAAGGAGTGCAGAGATAACAACAGGTACTTTTCTCATCCTCCTCTGTCTCACTTGGTGTTAGTATTCTCCTCTCCTCGCCTCTCATCCCCCTTTACCCTCCGTTAATCTTTTTCTCCCGTCTCCTCCCCTCTCCTCTCCTCACAGGCAGCCGATTTCACTCGCTTGCTAAAACTTCAAATCAGGGACAAGAATTAGATGTGATCACTTCTATAAAAATTGCAATAACAGTTTAACCCCCTGTGCACAGCTCATGGAGATGGTTTAATGAATGTAGAAGTGATTTGAGGAACACAAATATTTCTTATTCTTGTGTTAAGCCATGCTTTACCGCCACTGGATTTCAGTATGTTGGGATATGAAACGTCTTTGCGTATAAGCTTGCCAACAATTCATTTAATTTGATTTGATTTGAAAGTGCGTGTAAGTGTATGCTTAAGCAATGAAGCCTGTTTTGGATTTCATCAGACTGATCTCAGTGCTCTCTAGTGTCACCGTGGTATTTGTAACTCTGTGTTCTTGATGAAGACTTTTTCGAGCATGGTAGCAGATTGTAATCAGCTTGACTGAATAAGCCTCTCGAATAGTTAAATCCACTTCAGTTTCCCGATGCTAACTGTCATATAAACAAGATAGTGTGGTAGTGTTGTTGACAGCTAATTACTATAATTTATACAGTTGTGCTTAGTTTTTTCCATAATCTCACAGTAATGCCAGTAATACATTACTGGTTAAGCTTGTTAATAAATATGCACTCGAACGCCGAGTCCTTACAGAACTGGGTCTCATTTCTGACAGCTGGCTTTTCCTCGTAATGACGCCAGCCGTGTCCCCATGTGGATGTGCTGGAAATTATATCTGCATGGAGATTAGCCTAGAAAATTATATATATTTCCCTGACCTTTTAATTATTTGTACAATTTTTAGAAGCTGTCCTACTATGGTTCTGGTTTATTTGGGAATATGAAAAAGAAAAAAAAAAGTGTGACTAGCAGATTGTGTCTATAGCTTATCATTGGATGTGTTTACTGATGCAAAAGAATGTCCAATTTATCACCTACATGGTGGTTATGAACAATCCATCAAACAAAACTGTTAACAGCAATGCTGTGATCAGAACCTGACCCTAATGAAGGCTTGAGAATGAATCACACAAAGTGTGCATGGAAATTAAATGGATTATTCTTCTGTAACTGCACACCTTTAAGGAAGACTAACATGGCAGGAGGTGTGTGTAATAAAGTGGACAGTAAGTATACAGTTTTCGGAAAAACCCCACCACCGCTAATACATTTTGTACCAAAAGCGCGCACACACACACACACACCCACACACACACACACTCTACAGTCATTGTCATTGCTGTGCTGAGAATGATCCACCATTCAGATAATATCTAGTCAGTGGTTATTTGTTGGTGGGCTCTTCCTGTTGAAGGATGGAATCTATATAGTTTCAAAATGATTCCTTACAGGACACCGATTTTCAATGCGGCTCAAATCTGGAGACTATGATGGCCGTTGCGCAAAATTGATTTTCTGTCTCACCACCGCTTCAGTTTGGGGTCATTATCTTGCTGAAAGATCCATTTGCAGGCAAATATTAACCTCCTGACAGAGCTTTTGGCTGAAAACATCCTGCTCCTTGGCTGAATTCATGATGCCATCAATATCCATAAGAGCAGGTGTCGGGTAATTGTACTTGCATTCAGTTCCCTTTTTGTCACAGCAGTTAAGCTTTACAGTTTTGATTATATGTCTGTCTAATTTTTTGTCGAAGGGTTTTTCCCCCCACATGAGATTTTGGATATATTTGATCCAAAGCACAACAGAATTTGAAGAATGGTGGTGATCTGTGTTTTTGAGATGTCATTCTTAAAAAATGTTATAACCCAAGATTTTTGTTAGAACCTGACTTGAAGACTGATATTTGTAATCTGTTTTTGAGACTGCACAAAAAGCCGTTAAAGCTTCCTCTAGAGCGGGTGCTTTTGCCTCGTCAGCAGGACATATGAATGACCTTGGCTTTGTATCTTTAAAACAGCTTTGAATTACAGGTCCACTGTACTGTATATCTTCCAAAAGCGTTTTAGGCTTAGTGTTATGCGGCCTGTTGTACATTCACAGCACTTCTGGCCAGCAGTTTGCAAGTCAATTTCTGTTTTCCTTTGTTTCTTATCAGCATTCTTTTTTACAGTGGGTATTGTGACAGCTAGGACTGGGTGACATGACCAAAATATCATATCATATTTTTCATATTATTGAAGGTATTATGCCATTTGACAGTAATTTATTTTCCAAAGCAACTAACACAAAAAAAGTTTTATGACTTAAGCACAGTGATTTTGACTGTGGTTTTTTGCTTGCAAATATTTGCTTAGCTACCCATTGCAAAAACACGTCACATATTGGGTCCTTTTGTGAAATATCTGGGGGGTTTTTTTCTTTTCTTTTGTTTTTTTTTTTAAAGAAAAGCATGCACACAGAATCAGAATATTTGTAAATATACAGGTTGGTGGTACTTCCAGTTGGACACCTCGCATGTGGTCAGAGGCGGCGCTAGTGTGTTTTAGTTAGTTGATAAGACAAAAGGTCACTGCTTTGCTTTATTTAATCTTTGACCTTTTGAGATTTTTCTGCTACCAGCTTCCCATTGCTTGCATACACATTGTCCTGTCAGGTTTAACTTTCCTAAACTTTAAACTTTTCCAATTTTCACTATCATAGTAAAGTGACAAAATATACAGTACAATACAACAAGATTTTTAATTAGTTAAATAGGAAATAAGTAGGAAATGGTCAAAGCTAAATATACACAGTCTTGTTAATCATGAAGTGATGACTGTGGGAAGAACACTACTTTGAACTATAACAGTTTTAGTTGAATACAGGTTTTTTAATATCATCAGAAAGGACATCATGGGCATCCCCCCCCCCCCCCAACTGTGAATATTTAGAGGTACTCTAAGTATTTCTTTATTTAATCACATGATCAGCTAAAGCATTCTGTTTTTCAAATATGTTGGTTAAATAACTTGGATAATACTAATAATTAAAAAGAGCTTATTGTCCACCTGTATATAGGTTCATTGATGCCACGACATAACAGTGATTTGGTCTACTGATGTGCAACCACATTGGATTATAAAATAGTTCATATTACATGCATGCTGCAAATTCTTTCATACCTTTGCAATGATCGTTTTAATATGTAACAGAAAATCAGCACGGATAAAAGTGTTGCAAAAGTGCTTAACTTTACTTGAATCAGTATTGGTGTACAGTGGTGCTTGAAAGTTTGTGAGAAGTTTTATTTCTGCATAAATATGACCTAAAACATCATCAGATTTTCACACAGGTTCTAAAAAACCCAGTTAAACATATGAGACAAAACTATTTTATTTGGTCATTTATTTAATGAGGGAAATGATCCAATATTACGTATCTGTGACTGGCAAAAGTGTGTGAACCTCTAGGATTAGCAGTTTAATTTGAAGGTAAAATTAGAGTCGGGTGTTTTCAATTAATGGGATGACCATCAAGTGTGAGTGAGCGGCCTGTTTTATTTAAAGAACAGGGATCTATTAAGGCTTGATCTTCACAAGACGTTTTGTGGAAGTGTATCATGGCAATGAACAAAGGAGGTTTATGAGGACCTTAGAAAAAAGTTGTTGATGCTCATCAGACTGGAAAAGGTTACAAAACCATCTCTAAAGAGTTTGGACTCCATCAATCCACAGTCAGACAGATTGTGTACAAATGGGGGAAATTCAAGACAATTGTTGCCCTCCCCATCTCAGAGTTGAAGCTGTTCTATAGGCTAAAATTCCTCCAAGCCTATGTGCAGGACTGATCAACGGTTACCAGTGATGTGTAGTTGCAGTTATTGCTACACAAGGGGGTGACGCCAGATACTGAAAGCAAAGGTTCTCATACTTTTGCCACTCACAGGTATGTAATATTGGATCATTTTCCTCAATAAATAAGTGACCAAGTATAATATTTTTGTCTCATTTGTTTTCATTGGGTTCTCTTTATCTAGTTTTAGATCTTGTGTGAAAATCCGATGATGTTTTAGGTCATATTTATGCAGATATTTAGAAAATTTTCAGGGGTTTAATAATTTTCAAGCACCATTCTAAATAAAACTAAGGTATACTGATTAGCCCTAGTGATTGCACGGTTGACAAGAGTTTCTCCCTTTCCCACTATTGCACTAGCTAATGCTTTTGTCTGCAATTAGGAAATGAATAACTCTGAAGACCTAGTGAGAAACAACTTAGTAAGATTATAACACTACGATTAGTGCAGCGAAGGATACTCTAAGGATGTTTCTATGGAGTTTCTGTTCTTCTCCCATACTAAGTGACATGATTTATTATCCTAAGGCAAAATCTTGACTTTTTCTATGGTTGACACATCAACCGTTGACGAAACTGATTTTCAGCCCCAGAGCCCTCCCTCTCTCAAACACAGCTCTGAGGATTGAGGCAGCACTAAACTGAGCGAGGGAGAGGGGGCGAGAGAGAGAGAGAGAGAGAGAGGGAGAGGGAGAGGGAGAGAACAGAATGGGCTCATCCTACTTATTGCAGCACTAAGACTGAGTCACTTGTTGTACAAAGACAACGCAATATGTAGAAATTCAAGTAACTAGTAGCATAGCATATTTATTTAGCAGGAAACCCGACCAAAATTTGATCCCATTTGTGTCCTTAAACTTTTTCCATCTAACACTTTTGATCATTTTCCCTTATAAATGAAGAATAAAGTCTCTGGACAGAGCCCAGGTGGTCAGGTGCTCAAATTCTCGGCCACAAAATGCTGTTCATCTCACGTGTCCTTGAGGAACAGGTTTACTGCAGCAGGGGGGCAGACTGCATAGGTTCTTGCAAGCTGTGGTCCTTGTTGACAGAAGGCTATGCGTCTGGCCCTGTGCTACTTTCCCTGTCTCCTTTTCTTTCAAGGTGATTTGTAGAGGGAGGCTGCAAAACACACATATGAGCCATGACAAACCGGAAAGTACTTTAGATTGAGAACTCTCAGCCACCATGCTTATGTCTAGGCTAAGAAATATCTCAATTGAAATGAGTCATGCTTATCACTTGGTTTCACTCTCAGTAAGGAATCATGTTTTTTTTTTTTTCCCCAATGCACAGTCACCATATTGGCAAGTTCCAATGCTTCGTGATTTTTTTTTTGCCTGTTTATGCATGTAATAAATGATGAAATACTTATATATAGGACTTCCAACATAACTCATATGTCAAGCCTACCTTCCTCACCCAACCTCTTATTTAATTTCTCTAAATACCATTGACTTTTCAGCCAGCATTCAGTCAACAATGGCAGAATTATTATTCCAAGCATAGAAGTGATTATACACACCCCCATTCCCCCACCCCCACCCCGGCACTGGTGTCAAAAGAGTGTCTGCAGCCATCACTTTCATCACATTCAGAAATCACAGTGAGTTGACCATATGAGCTTACAGGTAAATTAAATGAAATCTCTCCGAGTAAAAACAGCACTGAGAATGAAATGTAAGAATATCAATTTACCTTTCATTAAGGCATAAACTTTTTTTTTCTTTCTTTCTTTCTTTTTTTTTAAAAATAAAACGGTGTTTAAATCTCACATACATAATACAATTGCTATTGGTATGCTTAGCAAGGACAGAAAAAAACACGTTATATTCATGTTTTCTTCTTTTTACATGAACTCCATTTCAGCTGTATTCCTTCATCCTTCTAACTGCTCAAACTAATTCATCATAATTAACGCATGGGCCACCGAACTCCGCATGCAATATGCTAAACCTGATATAAACAAATCTTTCAGTGCTGATTACCCACGCAAGTCATTTCACACAAGTTTTCACACATTTCACGTGTAATCATATTACTATCTTCCTTTCGTAGCATCAAGGCCAACTACTCTAACGTTCTGGTGGAAACTCTAGCTTTGTAGGCCGTGAACTATTTTGCTGCTTTGGTTTCGGGTATGTACCTATAAACATTCTTAATTGTCCATCAAACCTGATCGAGCTCCTCAGGGTGTTCGTATATCCACAGTCGTGCTTTTACTACTTCTTTTTGTTGTTGTTGTTGTTGTTGTTTATGGGGTTTCGTTCCTTGGCACACATTCATACAGCACCTTCAGTTTTCAAACTGTGTCTATTTTCAGTTTCATATTTTTTTTGGTATAGCACTGCATTTGTTAAATCTCCTCCTACTCACCCGGTTATCTGCAGCCACCAAATGTGCTGTACAGCTTAACAGCTTGCTAACTAAGGTATGCACATATTTTTCTTTTGCTGCTCTTGCCAGGATACCGAACTCCAGTCAAATGCAAATGCCGGTCTTTTTTTTAAGTACTCCACTTTGCTTGAAGTGTTTATTTTATTACTACTCGATGTGTTTATTAGATTTGTAAGCTACAGATTTGTTTTTGGGCTTATTTTATGAGTAAATCCTGATTGAAACATATTGAAATCTTTTGTGACTACTGTTGTTTTGCTCAACATGTAAAAATTTCCATATTTTTATTGAACAAGTACATCGCTTATTAAGATCTTTATGCCTTTTGTTTTTACTATGACCTAGATGAAGATCAGATTGTATTTTAGGAGCCATCAAGCAGAGATCCAAATTTTTCCCTACAATGCCGTAATATACCAGCATGAATGGCTTCACGGTGCCCAGATGCAGCACTTCTTCTCTAGCGTGAAATTAATGTGTAATTAGAAATCAAAGGCACTGCGTGGCATGATGCTGTAGGCCATGATGGGAATACTGCGCTAATAACCCAAACACAGAATATGAGCTATAAAGCAGTCCAGCTGGGGGAGTCCACTGCATGTGACAGATGCTCTTTGAGAGCAAAGGGACACTGGCTCCCCGTGTCCTCTAACATGAGGAGTCCAGGTGAGCGCACAGAGGGGGCCATCAATGAAGAGGCTAAGCAAAGAGACAAGCCTTCATAAAACAGCTTAACTGGATGACATTATTAGTATTCGCATTGCACAGTGAAGGCATGAACCCAGAGAGTCCTGGGGGAAGTTGTGATGGCTATAATGATATTGTAATGGGATATTAGAGGTGACTGGAATGTTGTCAAAGCTAATGGGTACCACTTTTAGATGTTCTACACTGGGCCATATTACAGTTCTGGAAAGATAGAGGCGCTTATGTGAAGCATATTTAGGATTTATCGTGTTTGAAGGGACAGAAATCCAGCTTGTGCCAGCGGAGGCTGAAAAAGTGCTTTAGTAGTAAAAATTTCAGAGTCAGGGAAAAAAAATCCCCATTCCTCTTATCATCAGAGTTCCCAGACAAAGCCATTTTCTTAGTGCTGTGGATGTTATGTTAAGATGTCATCGCTTTTATCCTTACCATTTTTTTTTTTTTTGGCTGAATAAAAAGCCCTTAGATGTCGTGCTCTCTCTGTAGTATCAGAGTAAAATCCATGGAAGATGAAAATCTCCGATGGTGTCTTCGGAATCTGAATGATCCGTTTCTCTTTCCTTTAATCCATGATGTAAATAATGACCCTGTAGCAGATGTAGCGATCACACTGCTCAACATGTTTAGCTGAGGAAAAGACATTTAACGCTGTTAATGCTCAGTGTTGAATATTTGAAATCTTTACTGCTTGAGAATGTTTAGACACATCCATACTTTACCTGAGAACTTGTTGATCAGGTCACATACATTTGAGTACTAGTTTAATACACATAGCATGCATATGTTGATGCAAAAATACGGTTTTATATATTATACCAGGTAACACACGGATGCCTATTAAAAATTATTAAGGTAGGTATAGGGCCCATTCTATTGTAGAAGTTAGGATTGCTTACTCAGATGTCCTGAAATCTTCATGTTTATTGTTAAAACTGGAGCAGTTTTAAAATGTCCTTTAAAAAAAATCTTTCATTACATGAGTTGCTTCATTTAAATTTGACATGTAGCTACATGGAGTAGAATTTTCTCCACACTGGAATCAGTATCTGCAAAAGCTTAATGCTTGCTTTATTGGCTCAGTCCTGCTTTCTCCTTTTATATGACGGTCATCTACACCTGCATCGTATAACCCCCCCCCCCCCCCCCCCCTTCATTACCGGCAGTCTGTGTTTCCCTTTTACGACCCCAATTCCAAAAAAGTTGGGACGCTGTATTAAATGTAAATAAAAACCGAATGCATTGATTTGCAAATCTCATAGACCCATATGTTATTCAAAATAGAACATAGAAAACATATCAAATGTTTAAACTGAGTAAATGTCCCATTTTAAGGAAAAATGAATTTGATGGCTGTAACACGTCTCAAAAAAGTTGGGACGAGGCAACAAAAGGCTGGAATAGTAAGTGTTACTGAAAAGAAACAGCTGAAGGTTAATTGGCAACAGGTCAGTTACGTGATTGGGTATAAAAAGAGTATCTTGGAGAGACAGAGTCTTTCAGAAGTAAAGATGAGGTTCACCAATCTGTGAAAAACTACGTCTACAAGTTGTGGAACAATTTCAGAATAACGTTCCTCGACGTAAAATTGTGAAGACTATGAATATCTCATCATCTACAGTACATAATATCATCAAAAGACTCTGAGAATCTGGAGAAATCTCTGTGCGCAAGGGACAAGGGTGAAAATCAATATTGCATGCCCATGATCTTCGGCGGCACTGCATTAAAAACAGGCATGATTCTGTAATGGAAATCACTGCACGAGCTCAGAAACACCTCCAGAACTCACTGTCTGTGAACACAGTTCCCCGTGTTCTATCAGGCCAAACAGTTCAATAACCTCATGACCAAGAACAGACTTATTCCTACACAACATAGCATAGATATTTGCCAAATGGACATTTATTGTATTCCAATGAAACAAACAAACAAAAAGTCACTTGTTAAGCTTTCTTAAATGCTTCAGTTTATACCATGCTTTTTCTACACACATGACTGTGATTAATTTTTTTGTAGATAATGGATTCAGTTTGATTGTTTAGTGACAAAATACGATACACTAACCTGTTGTTCCATTTCTTGTTTTTTCAGGGAGCCACGGCCAGTGTCTCTCTGTGTGTCCTGTGATGATGAGCTGTTCTCTGGGCTAGAGACATTGCCCTTCAGGCTGATGCAGCAGGACTGCACGGCCATGAAAACGCTCCTGCTGCGTCTTCGCAGGGTTTTGCAGGAGGTAAGGCTTCATGCTGGCAGCTGAATTCTGGAGCTCCTGTTTTTATCATGAAGAGGTTTACACAGAGCTGTATGGTCCCTGACTATTAGGATATGTTCGTTAAATTTATTTGGAACACAGCTATGAAAGTTTTGCCTTAAGCACACACATTTTACTTTAATCTGAAATGCTGCTTGCAAACTTACTAGCATTGCCATGCCAACTTTTACCAGGAGCACAGCTTTATAAACCTACCTGGATCACAGCTTCATAATCCTACCTGGAGCACGGCTTCATAAACCTACCTGGAGCACGGCTTCATAAACCTATCTGGAGCACGGCTTCATAAACCTATCTGGAGCACAGTTTTTGAAACTTGCCTGGTGGCTTAGTGGTTAGCACGTTTGCCTCACACCTCCAGGATTTGGGGTTCGATTCCCCTCTGTGTGCGCGGAGTTTGCATGTTCTCCCATGCTGCGGGGGTTTTCTCCAGGTACTCCGGTTTCCTCCCTCAGTCCAAAGACATGCATGGTAGGCGGATTGGCATGTCCAAAGTGTCCATAGAGTAGAGTGAATGGGTGTGTGAATGTGTGTGCACGGAAGGAGCCTCCCCTGGCGCACCCTGGGCAACATTCCGTATCATACTGCTGAGCGGGTAACCCTTCCATCAACACGAAAAGAAGAAGAACATACCTGAAGTACAGCTTCATGAATTGACCTGGAGCACAGCTTCATGAACCTACCCGGAGCACAGCCTTATAAGCAGATTTATAAGCAGAGATTTCTAAGCCTACATGGGCTTGAGCTTCATAAGCTTACCTAGCATACAGCTTTATAAACATTTCTTGTAGCACAGCTTTAGAAAACATACCTTGAGCACAGCAGACCTGGAGTACAGCTGCAGTCCTCTGCGAAGGTATTTGGAACAGCAAGGCCAAGTCTATTGATTTTTGCTATACACTGAAGACATTTGGGTTTGAGATCAAAAGATGAATATGGGATGATGGATCAGAATTTAATCTGGGGTCTGTACATTAGCTTGACTTGTGGCCTAGGAATATCATCCTTTTCTGAAAAAAATTGCCACCTTTACTTTGAGCACAGCTCTATTTGGCTAGTACAAAATATCTGAAGCACAACTGTGTTAGCTTTACTGACTATGCAAAATTTAAGCTTTATTGCTAAGGTTGGTGACAGAGCAAGCAGAGTGCAAATGATCTTATTTATTATTTGGCAAAACTGTAGTCATTCTGATATATTGACTATAAACCCAAGCTCATTTGTTTTCATTGATCCCTTTACTCCCTGTTGAATCACGTTATATCAGATTTCACTATTGACTATCGCTATAAAGCAACATACCAGTTACACTCTCCAGACTGTTTCTCCACATTACTCTACACAGAAGCAACAGGTTTATGAAACTATTTTTTAAGGTATAAAAACTGAAATAACAATTGAGACAAAGGAGGTCCAGGCAAGTGCACACAGCAGAAAAAAAAATTAATATTAAAGATGAAATTGTTTGCTCTCCTTGCCAACTCTGTCCTCTCATTAACTTGCAAATATGCCATCTTCCATTTCCATATGTAAACTGCTCACCAACTAGAATTGCAATGAGTTGTGCTTTTCTGCTGTGTTTGTTTGTATGTCCCTATGATATTGAGCACAGATGAAGACGTTTTCAAATTTTCCCTTTGGTTTCTTATTATATACATTCAGCTTCAGAATTATTGGCAGCCTTAGTAAAGTGACATAAAGATTCTTACGAACAAAGTATCAGCATGTTCCCATTTAGATTTGACTTTTTTAAAGTTCACCTGAATATTTAGGGATTCTTGAACAGTCATTCATAACTTCCATGACTGATAAGTGAAGTGACAAAAGCCAAATTTCTTTAGTTGCTCATAAACATGGGGAACATTAAAATATACACAAATGAAATGAGACAGAACTGTGTTGACCTTAATAAATAAGGCAAAGACTACCAAAAGAAAACTGTTAGATCTAAGAAGCCAGAGCTGTAATAAACATGCCTGGAAGAGGACATAACTCTATTTTGCCTCCACATTCAGTGAGGAGGACAGTTCTAGAGACAAATTTCTCCAAGGATCACAGTTGGAGATTTGAGGAAGATAACCATCATTTTGCAGTTACTAATTCTCCAAATCTGAAATTAGACCACCATGCTAAAAAACTATTTGGAAGGTCAGCCCAAAGCCTATTCATTCCGCTAATCACAAGTGTATGTCATGGAAACTTGTTAGATTTTTATCGGGGACTCCATAAAATCCCAGAAGATTTTAAGTGAAAATCTGGCTTCCTCAGCCAACTGGGATCTTCCAGAATAATAAATACATGGGCGGCTGTGTGAATGGGTGAATGAGACACAGTGTAAAGCACTTTGGATAAAAGCGCTATATAAGTGCAGACCATTTACATACAAACATGCAAATCCACACAAAACTAGTACAGTGACCACAGAATCAAACTTTGTACACAGCCATTCAGGTCTACATGAGATGACCCAGGTCTACAGAGATTCTGTATTGAGGAACGATCTCAGATTCCTTGCTCCAGGCTTATCGTTATTATTTTTTAAATTTTATTTATAAGGGTTTTTAAACTGATATTTTCTTAGAATAATGTCTAAATTTCTTTCATTTTAAGTGTGAGATAAAGTTAATTACCTATGAAGAAAGTTTGTCATAACTTTTTAACTCAGATTCCCTAAAGGTGCCATTCATTTTTGAGCACCGTATCAGCTTATTATTCACTCAGTAAATGGCTTATCACTTCAGTATCACATGACACATCTTACCATCATGCTAGTTAGGTAACTACAGCTAACCTGACATATAACTGATAATTTATCATAGAAGTTCAAAAGATGGTGTCGTACTTATTGATAATACTTTGTGTCATTTTGTCATACAGGTCAGCCGAGGTGGCAGGACTATGTTGCCAAATTATAGCACACCTCACGAAATATGCTTTCAGAGAAACACTCATTGCACCATTAGGTTCCATTAGGGCATTACATCTCAGTGTGTTGCTGAAAATACCAGGAAGACTACCAGTGATTGTGTACAGTAGTGTGCGAAAGTTTTAGGCACCCTAATATTTTTTTTTTTAGTACAAACTTTGTGATAGATTTTTTATTTTATGACTTCTACATTATCAAGTCTGTACAAAAAAACATTTTAGATTGGTTTTCTAGTGCAAAATGAAAAATGTTTGTATGTCATTAAAGAAAGAAGTGCATTATGTAAGAGAAAAAAGCATAATGAAGGCTGCTGGGTTTTGCTGCAAAAATAAGAAGCAAGGGCGACAGTCAAAGTCTCCAGAAAGACCGTGTCTGTTTCTGCAAGATGCTCAATAAAACTTGCAGCTCATCTCCTTATAAAACTGCACAAATTGTACCGGAGACGACTTTAAGGTTGTACCGGAGATGCTCTTTAAGGTTTTTTTTTTATTTAAAAATGTAGAAACATTTAATTATTTTGAAGGCATCTTTGTGCTAAAGCATTTGTTTGTATGCGCCTAAAGTTTGCACAGTACTGTATAAACATTTAGACAGACGCTAGTCCTGAAGCCACTCCAATGTTGTCTTGGCTATATGCTTCGTGGTGTTGTCGTGTTGAAAGGCGAACCTTTCCCCTGGTCTAACATTGTGTGCACTCTGGAGTAGGACCTTCAAAGACCTCTCTGCATTCATCCTTCCCTCAATTCTGACCAGTCTCCCTGTCCATGCCACTGAGAAGCATAGCATTATGCGCATAATAGCGTGATTCTGCCACTACCGTGCTTCACTGCAGGAATGGTATTAGCCAGTTGATGACCAGTATCTGGTTTTCACCAGATGTCGTGCTTGCGGTTGAGCCCAAAGTGTTCAAATTTTTCGTCTATCCACTCTACCATAAAGGCCTAATTGATGCAGTATTTCTGAGATTGTTGTCTTTCCAGCAGGTTCACCATCTCTGCGGAGGACTTCTGAAGCTCTGTTAGAATGACTCTGTTGGGTTTTTGGGCACCTTGACCAAGGCCTTTCTAGCCTGGTTATTGTACTCTAAAAAGAGTCCTAGAAGTTCCAAACTTCTTTCATTTCATAACGATGGTGCCCACTGTGCTTCCAGGAACATTCAAAGCTTTGGAAATGGTTTTATACCCTTGCTCAGATCTGTGTCTCCACACAATTTGATCGTGGAAGTCTATGGAGAGTTCCTTGGACTTTATGACTTGGTTTCTGGTCTGATGTGCACTGTGAATTGTGGGACCTTATACACCAAGGTTTGTAGCTTTTCTAAATCATGTCAAATCAATTGAATTTGGCACAGTGGACTACAGGCAAGTTGTAGAGACATCTCAAAATAATCAAAACACATGATTGCACCTGAGATCAATTTGGAGTACCTTAGCCAAAGATCTAAGTATTTATCTAAATGAGATCAGGTTTTGGAAAATGTTAAATGCTAATATACTTCCTTTTTTGGAAGTGAACTGATCAGAGTTTTGTGATCTGTTGTATATTCAGGGTAGATAATTAAAAAAGAAAACTGCCTGAATTGAAACTGATGGTCTTTGTTGTTTTTCCCCCTTTTAGAGCACTGAGCCCAGTCCTGCCAGCAGCATACACTCTTTACCCATAAGCCCTTGCAGTGAGAAGTCACCAGCTTTCAAGGTAATTGCCTACATTATGAAATATACGTAGGTACTTTTTGTAGCCTTTGAGAAGGGAATTGTTCTAGTAATCTTTGACTAAGTGTAATCACTGCTAATGTTTTTGTAGTGTTATAATGTACAGATTACCCTTATCTCAAAATAGTTATCAGCATTTCTAAACTGCAAAACTGAGAATTAATTTCTTTTCCATTCATGTTTAAAAAAATGCTCTCTTTCCTTTCAATTCAATTTCGGTATAGGAGAGAACTCATTCTGAATTATTTTTCTCAACCATCAACGAAAAAAATTTTGAACTATGTTGATGAGATTATTTTATTATGTGCGGTAATCCTTCGGAGCTGGGCCATGGCTGTCACGAGAGAAAGGTTTATACTTTTGCCTGTGGAGCTTTTTCTGGGGAGGGAAGCGGATTTTGTTTTTCATCAGGAATTTATTTATTTTATTCTTTTTTTGAGTCGGAAATCCCGTCGAGCTGAGCAAAGTTGGAAACGAGGTCTCTCTCTGTCCTCCTTCCTGACCTACATGGAGCACATGCAGGAGCAACAGTCTCACTAACGGGCCATGTGATGTCGCAGCTTGTCCATAGCCAGCAAGAGGAAAGCTTAGAATAGGACCCCATGAATTCTCACACTGTGTTCAGATGACAGGAGGAGGGTGGGACTTGTCCTGCCTTGTTCTAGAAAATATAAAACTTCCCCGTTTGTAAAAATAAAACCCACAATCCCACCTGAGACGGAACCGTGTCACTTTTTGTCCTACTTTGTGCAGAAAACTTTGCGTATGGAACATTTGTAATGCCTCTCTCTTTTATAATTTGAGCCTGAGAAAAGCGCTCTCGTGTGGCAAGAACGAGAAACTTGCAGGGAAAATGGAGGTAGGATTGTCACAGTCATTACCAGATTATTATTTATGTGACCGCCATCACAGTCATTAAGCTCGATTATATTTATCAGTGCAACAGGCAGAACCTGGCTTAAGTGTGTTTCAATACATTGGATTTAGGTAAACAATGCAAAGTTCCAGTTTCAGGCTACTGAGTAGGATCTATTATTTTAGCTCTTAGGAGATCATATTTCTTAGAGATGCAGATGCACCAGTAAGCCTCTCTAATGGCTGAGTGAGTCTCCCATACAGTATCAAACACTGGAAATTTTTTTATACGACAAACATATTTTCCATAGCCCATATTTCACACAGTTTCTGTTCTGAAATAATAATAATAAAAAAAAAGGTCAAACCTTTTCATCATGTACGTTTTGTCAGATTTTCCATCCTGCTCTTACAATTCTGTAATCTGGTTCATTTCATGCTCCAGTGGAAACGTGGCTTTGTTTTCACACATTGTATATAAACATTTGAAAATGTAGTGTTAATTAACTAGCTAGAACAATGCTTTTGTTAATCAGGGTAAGTCTACAATGTAGTTGCAATAAATGGCATTATAATAATGTTAGAATTGATTTGTATGACAATTAATAAACGGGTCTTATGGTAGCAAAGTGGATAGTATTACTGCCTCACAGGTCCAGGGTTCCCGGTTTGATCCTGAGCTCAACTTACTGTCTGTGTGTAGTTTCGCAGTGCTTTCCCTGTGTCCATGTGAGTTTCCTCCCTGGTCCTTCAGTTTCCTCCCACCCCACAAAACTACGCTGGTAGGTGGATTGGCTTTAGGCTAAATTGCCCCTAGGTATGAATGAGCATCTGAATGTGTGTGCATGTTGCCCTGATGGACTGGTATCCCATTCAGGGTGTGTCCCCACCTCAAGTCCAGTGTTTGTGTGCTAGGTTTCAGATCCACCATGACCCTGACCAGGATAGATAGCTTACTGAAAATGAATGAACAAATGGTGCAACAGAAAATCACGACAAAAAGAATTGCCTGTGTTGTCTGGGTTGGAGGGGTGGCAATACTCCCTATCAGTCATGAAGACTCTAACCAATTGTGGGCATCTATGAGCCCATTCATACAGAAGTGGGTGGATTGCACTTTCCTCAATGTGTGTTAATGCTACCCATGACACAGCATGAACAGCAGTTAATGGGGAGAGCTGACTGGTGGGCGGTTATTGGCCAATGCTTAGGGAGAAAAGTTAGGGGAAATAAGAAAAAGGAGTTGTCTTTATTTCAGTGTTCTTGTGAACACTGCGTGCCTATAAACAAGTGCAGTATTCCATAACTGAAAGCTTTATTCAGTGACTCAGAGCTCTCAGCTCACCTCAGCTTACCCGAATGTTTCAATAAAATCTTAGTGTACTTTATGATGGACAAAAACATCTATTTCAATAAATGTAACACTGTAAATTGTTTTCAATAAATGTAAACACACTGCTGTTCTGACATTAATGCCATTGTGCCTGCTGTATCAGCAGCAATGTTATTGTAACTTTCATTAAAGTAGAATCTCAAGAAGATTCTAGTCTACATTAATAAACAATCTAGACTCTAGAATCTATGTCCTGGACTATATTTACATGGTAATGAAGTAAATGCAGTAAGCAGTAATGTTTTTATTTTATTACAGCAATGGCAACAATCCTACAAGAGTATGTGACAAGAAATTCGAACTTAGTCTTATAAGATACTTTACAGGATAAGGCTGGGTGATATGACAAAAATATCATATCACGATACCTTGAGGCCATTTCTACGATACACGATGCATATCACAATAGGTAATTTAGCTAACAAACTGTCTGCAAAGCAGTAATAATATAAACAAAAACAAATGTTAAACTGAGTTTGATAATACTTTTCTTTAATGCCTATAAAGTCCAAGAATTTTTTTTTTTAAATGATGTCAAACCAACGGCATCCATTCAGTACCATTTAATTTGTAACTATTAAAAATGTTTTTTTTAAAAAAATACATCAACATACCAATGGTATCTCAAAAAATTGTATCGCAAAATCATTTATCACGATATGAATATTTTATCGATATATCGCCCGGCCTTAGTACAGGATGCCTGAAAAGTCAGGAACCAATGGGAATATCAGAAAATTCATACAGCATAAGGGTGAAGTTGTAGAGCATATGCTGTAAGTAATAAATACAAATTAAGTATATGCAATTTTACTCTCATTGGTTCCTGACTTTTCAGACACCCTATACACGCTCTGACTAAACATTCACACGCTATGATCAAAATTACTGCTAACACCAGTAAATACAAATTATGCAGAGCACAGCAAATCACTGAAGTATGGTAATTAGGTCTAAATGGAACGATTGGCTATATGCATCTTTAGGATAGCCATACGGCAGGATTTTTTATCTTGAAAATGGGATTATTTTCTCTATCTTCAGACAAAAGAAATGCACGCATACTTGTTTTGAACAGGTGTTGGATGTATCTATTCATTCTTTTAAGCTTATATATTCTTGTTTGCTTATGAGCACAAATATAGGTTAGTCAAGGACATAACGTCAAAATATTGTTGCACTAAAACTTCAGGTATCTGAACTAATTCCAATAAATATCCCCTGGTTAAACAAACTGAGTGATGTTAGGAGAATGTCACAACAGTTCTGGTGTCAGCAGAAATAGGCAAAAAAAAACAAAAAACAACATTCTTATATAGTTTTATGGCAAACCTTTATATTGTTCAAAATGTTTTATTATCAAGCACACATTGTCACACCTGTGGCCATGCCAGTGACCATCTGCATACCCGTAGTCCCACTGCTTGGTACAATGTCCTGTTAAGTTTAAGATTATGGAGCTCCCCTGAATGTGATAACAAAGGCTCTTTATTTGGTGCCAACTGGAAAAAAAAAAAAAGCCACTAGTGTATTCACAGAATTAATTACAGTATTATTATTGTAATGGAAAGGCTGATTTTATGAATTAAAAAGAAGAAAAATGTGTATTAATAAATAATGTTTTTCCTTTACCATAGTTGAAAATAGTACAGTTGACTTTTTTTTTTTTTACCCTATGTGTGTCTAAAGAGTTGAACTTCCAGCATATTCCTGCATTTGTGTTTTCTATAACAGTAAAGTGTTCTCATTTGTTGCCTGACCCTTTCCCGCCGCTGAAGTGTCTAACTAGGCCAACTAAACTGAAAAACTACTCGAGTGGTGCTTTACAGCAGGCGCCAAAGACACTGCGCAGTCTTGTTATGCTAAAGGCATTCGTCTGTTTGTCTATGTACTTGTGTGAGAGTGTGTGTCAGTGTAACTGTGGCCAAATTGCTCTCTGGAGGTCCACCATGAGTCTGCAGAGATAAAATGCCTCTTGGTAAGTCTGGGATCTATAATTATGGTATAATTAAATGTTCCCACAGGCCTGGATTTGGATGTGACCTTTTTAATGTACAGAACGGATTGTGGTTTTAAAAAGAAGTTCACTAATTTGAAATTTGGTATCAAGATGAAAAGATATTTATTTAGTTTTTTGAGCTTCATCAGAGGTACATTGGCTCCTCTTGAGATCCTTATTTACACAATGGAGCATTTCCAGAAATAGTTTAGCATGTGACATTGAAGCATGTAATCCTTTTGACTGTGTACAGTGTCCTCCACTAATATTGGCACCATTGGTAAAGGAGGATGTGAAAATTTCTCTATTGTTTAACCTTTAGACTTTGAAATTCACAAAAATATTCTAGTCTCATGGATATCAAACAATTACAAACAAAACACAGGTTTATCTAAAAAAAATTTCTTTGTAAAACGTAGGTGTGCAACAAAACATGGGTATTGCACCCTTTTAGTCAATACTTTGTGTTACCTCCCTTTGCCAAGATAAAAGCTCTGAGTCTTCTCCTATAATGCCTGATGAGGTTGGAGAATACATGGCAAGGGGTCTGAGACCATTCCTCCATACAGAATCTCTCCAGATCCTTCAAATTTCAAGGTCCATGCTGGTGGTCTCTCCTCTTCAGTTCATCCCACAGATTTTCTATGGGTTTCAAGTCAGGGGATTGGGATGGCCATGGTAGATCCTTGATTTTGTGGTCCGTAAAACATTTTTGTATTGATTTTGATGCATCTTTTGGATCATTGTCCTGCTGGAAGGTCCCACCATGGCCCATTTTAAGCTTTCTGGCAGAAGCAGTCAGGTTTTCATTTAATATCTCTTGATATTTGATAGTCCATGTATCCTCACAGGTCCTCTGGCATAAAAACAGTCTCAAAATATTAAAGAGCCACCACCATATTTAACCGTGAACATGAGGTACTTTTCATATGGTTACCTCTCTGTGTGCATCAAAACCACCTCTGGTGTTTATTGCCAAAAAGCTCTATTTTGTTTCATCTCACCATAGAGCCCGATCCCATTAGAAGTTCCAGTTGTGTCTGGCAAATTGAAGAAGCTTGAGTTTGTTTTTGAGCGTGAGTAGAGGCTTTTTGTCTTGAAAACAACTTGTGGTGATGTAGGTGACTTCGGATTGTATTTTTGGAGGAAAAATACAATCCTTCTGACCCCAAGATGCAACTAACTTCTGCAATTCTCCAACTGTGATTCTTGGAGATTCTTTGGCTACTCGAACCATCCTCTTCACAGTGCGTTGAGACAGTATTAACACACGTCCTCTTCCAGGTTGATTCATAACATTTCCAGTTGACTGGAACTTCTTTATTATTGCCCTGATGGTGGAAATGGGCATTTTCAATGGTTGTGCTATTTTCTTATAGCCACTTCCCATTTTGTGAAGCTCAACAGCCTTTTGCCGCACATCACAGATATATTCCTGGGTCTTACCCATTGTTATGAATGACTAAGGGAATTATGTGTTGCCTCATGTTTATACCCCTGTGAAACAGGAAATCATGTTTGAACATGTTCCTGTTCCTATTCACTTGGGTGTACAAAAACAATGTAAAATATCACTGGATATATACTTTAATCATATTTTTCTCATATGAATTCATAGGGGTGCCAATAATTGTTGCACACCTATATTTAGCAAAGATATATAGGATAAACCTGTTTTGTGTTTGCAATTGATAACCATGAGAGCAGAGTATTTTTGTGAATTTTTTGAACAAAAGATGAAAAGGTTAAACAATAAAGACAATGTTTCACTGCATTCTTTGCTCATATTTACCAAGGGTGCCAATATTGGTGGACAGCATTGTAACAGGATTAAGCCCAGCTCTTGACTGTTTGTACTTTGACACCTTGATTAATGAACATTCTAAGTGTTTAGGATGTGTTCGAAGAGTCAGAATTTGGATTGTAATTTTAAAAAATCATTTTTGACCTTTATTTGAACATTGGAGATGAATTACCTTTAGATTAAAGTTTAAGTTCCTCATTCCATATACACTGAACATGAACTGCATTGAGGGGTATTGGCTAAAGTCAGCAATCAATCATATATGCAATAATAACACAACCAGAGAAAGAATAGAATAGAAATACGAATATGAATAAATGACTCTAAGGTGATACAGTATATTCAAGCAACCCTTCAGCTGTGCTCAGGGGTTGAATTGGGCTTGAGGTGGTGGATATTTGTACTTAGTACATAAATGTCAACAATGTGGGAACAGCACTGGTCAATATACAGTATATGGCCAAAGGTTTGTGGACACCTGACCATCACACCCATATATGTGTGTGATATAACGCCATGTTGGAGTTGGAACAATTGTATGGGATGTCTGTATACTGTAGCATTACATTTTACTTCACTAGAACTAAGGAGTTCAAACCTGTTCCTGCATGACAATGGCCCCGTCCTCAAAGCGATCTCCAGGAAGACATGGTTTGCGTAGGTTGGTGTGGAAGAACTCGAGTGACCTGCACGGAGCCCTGACGTTAACCCCACTGAACACTTTTGGGATGAACTGGAATGCTGTCTGTGTGCCAGACCTTCTCGCCCTTACCTGACTTCACTAATGCTCTTGTGGCTGAGAGAACAAATCCACACAGGTCCACTCCAGAATCTAGTGGAAAGCTTTCCCAGAAGAGTGGAGGTTATTACAACAGCAAAGGGGGACTACATCTGGAATGGGATGTTCAAAAATCTGGGGGCTGTGATTGATATTTATTCCTATATTCGAGTGACGGGACCTTTAGATTTTCAGTATTCCTTCTTTGTCTGTTTTGGTATTATTGAAATATTTCCTGGTAAAAATATGAAGCAAAGCATTTAAACTCACAAACTTTTGCAATTTTGAAATGGCAGTCCGTGCAGGATTATACTTAGCAAAATATACTTGATTTTACTCCTGCTTTTCTCAACATTTGAAATTCAACTTGCAGAGTATTTTATGCTTTTAAAAAAAAATAGTTTTGTCTTTCCCAGTGATGTTTGTTGCTAAATGCATCCTTTTAGTTGTGCTCATGTTTGACATACCTGAATCAAAGAGGGCTTTGACTGAACGCATGTTGTGATGACGTCACATGACGCATCTTGGCCCAAACCAGCGGTAATTTTGAAAAGTTTCAGGGTCCTCAGAATATTGTGGAGTTGGCTTGATTTTTGCATTCATTTGTGTGATCGCAAAATCCTGGAGGGACTGAAATGAAAGCATGTCGGCGGCGAAGCAGTATGTTATTGTCATTATCACTAATATAGTTTTATTTTTTGTTTTTAACATATCCATCAAATTGTAGTACTGGAGTTCAGCTCTGTGTGTTATTCAATTTATCCAAAGGTGATGGGGTCTCCACTCCCCCATGCCTAAATTCATCCCTTGGCTGTGCTCCAAAAATCCTTAGGAAGCAGCACTTCAATTTTCTTTGAGGGATTTGGGGAACATATTTCCATCTTTAAATGCTCATTTATCCCCACCCCCCTGCTTTTTGTACTTTCCCAATACACAACCTCAGATATATTACAGGCTTTCATCGCAGCATCATTAGTATGATTATCCCAACATTATGCACCTAAATGTGAAGACTTTCATGTTACTTTACTGTATTTCCCTAGTGTGACTAATCCCTTTACTATCTTAAATTAAACCCTGTCTGGAAAGCAGCTGTGTTATATCTAGGGCTCTTTATTACCAGTGTATTAGTCATCAAATCTACACTGTATATGTATGTGGACTATGGAGTTTAGAGACAGATGACATTGCATTTTTTTTTTAGTCTGCAACCTGTTTTTGGAGCTTTTGGTGGTCTAGAGCTAGTGCCTTTGAAGCTTATGGTTCTTCCATACACAGATAATGGATATTGACCAGACTTGCTGGTAATGGTGAGCAAGTTCAAACAAAACTTCAGTGTAAAAACGGCATTTCCTCTTCACTTTCTCTTCTCTTACTTGAAAAGCTAGTGTTCAATCAGAAGAGATGGCCTGAATAAAGTAGCCCTTTTTAAATCAGGTTTTGTGTGTGTGTGTGTGTGTGTGTGTGTGTGTGTGTGTAGGATCCCGGGCGAGATGAGAGCCGGTCCCTGCAGCAGCAGCTGAAAGAGAGAGATGAGTTGATCCTGCTTCTGCAGACTGAGCTGGTGAGATAAGTCAAACCCTCATACACATCACCTCCATTTTCTCAGCCAAGATGCCTATAGTTTTCTCACAGGCAACCAAGATTAGCATGCTACAGCTTCATGCTTGCTTTACTTAATTCGTTTTTTGTTGGCGCTACATAATTAGGTGGTGCTAAGGCTATAAATAATGGATGGTGTGGATGTCTAGCTGGTGTCTGCTTCTCTTTCCTGAAACTGCAGTTATAGAAAGTTATGCAGATGCTCGAGAGCACTCCAGTTTGCTCTGGAAATATTTTGTCACGAGCTCACTCACTGCATTGTGAACCAGGCACCATATGTTCACTACCACTCACTATAGCAAACACACCATTCCTTGTCCTAACCGCAAGAGGATAGATGCTGGAAGGAGAAATATGACAGCTCCTGCTCAAATTTATGGGCTGGCAATGTGGAGAGGAAATGAAAAGATGCTAGCGAAAGAAAGGGGGCTCGAATAAAACTGTAGAGGGCAGTCAAGAGGCTATAAATGCGAGAGGACAAATGAAGAATAATACTTGAGCCATAACGTGAAAGGCCGTCGTAATGATTTTCTACCTGCTAAATTGATATTCGTCAGATTGATTTGTGGAGGTGATTTCAAAAGAACCCTTAAAAGCACATCAAATTTTAAACGCCATTGTTCTGTCCTATTGATGGGGTAAAGTGAAGGATGGTTGGTTGAATCGCATTGTGGAATCTTTATTACTCTGTCATTATAGTATTGCTATTAGATTGATTTGCTTACTTGTGCATAGCAAGATAGATTATTTATATGTTTATGTGCAGGTTTTGTATAAGTTTTGTATAACTGTCATGGTGGCATGCTGTTTTAGGTAGAAGAACTTTACATAATCAGTGGTGTTCAGGCTGCGGAGTTTTCTTGTAGTTTTTTCTTGCTTATGTTCTATTGATGCGTTTTTACATTTACTTTTCCGTCTTGAAAGGTCACCTTCTCTTTTCTCATGCAAACAAGTGTCTCTGGGAGCGTAGTACTAGGCTATATCTGTTTGCACATCTCAAACAAGAGCAACCCAATCTCTCAAATCCCTCAAGACAAAACACGACTGAGTTTATTTAAAATCTATTGGCTGCATATGCCTATGCTTTAATGTTTCCTTACCACTGTCCTTGTTAAACCATGTTTATTCAGAATGTACATGCCTCAGGACTGTGATCAGTATATCACTTGGAATATTGCTGTATTTATTTATTTTTTCTTTTAAAGAACATAATTCTGCAGCCAGAAGATCTTTCTAGACTATGAACACACCATGTTCAAACTGGCACCCTACTGTGCAGACTTGCCTGGATCATTTTTATAATGTCTTTCTGAGGCTATTAGCAATTTTCTTTTCTGCACCACATTGATTTTTTTATTCATTTATATTATTCATGCATTCAGCTAGGGGATTTGAAATCAAGCCTTTTCATATTTCCAAATTTAAACAAGTAATTAGATGTCACATGTAGAACAGAACTGTAACATGACTACTAATGGAACTCTCGAGTGTAATGTTGTATTATGTGCGTGCATGTTTTGTAGGAAGCTGCCCGTTCTGCACAGAAACCCCTTTGCCAAAAAACTGACAAAACAACCCAGACTGATCCCCCAGCCCCAGAGGTGAGTACCCATTACCCAACCATAATAGAACTCTTAACGGTTCCTTTAAACTCTTGACTACATTGAACACGGTCGGGTTTTTTTAATTTATTTTTTATTGAATTCAGGTCTACTTGTCCTGTTTTTATTTATTTATTTTATTTATTTATCTATCTATTTATTTATTTATTTATTTGGCCATGGTGGAGCAGCAATGTGACTGTAATCCAGGCAGTGCATGTTCAGGTTCAGATAGTGCTGCCGAATCGAACACTTTCTCAGCAGAAAGCAGTTTCAAGTCATTTAAATCATAAAGCTCTGACACAGCGTTTTCTAGGATGTTCTTTCAAGAAAGCATTTTTGCAAAGTCGTCATGCAGCATGCGGCGAAGCACAAAGCTGTATAATTTACAGATATTAGGATATCAGACAAATTTTGAAACTTCTTTTCAAGTAGCCTGTGATCAGTGTAGAACCTCAGTGTGTCTACTCAGCCGTTAACACCAGGCACCTGGAAAACTATGGGATTAAATTTGGGCCAAAAGATTTGAATGTAACTTTTATGTAATCATGGTTTATGAATGCGCTGTCAGCCTTTGCGTTTATACTCCACATGTTTGTGGTCGCCATTCCAGTGCAAACCTGTCGTGTGTGCGGGGATTATCAGCGATTGGCTCTCATAGGCTACTGAGATTTGGATAGACAGCTCCCTGAGCAGGAACTAGAGACTTCAGTGGTTTGAATTTTGGAGAGCGTTCTGGATATGGTTCTCTGTATAGTTATAGTGTTTGTACTTGGTAGTGGAAATTACTTACTTACTTAATCAGTATAGTAGTTTATAATTAATATTTGAGTAATATCATTCGAGCTCTCAGGAGCAGCACAGAGCATCGTTGTCATCATCATCCTCCTCCTCACCTGGACACTCGAGCTGTCGATCCAAATCTCACTAGCTAATAATAGTAAATCACTGTTAAGCCCCGCCCCCACACATGAGGTTTGTGCTGGTATGGCGACCGTAAACTTGTGGAGTGTAAATGAAAACTTTGAAAGCATAAACTAAAAACTCTGGCAACGCATTCATAAACCATGATTAGTGAAAACGAAGCTTAGAAAACTGTTAACAAAAAGCTGTTTATTTGAAAACTGTGTTACATTTTTCCCACAGTGTTCACTGTTTTCAGTTTCCATGTTTTTTTATTTTTAATTTATTGTTTCTCATTGTATGTATTTGTTTGTCTTTTGAAAAGGTACATTCAATACTTTTGGCCCAAATCTAATCCCATGGAAAATATTTCTAAAAGGTATATTAGGATGTGTGTTCCGTTTTGACAAAAAAAATTTCTGACAAACGTTGAGTGATGTCTATCGAGTTGTAAATGACTTTGGGGGTTATCATATCTATACTTTAGAAAACGTGAAGTGCATAATCACAAGCCTAGTACAAGTTCTACTAGCTTTCTTCTTTCTTCCCTTAGTGTTCTTGTTGCATTTTACCTTCGGCATTGTAATGCAGTGTGAAAATGACTCGCAATATTATCATGGTTTTTTATTTATTTATTTATTTATTTTTTTTTAGCTCTACTCCCCTCATTCAGAATCACTTTTAGACATGCTCCTATGGAGATGAATGTCACCCCCTCTCCTTTACCTCAAATATTTCCAGCCTCTCTAGACTTTATAGCTTTGTATTATGCATAATGTGCTTCTCTGATGTGAATGCAAATGACTTTTATTCTAATTGGTTTACAATCCACACTGTTAACACAACATAAATTGGCTCCCCAAGTCATCAGGCTTTTATCTCTCATATCATCTCTAAAAGAGCCAGAGAAAGATGAGATATTATAAGGAGTGCACAGTTATACAATAGATAAACAGCATTTAAAAAAAAAAAAAAATTTTAAATCTGTGAGCTAAGACCTTTTTTCACTACGATGTCAAGAAGGAATGTGGAAGTAGAGTGGGCGGATAAAAATGTGGATCATCTGCTTGTCTCAGATGAACCAGAGGTGGATCAAGGAGCAAAACGCGAACCATACAACTCTCTCACACACACAAGACCCTCACACAACCTATCTGCTATCCACACCCTCATCACTTCTCATGCTTAGCAAGCATGAGAGAAGGGAAGTTGCACTTCCGCACTCCTCACTATGTAGACTACACCGCTATATAGGTTACTTCATTGAGGACACACAGACATCAGAAAGTGTGTCTACAAGTAGGTCAGCTATTTCTAAGGCTGCTTTGACTTGAGGAGGTCATCACTATTTTTCCTCTTTATCCTTAGTTCTCTATTTATTTTTTTTTCTGGAGCACCCCGCCTTTCTCCTACTGAGCTAATTAGCTGAAGCAGGAACGATAGCAAGGGTTTCATGTCCTCACTCGAGCCATAGAGCAGCAAAATAAACGGGCTGGTCACATTTGTAAGCATCAGCCACACACGTATTCAGTAGCCACAGCAAAGTCTTCTCGACGTGTCAAGAAACACTGGCCAGGTGGCCAGACTCCAGACTGAGCCACTCATGCCAGCTTGTCTATTTCCATCTTGTCCACAGTTTGCACATCAATATGATATTCCGTGTTACTTGTGAAGCATGACACTCCTCTTCATAAGATTTCCCCACAGACATGAACTGGTCATAACTTGGCTCTGAAATTGTAGCACTAAGTGTGGATACTTAGAAGACCATAGCATCTTGAACTTGAAAGGAATCCATTCTTTAAAGGAATATTATGATAACCTGAATTATCTTTGCTTTTTCGATTAGAACTGATTAGAAATTGTGAACATTGTTCATTGTACATACCCAGTCCATGCAGTCTATTCACGAGCACTCTGCTGAGTGGTATGATGAGCGGTAGTGATTATCTACCCAGCGCACACAGCGGTTTAACCCACCTGTTCACACGGACACGATTAGAAATGCTGCTATTTCACACAGCTATTTAGCTAGGGCAGTTATTGAAGTGAAAGATGTGGGGTAAAGTAGTGAAACTTTGAGCTCTTTCTGGCTATCATGAAGAAAACCTTTCACAGCTAAATGCCCCCACACCCATAAATACCCTCACAACTTAATCTAATTTCAAAAAATAGGAACAATCACACAGAGTTTGCTGAGCACATTTTATACCTGAATGAGTACAGGATGGGCTTTGCAAAATTGTGAAAGAAAGCATCATTCCAAGCGTGATTGTCTGCAGTGTCCAGCGCGCACACAGCAGTTTAACCCACACCATTCACATTGACATGATCAGAACTGCTGGTATTTCAGGCAGCTAGCTAGCTAGGGCAGTTATTTAAGTGAAAGACGTGGGGTAAAGCAGTGAAACTTTGTGCTCTTTCTGGCTGTCATGAAGAAAACCTTTCACAGCTAAATACCTCACACCCACATATTAATTAGAGGTAGTGATTTCTTTGCCTTAACTGGGAAGAAGAATGGCTAAAGCATTTGGCTGTTATCTAGAAATGGTCAGCTAGAGAGGGAAACAGATTCTCAGCAAGAGGAAATGTTGAATTGGTCATGCTGAGAGATGTTTACTAAACCTAAATGGGGAAAACTCCACCTGCTGCTTCCCTTCTTCTCTGCTTGTGGTTATATATATTTTTGCTGTTTGGTGGCTTAAGCCTGTGGACCTCTATTTAAAATGATAAATGCTTAAGAGCCCATTTACTTTATCAGTCCTCACTTCATGACACAGATATGAATTTTTTTATGCATTACTTTACATTTTTCACACAGCTCCCCTCCTAGCCATAAATCTTATGCCATAAATGACAGATCATTAAATGTTTGAATATTTATCCCATATGCAACGCCCCCTCCAGTCAAAACGAATCGTTCTGATTGTGGCCTCGACAGTTCAATCTATACTAGCTGGAGGTGGTGGGAAGAAATCGATCAATGATCATCTTTGTTGCTTCAAGAAACCTGCTGATGGAATAGCAGTGGACATGTACGGCTATGCCGTGTTTGAGACCTTTCGTCCATCCAGCTGAGAATCTTTTCGTCCATCCAGCTGAGAATCTTTTCGTCATGCTTCGTGTTGACCTGCCTCACTGTCTCTTAAGTATTAAAAAAACAAAAAACCTTTTCATTGCTTACCGTGGGCACTGAGGAGGTCTTTGTGCTTAGAGACTGAAGCTGAGGCCTATCTGATCTTTTGAATTGCACTCACAGAGATTATGCTTAGAGCGCTGTTTAAGCATTTTATTCTGTATCAAAACTGTACAGAATTTCAATTAGAGGTATACATTTTTTTTTTAAATAAAATTTTTACCCTCTGCATGTAGGAGCTTTTGTCCTATCTCTGCAGACACCCTTAATGGGACATTTTTAGGTGAATGAGCAATTTCACAGTCTACCTTGCAGCTCTTAATTCACAATTTTATATGACTTCATGCATCAGACTGGTGCAGAGGCAGAGACCTACGCTAAGGCCACCTGTCTTGTCTCCAGCATCTTCCCTCTCCTCCAGCTGTGCCAATCTGCATGTTCGTATTCACATGTGGAACGGTGAATATTACTGCTCCCAAGAGCAAATGGGTCTTTGTAATTGTTTGTTGTGACTCTGTTGTGAACCTTTTAGGAGTTTAATTGTCTCTGTGTGAAGCATCTCATAGAGTACAGGGGTACAGTGGACATTTTTTGGATTAACAGGACTGGTAGTGCAGGAGAGGTGATGTTGCTCGAGAGAATACATGGGAAAAAGCATGAGTTTTGTGATGGATTGTTTAATTATTCATGTTTTAAGTTTATATAGCACCCTTCTGCTACTTAGGGCTGCTTTCCAAAGCATGTAACACAAAGTATCTTAAAAAATAGCTTATGACAAAGAAAAAGAAGAGAAATGGTTTCAACTGAGATTTGAAAGGAGTAATAGAAGTGCAGTCACAGAGCGATTAGGGTAAGCCATGGCACTAAATGACCTTCCATCCCCTAATGAAAGCCTGGTGTGGGAAACTGCAGTCTGCTGCCAGAGGACTTGAGGGAGCAAGATGGGATGTAAAGGAAAGATAGGCAGGACTGTGAAGGACTTTGAAAGTAGATTGCGTTGAATACCGGAAGATAAGGGTAGCCAATGTAACTGATGCAGCACGGGAGTAATACGAACAAATCGCCTGGTGAGAGTTGGTACTCAAGCTATTGAACGTATTCAAGTTTGTTCAGAGTTTTTGCTGATATCCCAATAAACAAGTGCATTTCAATAATTAACACAAGAGCTAATGAGCAAATGCTTAGCATCTCTGATATTTAAGAAAGGGCAGATTTAGTGAGAAATGAATTGTGATGCCCAAGTGAAAGTGGAGTCAAGAAGAGCATCAAGATTCCTGACAACCTGTGCAGATTTATTATACACCATTAATGTCAGCAGGCAGACTTGCATGCAAACCTCTATTGCTGGAATGAATGGGGGAACATAAAGTTGAGGTATGTGGTTGAATTTGCATTTACAGTACATGTCATCAGCAGAACAATGAACGATTGTAATTCGTTCTGTATATGATAAAGAGGAGAGGACTGAGAACTGAGCCTTGAGGCACCCCTTGATTGACAGGTGAGGTAGATGATTTATCTGAAGTAATGAACTGTGTTCAGTTGAAAAGCTGTTTACAATATAAAAAGCCACAGTGAGATCAAGGAGAAGAAGAATGTTCAGTGGACCAGCATCAACAGACAGTAGGAGCACTTTTTTCCATCACTCACAATTGGCAAGAGAAGTTGTGCCAAGCCCAGGTTTCTTCACGACAGGTGTAACAGCAGCCGTACACTTATCAATCGAGCAGCAGGAGTAGAGCTGACAGAAGCATAAGCTTTAAGATTGAAGGTAGGAACAGAGTCGAGCTCACAGAATGAAGAGATAGATTTAGTACAGAGTTCTGAGACAGACATGGAATCTGCAGCACAGAGCTTGGTGAACAAATTGCCTTCAGACTGTGAAGGGTAGCAGAGGGGAGATGTTTGTCGATATTGCTAAATTTATTCTTAAAAAGCTCTAGAAAAGCTTGACAAGTGTTCAGCAGTACTGGGTATAGTTGATACAATGGGTTTGGGGGGATTGATAATGGTCATAAATTGTGATCTGGACTTGGAGCTAACACGGGCTGTGATTATGAGTAGCACAAGCAACCCATACTTAAATATACAGGGAATATAAAGCTGTGCCCAGTTTTTATATAAAGGTGTTCAAGATGTCTGCCAATGGCCTTAATTACTCATAGCTTAGAACTGAGCCATGGTGAAAGAGCGTGTGGCTATAACCAGCCTGGACTTTAATAGGGTATAATTATTGACTGTGTTGGAAATGACATTGTTATTATGTGAAACCATGGACACTAAAGTGCAGAAAAGTCAGGAAGAAATGAACAAAAGACTTAATATGAAGATATGTGTTGTTGTAAACTAATGTTACGTTTTACAACTATGAAAATGGAGGGAAAACGTAAAAAATGGATGTAATTACTAAATGGGTAAATCCAATGTATTTTTGTTAAACCTCTCGAGTCCAAGCTGAAAGTCTACTCTTTGGTCACATCTTGATTGCTTCATTTCAAATCCATTGTTGAGGGGTACATTGGCAAAATTACAAAAAGGACAACCATGTCACTGTCCAAGTACTTATGGACCCAGCTGTATTGCCAATACATTGCTGCCTCAGTAGTTCTAGTTGGTGTATGTGTGTGTGTGTGTGTGTGTGTGTGTGTGTATATATATATATATATATATATATATATATATATATATATATATATATATATATATATGAGAGAGAGAGAGATATGCAGCATATACATTTACATGTAGTTTATAAAATAGCACTTGATCATCCTGGTAGTTAGCATTTTTATTCTAATTGTGCACACGTTTTAGTTGAGCCATAGCATGCTAAATCGAGGTTGTAAAAGCATAATATTTGCAAAGAATGTAGGCCATTTTATCAAGCTTTTAGTCATAGCCATATTATAGTTATATCAAGCTGTCAGACTGCGGTGCTGGACTTTATTCTGTCCCTCACTTGAGCCAGTATGGCACAAGAAAAAGTCCAAAGTAAGAATTGTGCACAACCAAGGCACATTTCAGACAAACTGTCTTTTTGGGTTTGTTTGGTGGGTTTAAGGATTCACCTGTACAGTGCTCTGACCGTGATCATAATGTGGATGTATGAGTGAACTGTTTATCAATCTTGCTCCAAAGATACGTTGTGTGCTTTAACTTCCAGGGCCACGCTTGTGCCTTGTCTCGCAGTTAACCGTGTGAGTTCTTCCCACAACCATGTGGTGCTTCATACAAAGCATTCCATACAACCGTGGCTCAGAGAACTATACACCGTTACTTCCTCACTGATGCTTCTGGATTCTTGCCTGCTTTTTCGAGACGTCTACATCTTGTCTTTTTTGCTCAGCCCATCCAATTCATGCCTGCCGAGCTTTATCTCTCTCTCTCTCTCTCTCTCTCTCTCGGTCTCTCTCTCACTCTCTCTCTCTCTCTCTCTCTCTCTCTCTCTCTCTCTCTCTGTAGCTGTCATGGGAAATATATTTCCCATCTCCCATCTAATTCCCATATATTTCCCCTTGTTGCTCTTGTATGCATGTGTATAGTCTCGGCTTTAACAATCAGTAATGGTACTTAACAAATTACAGCTTCAAGTGTGGCCTTTTTATGCCGTATCTCCTGACATTAGATGGAGTTCTTGATCTGTCCTTCAAAGAACAGACATTTCCAGTTTAAACGCTTAAAGCCAGCTTCACATTTATTTTGTATTTAATCCCCCAGAAGTGCTGCTTCAAAGATGAAGGGAAAACTCAGAGAACCACATACATTTACTGCCCTTGTGTAGGCATAAGTATATTGAATGATAATCCACGCAGACAGAGGCATGAGAATGGCAACTCTCTGCCCAAAGCGTCTGGATTGGGAAGATGAAAGCGGCATGTTTATTCAGGAGGAGGAGCTGGTTGCAGGAAGGCAGAAGGCCGTACATGCTTTGATCCACTTTTTACTTTTTTTCTTTCTTTCTTTTTTTTTAAACTGATGTATGCAAAACACATGAATATGTAGTGTACACTGAATGATACCAAAATTGCAAACAAAGTGTATGATTTACTTCGAAGTAATTTTTTATTAAATAATCTTCTCCTCTATATTTATTTCTTTATTTTTTTGGTCTAAGTTGGGTATGCCCCTGTGGGATACTTCTTGGAAATGGATAATTTAGTGCAGATTATCAAAGATGGAAAGTTGTGCTCATGGACACACACATTGTGCTCATGGAAATGAGATTGTTTCCTTCAAGCTTCACAGCATAGTTTAGTAAAGCACTAATTTGGTACCTAATCTACTTACATGCATGGTAGGAATTACATGTGGCACATTGTTCCTTTCAGAAAATACAATAATACAAAGATTTCAAAATCATAGAATTTGGTTTATTTTTGTGCTCTTCATGATTGCCATTCCTGGGAGTTCTGCACACGGCTGTTGACAAGTGAGTGAACGTTTTCAAGTGTGTCTCACGCAGTAATGAAGTGCTGATCTGCGCCACTATGATTTGGATAAAGCATTGGAGTATGGCCAGACAGCAGGCAGGCGGTAGCAGCTAATGAGACAGCATCCCTCAGGAAGGTGCGTGGGCTCCAAGCAACCACTGCCGTTCCTTAGGTCCCATAGCTTTGGCCTTATGGCTGTATCCATCTTGTCTCATCCAGCACACCATCATCAGCTGGAGAGGATCTGTCTGCCTCTGCCTTTTTCTTAGTTTTATCTTTGAAATTTTTTTCTCGGGCAGGAGAGTAGGAAGGTGAGGCTCTTGGAAGAAGAAGCTTGGAGTGGGGGAGAGAGAGAACACTTGATGATGAGGCGTGTATTTTTAAATGCTTATGGACTTAATAGTGAGATGGATAGACATGAAAGCATAAAGGGACTTGAAGAAGGGGTGCGAGTGTGTGTTATAATAATGCAGTCTTTCTAAATGTTATTGGAGAGTATGGCGAGATAGATGCGCTTTTTAAGCGCAGAAGTGTGCACCTCTAGGCCCGTCATTAACACAGTGCTCCATCTGGGCTTAGTGCTAAGGCATCATCAGGTGTGATGCCAAACATGTGTGGGTGATTGTGTGAAAACATGAAGCAGCAGGCAGGTTGGAGGACACTCGTGTTTTTTTTTTTTTTTTTTTTTTTTTTTTTTTTTTTTTAAATGAAGTGTCATGCCAGTTGATTAAGTAGTTCTTCAGGGATGAATGTTAAGTGCATTTTTCCTAGCCCCTAATATATGCTGTCCTTTTGAAAATGTCATTGTTTGTGTAATCATGCAATATCTCTTGTATGGTTATGCTCACACTGTAGCCTCGCTTTACTTTAATAACTTTGTCAGGGTAATGACTCCAGCCCAAAATGAGCATCAGAAATATTAAGTCCCGGTACACTTGTCTGGCTGCAGGCTGGGCTGTGGGGTATTTAGATATTAGTGGAAGGTGTGTGCCGCACACTCTCTGTCTCTCTCTTGTCCCTCAATTCTTCCCCTCAAGGGCCAATGTGTGACAGAATGCACAGGCGACACCTCACCAGGGACAGATGGCTGGGAGAGGCAAGAACATTGTGGCAAGAATCTAATAAAGAATTATATCATCAATGACACCAATCTTAGTGTTTATTCTTGGTTGTGGCCTCGAGTCTTTTTTATTTATTTTGTTGTTTTTTGTAGGTTGGTGTACAGTTTTATATGTACAGTATCAACAGAAACATTGCACTCCTTGTCTTTTAATCTACGTGTTGCACAGACATTTGATTTTGAAGTGCTTAGATTTACGAATGTTTAAGAATAACTAATCAGATCAACAGTTAGTATTACTGAGCATTTAAGTTGCCCACGTAAGACCTCTCCGCTGTTATATACCTGCCTCACCGGGGAAGGTGAAGGCTAACACATTCTTTGCTCCAAAACACATGAAACCAGCCACTACATTGTTTCGAATTTCTGCTCATGCTGCATCACAGGGCAGCATATCACACTCAGAGGAAAGCGCAATATGTCCTCTTTTGCATGAGCTCACAGATGCCCATGATTGGCTAGTGCTGCGATGATTGACAGGGGAGAGAGGGTATGCAGTCCCTTCCACCCAGACAGCACAGCCAATTTTGCTTTCTTGGCTTCCAGTCATGGATTGCTGCAGCATCATCGGGATTCAAACTTGCGACAGTAGAGCGTTTTCTTTTCCCACTCGGGAGCACACATTACTGAACATTTACATTTTTTTTAGTTTACTTTCTTACTTTCCTCCCTATGAAATTCTTGGCCTCTGGCATTTGATAGTGTAGTCATGTCTGTGTGTACTCCAGATGTCAGTGAAAACATCCATTTGCTTGAATGGATTTTTCAACAGTTAAAGAAATAATTACATTCCCCAGTTTTACTAAATGCTACAGATGACCATTTTCAGTTGTTTCAAGTCCCCTTACCACTGCCACCCCCCACCCCTAAGGTGTTTTATTTTTTCTCTGCACTCAGTACCTCTAAATACATTTTGCAGCATGAATCACTCTCCCACCTACTGGTTCCTTAAGCATCTGCTGGTTCACTCCCCCCCAAGATATCTTAAACAGTGTTCAGAATCTCCTCTTTCTTCAAAGAACACCTTTTCTGTTCCATGTTGATTAGATTTGTTGAGCCTATACTATAGTGTAATGTAATTTTTCCTACCTAACACGGCACTGATTTAAAACAGTCTGTATTTGTAAATAATTGAAACTGTTTATCTGTTCTAATTTGGTAACAATTTAACAATGCCTCGGTGGGCTTGCTTCAACCAAACACCATAATTGACTCTTTGGTGACATTAGACCATTCATCTTTAAGTCATGTGGCATACTGCAGTTGTTGTCTGACTGCTAATGATCTGTTCCTGAATATAAAGCACATTTGATACTTGTAAAGAATTATGTAAGGAAAAAATATCCAAGCCGCAGTATGTTATGATGATGAATAGCCACAGTAGTAAAACAGATTATTGTAAACACAATTAATAAATAAATAAATTCATAAATACAGCTCATTTTAATGTGCTTTGTAGGAAGTGTTTTTCCCCTCCTTAACAGTCCTGAAATGTTAATCTGTACACCTGTTTTTCTTGATCTTCCCTTGATGCACTGTTTGAATTCTAAGGTATCATTATATCTGCATAACGACACACCATTCCAGTTTGTCTCACCATGTACACCTTTTGTTCTCCTTTCACTTCATTTTATATTCAGTTTTTATTCGTGTTTTGCATGCATCATGTTCATCTTTCTGTTTCTTGTTGTGTTCTCTTGTCCCTCCCTCATCCTTCCTTGTGGGCGCAGTGAGCAACACGAGGCTGTGATGGAGGCAGAATGCAGGTAGGGGGTATCTCTGTATGAAGCAGGCCTGTCTGACTCTAATCAAAGTCAGGTCGCTTTTCTCCGCCAATCTTCACCCTGGTTAATTAAGGGAAACAGCAGAGCTTTTGAAATTGCATCATCGAATAATATAATTGCTTAACTGCTGCGGCGCTCCTTCTGAAATTAAAGTGATTGTTGGGTCGTAATCTTATCTGTAATCTTAATCGGGGGGCATGTTGATTATGTGGTGTCTTTTCATCAATGCTTACCAAATCTATAGCCGTTTTCCTACGAAATTATGCCGTCTTTTTGTTAATGTTTGTTCCCGTGTGGCACTGTTTTTAATTCTACTTGCCTCTAGGTTGCATGTAGACTTTTAGCACTTATTACACAAATACAAATCAAGACATGGACTGAACAGGACAATAAACGATAACAGCGAGGAGAAATGGAAGCGGGTTTATAGTGGAGAATATATTTAGGCAGTTATATAAATTCCTACTTTGTATGTAATGTGGAGGAATTTGAAGGAAGAAAAAAAAAATACCACCACAAACACAGTCAAGCAACCCAGTAGAAAGCAGAAAATGGAGATGGGATGCAAATCACACCAGTCACCCCCCATTAGCTCTGTGGGTGCCGAGTAGGTGTTTTAATGTGAGTAAAAATTGAAGTCCTGCTGTTCTGCCTTTCTCAGTGCCATTGCTTTGTGTTAGATTTTGGGTGGTAGCGTGAAAGTCTGTCATTTGTTAACGTTCTGTATATGTAGTAGATAAAGGAGTTAAACAGTAGTGTATTGTGGTGTACTGTGAATCTTTTTTTGTGTGTGATTTGAGCATAGCCTGATGTTTTATTAGGTGGAAGGGCATGTAAGGTAAACCAAGATTATGTACCAAAAGCTACAGACCGACATCTGTTTCATTAATTCAGAAAGAGGTTAGAGAGCCTTGCAGGTGTGAACTTTATAGAGCGGTGCCAGGATTCGGACTCTGTTGATCCATTGCGTGTACAGTGCAAAAGTCTTATTGCACTGCAGAGAGTACTTTATGATCTCTGGACGTACTCCCACTTACAAAGCTCAAGGGCACACATAATGGAAATATGTTATTGATATCAGAAAGCCTGTGCTCTCATAGGTTTTTGCTGGACAAATTTGGGTACTTCAGACAAACTTTCGAAACATTTGTCATGATGTTATAATAATTCTCACGACATTGAATTTACTGACATGTGAGTTGACGACAGAGATATTATATTTATATTATTTAACTTCAAATATTACCGTTTCAGAGGAAATGATGAATACCTGTACTACCTCAAATGTGTTTTTTTTTTTTTTTTTAAATTATAATTTCACACATTTATTAATTATTTTAGATACTTCAGAATGTAAAATTGAAGTACAGTGTTAAAGGATCACATTCACGTTAGTTTCGTGTATTATTGTTTCTGTTTTTAGTTTCAACTTAATGACCATTGTGGTTTTGCATGATTCAGTTTGACCCCAGGTATAGTAAACACTAATTCTGTTACTTTAGTAATGACAAGTTCATTGATGCAAATTATATTATAAACATTTTTGGTTATATTATTATTATTATTATTATTATTAGATTGATTCATTCATTTGCAGTCAAGAACCTGTGTTTAGAACATGTTCTTCATTGAGCCTGTATCAGATGTTTCAGTATCTGGTTTCTTAGATATGGTTGGCTACAGGTGGAAAAGCAGAGTATGTTTGGTTGATGGATTAAATTTTGCGAAGAGACTGGGAGATTGATGTATTATTAAGCAGCCTCCAGGCCACTGTCTATTATTGGAGTTGTTGGTTCAGGCTTGTAACAGTCAGCGCTCAGCCAGAGAGGATGTGTACTTTTGTTGTGGGATGACATTGTAGTTTATTCCACAGCAGTGAAAAAGTACCCATATAAATATTTCAGAAGACACTGAAAGAAATAATTGGTTTCATATTTGTTTTAGGACAACTTGAACCGCAATCAGATCTGCTGCCCTCAGTGTACAGGGCAAAAAAAAATCCCTTTCTTAGCCAAAAGATCCAGCAAAATAGACTTTACCACTATTGTCCGTATAGCAGTTGAACTGAAACCATTATTTCGTCCTGATTAGATTAATTAAATGATTGATATCAACATTTGGCCTCTATGTGGAGCAGAGAAAAAAAAATATAATTTGTACAGGATAAAGGTACTTGCATTAAAATAATTAATAATTAAGTTGTCATTATGGAATAATGGGTCATTTAGTAATTAGACCTAATTCACAGCATTTAATCAGATCTGATGGAAATCATGTGTTGCAAGCACTAATTAATTCTAGATTAATAAACCACTTTTCTGTATTGCTTGAAATTTCTAAATGTCTGCATGCTGCTCTTTTGCAGACATTAAAGCACTGCTGGGCTTTGATATGATCCAAAGCATTATAAGATCAATATCTTAGCTGAAGTATACAGATGATCTTTCAGCATTGTGTAATCTCTCTCTTTGTGTTTATAGCAGGGATAGCATTTTCCATTAGTTATCTGCTTCACTTCTTTTTTTATTTTTATTTATTAGGGCCCGAGCACCAGAGGTGCAGGCCGAGAGTGGCCTTCACAGAAGGTGCAAAGCCCTATTGTTTTTGGCGTGTTTATTGTTATTATTATTTTATTTAGCGAAAATGAATTAAATTTGGCATACGCATCATACCTGGCGAAAATTAAAACATGATGTAGTGAATAGGCTTGGCTGTGGAATTTTGAATTTTCTCAGAGGAGCACAAGATTTGGTATGGTCTTTGCACTCATCATGTAGGGCAAGGTTCAGTTGGTAGTGCCTGACTCCGCCCAAAAGGAGTTCAGTCATGTTGGCTAGAATGTTGGGTTTTCAAACATTCCCATGGTGTATTGAGAGGCTTACAATTTCTATTTCTGTTTGGACAGCTTTTCATTTGGTGTTGCAGTTTAGCATAGGTGTGCCTCCTGACACCACCTATGTTTTGGATGCAAATTTAACACCCTTGTAATGCGCACAATGTCAGGGAAATTTGGCGTACTCATCACATTTGCCCAGATTTTATAATTCTTTGGTCATTTCTTTTAAGTTTTGGCCAGTTGACTCCATAGCACCCTCTTACATTTCTGAATTAGTTTATTGTTGTGGTTGCCACAAAGTTTCTTTTATATTTACGAATTTTGGTGGAGACATTGTCTACATCATGTCGGACAAATTTCCCATTGGCTTGTATTAGCTCCCCGCCAAGAGGAAGTCGGCCATTTTGAAAGTTTCATGTGTCTTTATAAAATTTTAACAAACTTTTTCATACTCCTTCTACAAAGATAATAACTTGAAATGTAATTATTATAAACTCCAGACATATGCGATTATAAATTGCAAAGGAATAGTGGATATCTTAAACGAGGATGTAATGGTGGGCAATAGGTTTGCTTGACCCACAGCACTAAATCAGATTCAGAGGTTTTAATGGTAAGGAGACAGTTGGTTTGACAGTCATGAAATGAGTTAGTCAGAGCATGAATGTCATCATTGTACAAATTTTTTACATTGGTTTGCGTGACTCCGCCCAACAAAGTTGGCCAATTTTGGTATTTTTTCTATATTTTTCAGAAATTCTTTCATACTCCTAGAGAGTTCAGAGGATTTCCTTTAAATTTGGTTGGAATAAACTTCAGGTATATGATTATAAATTGCCAAGGAATAGTGGATTTCTCAAATGAGGACATAACTGATTTGCATGAGACGCCACACCTAAAAAGGAGGACATAACTTGATGATATTTGGTTTGATCAGCCTCAATTTGTGCATGACTACTAATGTGTCACTCCTGATTACAATAATGTGACAATTATGAGTCCTTGTTATAGTGCCACCTAGACTGAAACTCTTATATTGCACTGTAAAGAGTTTATATGGGTTTACCATATGGATTCATGTTGATTTACTAGAGGGTTTGTCTGATTTGCTTGACAAATAGTCACGTAAACCTAGAAAATTAAGGTGGAAGATTAATTTGTTTTGGGTTCTGTGATTTAAGGTGTTGTCATTGCCATAAATGATACCATGCTAAATAGGAAGTGTGAATAATTCTGTGCTGGTTTGAATGATGGGCTTCAAACTTCAAGTAGTTACTCAATAGCAAGTCCTGATTACATCCATTTGACTTGCATGCTTTTAGTTGTAGCATCATCTATATGGAAAAGTAGGGGCACTGCACTTTGATATACCTGTATGAGGTTTGTTTGATTTACTTGCAATTTGCCTGCATCAATGTGTTGACACAGTCTGTTTGTGTGTCAAATTTTCCTGCATGGGTGCTTCAGGCAGAAATGGCATGGCATACACATGAAGCCAAATAGAGTTGAAAATATAGGTAACATGTAGATGCTGAAAGAGAAAGAGCACAAAGATATAGTTTGTAAATCCACTTGTGGTGAGAGCCTATATTTGTAAAGGTGTAGTTGAGGCTAGTAGGCACATTTTCTACTGTGTTACAGGATGTAATGACAAACTGGAACTGTGTAGAACTTTGTGCTGTTTTGAAGGAAGTCTTATATTAACTTGTTTATTGAATAGACATTGTCAATCATGCCCATTTGGATAGCATAGAATATAATAATGGTGGTGTCTATTTAAAAGGAGTGTAATGCATGCAAACATAGGTCTTTAGCAGATTTGTTGGACATTTATTTAACAAAAAGTAGAGAGAATAGTGAATATGTAATTAAAGAGAGAGTCGATTTGTAAATCAAGGTTGTTACGGTGGATTCCTAATGTAATGACAAACACAAAGCTTTGCTTGGAGCTTTGGCTTAGCTGTCAGGATGATGTGTGATGTGGATTTTGTGCTTTTAGTTATAGCGCCACCTATATGAAAAACTAGGTGCACTGCACTTTGTAGTAACTTGTAGCTACAAAAGTCAATCCTGGTCATACACATTCACTTTACTATATATTTATAGTTAAAAAATTATTGACATTTCATTTAATGTGATATTAATTCACCAAACCTTGTTTCATCAGCCACATGTGGAACATAAGTTCACCTACAAAAATGTATTTCAAGTATCCCATTTAGTTGGCCCTAAGGTCAGCTATTGTGTGACCGTGTCTGTATCAACAAGTGTCTCTTTGTGCATTTTTGGGTACGCACAACTTTCACTGTCATGCACACCATTACAAAGTCATGTGTATTCATGTGCGTTCAGCTTGTTTGTTAGGATGTATCAGATCAAAATAAGTCAAATCGGAACAAGTTACTAGCAAAGCTCTGATGCCATTAATACATTTCTGTAACACAGTCTTGCCTGCCAAAATATTTAATTATCTTAGCTTTACTAATATAATAACAAATCTATGAGCAAAAACCTTAGTGTTAATTCTACAATAGCCATTTAAGTCAAAAGCTCACCGTGAAACTAAGGCGCCAGTTTCTTCTTCACCGGGGCCTGATGTCAATCTTCACCATTACAATTTGGCACCACACTATTCATATCATATTTTCACTGCGAAGGCCCTTCGTCCCCCGTGACAGGCGGACCTCTCATTAAATATTGCTTGTATTTAAGGTATATATACTTATCATAAAAAAATGCTACAGCTGTTCTTTTTTGTTTTATTTTTTATTTAAATTCAGTCTCTGTTTGGTTTTCCCTCTAAGTCTGCCCAGGCCACATCAGCATTTTTGTGAGCATTTGAAGGACCATAATCTAAGGCTATTCCTTTTAACATTAACTATTCTATCAGTTAACACCAGTCAACCGTTTTCACACTTCCCTATTTATGAATGTTAAAGCCTAAGTAGAAGCATTTCAGAACTTCCAGTGAGGCAGCAAATACATCTTGCAATCATTGCAGCATCCCTAAATGCACATATAATTCAAGCAAACATCCCTGACTTTCACTCATTTCCCACCGATATGCTTTTGAGAGAGAAATGGCTTTACTAGGATAAGGATGAGCAGCACAAGTGTATGTAGCCAGAATTTTAAAAAATCTGACTTCTTGAAAACCACTGGTTGTAAATGTCAGAAACATGGGACTATACCCATTCGATTTAAATGGACAGATAAAACATCTGTTATCCAGTGAAATGTTTTAGACAAACTCAGAAAAGATAGCGGTGTATAGATCCATGACTATGCAGCTGTTCCTCCTCCAGATAGGTGAACATTTGTACATTATAATGCGAAAAGTATGTGGACACTCATCCATCACACCCATATGTGCTTTTTGAACATTCCATTCCAAAGTTGACATGGCTTTTACTGCTATAACAGCCTCCACTCTTCTGGGAAGGCTTTCCACTAGGTTTTCACCTTGGCTTTGCTCATTCAGCCACAAAAGCATTGCTGAGGTAAAGTGATGTGTTGTGAGAAGGTGTGGCACTCATTTGGCATTCAAATTGATCCCAAACATGTTTGGTGGGGTTGAGGACAGGGCTCTGTGCAGGACACTCAAGTTTTTCCATGTCAGCCTTGGCACACCAAGTCTTTATGGAAGGTTATAAGTTTAAATCCCAGTACCACCAAGCTGTCACTGCTGGGCCCTTACTCCTCAACTGCTCAGTTGTATAAATGAGATGAATGTTAGCTGCTCTGGATAAGGCCCTCTGCCAAATGCCGTAAATGTCATGTTGGAATATGTTTGGGCCACTTAGTTCCAGTAAAAGGAGTTCTTACAGCATACAAAAGCATTCTTTACAACTGTGTGTTTTCAACATTTTGGGGAATTCTCACATGGGTGTGCTCAGGCAGGTATCCAAAAACTTTTGGCCGTATATTGTAAATATGTTATAAATACTATCAAATGACAATTTTTTATCACACCCTGATTGTTGTGAATGGTAGCTGGTAGCTAGCTAGTTTGTTGGTGCGGTGTTCATTAGCTACTGCAATGAATGACTTAAACAAATGAGGTAGCTGTGTAAAAAGTGTGAAAAATGTAGATATTTATTGCTTACCTTAATCCTGAATATACTGTGATTAGTTTGGACTCACTGCATCCCATTCATTTCAGTAACATACAATGTTCACTGTGGCAACCGAAACTCTACTGTTCATTACCACAACATATCACTTTTCTAGGAATAAGAAAGGGGTAATAGAAACTATTTAAGAAGAACTCACATTGGCTTATTTCTGCTAAGAGCATGTTCATAGTCTCCCATATCTCTCGTCTCCATCGACATTTTTCCCTCCAACCTATTTCTATGTCTCTACACTGGGCGATACATTTCAGGATTTGTAGTCAGTGACTGAATCACACTAAAGGCCAACACAGAGCATTTTCTGAATAATTTGTAGATACTGGTCTGACGTGCATTTAAATACAGCAGATACAGTACAGTGCTGTGAAAAAGTATTTGCCCTATCCTAATTTCTTCTGTTTTTGTGTATACAGTGTCCTCCACTAATATTGGCACCTTTGGTAAATATGAGCAAAGAAGGCTGTGAAAATTTGTATTTATTGTTTAACCTTTTTGATCTTTTGTTAAAAAAAAATCACAAAAATTGTCTCATGGATATCAGACAATTGCAAACACAACACAGGTTTATGAAAAAAAATCTTTGTCAAATATTGGTGTGCAACAATTATTGGCACCCTTTTAATCAATACATTGTGCTACCTCCCTTTGCCAAGATAAATGCTCTGAGTCTTCTCCTATAATGCCTGATGAGGTTGGAGAATACATGGCAAGGGATCTGAGACCATTCCTCCATACAGAATCTCTCCAGATCCTTCAAATTTAGAGGTCCATGCTGGTGGACTCTCCTCTTCAGTTCATCCCACAGATTTTCCATGGGTTTCAAGTCAGGGGACTGGAATGGCCATGGCAGGAACTTGATTTTGTGGTCAGTAAACCATTTTTGTCTTGATTTTGATGTATGTTTTGGATGCTGGAAGATCCAGCCATGGCCCATTTTAAGCTTTCTGGCAGAAGCAGTCAGGTTTTCATTTAATATATGTTGATATTTGATAGTCCATGTATCCTCAGAAAATGTCCAGGTCCTCTGGCAGAAAAACAGCCTCAAAACATTAAAGAGCCACCACCATATTTAACCGTGAGCATGAGGTACTTTTCATATGGCTACCTTTCTGTGTGCGCCAAAACCACGTCTGGTGTTTATTGCCAAAAATCTCTATTTTGGTTTCATCTGACCATAGAACCCGATCCCATTAGAAGTTCCAGTAGTGTCTGGCAAACTGAAGACGCTTGAGTGACCTTTGATTGTAGTTTTGGAGACTTTCTGACCCCAAGACGAAACTAACTTCTGCAATTCTCCAGCAGTGATCCTTGGAGATTCTTTGGCTACTCGAACCATCTTCTTCACAGTGTGTTGAGACAATATTGACACATGTCCTCTTCCAGGTTGATTCATAACATTTCCAGTTGACTGGAACTTCTTTATTATTGCCCTGATGGTGGAAATGGGCATGTTCAATCCTTCTGCTATTTTCTTATAGCCACTTCCCATTTTGTGAAGCTCAACAGCCTTTTGCCGCACATCACAGCTATATTCCTTGGACTTACCCATTGTTATGAATGACTAAGGGAATTTGTCCTATGCCACCAGGAAGTCATAGTGTACTAAAAAACTGTCAAATATCAATGGGAATATACATCAAATATATTTATCGTATATGAATTCATAGGGCTGCACACCTATATTTAACAGATATATTTTTTAGATAAACCTGTGTTGTGTTTGCAGTTGTTTGATATCCATGAGAGTGGAGTATATATATATTTTTAACAAAAGATCAAAAGGTTTAACAATAAAGAATTTTTCACAGCCTTCTTTGCTCATATTTACTAAGGGTGCCAATTTTAGTGGAGGGCAATTTATCTCATACTAAATTGTTTCAAAGGCAACCTGAGTAAACACAAAATACAGTTTTTAAATGATAATGTTATTTATTGAAGCAAAACAATTATCCATTACCAACTGGGCCTGTGGAAAATGTATTTGCCCCCCCATTAGTTACTATTTCCCCAAATCTATGAAGCTGCATTCATAATGGGGTTCAGCTGGATGGGGTTCTTGCATCAATAAAGGTCACTGTTCATGACTCCACTATCAGAAAGACACTGGACATAAATGACATCCATGGAAGAGTGGCGAGGTGAAAACCACTGCTAACCCAGAAGAACATTAAGGCTCCTCTGAAATTTGCCAAAACAGACCTTGATGATCCTCAAAACTTTTGGGAGAATGCTCTGTGGATTGAGTCGAAAGTGGAACTGTTTGGAAGACAGGGGTCCCTTTACACCTGGCGTAAACCAAACACAGAATTCCACAAAAAGAACACCACACCTACGTTCAAGCATGGTGGAGGAAGTGTGATGGTGTGGAGATGCTTTGCTGATTCAGGGCCTGGGCAACTTGCAATTATTGAGGAAAACATGAATTCTGCTCTCTACCAGAAAAACCTAAAGGAGAATGTTCAGTCCATAAATTGAAACTCAAGCGCAATTGATTTATGCAGCAAGACAAAGATCCAAAGCGTAGGAGTAAGTCCTAGTCCTAGAAGTAAGTGAAAGACCAATCTCCAGGTATTGGAAGAGTTTGCTTGCAGTTATTGCTGCTAAAGGTGGCACAAACAGATTTAAATTTTAAGGGGGCAATTACTTTTTCACTTTGGTGATAGATGTTGGACAACTGTTTTTGCTTCAGTTTAAAAAAAAAAAAACTGTATTGTGTGTTTACTCAGGTTGCCTTTGTTTTATGTTGTATTTCGTTTGACGATTTAAAACTACTTAGTATGAGATATAAACAAAACCAGAAGAAATCAGGATGAAAAATACTTTTTCACAGCACTATAGGCCTTGATTTTAGTTGGCTTTTCAGCCTTGTGAGTTGCAAGCCTCTGCAGGCTATACATGTACAGAACGTGGGTGCTGAGTACGTTACAGGTCTAGATGGTCTGAAAATCTTGAATAGTGGGTACTACAGGCTGGTAAAATATTTGTTTTTGAAAATTTGTGCTAGATTAGGCTAGATTTTGACACCTGTGCTCTACGTACTTCCTTCTTTCATAGGTATCATTTCATATTTCAGAGAAGGTTAAAACAATATTGCATTCAGAAAAAGCACAAAAAAACCCATTCATTCATTTATTCACTTGTGTTCAATAAGTGTTTTATCCTGGTCAGGATCATTGTGGATCCGTATCTTCTCCTGAGAGCTCTGTGCACAAGGCAGAAATGCACCCTAAATGGGACACACTGTCGGGCAGCAAACAAAAACTTTAGTCTTAATTTGGAATCTATGGTACTTAGTAACTTTCAGCAGTTGGTTTTTACAAAATTGTTGAGATCAGTTCATCTGAACTAAGAGCAGCTCAAACACCACACTGCAGCGAGGGAACTCTGTTCACTTCATTTCAATCTTAACAATCATAACCCTGACTTAATTTGCTTTTAGCCCAAATGAACCCTCCTGTCTATTATTTGCCAGTTGTGACACAGAGTCAGTGCCCAGTGATGCTGCAAACAACCTGAGACATGGGTGAATGCCTGTGCTGGATGCAGGTTTAAACCCCACAGCCATGATCAAGCTGAGATCTCAGACCCATAACGCTGCGCCGGTTTGACAGTCACACTCAACTTCCCCGCTTCCATTTTTACTTAACTGTACAGCGAGCTGTGACCTGCTTACACCACCGCTTACCCTGATGATTAAACAGCATCGTGAATTAGTCTGTGGCACTTTCAATTGTCAAACGAATTCTTTTATCATTCCTTCATTATTTTGTCCCGAGTGTTTAGAAGACAGTTTGATTTCTTTTGTCATGCAATATTGCGAGGCTTGCTAAGAATGTGCGGCTCCAAATTTGCAATCCAAACTGGCAGTCATTTGTCGAACATACGTGCCGCTCCCTCCGTATTATTGTTCTGTTTGCCAGAATGTTGTGAGCCCTGTCATTTACAAGGCAGCTGTCACAAAGATACACACTCACTCAATCTGTACCAATTTATATTTTGATCAGTCTGTATTGTAGTGGATTTGTTAAGTTAGGAGCGAAGGCTAGAAACGGCACAGACAGGGTACACTATCGGAGTGTTGAAAGCTTGCCATCCATTGAGGCCGGTCTTTACTTTGATTGAGATAAATGTAGTTGTCTTTCCCTTTTCAGGTTGGCTGGAGTGAAGTCCATTTTATCCAGTGCACTGAAAGGGCCCTTGTGTCAGAGATTCCTTTTACTTACAGCTATGGCTATACCTGAAACTCACAATCACTTTCGATTGGGTCCATTAAGGACTGTGTGTTATTTCCTGTTTTATTTTGTCCATAACAACAACTGCAGGGAGCAATTAGATTCTTCTTAACTCTTTGAGTACACCAGGGTATTTGTAGCATCAAACAAATCAAGAACTCATTAGGTCTGACTGACATAAGAGGGTGGGGGAGGAATCTGGAACAAAGCTGATCTGCAGTACTTATGTGATTTACTGACTAGAATGCATTGATGTTTTTTTTGGAACATCTTAATTGAATACCGCTGCAATCAGCATATTCATCAAAAGAGAGATTCGAGCGTTGTTCGTCTTTGAGAATAGGCTGGATTTAGAAATTAATTAGAGCTCCATTATCCTCTGGACTACAGATTGCAGCATGAGTATGATAGGAGAAGAGATTTGTGTGTGTGTGTGTGTGTGTGAGAGAGAGAGAGAGAGAGAGAGAGAGAGAGAGAGAGAAAGAAAGAGAAAGAAAGAAAGAAAGAGACAAGCTTGAGGCACAGAGGGATGTGACAGGGATCACAGCTCTCTTAGACCTCTTTTTTTCCTGACAGGGTCAGTTCAGAGCTGCTACATTCTGAAACACATCTACCAGTGACTCACAGTCAGCCAGTTCTTTTCCCCAGTAATATCAAACGAAAATATAACACATTATATGTGTAAGGCAGCAGTATGTGGGTGTGTAATCCCATATATTATCCATGTAGTGCATCACATATAGAACTTTTAAAGAGAAATGATTAACATGCTAGTAGGCTTTGCTGTACGTGGTATATTAAACTATTTTTACTCAATTTAGCAGCTTAAATACAATGACTGGGTGGCAAAATGTGTTCGGGAGGACTGTATAACACTGTTACATTTGTCTTGACTTAATTCAAAAGTATCTGAAAGTCTGGACCTTTATGGACATATATGAAATGCAAGGCCTCTGCAGCACACTGACGATTTGGAGAGTGTTTGGACGGTGCATCCTTTAAAGCAGATATCCTGTATCAGTGTCATTATTCACATTTAGTATAACCTATAAGCTGATTGGGTAGGCGGGGGTGGACTGTTGGCATCATATTTTCAAAGGGTTCTTAACGTCCTAAAAGAGTTCTAGCATGAAGCCATTTCTGATCCGGAAGCACTTTAGCCGTGTCTCGATATGCGTTCGTGTCCTTGTGTACTCGTTCTACGTCATCATCCACCGCCAGAGTTCAATTCCAATACTCCAGAACACAAGTAAACGGGATAAAATTACCCGGATGTGTTCTTGATATCAAGGATGCATCAGATGCAAATTTGTGAACACCGAACCAGCTTGGAACCCCAGAAGTCATTGCGGCAAAACAATGATGTATGATGAACACCTGACCCATAACTAAGTTTTAACATCCTTTTTAATGACAGTAACCTAAATATGCATCTAAAAAGGATGATTTTGTGATCTGATTTAGATTGAGATATATATGAGGTTGTTGAAAAGTCAAATTTATCCCTCAGAAGTATTTTAATTAATCTTCCATCCTGAGATAACGGTAAAACATGTTAGCTTAGATTTTAGTTAACGTGAGGTCGCAGTTGCAAACAGTGGGCTTACTACATAAAACATGCTTAATGAACTTTTGTATAGTCAGCCATTTAACAGTAAATCTATTAACCAGCTGAAACATATTACGTAGGGAGCACTGAAAAGACGACAACCCTGTCCCACTACTAGAAATGCACTGGGATGGTCAATTGTGCAACAGGAAGATTGTTGCACATCTCAGTTCTCAAAAAGATGTGTCCAGTATGTGTCTAGAGTATGTCCTCTTGTCCGTCATCGATCGTTCTTCCAAGGTAGCCTGGCAAGACCGGTCTTTGCATTCTTAGAACTGAGAAACAGCCTTTGATATAGGATTTGACATAGAACCTTTGAACAGTCCTACAGATTGACAGCTAAAGAACCCTTAAGGGGTTGAGATTTGAGCTTTTTTTTTTTTTGAGCTACAATTGGAGTATACTTGTAACTTGTCCATCAGGCACTGATTTTATTAGCTTTTAGTCAATCTGATTTTTAGTGATTAGTAAATGTGAGTGCTAAAATGTAATCAAGTAGGTTTCAAATGTAAATGAGGGAATCTGATTAAACACTACTAGAATGTTTAACAACAGATTAGAAATCATACTAAATCAAACAACTCATTCGCTGTGCATGATGATTGTGGACAGTTATGTCAAGAAATCAATAAAAGGGCAGATTATAAAATAGATTTAAAAACTTTATTTATGTCGTTATGCTGAGATGACTCAAAGTGCATATTGTTGTTACATAAATATGTTAAATCTGTACATTTAACCATTGAATGTGTGTGAATGTATGGGTATATGTTGGTGTCTCGGTGCACCTGCTGAGCCTGGCCCAGCGTCCAGGGATGATGTTACGTATCCATCACTGTTTAGTGGCATGCCCTCTGTGCCAGCCAAGGGACTTGCTCCTGTTTACCGCTGCCCTCCTCACCCACTAGTGGACAGATTCAGGACATTTCGAGTTCATTAGTCAAGCTAAAGTAGGACAGGTGCAGTCTGAACATCCTCCTTCCTTCTCTGGTTCTGAATTTACTGAGGTAGCATCAGTGTATGTGTGAAATTTATGAATTCTTTGGACCCTCCACGCATGCTTTCTTTCAGTTGGAGATGAATGATCTGTCAGCAAATTGGCTTCTGCTCTTTGCTTTTCCTTTTGCCATACACTTTAGAATTTTTCATCTCTTGGACGCTGAGAGGATCCCTGGCCCTCTGAATCGGATCTAACCCAGTTTACCCCAGCATAATTGGGAGAAAAGGCAACAACATGAACATTAATTCAATGGTCCTGTCTAGTCTACACATTCCGAATTGCCGAATAGGAATATTTTGCCACAGCAAAACTGAACAGCACAAATTTCCTATAGTTTTTCAAGATCGGGCAGACCACCCACAAAGGTTTCATATGATGTGCACCTCAGACAAATTCAGATTGCAGGCATGGCAGGAAACATGCTGGCACCAGTACACACCCACTCACACACACACACACTCGCACACACACAAAACCACACACACACAAAGGTCAAATGTATTCATGTAACTTCTTTACACTGCAATATGTAGTTGAGTAATGTCAACATAAAAGTTTTAGTCAAATTTTAGAATCTGTCCTTTCTTTTGCTTGTCTGTTGATATCGACAAACACTCCAAGTTTAATCTATTCTCTGTTCCTCTAATTTGCACGGTACTCTAATGTATCATATTACTGTTCAGTGTTATTCCCTAAGGATGGGTAGACTTTGGTAGGCATGGTTTGGCTTCTATACTATAAAATATGTAGGTCTTTTTGTATTGTCGCAGTTTTCTACCGGCTAGTCACGGAGTTGGGAGTTGAATATTTTAAGCCAGGAAACTTGGGAAAGCGTTAGAGTGGGAGTGCCGTCTCTAGCCATGCTAATCATTCATGCTGTTATATGACACAATTGTTTAGGCTGTATTAGTGAGAAATATGGATATACTCAGTATTATACAGTTAATCAGTTGAAAAGGAACATGTAGTTTAATTTCAGACGGGGTAGCAATATTAAAATGTTGCTTTGGTTGCATACTTTGCTTTAAATTATTAATATTTATGGTTACATAAGTATCATCGCCCACCACCGGATTATGAGCTGCCGCCTTCTTTTTTTTTTTCTTGCTTTCACTTTGTCCCTGCTTCTCTATGGGATGTCACTATCTATAGTACTTGCAATTAATATGGGCTTTTGTGGACCGCGATTGACGTGTGCATCAGAGGTAGACCCTGGCTGGAAATTCCCTAAGGCAAGGTAGACGTGTGCCAGCCAATGCCGGTACAGACGACCTTTCCTTCATTCACTCCATTGCTCAGAGCCACATGACATGTACCAACTACACTCAAGGGTCCTGTGAAGGACACACTGTTCCCCTCATCCTCTCTTTGTATTTCTGTATACTTTATTTCATGGTGAACAATTGGAGAATGAGAATACCTCCAAAAGCTTGCTGTATCAGACTGTCAAATAATTCATATTCTTCTGATCAAAGGAAGAAGATAACCACATGTCACCTCATTACAGAAATACCCAGGCACGAGCCAGCAAACTAAAAATAAGACGTTTGATGTATCCTCGGACACTGTAAAGGGAATGAGTGTCTGCGATGGATGGAGATAGGTACACCTATACCTGTAGTGATAATGCTTTAGCTTGTCCTAAAGAAAGGGAGTCTCTCTAGAGGATACACTGGTGTGAAAAATGAGTTGTGATAAACTAGGCAAGCCCTCCAGTGCTCTTAGGGGGGGGGGAGAGAGAGAGACCTGGCTGAGCTTCTGATAGCAAAGCCTCTCCAGTGACTTGGTCGTCCACAGATGCAAAGCTAAGGACAGACGCACAGCTGTGATTTTAATCCTAGTCCAAAACCATGACGCTAAATAATTAAAACATTTGGGAAATCTTAAAAAAATAAAACATTCATTCATTCATCTTCAGTTTATCCTGGTCACTGTCATGGTGTATCTGAAGCCTATGCTGGGAAGTGTGAAGCAGGAATACATGATGCAGGGACGCCTGTCCAGTGCAGGGCACTATGCACACACATTCATACACAGGGGACAATTTAGTGTCACCAATCCACCTGCTGGCATGATTTTGGGAGGTGGTAGGAAACTGGAAAACCCAGTAGAAACCCACATGAACACAAGAACACGTGAAAGTCTGCATAGACAGGAACCCGAGCTCAGGATCGAACCAGGAAGCCTTGAGCTGTGAAGTGGCAACGGTACCCACTGCACCACTGTGCCACTCCCAAATAAATAAATGTAAGGAATTAATGAATGTAAGGCTATGAACAGTTGATGTTTTGTGTCTGTGAAAGCTTTAATAATTCAAATACTAATTGCCTTATTAAAAATTAATTGCAGAATTTTCTTCTGTAAACCTTGACTGTGCAAAAAAGTTTCTTTGGAATGCAGTAGCTAGCACCAGGCTTGCTCTCAAAAATGCATTGCCTCCTTCATACTGTTGACTCAGTAAACGAGTGCTGCTCCATTTGTTGACATTAGGCCTTGTTTAGTGGGAGGTCATCTGAATCCGCACAGTGGGTCAGCGAGAAAGATACGCAGGCTGGTAAGCCTTTGTATCCTTGTGTTGTTTTTGCACATAAATGTCCGTAGCCAAGTGCAGTAATAACAGCTGCGAGAGGGTGACTGCTCTGCTCTCCATACACTAGCACCCAAGCAAATGGAAGTGAGCCAAGCCGTGCTACACTAACATCACAGCCTGAGGACACTCAGGCATTTGGCGCCGTGTTTCATGTTTTACCTCTGCCTGCAAATTATACAATGTGCCAGGTTGCTGGTGGGACATGCATCTCTGAATGCTTTGGCTTATTTTGTATTGCTGCAATGAGAAAGCGCTGCCTGCAATAGCTTTGCCTGTTGGCATAAAAAAAAAAATGCAATTGTTTGTTGAGGATGATGTGGCACCCAGCTGCGTTTCTTCCACTGCTTTGTAATTTGTCATTTTTGCTTGTAAAATCCCGCTTGGCAACATTGTGTGGTTCATTTTTGTGACATGATCCTTAGAACACACTTCTCTCACCATAGTGGAGCTGACAGGCCTTAAAAACAGGCTTCATCAGCCTGAGAAGACACACATCAGTGTGTGAGGAAACTCAATGTATAGTGCTTTTATCTGCATCTCTCCTCTTTTCTTTTTGATAAACATATCCCCTATTGTCTTTCCAGTGCCTGTCCTGTCGGAGAGAGAACAAGACAAGCACTGTAGAGCACCTTATCTTCCCACAAAGCTGATGGCTATTTGAGGGTGGCAGTAGTAGGAGGAAGGGCTTTGATGTTCACTCTTCTACACCGAATTTTCAAATCAAAGCGCCATCAGGTCTCCGTGAAAAACAAGCCTGGCTGAAATCCATTTTTGTCATTCCATCCTTATACAGTGCCTTGGAGATGTATTCCAGTCCCCCACCACCACCACAAATTTGCACTTTCCACATTTTATGCTGATACAACATGGAACTGAAGTGGACTTAATTGCGATTATATGTCATGGGTCTAGCCCAGATTGGCCCATACTTTTAAAGGGATGTGGGGGGTTCAGTTTTGTTTGTAATTCTATGTACAAAAAAAAATAAATAAAAAAAATCATTATTAAAATGTGGAAAGAATATGGCACAACCATGCCTAGAGGAAGCCATTTATCAAAAGTCAGTGACTGGGTAAGGAGGACATTAGTCAGAAAAGCAATCCAGAGGCCAACTATGAAGGAGCTGGAGTGATCCACAGCTCAGACAGGAGAAGGTGTTCACAGGTTAGCCATAGCCTGAAGTGAAAGTTTCAATGTATTACCCTATCATAAAATGTTCCAAGTGTAACACTGTTTTGAGAGCTAAGAACCTTTAATTATCCAACGAACCATCAAAGATCCTCTGAAGAACACTTTTTAAAAACAAAACAAAAAAAACAACTACAATGTATGCCACATATTGTGGCAGGTGTAACACCCCTGACACACACATACATATATTGTTGTCATTCCATTGTTATTCTCACACTGCTTTACTTTTATGTTCCTCTCAATTTTTACCCTCAAAATCTTTTTGATATCTCTGCCATTTAGCTTGCTTCCCACCCTTACATCTCTTTGTACTCTTCCTGTGCTAAAATAAGGTGTCATAATGCATCAAGATGTGGTTCATTGTCAGATACACCACTGACTTAACCGTCGGTTCATGAACATTCCACTCCAGTGAACGTAAAAAAAAAACCCACACCTCTGATGAATGATCTGCTCAGATACCTGGTGGGAGACATTTAGGTGCTCCAGAAAGAGTGAAAATTCCATTGCTGGAGACCTGCAGTGACCCTCGTGTTGAAATGAAATATAATTCTAGGTATGACTAATAAAGCCAACTGTTTATGCAGGGGCTCAATGAAAAGGTTAGGCTGATTTGAGATATCACTGTGTGTCCTTTCAAAATAAAACAAGAATATTTATATTGCTTTCAGGTGTCGTAATTTAAAATATCACAAAGTAGAGGTCTAATTTCAAAGGGCACGAAATAACATGCTGTTACCAAGGTGGCAGCAGGAAGTCCGAACTGTTTATCTCAACTCACAAGCACAGATCTTGTTTTTGGATTAAGATTGCACGAGGAAAGGATTTAAGGGACATTTAAAGAGGGTTTATTATTGGGGTGTGGATGGCAGTAGCTTCAGACACCAAGACTGTTGAATTACCAAGTGTTGCAATGGAACAGTAACAAAATAATTTATTTTAGACATTTAGATGTATGGGAAAGATAGTAAATGGTGTTGGAAATTGACACATTCAGTGACTGAGTTGCTCATGTGGGATGTGAGATATGCAAAGAAAACATAATAGAGCAACTGTTCTTCAGGCTGGCATGCTGGTAGAGTAGATACCATTGCTTCCTCACAGCTCAAGCATCCCTGGTTCAATCCTATCCTTCAGTTAATATCTGTGGTGTTGTTTTTTCCCACATTTCTTCTGGTTTCCTGCTAAATCCTGAAAAAAACATGCCGTTAGGTGGATTGGCTTGACTGTGCTAAATTGTCCGTAGTTGTGACTGTGTGTGTGTGTGTGTGTGTGTGATGCACTGAAATAGATCGGTGTCCCATCCAGGATATTTTCACAGCTGTACTCCCAACTCACTCCCATTGTTCACTGGATAGAGGAAGAAGAATAAATGAATACATGAATAAATGAACGACCTGGATGAGATCAGACTGTTGCTAAGTACGTGTTGATATCAAGCATTAGAATGGGGGGAAAAAAATGTGATTTCAGTGACTGGTGTGGATGTTTTTTGCCGGACGGACTGGTTTGAGTATTTTAGAAAATGTCGATCTCCTTGCATGTTCATGTACAACAGCGTATATGAATTTGCCCAGACTGGTGTGCAAAACAAAAAACATCCAGTTAGAGGCAGTTGTGCAGTCAGAATGCCTTTGCTGATGAGAGAGGTCAGAGTAGAATGGCCAGACTAGTTCAAGCTGACAAGAAGGCTACAGTGACTCCAATAACTAGTCATTGCAACCGTGTTGAGCAGAAAAGCAATATGTGACAGATATAATCTTGTGGGGACATTTGGCTGATTTCCTTTTGGTTTGGCTTAAGGTTAGAGGTTATGTTTAGGTGTAGCTTTAATTAGCTGACTTAACAAGTACGTCAATCTAAGGTCCTCACAAACGTAGTAAGACAAACGTGTGTATATGTGTGTTAAATAAAAGGAACAGTTGTTGACACTAGTTTAAAGCAGAATCATAAATAAGAACCGAAATTTTTACTTCCTCCCAATACAAAACCATTGTCCCTGCGGCAGACACGGTCTATTTGTTCATGTGTGCGATGGCAGGTTAAAAAGCGGCCTTTGGCCTGAGCATATGATTGTAGGGTCTTTGAGTACACAGTGTAGCCTGTGGGAGTTTTCCATACTCTCTCCTTCTCTCCGTCAGCTCTTCGATCAGCCGAAGATGCGGCCGCTTCACAGCGTTAGCCGTCTTGCTCTGCAGCAGCCACGGGCGGACTGTGTCTCTTGCCTCCATGCTGCCTGAGCAGACGCCTACTCTGCCTCTGACATTTGGGAGACACTGATAAAAGATAGGTGGCTACTGTGCTCCAAACTGGAGCTAATGGTTTTATTTCCTACTTGTCTCAGTGAAAACACAGATGAAAGAGTATTTTATCATTTAAAGGAGGCCTGGAAAATCGTCTAAACCTGACAGTGTGAGGTCTTTTGATGCGTTTAAAGTGAAATAACTTGGCTCGGTGGATATCCTCTGGGTCACTGCTCAGAAGGTCAAGGTTTCAAGCTCCCACTGCTTGGCCCCGTGAGCATGCTTATTAACCTCCAAGGATGCTATATTGTTGCTGACCCTGTACCACTGTGTTTTGCAAACGACAGAATTTCACTGTGATGAATATGTGACAAGTAAATACTTTCTTCTTCTTTTTCTATAGTATTTAGTGGAATAATGCAAACGCTTGATCTCCCATGTCCAGTTATTGATCATGTATTAAGCCCAGTTTACAGCACAGGTTGATAATCACACATTTGCCAGGAAACAGTTTATTGTTTTCTATTCGTTGTCCTAAGTACTGGTTTGTGTGTCAACTCCTGCATCTTTATAAGCATGCGTATATGTACTTTATAGTGTGATGAACAACTAGGGTACTTCTCCATGCCCAGTGGGTGTAATCAGCCTGAGGGGCTTTTAGTAGAAGCATACAATTATCACCAGGCTGGTTTTTATTACAGCCTAATAAAGACACAAATGGATTAGGTTGTTAAATCACAGTGATTTACTCCATTCTCCTGTTTTCAACATCATGACTCTGCAGGTGTAGTGAGGGGTGGGTGTGTGTGTGTGTGTGTGTGTGTGTGTGTGTGTGTGTGTGTGTGTGTGTGTGTAGATTTCTGGCTTACTTCCAAATCTCAGATGCTTTTATGTCCCGGCTTTTGAGAGACTGAATGCTTGTGGAGGCATGTACTTGAGAAGGAGTTGAAAAGGAGTAAGCTGAAACTCAGTCCACATCCACACCTCTGCTGATCTCTGCTTTACCTTCTGCTATTTTACAAAACTTATGTCCTGGCCTGTGCACACACCCGCCTCTTCTTTTCTTGGTGTGCATAAAAGCTGTCCAGTTCTACCAGGCTGTAGAAATGCACTTTCTTTGGATTTTTTACCCTTGTCTGCTTTCGGTTCCGCTTAACGACTTTCTGATTTTCACATTAGTTAAGCACCATCACGTTTAATCAACTCTCTCCCTGAACCCAGGGAAAGAGTCGAATTTACACCCATTGCAGTTTATTTCATTGCATTTTAGCTGTAAACTCAGCTGGGATTACACGCTGAGTTGTGAGAGGTATTTAGTCAAAACATTGAAGCCTTTAGCTAATGGCTTAGTTTATAGGTGCTATGCTCATTAGCATCATAAGTAATGGGATGTGTGTAAGTGAGGCTGTGCTTTGTGTGGTGAAAAAAAATGAACAGGTGGCCTCATCTCTGCTGTGACTTTTTCTTTTTATTGTGTTATATCCCTGCTGTACACACTAGCTCTTCCACAAAGAGGCTCCAGTTGGTCAGAGAACATTTAAAGAGGTTCCAGGAACCTAAGCAAGTTTGATCAAGATGTCGTTGAATTAAGTGATCTAATTCGCTCTTGGTCAAAGTCTCAATTTGTTCTTTTGTTTCAATGTGTCATTCATTTAAATCAAAGCATGAGCAAAACTACTTTCCATGAACACCTTTAATTCCTTTTTCACGTTAGTTAAGAAGCATCATGTTTTGTCAGTTTCTTTGCCCTTAAATTTGCATTTACCAGCTAAATGTTCTGTCGTTGTAGTTTATTCATTTTCTTTTTGGATGCTGATGCAATGAAAAATTCATTTTCTAATGTACTCTTAATCAAAACCGTTTTTCCTGATTTAAAAAAAAAAAAAAAAAAAAAAAATTTCCCCTCTCTCTCAACAGGCTATCCATCCAAGTCGAGCCATAGGCAACAGCAGCATCAGCAGCATCAGCAGTCTTCCAAGGGAGCGAAGGGCAGCCCGATTGTCCAGTTGGGGAGAAGAGCGCCATAGTGGAGGAATAGTTACTCGGGATCCTTCTGCAGTCCAAAGGAGATCTGAACAAACATACTCGTCATCATCTGAGGCGACTACACCGCGAAAGCTAGAGCATCTGGGTCCCTCTCAGATTCCTCGCGCCGTGGTGAGCGGCAGCTCTTGTAGCCTCTCCTCAGACAGCGAGAGACTCGCCATGCCAAGGCCACACTCGTCATTCAGCGGGCGTCTGGGCCAGCCGCCACGTGGCCCGCTCTCTCTGCACATGTACAGCCGCAAGAACGTCTTCCTCCAGCACTCCCTCTACACGACTGAACTGCAGGCGCTCGGCCAGCAGGACGCTTGAAAACACACACCTACCATCACACACTTTAAATTAGACTTCTGCACTAATCATCAATCCCTCTGCCTCAGCAGCTGTTTGACCTCTGTACGGATTGGACAGCGCTCCATTCTAGTTTCTGCAGCTTTCTTAAAAAGGCCATCAATCCTGGACCCTGCTTGACTTGCACAGGTAGAGTTCAATACACAGCTGTGTGACAAGGCCAGTATGGCAGCATAGTGGGTCTGATGCCAGTTCACCAACCCACTGCTCACTGCTGAAATACTGACATGGGAAATCTTTTCTTTTCTTTTTTTTTCAAATTTTTAACTATGTTTTTGTTTTTATTTTAAATCTGTGTATTAGTGGTGCCAGTGATAATGTCTATCTGTGTGTATTTAAACTTTAAGCATCTCCACTTACCTCTGCTGATCGGCAAAGAAAAGAAAAAGAAACAAGTACCAGACTCGGTAGAACTGAAAGACAAGCACTCATGTGTCTTATATCAAATCCATCTGTGCTTAATGTCTATTGTGGTAAAGATCTGCGTGTATGGAATTGTACACATTTGTGATTTACCCACCAGCATCGTTTTTGCACCAACGAAAGTGGCCCGTTCACATGTTGCCAACTCGTATCCATTGCGGGATTTAAAGCTCTTGCTGCTAGCTGGATAGCTGGGAATTATTCTAACACTCATTAATCTTTACTAAACGCATGCTACTTTGCTACTTTTTTACATTGCGTAAACACACAAATCTAAACCGAGCCTTTTTTTTGTACAGTGGCTTAGAACTAGCTCTTTCAGTATTTTAATAGGAAGCAGTGGCAGCTTCTTGTGATCACTGCTGCCTCGTCTATAAATAGACAACAGGTGAGTTCATTTTACGCTCGACTCCCATGACTCTCAGACACAACTCTTCTTGTCCTACATGTGAGAACGGTCAACTCCCAATCCACCGATCCTCATATCTATAATAGATAAAGCACACTAAACTTCACTTCAGAAATTGTGCGTAAGAGCTACATTTAAGATATTTGTTTAAAAAATTTTTTTTTAAAAAGCATACACATTCTGTGATGACTTGGATAAATGTAAAACTATCTGTACACTCTGTACATGGAGCTTGGTAATATATATCATTTTTGTCTGATGTTGGGAAAGCTTTGCACTTCGGACCAATGAGCATCGAAGGGCATTCAAAGGGGAAGGAAACCCTGAAGAAACTCACTTCTATCTATCCAGCAGGTCTGCTCCCGGAGGTCTGCTGCTCCACTTACAGCAGTCTGCTGGGAACGACAGTGCGCTCGCTCTCTCTCTCTCTCTCTCTCTCTCTCCCTCCCTCCCTCCCTCCCCCCCTCTCTCTCTCCCTCCCCCTCTCTTTCTCGCTCTCCTCCTCTCTCTCTCTCTCTCTCTCTCTCTCTCTCTCTCTCTCTCTCTCTCTCTCTCTCTCTCTCTCTCTCTCTCCCCCTCTCTCTCAGCCCTACTTGTACAGCTCTGAGTGAGAGAGATTTAGCATGCTCTCACCATCACCTTGCTGTGATCTCAATATCATCCCTCTGTGAAACTGGAACATGCTTCTTACGCGATTTAAGAATGACCTTGCAAGAATGGTGGAGACTGCACTTCCCTTGAATGGTTGCTTTTAGTTATAGCAGAACGCCAACTCAAAATGCATGTTTGAAGAGACAAGCATCTACGTGATACTCAACCAATTTTCCCTTCAGCTATTAATTTGCGTGAACATTTCAAGGTAAACGCCATGACTGCAAAAACACAGGTACTTAATTAGTGAGTACGTGTGAGATGAGCAGAATAAATGGCACTTGATAAACATTAAGGGAAAAAAAAATCATTCATAAAACTGTATGTAGGAAACGCATCCTCCAAACTGACACTTTACGTCAACTAGATTAGGTATTTATTTTGCGCCTTATTTATTATGTGCGTTGTTGTGATATATCACTCGAAGGTCTTATTTTGTATGTGGAACTTTTGAAAACTGGCATCCTCATAAAGGATGTTCTCAATTTATTATGATTTATTAAGCTGCCGAAATAAAATGATCTGTAAATTATGTATTTTCCAAGATGTACAGGGTTCATTTAATAACAGCACTTTGAAAAAGTGATTTTAAACCATGATCAAGCTGAGAATTTAATAGAATTTGTTCCTGTACTTTTTCTCTCAACAGTGATTTTCAGAATGTTATGAATTACATTGAATGATTTTATATATATATATATATATATATATATATATATATATATATATATATATATATATATATATATATATATATATGAATGAAATTAAGGATAAATAAAAAATTCTCTGAACAATTTAAATTTTGCACCATTTGAATAATTGAATCAACCCAAGCTTTTGATTCAATGATACTTAAAATAATCTGTTTCTTTTGCCTCAGAATGTATCTATGTAATTTTCTTCTCAAGGCCACATATTTTTTCTGTATCCTTGTGCATTCTTAAGGCCAAGATTTGTTTGATTTTAAAACTTTGCTCCTTTTGTTCTTCAGTGGAGATGAATGTAATAGAAGCTTATTACAATAATTATCATCCTGCAAGACCTCGTGCAAGAATCATCACACACTGGCATCAAACAATGTTGTCTGATAATACAAACTGTACATGAGCAATTTCTTAACAGGGGCCAAAAAAAAAACCCAGAACAAATGTGCATTTAATTAAACTTATATGCCACATAAAGGTATTCTTAGTTAAAAATTACTGCTGCCATGTTTAAAAAAAATTGTTCATTTTATTACATTCATTAAGTTCAATAAAAGACTTATTGTTGGAAAGCAAATAAGCAAATAATCAACTTGACATTAACTCACTGCAAGAAAAGACATCGAGTGGAAATATCTTAAATATAGTCAAATTGATGTAATATTACTGATTATAAAACCTATTTAAACCTATTTCTAATCTTTTTACTCTTAAACTATTGGCAGATAATTTTGCTTCTTTCTTGATATAACCGCTTAAAATCCACTATTTCAAGCTTGAAATTAGTAGATTGTTTATTAAAACAGGTTTAATCATCTTAATCTAGGGTTATGGTGAATCCCAGATCCTATCCCAGGAGCACTGGGCCTGAGGTCGGAATGCAACTTGAATGGATTGTCAGGCCAACACAGGGCTCCATGCACCAGTATCCAAGCCATTTACTGGCATGTTTTGGGGAGTAAACTGGAAAACTCTGAAGGCACAAGGAGAACATAAGAAACGTTGCACAATCTGAAACTACCGATTTTTAAATTCAGAATCTAAACACAGTTCAAGCTCATGCTCAAGCACATCCGCACACACAGCCTTGGCTAAGAGGCCTGAAGGGGGAATTTACTGAACTGACTGGTAACATTTGACAGGCAAGATAATATCCCTGCTTGTGCTGATTGATTGGCTGGTAATGGACCACATAATTTGTTTTTCTCCTTCGCAGAATCAGTGGTGCCACAAAGATCAGAGTTTTTTAAATTTATTTTTTTTATCACTGAGCAGATATATTATTGACCCCTGGCAGAATGTGAGGAGGTCAATGCCAAATATCACAAAAAGGGATCCCTGTGCCCATTTTCATATAATGCTAGGTAGAAGTGTATTTATACAGTCAATGGGTGTTTAGCCTGCTTCAGCAGCAGCTGTTTGCTAGCTATTACTTTGACACTTCTTCCTTGCAAGTAAACATTATAAGAACCGTAGGGTAAATATATGACATTTCACTTGATAGCTTGAACCTATTAAATTGGATCCTTTTAGCTAGTTTGCTTCTGCCATTTTTCCCTGGTGCTGGGAAAGATGCTTGTTAGCTTTTTAAAATGTCTACAGTATATTGCTTATAGCATTGCTAGTAATTTATTGTGTTAGACTTTATGGCTCAGAGCGACATCTTTCCCTCTCAGTATCCATCCTTCCGCCCTTCAGCAGTTTGTATTCAGCCTCCTTGGCCCAAATTGAACTAGCCTGCTTTCATGGCTCGCAACTCTTCTCTCTTATTCATCCTATTAACGAGTTTGCCGACTAAAAGGAGGCCAGGGGGAGCTTTGAGGGAGCTGTAGAGAGAAAATCGCTGTGGTGGTGTTCTGCAGGGAAAGGAGCCGCTTTAGAATCTGCACTGATAATGAAGGCATGGGGTTTTGGATGCTAGGAGGTTTATCACTGGTGCCAAGTCTCACTGTATGGAGGAGTGTTTCTGCTGCTCAATAATTAACTGATCAGTGAATAAACAAACTGTGATAGACTGATGTCCCATTCAGGGTGTACTCCTTCCTTGCACCTTGTGTTCCTGGGATAGGCTCCAAATCCAACGTGACCTTGACCAGGACAAAGCAGTTACTGAAAATAAAGGAATGAATGAATAAACTTTCAGCACAAAATTTGACTCCACAGAAACAAACAGGTTGTTTTTTTCCATCTATATAGACTCCATTTAGTAGTTTTTTTAAATAAAGGATTTACACTACATGGCCAAAAGTATATGGACACCCGACCATCACACCCATATGTTGGTATTCCTCATACTGTTGCCACACATAAAATTATATCAAATGTCTTTGTATGCTGTAGCATTACAATTTCCATTCACTGGAACTAAAGGGCCCAATGCACAAGGCAAGCTCCATGAAGACCTGGTTTGCCAAGGCTGGAGTGGAACAATTTTAGTGGCCTGCACGGAGCTCTAACCTAAACCCCACTGATCACCTGTTGGATGAATTGGAATGCTGACTCAAACCCGGGTCTCCTCACCCAACATAAGTGCCTGATCTCACTAATGCACTTGTAGCTGAATGGGCACAAATCCCCACACACAGCCCCATAGCCAAAGCCTTCCCAGGAGTGTGGAGGTTATTATAACTAAATTTGGAATGGGATGTTCCAGAGATGCACCGATAAACGATTATTCAGAGTGATATCAGCCGATACCGATAGTTCTGCCTTTCATGCCTTCTTTTAAATTAATAATAATTAATTCCACAATTCTGAAAGAAATGCAAATAAAAAACTTAATTCTCTCCATTTCAACAAGTTGTTTCACAGTAACTGGTCTCATAAACAGAAAACATTAATGTTAAAACATTAACACATTAACTAAATTCTGAAGATTAAAGTAAGATTCCTTAACTTATTGAATGTTATTAATTCATATTAACAGACTTAATTGACTGCATTTTAAAAAACCTCCTGTTAGTTTCACATTCACTCACCACAAACAAAAGCATTTCTACTTCATTTTTGAACATCAAACTTGTAATATATAATATAAACTTTTTTTTTTTTTGATGATGATGATGATATTAACTCATTAACATTAACTGCATATGAAATATATTACTCTACAAATATTTTTATGTGCAATATATAACATTTTTTGACAACTCATCTTTATTTAAATCTTTCAATGATGTACTGGCCCTTAAACTCAGCACGAACAGCGCGGATGCATTGCATGAGTTGTGGAAGGCCGCAATTCCGCAACTTATGCGATGCTCCCGTGCTGGGGGGAGAAAACTCGATTTCGTTGCTGCTCACTTCCTGTGTAAAATGTTAGCAGTGCAGAGCTTACGGAAATTACAAACTGCAGTTTTGTCATCATTCCACACAAGAGACATCTTTACACACAGCACGAAATCAATGTGTTTTCCTGCCCCCTTTTGATGACAGGATATAATCGGCCCTGATCATCGGATGTTTTTAAACTATCGGCCGATAGCCAATAGCGGGAAAAATAGCTTTTATAGCCGGTAGCCGGTATCGGCCGATACATCGGTACACCTCTAGGATGTTCACCAAGTACATATGATTCGATGGTTATGTGTCCATAAACTTTTGGCCATGTAGTGTATAACTGTACACTACTTGCAAATGAGAAATCATTGGCAAGTAGTGTATACCCTTTAGAATTTACAATAAGTAAGCACACAAAGATGAATAAGTAAGAAATAAACATTTCAGGGCATGCTATTATTAGAAAATAATTAAGGATAGTGTGGTGTGATAACACCTGCCACAAACTGGAGTTACTCTTACCATCCTGAAAGAAACAAATTTTCTGTAACAGCACATCCAGAAGTGTGTTATTCCTCTTATACAATAAAAATTTGCCAATGATTACAATGTTTAATTCACTAATGAACAACACACTACACTGTGAAAAATTTTTTTATTAATTTGTTCACTCAACTTAACTTATTGAGTTGTCTTTTTGCTTTGACTTAGTTGTGTTTACGTAAAATAATAAGTAATTTCAACTTTAAAAGTTTTGTTGAAATAATTAAATAATTGACCCAACTACTTGTTTCAAGGAATGCAGACTTCCAAAATTCAGCTGAAATACTGTTATAAAAATAAGGTGAACTTAACTTTTTCAAGTTGTCTGTACTAAACTTTGAGTTCATTTAATATGGCTTATTTTCCTAACTTACGTTAGCAAGGTCAACCAAATAAATAACAACCTATTTTTCTGTATGAAAGACTTTATCAATTGTTTCACTTATAAATATACAAATGTAAACAGAACAAGTCAAACAGGTTCAAATATCCAGAGCTACAATAGCCAGTGTTTCTTTTAACTCTTTAAGCAAAAGTATACTTTTTAAATGATGTTGTGGATCATCTCAAAGAAAGGTCAGTTCCTGTTATCACTTACGTGATAGCAGCTATGAACAAGGAGTCCCTCACCAGCCTCTTTTTTTCCTGTCTTTTGAAGTTAATAGGACAAAAAAAAAAAAAAAAAAAAACCCACAGCATGTTACAGAGAAACCAGAAAGTTTAAACCTCTGTTCTGATTGCTCCCATGCTTGAACTTACTTACCATTATAAAGTGCTGACATTGAGACTCATTACTTCACCATATCACAGAGTATCTACTACACAAGTCCCTATGAATGAGCTGCTGTAGAAACAATCATGTATTAGAACCTGTGCATTAATACAAACCTGTGATCTGAATTACAGTCAGCTCTACTGTCAGAACTGCTGTTATATATTAAAAAAAAGACCATCTGACCAATCATAAAATTGAGAATGCAACAGTACTGTGGTATAAATAAGGTTTGTATATGGTTATGTAATGGTTATGCAATGCTTACTATGATCATTCAGATACCATACTACAGTAGCCATGATCTTTATTTCTCACATATTGACCTTGTGCTTTATTACTGTTTTCTCTTAAACTGTTAAGCAAACTTCCTCTGTGTGAAATGATGCATAGAATATTTATAAGGAGGAAAACAACAACCAGACACAACCAATGCTGATGCCACCCACTAAGGTTGAGTGACAGATCTGGCAAGGATCCACAAGCATTCACATGTGAGGGGGCTCCTGTGGAAGACATATGCCATACAGGAACGTAATCTCTGAGGCTCGTGGGTGTTTGAGTTAAGATTGGTGTGTAGAAAAAATAGTAAGACTGGTGAGCAGAACAAGTGGTGGCTTCTTGAAAGTGGTGGAAGGAGTACAAAAAACATACTGACGAGTAAAAGTACTGCTACTGTAGTAATAATTCACTTGAGTAAAAGTAAAGATCAAGAACATGAACAGTACTGTGAATTAGTTCAACTAAAAAAAAAAAAAAAAAAAACATTACAAGAAACACATTTGCTCAAGTGCTGTAACAAGAGTGCTGTACATGTAGTTAGTTACGTTTCCACCCCTGCTTGGTGACTAAATCTACAGTAATAACAAATAGAGAAATAAGATTAAATCCAAACAGTCCAGGATATACATCACATTTGTATGCCATTAATCTTCAAAATTGAAAGAATATACAGTGGTGCTTGAAAGTTTGTGAACCCATTATTGCTGCACTAGGGGGTCACACCAGAACTGAACATTGAAAGCACTGAAAGGTTCACATACATTTGCCACTTACAGATATGTAAATTGGATCATTTTCCTCAATAAATAAATGACATGATGATATAATATTTTTGTCTCATTTGTTTAAATGGGTTTTAATTTTGTGTGTGAATCTGATTATGTTTTAGATCATATTTGTGCAGAAATATAGAAAATTCTAAAAGGTTCACAAACTTTCAAGAACCACTGTATATATGAATATCAGCCATAACATGAAAGGTGAAGTGAATAAAATTGATTTTCTCGGTTACATTTACATTTATTCATTTAGCAGATGCTTTTATCCAAAGTGACTTACAAATGAAGAAATACAATCCATGCAACCATCCATTTTTTGTACCGCTTATCCTTACCGGGTCGCAAGGAACCTTGAGCCTATCCCAGGGGGAGATATATATATATATATATATATATATATATATATATATATATATATATATATATATATATATATATATATATATATATATATATATATATATATATATATATATATATATATATATATATATATATATATATATATAAAAATATATATAAAAATATATATAAAACCTTTCTGCACCGTGGATTACTTAGTATCTCACTTTTGTGAGATACTGTATATATATATATATATATATATATATATATATATATATATATATATATATATATATATATATATATATATATATATATAAGGGAGAGGGGCATGTTAGGGGTTAGTTAAGTGTTTTTATGGAAGAGGTGCATCTTTAACCATTGTTTGAAGTTAGTGACAGATTCTGTTATCCAGATTGATGTTGGAAGTTCATTCCACCATTGAGGGTTGGTTACAATGTTGATGTGTTGGAAGCAGGAAAAATGGGCAAGCGTATGGATCTGAACAACTTTGACAAGGGCCAAATCGTGATGGCTCGATGACTGGGTCAGAGCATCTTCAAAACAGCAGTCTTGTAGGGTGTTCCCAGTATCCACTGGTTACCTACCAAAAGTGGTCCAAGGAAGGACAACCGGTGAACTGGCGACAGGGTCATAGGAGGCAGTCATTGATACGCATGGAGAGCGAAGGCTAGTCCGTCTGGTCCGATCTCAAACAACCTGTAGACTTGCTGCAGTTTCACAAATTTTATACAGAATTGCTCAAACTCCTGAAATAACCCCTGAAATAAAAACATCAATTTACTTGAAAAATCTCAAATCTGTAAATATCCAGAACTCTTTCCCTGAGCTCTTTAATGATCTTCTACATGGCTTTGGTTATGGCCTGTTCATTGGAGTGGAAAAAACAATAAATCATTCTTTATTTCAAAGCATATATGCATATACGTTTTAAAATAGTTTATACCACAGCACAAATTTTATGTAACAGCGGCTACAAGTTTACACTTCAAAGTTTCTTAGCAACACACAAAAAATGTGTTATTAAAATGCTGATTATCTTATACCAAAATTAATACATATTAGTATATTTTAAAGAGTAAGGGTGGTAAAGCAATTAAATCAGTATGATCAAAAACACATTATATTCACTATGATGCACTTTTTTATGCAGTTTTATATCCAGTGCACTCATAAAATCCCACTATGCATTGGAGCAGGTTCATGTCTAAATAATGTAGCTTAAGGATATTATCACCCATAATGCACTTGACAGGAAGTATAGCACTGTTCTGACACAAGGCAAAAGAGACATTTTATTGCCATATTTATGCCGCCCCCCCCAAAAAAAAAAAAAAAAAAAAAAAAAAAACAGTGACAGGACATGTATTGAAAAGAAGATGCTTGAAGAGTATTATGGGTTGTTTGTCAAGGTCAGTGAGTCTCTCACAAATATATCATTTGACATTTTTTTTATAACCTAGAATCTTTAAATTAAGTTTACATGTTAAATGATGTGACCCAAGGAAATGTTTGAACATTTTACGTGTAAAAGCTATTTACTTTAAAATGTTTGAAAACTCGAATTCAAAGCCAGATGCTAGGTGTGATTGACAACGCCTGTGAAATATGTTTTGAAATTAAATGACAGGAAGTGTAACCAGTAATATCCTCTGACACTTATTGTAAGATATTGTATCTAAGGCTTGCTTTTCAATTTCAAATGATTTGATGATGGCGGACAATAATAAATATTCGTATGGCCGCCCTATAATAAATATTATTTTTACGGCATAGATAGTAATATATTTTTTTTTATTTAAAAAGAAAGAAAGAAAGAAAGAAAGTCTCTTATTTACTGTGGTTGTGAGTGCGTGTGAGACTGGATGCAGGTGTGCATGATTAGAATGAATTAGTGTTTGTTCTGGGAATTGCAGTCCATGGTGGCCATGTTTGTAGGCCGCAGAGCAGGATGGGAAAGGTAGTCACTGGTTTGCTGTGATATGACACTACTATTGTATTTCCAGCCTTGTTTGTATCACAGCCAGTGGAACAACACTTCTGCAGCATTTTTCCATCTGTGCCATTTCTCTCCTACCGAATATACTGACATTATCAGTGAATTGGGTGTAGAAAAAGGCTTTGAAGTCTTTGTAGGATTGCCTTCGCTCTTTTTTCTTTTCTTTGTTTTAACCAAGTGTGATTTACATTTACTTTTATTCATTTAGCAGACACTTTTATCCAAAGTGACTTACAAATGAGGAAATTCAAGCAAAGCGATATATCAAGCGGAGAACAACACAAGTAGTGCTACCGTGCAAGATTTATAATTGAGTTCTAGAGAACCAAAGTGCACAGAGTAGAGGTGTAAGAGCCAGAGTAATTTTATATATATATAGAACTAGCTAACCCCTAAAAAGCTAACCCCACATTATTTTTTTTTAAAATTATATATGTATATACATAATTTTTTTAAAATAATGTGGGGTTAGCTTTTTAGGGGTTAGTTAAGTGCTCACAGAAGAGGTGGGTCTTTAGCTGTTTTTTGAAAATAGTGACAGATTCTGCGGTCTGGATTTACCTTAGCATCCTGTTGAAAGGTAAGATGATTGAGAAAGTGGGTTGCAGGAATATTCCATCTATCAGAAGTAATTATCCATATATAATCACATCATTGTGAGCAGGGTTGGGAGGGTTACTTTAAAAATGTATTCCATTACAGTTACAAATTACTTGTAATCAGTAACATAATGGAATCAGTAATGTAATCCAGGTATCACAATGTGAAAGTAATGTAATCTGATTACTTTTGGATTACATCAAGGCCAAATATGTAAATAAAGTCGAGAGAAAAGCAATTCGATCTAACAGTACTTTTATTTAGAGCTTAAAACATGTTCAATGGTTGGATTTGTTTTAAATAAATAAATAAATAAATAAATAAATTTTAATAGAAAAAAGATCCCTGTCCCTAGCAGCAATACTGGCAAAAAAACACAAAACACTGCAGCTGTGTAAAGTGCAGTGTGCAGTGATAATGAGTCTTATTGGGTTAGTGCAGTGTGCAGTGGTACTGAGTCTTACTGAGTTAGGTGGTTAGCTAGCGCAGGAGACCGCAGGTTATTGAGTAAACTGACTGACTCAGGGAAGAAACTGTTGCGGAGTCGGCTGGTGGTGGCACGGATGTTCCTGTACCTTTTGCCAGATGGCAGGAGGGTGAATAGTCCATGAAAAGGTTGAGAGGATTCGTCATCAATACTGGTGGATTTACAGATGCAGTGGTTGTTGAATGAGGTGTCGATGGTGGGTAGAGAGACCCCAATGATCTTTTCAGCTGTAACAACATCCAAAACAGTGTTAGCACACTATTAGCATCACATAAATATATATAAATAAAATTGGTTTCACTCTTCCCACATTTAAAAAAAATTCCTACACTGTTTTGAATGTCCATGGAATAAAATAAAATATTAAATGCCACGAGTGAACCTTCTGCCATCATTTACACATTTGAATGGCCATATATTATGAAGTAATGCACGGACATGAAATTAAAAATGACCTTATATGGCCATAGATATTGTCTCGACTCAAGGCAGCTGTTATTTGCTGATATTGCCAAGCACCTGTTTGATGCTGTACACAGCAGTGCTTCGTCTTCACACCTTCGCTGAGAGTATGCTAGTGGTTGAGAGGCAGGAATTTGGCCAATAGTTGATACAAGCCTTTTATAATCAACCAGTTGGTGTGTGAGAAGGCGGAAATTACAGAGAGGGGTTAAATATGCACACACATGTTGCAGTATTAGACCATAAGCACATCATAATGAAACTAAAGCCGAATCCCAGACATTTTCTCAAATTTAGACGCTTTTTTAAGGTCTGAAAAAGAGGATATGCCCTGGAAAAACAGGACGTATGGCCACCCTAACAAAAGCATTTCAGGGAACAATTTGTGTTAATTTCTACCAAATTAACTTTGTGCAAAATTTATTTGTGTATGCACCAGACTGGTGAGAGAGAACCAGAACTATAATCAAGCAGCTGTCTATATTGTGTTATGTCAAAAGATTAATTTGTTTGGTTTTAAATGAAAAAAATTGTAATCCTGATAGTATTCCCATTGTTTAAAAAATGTACCTGTAATCTGATTATTGTGTTTTTTGATGTAACTGTAACGGATTACAGTTGTCAGTTTTTTGTATCCTGATTACGTAACACCTTTACATGTGTTGTGTTACTCCCCAAGCCTGATTGTGAGTGTGCATTCTTTATTGAGACTCATTCTGTTAAAACTGCAGCTCATTTGCAATACACGTTGATTTACAAAGCAACATTAACAGTGGCCAGCAAAATTGAACGTTTGTGGAGCTTTTATTGGAAGATATATCCATACCCCTTGCTGGTAAACTCCAGGGGTCCAAGAAATCAAAAGAGAAAGCAAGTTGTCACGGTGCTTGCCTACCTCTTGGAAAGATCATAATAGGCTGGCAACTCATGGCTTATATTTGCTAACCCCTTACTGAAATGTTCATCTTATTGTGACTTCTACTCAGATTCCCTTTACTCAAAGTCATATAATACTCTCAGATATAGCTGGCATGCTGTGCTCTTCTTAGCTGCCAATTAGAAGAAGACTTGGCCTGTTACTTTAATGATTGGTGGATATTTGTAGTGAACAACAGAAAGTGAAGAGAATCCAATAGATTTCTATAGCATGAGCTTTAGCCAGTCAGTCATTATTAAAATCACCCTTCAGCACAGCTTTTCTTATCAATGTTCTTTTTTTTTGCCTTAATTTCTTGGTCTATGCCTGGCTGAGGAGAAAACCAGAAATGCCTATTTTGTGTTGATCAAACAACATCAACTGAGCATTTCTGTCTCTCTGTATCGTCAGAAGCTGTATCCCGTTGAGGTTAAAGCTTCCGGTGGCTTCAGAGCTGTAATATCTTGATATCTCTGCCTCACATTCAACAGCCCTCTGCACCAGCAAACAAAAGCAGAAGGTCTCCAATGGCAAATACATTTGGTTGTTATTCTTCTCACGATGGTGGGAGAGAAAGCGCAAGGGAAACCGAGGGACTTTATTATTTTCTTCCGCTTACACAAATGTTTGATGAAGTCCTGATATACATTATTAGCAGGCATTGATAGCATTTTCCTCCAAAATGGAACAGAAACAGAATATAAAAGACCACCAGACTAGCAGCAGCAACACATCCATCTTTGATCTGTCACATATGACACTTTACACTTAATGATGATTAGCGATAAGAAAGAGTGATTGTTATCTTTCTTTTATTTACACTCTCTCAAACTGTCTCTCACTCTCCCACATCCTCACACATGGCCTCCTGTTTCTCAGTTTAAATGTTCCAGGACGTTGTCATTCTCAAGCAAATTCTTACACAAAGATTCCTGTTTTGCATAACTGTAAAGCCTCACTACATCCAGCCATAGAAATGAGATTCATTTACATGTTTTATTAGAGAATGGCAAGTGGGTATTTTAGTCACAAAGCTATGTAGATATTACACATATTACTACTATCTATCTACTATGTAGATATTATCACATCAAGTACTTGTAAACCTGTTTCCAGTATAGAGGTATATACATATACAGAGGTATAAACATCTGTAACACCTACAAAGCTGTATTACCTTGTTACAGAAATCTGCAGGCCCTTGGGCAGGTTGATGGGCCTGTAATAGATGTTGACTGATAAAGGCTTTGCCAGGCAGTGTGCAGTGCCAACACTTCACTGCCCATATCAATTCGGCCAAATGCTTTCACATCCACTCAGTCCTCAGTGAAAGTCAGTGTTCTTTCTGCAATCCAACTTCTTCTCTTTTGACAGGGAAAACTCAGCTCCTAGAAAAAGCCCTATATCCAGCTTTCTATTTTAATTGTTTGGTCATTTTTGTCTTTTTTTTGCACTGCCTAATTTATTATTTATTTCACCAGACTTTGTGTTGGTGCTTGCTTATTATTCAGGCATACACCGTGGCTCTTAAATGCATGCTTTAACACTAGTTCTTAATCGTCAAACAATTTTAACCACATAAACCAAATATACAAATCATCGGAGCATTCTGTTAATTAACGCAGATTGTGGTAACTGCAGAACCCAGGGGTCTTATTTATCAAACCATGCATAGAACATGTTCTATTTGTTTCTGTGTGTAAGAACCTCACTACCTCACCAGCACTAGAAAGTTAGTATTTGTCACACATGCTATATGTATGCACTAGGGATGCACCGAAATGAAAATTCTTGGCCGAAGCTGAAACCGAATATAATGAAAAACTTGGCCGAAAGCCGAAGGCCGAAGACCGAACACGTTTTTTTTTTGTGTGTGTGTTTTTTCCATTTATTTTGTCATTTTTTTCATCATTGCATAAATTAAATAGTCAAAATGTGCTCTTTACTATTTTGTCTTGCTTTTCAAAGAAAAAAATCAATTACAAAAACTACAATTTCAAAATATTTATTTAACACTGAACATTTTTTTCATTCCAGCAGGCGTAGGCTACAACAAGGCACAATACAACTTTAAATAAATAAACTTTAAATAAATTGAGCCCCCCTTGAATAGACTATGTTAGTCCTATAACTGACTGCTGAAAGAATGGAACACTCTGTAGCCTATAACAAAAAAGTGCATTAAAAAGTGCATTGACAAGAGTGCAGAAAATGGTTCTATTGGGTTCTATACGGCTGATTATATTGGGGATATATTCTGCTCGCCTCCCTGTACACCTCGCGGAGTATTATAGTAGATATAGTATAGTTAGATACGTTGTTAATGTTATATTCCATTAAATAAATACGTCTTTACCTGCTTCTGTAGTCTACTCCCTTACGTCTCGCGACGTGACAGAATACTCCGGAACAGAAACAAAACAAACGCACGTGTCCACAGTAAACAATGTCACGGTTGTCAACATCTGTAGAGCATGCACTCGTGCACATAGCTCGTGCATGCACACGCCTGCTCATTGCTCCAAGCGCGCTGTCGGAAGTGGAGGTCATGAAATTCGCGCATCTCACTCTGGTTGCTAGACGATTTGGCGTGTCATCAAACACATCATTGTTCGGTCAAATTTATTCGGCCTTTTCACTTATTTGGCCGAACACTGAAAGTGCTTTTTTTGGTATTTTCGGCCGAATAATTTCGGTTGCTGAACATTCGGTGCATCACTAGTATGCACAGCTGTATGCAATGGATGTTGATAAATCCCATACGTTCCCATAATCCCATAAATCCCATACTAAATTGCTTTGCTCATGCATGGCCAAGCTCGTTTACATAAAGAAATGCCCCCAAATCACCATATATGGTAAATAACTTCTCTTTGATTAGGGTAAATTTATGACTATGTTTGTGCAATCAATTGCCCCAGTTACATTTGGAAAACCAATAGTGAAAATCCCTCACTATTGATGTGTTTTCTGCTGCCGTATTTGGAAATGTACCCGATGGCATGAATGCATATAAGACACGCCATTATTTGGCTCATGGAGGTTGGAAAATACCAGACCTGACTCCAATTTTCTGTTTTTATTCTGGGTTTTTTTGTGCTTCTCCAAAAGGTATTCGAGTTGCTGGCAGAGATTAACTAAAACTGCACTGGGCAAACAAAATTGACTGATGAGCCACTCTCAGCAAAAAGATTCTTGCGCTCTATAAAAACACTTCCCTTGTGCAAGGTGCATGTGCAAATATTCAAGTAAGGCAAGGTCAGCTACTGTATAAAATTTATATGTTTTTACTTTACATATCTTCCGCCATTTGTCTGCACCACAGCCAACAATTCCTGTCAATTATGCTGACATGATTGACAATAAGTGGGATGGAAGTGCCTCATAACCAGTTTACCCATGACTGCACTTTTCGACCACGAGGGGTTTCTGCATATGCATTGTCAGGAGTAGGTCTAAATATATATAATATATATACATCCTCACACACAAGAATAACTCGATAAATCACATTCTACGCAGCATGGTGATGCAGTGGGTAATGCTGCTGCCTAACTGCTCCAGGGGCCCCAGTTTAATCCTGAGCTCTGCTTACTGTCTGTACAGAGTTTCTTGTCCATGTAGTTTTCCTCTCATCTTCCAAAAAAGAAAAATTGCCAGTAGGTGGATTGACTATACTAAACTGGCCTAGGTGTGAATGAGTGTGTGAATTTGTATACACATGGTACCCTATGATGGACTGGACAGTTCTTGCACTCTGGGATAGGCTCCGGATCCATTGCAACCCTGACCTGGATAAAGCACTTAATAAAGATTGACGAAAGGATGAATGAATCACATTCTATGTGTACAAATGGGTGTGTACATGATTTATGCAAACATATCACTTATCTGTTTTTATAATTTTAAGATTTCAGCATTGGGAAACATTCATTCATTCAACTGCAGTAATTGTTTATCCTGTTCAAGGTTACGATGGATCTGATAACACCGGACACAGGGTGGGAGAAAGAAGTCATGAATCACTAGTTTCCAGAGATATACAATTAGTTTTTATTTATTTTTAAAGGGTTAAATTAATTCTCTTTGTGTTGTATTAGAAATGGCTGTGTTAACACCTGAGTTATACTGCAGCAAAAAACCCTTGTGCATTTGAGTGATAATGACAACCACTGGACTTTGCATTAAAGCCCATGTCACTCTGACAGCATAACACTGCAGAAACAGTGTCATGCCAGCTTGCTCCCTACCTACTTCAATTAAGATCCTGCTGCTATTCATTTCCTGCAAGTATCTCCCTTAACCTTGTTTTCCTTCATTAGCTGAGCAAACAAAATCACTCTTTCTGTTTCTCTTTCATTCCTTCTCTCTCTCTCTCTCTCTCTCTCCCTCTCTCTCTCTCTCTCTCTCTCTCTTTCTCTCTCTCTCTCTCTCTCTCAGTCATTCACTCTCTCTTTAGCATAACTGCATGGCTGAGAGGATCTGTGGTATCAGAGCTTCGAATGTCTATATGCTTCTGTCTCTTGATCTCTCCCTTACCAAACCTCATTGGGCATTTTTTCCATGCAGAAGACTCTTATCATAGCTGTGGCATTTGTCTTTCAAGCCATATGCCCCCAGACAGTGCACTTCATTTCAGGTCTCTTCTCTTTGTGTTTTCAAGGTCAGTGAGCCAGAAAACCAATTAGTCAGGGTTCTTTTATCACCTGAATGAAAGTAAGTCATGTTGAAAGTGGCAGTGATACATGCTAGGCACACAAATCCTGACTCTGCCAATCCTGAATTTGATATACACCACAGTTGTGCCCAGGCTCACTTCCTGTAGTGGCTTAAGAAGGATGATTGTTTTATGATATATACTCTAACAATGTACAATATAGCATTGTTCAGCGAAAATGCCAATTTGCACCCTATGATCAGTGGAGGATTGATTGGGTTTTGTAATTAATACCAAAATACTCCATTATTCTCATAAAAAAGGAAATTGAATCCGATAATTATGCGTCTCCCATTAGTGTTAGCCACAGAGTCATAATAAAGTAACCTACTTTGGCTGGTTAGTTTCTTCTGAGTGGAGAGCTGTTCTGAACCAGCAGACTCTGACTCCAGCTACCCTAAAGAAGAGAGTTCAGTCAGTCCTTCTTATCTGCCAAAGCATGTCTTCAGGCAATATGAGCAACTACCATGTCACCCATGTGCAAGGTGCTCCATTACTCATACAAATAAATAAATAAAAAAAATAAATAAAAAGGGATCAAAGGGCAAAGCAAGGTGTCTGTGGCTCCTTCTGCCCAGCAGGGGATGGCGCTGTCACAGAAGGCCACCCTATCTCAGCATTAAACTACATGACTCAATGCCCTTGGACAAATAGTACAAACTTTATCTCAGGACATTATTGTTTTAATACTCAGAGAACCAATAGTGGCAGTAGTGTTGCTTATTTAAGAGACCAGATTGAAATGTTTCAAGGCTTTAAAAATGATGTATAGAGTGTTGGCTGAAGGAAAACATGACTCCAGGGTGCACAAGAGTGAGTGTGTGTGCATGGGTTTTCATTTTGCAGTCCAGGTTTCTCTCTCTGTGTCTCCGAGGATGGAGTATGATTGATTCCTTGAGTGTCTGATTCCCAAACGTGGAACTGAAAATAACCTTCAGCTCATTTTTATGCGGAACCACCCTCACTGTACTGCCCCAAAGTCTCTACGCAAAAGCATGCACGGTGTATTTTCATCTCATGTCTATATGTCTCAGTTTATGTCTCATAAATGTTTAGAACTGTCACTAAGGCATGTTGCCTAGGGAAATACTGTGGAGATTTCAGCCATCTTTGTTCAAAATATACTGTAAGTCTTGAATTAACTAACTGAAGCCATTTAGTTATATGATACACCCTTATTCTGAACAAGAACAAAATGCAATCTTAATACTTGTACTTCTTTTTGCCATAGGTATGTTTTTAAAAAGAAACCAATGCAGCATTGCATTAAAGCCCATTCCTAAAGCAAGCTCAAATAGAAGGGAGACCTCTGCTGTCTGCAGGAAATAGTTTCACAGGTCCATTTAGCTAATAAGAGACCTCCTATGGCAGCATTAAAAACATGTCAATCAAGTTTAAATGTACATTTAAATGAATGAATTATATAAATTATATTCATGTGTTATGAGTATTAAACATGTCATATTAGTTACCATCAATCCTGCTGAAGGTTCCTTTATTCAAGTACCTTTACTTTAGGTAATCTAACCAGATCCATCGCAATAACAGCCATTTTAAACACAGAGGGGTTGGTACATTCTCCCTTACTTAACATTACATTTAATGAATATACAGAGAAGAGCAGCGGTTGTGTTGGTTATATGACACATTTGTGTTTCAGGACTGGTAAGTGGACAGCTCCCATGCCTCGTAAAGCTCTTTTTATTTTATTTGAGCAGAGCAGAGGCTCTGACATGCAGGTTATGTTGAACACATTCCTATTTACAGTGGAAGCAAAGGGCGATATAAATGATCCAACAACTCTTATTCTAAGACAGCGAATTATACACAACGGCCACAAATTGCCATACTAATGTATTGTGAGTATGAGTAATGCTCCGTCATGTGTGCTGTAAAACATGTCAGGATCCTGTTTTATTCCTTTTCCTGAACTTGTTTCCCTACTGACTTTCAGTCATTATGAGAAATAGTCTGATCTCGTTAATATGAACCATTTTTTATTAGATTTTTTCTACCAGCTACAATGTCTGTGTAGACTACTCACATTACTTAGTAATATATATATATATATATATATATATATATATATATATATATATATATATATATATATACTCACACCCACATACACATACAAAATACATATATATTACATATATACATTAATTAGTAATACACACACACACACACACACACACACACACACATATATATATATATATATATATATATATATATATATATATATATATATATATATGTATATATATATATATAACAGTTTTATACTTCTTGGATTATTTATGATAGAGGTTCCCTTGCTCCTCCACAGATCTAAAAATGCATCCTTAGTTGTTGGGGGGGTGGGGGGGTGGAGGGGCTATAAATATTTCTGAGGACAGCTGCAATTGCCAAAACAGGTCCTCCAAAGTCATGCTTATTTGTCTCTCAACCCACACACCTCCATTGGTACTTAAGCGCCGACATTCTGAACTGAAGCTCCTTTCATTCTTTTTGTTTGCTGATAAATAATTCACCCTTTCCAAATCTCTGTGAAGGTGGCCCTTGATTTGCAGTGCTCTGTGTGTTTGGAGGGAGAATACAAAAGTGAGAGAAAAGTGTTCATTTTGACTTTCAGAATAAAAGAACTGATCTTTGACTGATCAAAGTTTGACACTGACACTCAACTGCTCTGAATTGACAGTTACTTGCCTGCAATAATGGCATGTCCTTGCAGTGACATATTGCACACCAGTCTGCATATTCTTCATCACAGGGTGTTATTAGTTCCATGTAGAAAATAAAACTTTTTTGAGATCACAGAAGTAAGACCTTGATAACTATGAGATCTTTGTGAATCTTTAAAGCAGGGCATGGCACATACATGTAGCATTGTGTGGATGTAACAAGTGTGTATATCTTTGTTCCTATATGTGTTTTTGTGATTTTGTAGTTATGCCCTGCTATTAATGGCCCTCATCATATTTGCCCTGGCATACACTGCTATGTTGCAGCACTATTTTCACTTGTGCCTTATCCAATCAAGGTGTTTAATGAGGCGTCACTCCCTCTCTCTTTGCTCTGAATGGCATCACAAGGATGGTGTGTTCTCACCCCCTTGATTTACCTGACCTATAATCCATATTGTGGATTAAACAGGAGATCTCAAACAGTTTTAGAAAGCTTTGATAAATTACATACTCAGAAAAAAGTCTAATTTTGCACCCGAAATTTTGTCTTTGGGCTATTAAAGAGACTTGATTAGGTTTGTGCAGAACCCCAAACTCTACAACCCTACAGTGTTCTTTGGTTTGTCGTTCTGTGGAACACTGAAGCTTTGAATAACCCTACCAAAGAGCTTTTCCCTTTAAGAAAGGCTTAAAAATAGAACCACTTTTAGTAGCCACAAACTCTTAAGTATCCAAAGGACCTTAAAGGAATCATTTCCGAAAAACATACAACACAAAAGTTTTTAAGTAGACCATTTTTATATAAAGATAGAGCCATTACTAAAAGCTTGAGGAACCATTTTTAAGAGTGCATATTTGGTGAAGGCTCAAAACAGATTCAAGAGAACTCTAGGTATGACAGTCAAGTTTAACATTGTAATCTTATAAAAAGATTTCCATCTAGCATTCTAAAAGTTTCTTCAATTTGTCCCTAGGAAAACACTTAAAAGTCCAATGTAGAGCCATATAACAGAGGCTTTTCTAACTAACGGATCTTTTTACAACAGAGAGTTTTTATTTCACAAAAAGGTTCTATGTAGAACCCCTTTAGAAAGCTACACTCTTAAAAATAAAGGTAAATAGAAAGGGTTTTTCAGTCTAATGCCATAGGAGAACCCTTTTAAGTTACACAAAGAATCTTCTTTAGAGAACCATCCATTTACTGGTGCTTTAAAGAACCCAGCAATGGCTCTTCACAAAATAAGGTTCTTAAGAATGATGCAAGGAAAACATTTTCCAGTCCAACAAAGAAACTTATAGGGTTGACTTTAACCTGTTAAGGGATGATACCTTGACAAACCAATAAACTGCTCTGAAGAACCTATAATGAAACATAAAGAATCTCAGAAGAACACAACTCAAGAACCCTATACAATGAAAAATGGTTCTTTGCATAACCTATGGTGCTTTAAAGAACCAGTGAAGAACCTTTATTTTTAAGAGTGTAGAAGAAACTCTTCTAAGAGTTCTCTTCACTCCTTTAAGAGTGTAGAACACCCCCCCCCCCCCCCCCCCCATGATCAATGCAGAGAGCTCCAGTTATGGCAGTGGCACATTTTAACATTAAATAGGCATACATTAATAATAATAAAAAAAATTCCATCTAACACAATATAAATGTTTTGTCCCTCCTGCTGAAGCCTTAAAACATCACTATAAGAAAGAGTCTTCCCTTAAAAGGGGCTTAAGTAGAAAAAGAAGTAGAAATCTTTCAGAAAACCGAGAACCCTTGACTATCCCAAGAACCACTGAGGAAAGCTTTTTTGGAAAGAAGTTGATGAAAAGCTTCATAGCTTGAAAGGGGAGGAGCCATAACCACACAGACTACTCTTCTGCATGATCATGACTCCGCCCACTCCTCTCTCTCTCTCTCTCTCTCTCACTCTCTATCTGAGGTAATCCAGTTCTGTTCAGCGCGGGATCAGTAACGGATGCTGCGTATCTTTGCGTGTCTCCTCTCATCGCATACTAAGCAGAAGGCGCGTGTGAACTCCCACTTAATTCTCCATCGCAGGAAAAAAAGAGAGAAGAACTCCATCCTCTTCACCCCAAGCAGCGCTTCATGGGAATACGGGCTCAGACCTAAATCTGCATCATCCAGCCTGAATCGTGCGTTTAAGAGGAAGTTGTGCGCCGTTTGATGCTGTGGCACGCGAGTCGTCGAGCAAAACCATCACAACCGTCGCATTTCTCTTGACTTTCTCTGGTGTCTGTTTGGATCGGACGCGGGCTGACCGGACGGAGTATATTTCAGCCTTGCACATCTGGATGTTTTGACGAGGTCCAGAGAGAATTCCCGAGATTGTTGAAGGATATCTTCGTTGTTGTTTTTTTTTTGTCTCCCCCCCTTTGCTCTCGACAGAAAGCAGCCGCATCCACGCCGGGAGCGCATCGAGGGAGTGCGGTTTTAAAGGAGGACGCGCATCCCTCCCTCCTCCTTCATCTGGACTGGATCTTCGCGTGGCTTCAGGATTTAAAGCAGTCGTCCCGCAGTAGGAGAATTGATTTGCCGCTGGAGAGATGAAAGTTTTTATGGCTGCGATGCTTCTGCTTGCATCTTGGAGTCTGGAGTGGAAGCCTGTGCTTACCGATTCCATTATTCACATCGGTGAGTTTAACCCTCTGTCTGAAGCGACGTCAGTTTCGGGATTCCTTTGGTCTTATTCCCGTGCATTTAGGCTCTGCATATGCTAAACCCCGCTGCTACATTATTATGCAATTATCTCAATGCAGATCTCTGCGGCTTTTCCATTGAATACCAGTCGAACAGTTGTTTAGGCTGCCAGTGACTGGATTTTGTTACAGAAAGACGCAGTTGTAGGCTGTACATGAACTGGAATCTTCCCAACAATGCGCCCATTATATTCTATGGTGGTCGAGAACAGGTGGTTTGGTTTGACCGGAAGAGATTGTTTTGTCATGACAATACACGCTCATCGGCAATGCATCGAAAATTGACTTTAGTAGCCTAACATATTGTATATCAGTAATGGTTAAGGTCGGTTTTAAGTGCGCGCGTGTGCGCGCGCGTACGTGTGCGTATGTGGAGAGAGAGAGAGAGAGAGAGAGCCAAAGAAGTGTGAAAGGAAATAGATGTACAGAAGTGTGGAAGCGCGCGTGCCCGTATGGATTAACTGTGCACGAGTGGACGCGCTCAGAATGATGTTCAATCAGAGCGGACGCCTCCTCAAAATCCTGCTTCGTGAATCAGCGCGCGCGCGCGCGCGTGTGTATGTACGTGTGTGTGCGTGCGTGTGTGTGTGTGTGTGTGTGTGCGTATGCGTGCGTGTGTGTGCGTGCGTGCGTGTGTGTGCGTGTGTGTGTGTGTGTGTGTGTGTGTGTGTGTGTGTGTTTAGGGAGGTGGGGTGGGATGGAGCGGCAAAGGTGCACGTCTATATAACATGCAAACATTAAGCTTGATTAGTGCGTAAATCTTCAACAGTTGAAGTGAGCTGCACGCGCGCACAGTTTCGCCTTTGCTTTAGGCAATTAGTGAGAAATTGTAAGTGCAAAACAAAAACAAAACAAAACAGAAAAACATAAATGAGAGTATGCACCCGTTACTTTATAAGTGCATTTTAGTGCCCTTTCAGTTTCTATAGCTTATAAAAGGCAATGCAGAGCATTATCCGCAACAAACAGGTGGCTTACAGTAAACTCCTCCTGTCAATCACACTGGCATTATTCTTTTTTTTGTCTCACATGCTTTAAAACAATTAAATCAATTACATTAAATAAATTACATTTCCCAGACACCACTGGACTGTATTATTATCTCACCGTTGGAACCCTCCCTGAACCCCATTACAAATTATGTTTCTAGAACACTGATGAGTCCTAAAAGATAGCAACCCTGAACAGTACTGTGCGGTTGCAGATGTAGCTACACTGCTATATTAACACACTGTTTCTACAGAGAGAGTGAATACAGCCACTGTAATGTTGGCACGTCACAGATCCATTCATGTTCGTGTCATCGTTTCATTGTGGATTGCTGAGGAGCCGAGGCGCTTCTGATCTGATGATCTGTGCCATATGTCGGTGGTGCATTGCTTTTATGAGCTCTAGCCCTGAAGCCACAGGCATTCATTTCTGTCACTGAAAAGCCACAATGTCCCTGGCATTACCCGGGTCTCCTGGCTGGCATGCAGCTACACTAACGCCAAGTGCGCACTCATTCCTCCAGACTCATGTTTCACGATAAGACAGTTTAGAGAGACTCTTGAAGGGCAATTCGCGTTTGGTTTGGCAGTGCGTGCGTGCGTGTGTGTGTGCGTGTGTGTGTGTGGGTTTAGAAATCATAGGGTTTACGATTCAGTTCGCTCCCCCTAGTGGCCGCTTTGCTCTGTCCAATATTTATTCGGTTGTACGTGACCAGGTTGATTATTTGTATGTCCGATAAGTTCTGGCATTATGCAGGCTTATTTATGTATGTATGTATGTATGTATGTATTTATTTATTTATTTATGCTATTTAAATATATTGCTTGAGAGACTATAAAGATGAAGGCCTTCCAGCACCGTTCAATCAGTACCTGTGCCAGGACTCCAACTGCTTGAAATAATGTACTGCTGTTCTATTCATAGTGTTAAATATTGTATTCTTTTCCTAACATCAGGGTTTGACTACGTTTACCTGTGCAACATTGGTAATTTTCATAATAATAGTAATAATAATAATAATAATAATAAACTGTGTAAAATGCAGTGTAAAGTGTGTGACTTTGGATTGGTTTCGGATGGTCAGTCTCCAAAGAGATGATCTCTGCTCTAAAGGATGCCACTGTATGTGTTGCTCTGACAGGTTATTGGATTAGTTTCAGCCTGCTTGTTATTCATGACAAACAAAACTACATTAAAGAGTAAATAAGCAAACAAGAATACAGAATATAATTGTATATTTGATATCTGATAATCGTATCATCATTTTTTGTATGTTATATGGTTTAGTCCAAAGCCAAAGGGAATTGTGGAAAATCATCTTCACTAGTGCCTGGCAGGTGGGCCAGCTGGGTAGTCCCATTTCAGCAATCTATTTTTGGACATATTTCTTGGCCTCTATCACAAGAACACAGTGGTAATTTGTTGTGTTAGCCTGCAGGCTACCGATCATGCCAGTATTTCGTCCTTAGTAGTTAATCTCACAGGTGATTCTAGACCCCGTTTTGGGGCACTTGAGCCCTCAGTCTTTCATTTAAATGACTTATGATATTAAGTCACTCTTTCCCAAATCAGATTAATTCTCCAGATTTTGTAAGTGTGATAGCTGACAAAAGCAACAGTGCAGCAGTAAACAAACTGCAAATTGTCTCCAGGCTCTGAAGCATCCTCCCCTTTGTTTTGCGATTTAATGGTTTAACCTGAACCAAAGAATCTAGTGGCTCAAAGCTTTCCACAATCCTTGCTGATTCGCAGTGTGAACTAGCGGGGTTGCCAGGTCAGCTAGTGCGCCAACCAAGTGGTCAACTTTGATAACTTTGACTGTTGAAAATTTGAAGTCTAGGGTGGTGAACTACTTTAAAAATTACCCACAGTCAGTAGTAATCTTTCATTGTAGACAGATACAATGACAATATAACCCTTTATGAATATATTGATCCTAGTTTTGAATATCTGGCAACTTAATAACAGAGACTGGCACATCTCATTTCATTTCAATTATATATATATATATATATATATATATATATATATATATATATATATATATATATGTGTGTGTGTGTGTGTGTGTGTGAGTGTGTATATGTATATCTTTTAACATTAGATATTGTCACAGAGCAGCTTTATAGAAATCTGGATGCAGATTTAAATCCCAGAGGCACCAATGTTAAGGAAAAACTCTCTGTTGACATGAAGAAGAAACCTTGACAGGAGGTGACCTCAAACAGTAAGATTATAAGTCATTACTCTTCCACAAGTGTATGCTATAAAGTCAAACAGTGCTAAGTATGAGTAGTATCAGGTTCTTTATGTGAAAGAGCTGAGGCTAAGTATGTGGTGCAGAGGCCATGCGAGTAGTGTATTTGTTGTCATGCCATTTGAAAGATAGTTTACATCCACCTGTTTACCATTTTTGATCTGAAAGAAACTTGGCTTTGATGTTTTCACAGTAATTCTCCAGATCCTCCAACAGTAGGCTACACAAGGTGAACACTGGCTAACAAAAGGTAGCAAAAAGTGATAAAGGCAAATGTTTCATGTATTACTATAGGGAGCAAATAGAAACATTATATTTATTCATTTATTCATCTTCAGTACCCACTTTATTCTGGTCAGTGTCAAGATGGATCTGAAGACTATCCTGGTATCACTGGGTGTGAGGCAGGAATTCAATTAAATTTTATTTAATTATTTGTATAGTGCTTTTAACAATGGACATTGTCATAAAGCATCTTTACAGAAATATATAAATTCCAGATATAAATTTTGCATTTATAAATTTATCCCTAATGAGCAAGCCAGAGGTGACGGTGGTAAGGAAAAACCCCCTGAGACGACATGAGGAAGAAACAATGAGAGAAACCCTCAAAAGGGACTCAAAAGGGAACCCATCCTCATCTGGGTGACACCAGTGTGATTATAAATCATTTCTCTTCTATAACTGTATACTATATAGTCAAAATTGTGTAAACAGGAACAAATGAGCTTATGAGCAACTCATGGGAATTCACACTGAGGGAAATTAAGCACAACCAATCCACCTCCTGACATGAATTTGGGATGTGGAAGGAAACCAGAGAATCAGGAGGAAACCCATGTAGACATGGGGAGAACATGCAAAACTTTACAAAAACAAAATCATTTGAGATGTAATTGGCTAAAACAGCAATATAACCTATAATTGCAACAGTGTTTTTTTAAAATGATATTATTCTACATTTAACAAAAATGATTGCTTTTAATAAAAGTTGCAGTACTGCACTCAAGTAAAAATGTTTTTTTTATTTTAATTTTTTTATATTACTGCAATTCAGAAATGAATGTAAAATCAAGGTAACTCTGCAGTATTCGAAGGAGCTTGCAATTTTTCAAAATTACTGCAGATTTTCCACAGATTTGGGCCAAGACGCGTCATGCGATGTCATCACAACACCGCAGCCAAAGCCCTCTTCAATTCATGTACTTCGAACATGAGTACAGCTAAAATTCCTCATTTACCAACAAACATCACTGCGAAAAACCGTGCAAAACTATTTTGTGCATCTGCAATTTCACCAATTCAAGTAGTTTTCCACAAAAAAGCACAAAATACTCTGCAAGTTGCATCACAAATTCTGAAAAAAGCACCAGCAAAATTGAGCATTTTTGGCCACAATAATCATGAAAAAACTCTGCCAAATACTGTACATATAGGTAATTAAACATTACCAAAAGAATGCTTTGAATATTAATTCCAAGAACTACCTGGCAACTCTGTTTACTAGTTGACATTATAATGAACTTATAACAAAACCCACTTAAGACTTTTTTTATTGCATATATAGTCATAGTTCACCTTCCCAGCATTAGAAATATTTATATGTCCTTACTGTTTAGAAATGGCCCATTCTTATTGTAACCTGAATCCTCTTAAAGTTTAAATTCCATAATCGTTCTTGCCTCACCCGTCTTCCGTCATGTCGCATAGAGTATGGAGCCATGTTTTAATATGACTTTTGTTTTCTTTTATGCGGCACAGAAAGAAATAAATGTCAATACTTGACAGTAAATTAAACAGTGCGATCTAAAGTGCTGATTTTGGAGCAACAAATGCAAGCATTTAAATTGGGAGCATAAGATCAACAAACAAAATTGCTGGGTTATTGCATTGTGCTTACGTGATATACCAGGCTTTGCACAAGCTTTGATGTTACATGCTCGTTTTTAGGGTTTATGCTGGCATTTGGTAAAGCGCACTTCGCTGCACATTATGGCACTTGAGAGACAAAGCTTTCCGCTGTCTCTGTCACTTCATGTGGCATTTAGAGTTTTGCTATTTCCATAAAAGCTGTCTCTTGCATTATATGCTTATCTGGATGACTATAGAGTGAAGTGAGTCAGACATGGCTTTTTTTTAGTGTTTGGCATAGTGCATACCAATATATCCCTGTGTTAGGACTGAAATAAGCAGTGATCTTGGAGTCAAGGGCTTGAAAATGAAAGCACATACGAATAATTAAACAAGTCTTACAAGTGTCACTGTCTGATCCTGTGCCTTCCTCGGTTGATTAAAAGAACAAGCATGCAAGTATTGAAAGGTCTGTTCCAACAATGGTATGACACCTCAGGCGTTTCTCTTGGGTTTAGTCTTTCTTCATTTCTGTTTCTTACTAAGAATTTTTGTAGCAGGCTCACCTGAGGCCTTTTGAGTGTCACGTCACGCTAATCTCTAGGGTAGTGGAGTCATGAGCAGCAAATTTGGGATGTGAACTGTCAGGATGATCCCTGTCAAATTATTAAGCCATTTCTTGAAATTCCTCTTCATGTTCTACAAGAATAGAGTATTGTAAAAATAAAACCTTTTATCAGAGTCATTTGACTGAGTCCTTGTAAGACTGAGAATAAGATTAACTAGAGCTGTATACCCCAAAAGTGTGGACAGTGTGGACGTGTGGTGTGGAAACACTGTTACAGAAATAGCAAAAGATATCTACTCTTTTTTTTTCTTTTTTCTTTTTTTTTTTTCCACAGAAGTTATTAAACAGGTTTTATGATGCAGGAGAATGAAAAATTAAATGCTGCTTTTTTCATTACAGATACAATGACTTGTAATTGTGTTTGTACCAAACTGCTTTATGTTGTCTGATCCTTAAAAAAGCTTTGCCACTATTATCAGTCTGCTTGAATGATACTCTCTTTTTGTCTTACAAAGATTAATGCATAGTTGACGCTTAAAGTGCACCTATTATGGTTTTTCAAATATTACCTTTCATGTAGTGTGTTATGTAGCTGTTTGTGAATGTAAAATATCTGCAAAGTTTAAAAAATCAAAGTGCACGACAAACGGAGTTATTGACTCCCAAAAGAAGGAATCGATTCTGAACAGCTGAAACGAGTCAGTGAATCCAGACTTACTTCCTGTACTAATCTTCATAGGTTTGTAATGAAAAGCCCCACCTCTGGTCTTCATCAGCTGCTCGCAAACAGACGGAGCTGAAACTTGTTATGGTAGTGGGCATTTCCTTTTCGACACACGCTGACAGCCATAGACCACTCACAACAGACTGACACGTCTGACCAATCAAAGCAGAGAATGCTCTCTGAAAGGAGGAGTTTAGAATGAATCCTTTAGGGCGGATCATTTAACGAGTTGTTTGTGACACTGGGGGAAAAAGCTAATGCTGCAATTTAAACTATGAGCACATTAAAGTGTGTTTTTGACCTTGGATACATGTAAATCTATTGCATGAGACCTTTAAAACACAATTAGGCATGTGTCAAAACCATAATAGGTGCGCTTTAACACTTGACTCTGCTTGCATTTTATTTTTGGGTTACTGATGCAGAGAACCTGAGTTATTTCCTATGTATTGAGTAAACATGCTTCCGGGGAACTGTAAAGCAGCGCTACACTGAGCACATCAGTCAAGCCTCACTACAGGGGTTAAGGGGAGCAATGTAGTGTTGTAATTACAATACACTGAGCTGGAAAGAAAACATTTTGCTCTAATAATGCCTGGTCTGTGATCCATAATAGCTGTACAGGAATGTTAGGACTGTATGTTAATCGTGTCAGGTGGATAGACGAAACACCCAAGAAGCAAGCCAACAAGCATGTATCTCCGTGGCTTGGCACTCAGGATACTTCTCTGCATATCAGATTTCACAGAGAACATGCAAACAGAGTCAGACTTCAAGCTCCCTACAAACAAGCTCTTGCAACATACCATAATCCTCTGAAGGAAGTAGGTCCCCTTTGAGAGGTGGTGGCTCTGATCATCTCTGTCTTTCACACATGGAGCCTTGGGCCCTGTTCTTTGACTCCTGTCTCCCTCTCTCTCGTTCCTCCTACCCGTGTGCTTTACTGCATGAGTGCTATGAGCTTCAGAAGCCTTCCTCTGTTCAGCACCTTTTTTTGCATTAGGAAGTTATTTCACACTCCTTAGAGAGCAATGCATACTATAATTTGCACAACATTCTCTACTTTGGCTTAGCTTGATAGTCCCTACACCGAACAACATGGTCATCTGCTTCCCTCCACTAAACAAACAAAAAAAAGTAATTCTGTGATCCAACCAGACATCTTGTTTTTGTTGTTGTTGTTTTTAATATATGATGTCTTATAGAACTTGAACCTTCTTCAATACCTCATCTACTCCTTAAGCACTTCTTTCTCAAAGTTGATTTAAATATGGTCCCCATGAGAGAGAAGATTTATCCTTATCATTTTCAGATGGTCTAGTATACATATTACCATAGTTCTTCTATTCCACATGGTGAATATGGCAGTAATTTTATAGAAACACAGAAGCAGTCCACATTCAGAGCTTGTGATTCCTCAAACCACTATTGTTCTAACTCTTCCTGCCTATGTGTCTTGTCTTATATTACATGATTCTAACTGAGAAGAACTGATTGAAACTCTACATGCATTCACTGTATAGTGGACTTATGGAATAAAGTTGAATTATATATGGTGTAATCCTTATGCAAATACCTTATTCAGTTACTTTCTGGCATAAGCACAAGTCTAGTGAATCTTAAAAGTTAAGCTGTAAATCCTCTTTGGAAGAAGCCTGCTTTAATCATGTGGATATTGTCTCGTCCTCACTAATTCCTTTGATTGTCTCTGACCCTGTGTATTGCCCTTTGATACCACGGGGGTAACATCCTGATTTGTTTCAATGCAAATCCTCATCTCATCATCCTTCCAGCTTCAACCAAAAAAATATATATATATATATTAAAAACAATGTGTTGCAAACTGATGGCTAAAGGTCAGCAAAAAACTGCATGCCAGGATTTAACTGGACAAAGAAATACATGTTTTATAGAGAGGGATGGAGAGTTGAGCCGATGGAATTATGGAGTTAATTGGGTGTAGAAGGACTAGGCCTACTAAACTCCTTCTACATTTGTTTACACTGTCGTACATCTGTATGCTGTGTTACTACTGAACACAGTGGCTCTATTATACAGTCTGGAAAAGACACTGTTAATGACTGAATGATTGAGCTTTGTTTCAGTAGGCAAGATGACATAAGCTTTAAGGAGCCCAGTCAGAGTTGTAAATTCACACCACATTTTTTAGCACTGAGAGTTTGTAATCAAATTGGTGTTTAATGCTACTCTTGCTAGAGGTGTAGGTTGTAGTGCGGTTTCATACTCAGACATCCTCCCATTGGTCAAACAGTGTCTGATATTATTTGTACACCTTTCTGGTTAAGGTCGAAATCTGATTTCCGCATTTCCAGAGCCACAGGCATCAGTATTGTCAGTATTGCCATGGCAACACCACTTTTCATTTAAGTACTGTCTGGTAATGTTTCATTGTACCCCAGGCAAAGAAGCAGTTTAATACTTGTTTATTTGAGCATTAACACTATTGGCAGTTTTGTAAAATGTAGGTAAATCCAGTGCTGATTTTATGGAGGTCATTGAGATGCAAATCCAGACCAAGTGTGTACTTCTTCTTTCTTTATAGACTGTGGGACAATGGTCTGAGGTGTTCTATCATGCATATATAATATTTAAAAAGCACCACTACTACTAGCTAATACATACTGTATTTATTGTTAACATCAGGCTTAACATTTAAGTAACAAGTGCTTCTTTGTGGTTATAACTAACATAAGTGGGAATATATGTCATGAATCTACAAAAGAGAGCACATAATACTGAGCTGGTTATAGAATTATAATTTGGTTGAAAACCAAAAACCTGATTGTGTTAGTATGGTTGAGTCAATGCCCAGACCTCAGTCTGATTTAGAACCTGTGGCAAAACTTGAATATTGCTGTTCACCAATGGTCTCCATTCACTCTGGCTCATCTTGAGAAATTTTGGCAAGAAGAATTAGGATCCAGATTAAGCAAAGCTGATAGAGTTATATCCCAGCAGCTCTAATTGTAGCCAAAAGTGGCTTTTCCAAGTATTGACCCAGGTGGGTGAGTACATATGCAAACAAAACATTTCTGCTTTTTTGTTTATTTAACCTTTGTGTCACAAAAGAAAATATTTTAGACCTTCAAATGAACCAATTGAGTAAAATAAATAAATAAATAAATAAATTTTAAAAAATTGCTAAAACCCCAACTCCATTTCACATTTAATTCATTTAAGGGGGTGAATACTTATGTAAGGCATTGGAATTAATGGTGCTCTGGTAGTTATTCATAGGTACTTTTTTTTCTTTTTCTCTCTTTTTTTTTACTGGTTGTGAGCCCGGCTTGTGGTAGCACATGTGTCTTCATTAATATTTTGGCATAGAAAAACCAACTCCATAAAATGTTGCAATATAATTAAAAGCTCAGTATGGCACTGTTTATTTATAGTCATAATGTAAAATAATGTTTTGTTATTAGTTTTTGTGCATTAAGTTATGACAGCTGTTTTCAGATATACTTGTAGCCTAGATGACAATATGAGCTATCACATGCATGTTAGTAGCAAAGTTATTTACAGTAGGTCAAAGGCAATCCTGGGAGCAAGATCTTTCTGGCATTTATGGCTAAGTGACAAACCATTTAGTGGACATGAACTTAGATCAAGTATATCATTAAATAAGGACATTTTGCTTTTGGTTTAAGACACAAATAATTCATATACTTAAAAGCCAACTTGACTTTTTAAGTATTCTGCTGTCAACGTGACAGTAGAATACTTGATTTCAACTTGTGTTTATGGTGTTTGAAGTATGGACAAAATTACATTCCATAGAAAACATGCTACGTTTCCTTCCATTTTAAGCTTTTATTAAAAATGTAATGATGTACGATGATGAACGATTCCATTTAAATGTATAAAAAAAAACAGATTATAATCTTATGTGACTGAATCCAAAATAAAATATTAATTGATTGAAACCACATTTATATGGTATGAAACCTACATCATTATAAGCCAGGCTACATGGTTGGTTGAGTGTCGGTGCGAACACAGTCCTTATGCAATACCTGTGAACTGCTTAGCATGGAATGACAGTTTTTGCCAGGGAAAGAAGATATAGCCTAATCGCTTGACTTTAAAAGTTTACAGAAGCTCATCTTTAAAAGTTAGTAAGAGTTTTGTTTAAAGCAGTTAGTGGTGAGTTCACCAACAGGCTACAGCAAAAGTCTATGCATGGTCATCTTCCATGTTAGTGTAAATGCTAGAAGTCTGGCTTGTGTTAATATGGTTACAGCTATACTGTTATAGTAATATGTGCTTAGCACTATAACGTTCATTCTGAACCTCTGCATTCAAATGACATATGCAATATCTAAAGTTAGCAAAAAATCAACTGAAACTTGTGATGCAAAACGCTGTTCTCATTTACACTCTATTAAGTGTAAAATATTACTTGCAATTACGAATTAAGTTTAGAAACCAGGGTTGTGGCTAAAATAAGTTGGATTTTTGGTTTTGTTGAAAAGGATGAAAGGTTAATTACAAATATGCTTTTATGTATGCCTTTCCCCCTTTTTTTAAAGTCTCAAACACTTGCACTTCAAGATCATATCAGAACATCTCATATATGTTGAATGCACTTTTAAGGTTAAATTTAGTAAATGCTTTGTCCTGGGGAATCCATAAAAATTTCAGGTAGAATCTTATACAACCAAGGGTTTCCTTATTAGAAAGTTGTAAGTAAGTAGAACCCTCTAGGAAGGTCAGAATCCTTAAAATAAATAAATAAATAAATAAACAAACAAATAAATAAATAAAAACCCTAATTGTGCCAGTTGATGATTTTAATAAAAGAGGCCAGAGTATACCACTACTCATTTAATAATAAGACAAAGCCATTCCACTCCCGAAGCATGGTAGTGTATAGTCCTAGATTGTATTACTTGGCCAGCTGTTTAAACTTTCAAAAATTAGTTATTTTTGTTGGGGTGGTACCTTCAAGGGTAATCAGTTTGTACCAGTAGTATGTATCTTTTACTTAGAAGGTGCATGTAGTGTGCCTCTAAAGCCTTACTCTAAAAGATAACAATATAATATATTCAATTATATATCTTAAATCATATTTAAATGTATACTATATCCGCATTTCCAAGCGAAAGATGCATGTTAAGGGTACAAAAGGTAAGGCTGCCACCCCAGCGACAAGGAAAGGTGCAATTTTTTTTTTTCCCTTTTTATTGTAGGGATCAGTTTTGAAACCATTATTCTAAGATTACTTCAAACTGCTTATATTAGCACTCCATTGCAACAAACTTTCTGCAACTGCACTTGGCCTGATTATCTAATAAGTTGCATCCAATTTTAACTGGTCCTAATCAAAATTCCTTCTTGAGCTCTTAATGTCGCATGAGCTTCACTGGCCATAAATAGACTCAGCTCCTCCTCTGAGCTCCCCTCATTGTGCAACCTTGACCATCACTAACAGTTTGGCTGTTTTATGCAGTCTGGCCACAAAGGTCACATAAATAAAGTTACACAGCGAGTTTATATTTGTATTAGATTTAAGATCAAGCTAAAGTATATTCCCCAGTCCACTCTCCATGGCCTTTCCTGCATAAAACATAATCTCCTGTTTGGTTTCAACATTCACTGGTCTAGAGATAAGTCCTACTGGCTGTTCCTTTAACATTCTACCTGTGTTATTGTAGGCCGCTGCTATGAGATTACATAAGTCCTACTTTCTAGATTTTGCCAGGGAGTGTCATATATAATGGTTTCTTTGCCACCAACTTATTCTTAGAAAAACAACAATAAATTGGGATTAAGCAGAAAGCAATTTTTATGAAAAATAGCTCAAAGGCAGTAAGCCTACTTAGTAGTCAGGTCAGAATATGAGATGTCATATTTTTTAGTTTTGTGTCTTACACTGGAACATGTTTATCATCCACCTGCCAAATGATTCTCCAGCATTTCCCAAAAGTCCATTTGTAAACTAGCTTTGCCTTCTAAAATGCATCTGGGTAATAATGTTGGGCAGGGAAAGTAATGGTATCTTGGTCGGTGCATTATAATTGAAGATGAGGAATTAGAAAAGAGTACTTGAAACTTTGTTTTTAATATTGAGTGAAAATCTGTTGTTTCATCCAAAATTATTGGATTAATGAATTTCGTGTGAAAGTGGTATATTATTCTGTCAGCATGTTAACATTAATCAGAACAGACATTTGTACACTGTGGCTTATTTACTAAACCAGTGAATGAAAAATTGTGGAAAAAGTGAAGCTGCTAAGGTAAGTGGGTTTTGCTTGTAGAGATCAGGAAAATAAATACAATTTAATAAAAAGAAAATCTAGCATAACTGTTTGTGTCCATCTAACTCTTCTAGCACAGTATAGTCCAATATAGCAATCATAATCTAATAAATACAATTTCCTGAGTTCTGTAATAAATAAATATAGCATTTGCTGCACTGTTTTTTTTTCATGTGTCTGCCTTTCTCTGAGACACTGTCTATTCATGTCATCTAACACGGAAATTGACTTTCTTGTTATCTCGTATCCTTCTTCACAAAAAGCCTAAAATAAGATGAAGGTGAAGTAGCAATTTGTTTGTTATAACCGCCTTTGGATTGCAGTATATTTATCAGAACTGTTCATTCTAATTATAATGACCAGATGCAAAGAGGGGGAAGGGAGAATTGGTGTGTTATTGGGTATTCTGTGAGATAATTCTGCATCTCTAACATTAGGTTTACTAAATTGATCAGTGTTACAAAACAGTAATTATTTTAATGTGTGTTCAGACACCAAATGTTACTCAGTTATTTTGCAGGAATGGTATTGTAACTTTGGCTTAATCAGCTTGAAGCATTACACGAAGGAACAGGAGTGGAGGAAAGGTGAAAGGGGGGAAAGGGGGGAACAGACAACAGCAGCAAACTGGTCAGTGTCGCTGTTAGCCATTTCTGACCTTTGCAAAAATATGAGCTGAAATGGCTTTTTCATTGTTTTTATCCACGGCTTCGACTGATCAGTTCAGATTGGTGCTGTCTGCATGTTTCTGGCTGGTTGCGTAAAAGCTTACTGTTTTGTAGACCCTAGAGGAATAATGCTACTGATAAAAATTGGCGAAAAAACACACACAAAAACAGCTCGTCTTTTATTGCATGGTTATGTTTATGCATCCTCCAACACTAGTTTGAAAAAGTGACCAGATAATCACAATCTGGTGTGGCATGGTAACATAGTGGGTAGTGTTTTCATTTCACAGCACCAGTGCCCCTGACTGGATCCTCAGCTAGGGGGTTACAGTGTGTGTGGAGCTTTGCATATTTTCATGTTCGTGTGTGTTCTTCCGGCTTCTCCAGTTCTCTCCCACCTCCCAGAAACCTGCAGGTAGGCAGCTTAGCTAAGTTGAATGTTTTAATTAACAATCACAATGTAGATTACTGATAATTTGTTTTGATCATTCAACTGGGTGTTTCAGGCGCAAATGGCACTGACTCTGATAGGGCAGTTCATAAGCCAGTGCAGTACGCCTCCCCAGAATTCTCTTTTATTTGAACTGTGTCTCTGATTAATAGAAAATCTCCTCGTGCTCTGTGGCCGAATGCATCGCCTCTGATAATTGGATTCTGGAATAAGTCCAGATTCTGCTTTACATCGCTTTTTACATGATGACATGGGATTCCAGCACTCTTCAATATTACATTTCCACTCCAGGCGAGTGGATGAAATATTCATACCAGAAAATTACTTTAATATGGGGACCTTTTGAAGCATTTGAGGATAATTTCCCGCTTCTTTCCTAACGGTCTTTCTGTTTACATGGCAGGCCATGTTGGCATAATATACTCAACAAAAAAAGAAACGTCCTCTCATGTTCAACTGCTTTTATTTCCAGAAAATTTTTTAACGTATGTAAATATTTGTATTAACATAAAAACCTTCAACAACTGAGACATAATCTGAACAAGTTTCACAGACATTTGACCAACAGAAATGAAATAATGAGTCCCTGAATAAAGTGGGGGTCAATATCAAAAGTAACAGTCAGTATGTGGTGGCCTCCAGCTGCTTTAAGTACTGCAGTGCATCTCATCCTCATGGACTGCTCCAGATTTGTCAGTTCTTACTGTGAGATGTTACCCCACTCTTCCACCAAGGCATTTGCAAGTTCTCGATCACGTATGGGGGGACACATGATTACATGTAATTTTCCACTGCAAGGATGATCAGCTGTCCTTCCTGTCTCCCTGTAGCACTGTCTTAGGCATCTTACATTACAGACATTGCAGTTTATTACTCTGGCCACATCTGCACTCCTCATGTCTCCCTGCAGCAGGCCTATGGCATGTTCAGGCAGGTGAGCAGGAACCCTAGACATCTATCTCCTGGTGTTTTTCAGAGTCAGTAGAAAGGTCTCTTTAGTGTCCTAAGTTATTATACCTGTGACCTTAATTGCCTACCGCCTGTAAACTGTTCGTGTCTTAAGGACTGTTCCACAGGTGCATGTGCAATAATTGTTTATGGCTCATTGAACAAGCATGAAAAACATAGTTTAAACACTTTCCAATAAAGATCTGTAAAGCTTATTTGGATTTTACAAAATTATCTTTAAAATACAGTCTCCTGAAAAGGGATGTTTCATTTTTTTTGCTGCGTATACATGTTAAAAGTATCACCAGGAATGTCGGCCTACTGTTGCAGAAACTGCCTTATGGGCTCTAAGGGTTGGATCCTCTGTGGACACAGACTCAGAGCTGCAATTTAATGCAAACCCTTATCATAACTTTGATAAATGCTATAAATGCAGTCAGCAATCAATGTTGAATAAAGGTTAACCTCAACAAGGTTAAAAGTCGGATTGCCTAAAGCAGCTGAATGGTGAATGCCTCCTAATCCCAAAGAAGAAGAAATGTGAATAGGAAATATTCTTCAAGACACTACAAGATCAAAAGATTGAGTGTCTGCATGGATTATTCATTCTTCTAACTGAATACAATGGAAGACATTCTTATCTCAGAACATTCATTTTAGATGTTTGTGAAAAAAGGGCAGCAATCTTCCTGTTTCCAGTCCTTGCTTTAAACCATATGACAAGACAGATTTGTGAGTCACACAGACTAGTGGCCGTCACACTGATGTCCACCCAAATTCACCCCCACCCACTCTATACACACACATACACACCAATTTGTTGTTACTTGTGAGGGATTTGGGTAATATCTTGTGAGGAAGTACACACAAACAGAGAATTCAATTAGGATCATTTTCTTTGATTCTGATCACCACATGAAACTTGTAAGCTCTGATCATTTGTCATATTTCCTGCTTTGAAATAGTGCAACATTTTGTTAAAGTAGGTTTGTAGGACCCATGATCAGATCTTTTGCTTTTGACACAATGAAACATTCAGTGGTCTCCACAGGTTTTTCACTTTTGAGGTGATCTTAAAATTTCCCACATGTAACAAATTATCAAAATGAACAAAAAGGAAAACTGGGAACATAATCATTTGAATATGACACTGTTTATTTTAAATGAAGGCATTTCAGCAAAATTCATTATCATTTAATTAATTAATTCATTTTGAGAATGAGTAGGGATTGTATGGGAATGATAAACCTGTGTAAGTTTATTGCAGAACTCGTTGATGTAAGCAACCTTCACTGATCTTGATGCTAATTGTTAAAAATCATTAAAAGTTAAATCATTAAAAATCAATCAGCACTACAATATCCAGAGACATACTGAATGAAACATAATTCTGATGTAATTCCTTTTTATTAAAATTATGAACCTCAAGCTCACAATCAATTTTTTAAATTACCCTTTGCATATCTAGCCTAATGCAGCAAGGAGCATTTTTTTGTGTCCTTAGTATGAGGAAATTCTCTACCCTTCCATCAAAGTGCAAAACTAATCAGCTCGGCCATGGCAGCCCGTTCGGTGGGCAGAGAGTAAACACATCTTGAGCCCTTTGCCAACATCCTCCCCTTCAACGTTTAGAAACGTTGGAAGGCTAACTCTAAAAGGTTTTGACATGGGAGTGTGCCTTATAGAAACATAAAGACAGTGCTTTTCTGATAGAGAAGATAAACAGCTTAATTTGGTTATGACATCACCCATTGTGTGTGTAGCAGCAGGCAGTAATGGGTGGGCAGGGCCACACATGCAGAATAATTTGGGACTTTGTGAGTTTGCTTATTTCCCTCAGATAAAGGGATGAGCTACTGTAAACAGCATGCAGATTAATGAGCTTTCATTAGATGAGGCTGCCTGAAAATTGTCTGAGGACTCAGACTGTGTTTACGTTAGCTGTTGTCTGTTTCAGAGTAGGGATGCTGTATCTGATACAGCTCTCAATCATGTCTCCTCATGGACCCTTCCTCTTTTATAGATGTTTCTGTGTTTACAACATCTGATGCTGTTATGATTCCAGGTATGGATTATAAACAAGATTCCAGGATAAGTCCAAATAAATCGACTTTGGACACACACACACACACACACACACACACACACACACACACACACACACACACACACACACACATACACACGCAGAGCTCCAGAATTTCTTGTGAGCCAAAATAGAAATATAGAATTCACATTGGCTCCTAAGAAAATCTGCGATCTGAATTGACATGGGCAATCCGCATACACACATCTAACAAAATATATAATACAATAAAATATATAATTTTGCAATATCTGCAATATCTCATTCTCATTGCATTCCAGGGGTTCAATCGATATATTGAGATAGGCATTGCAAAACATCGATTTTGTATTCCAGCAACTATTTCAGTATTGAGTTGGATGTATGATTGGGGTGCTATCTTGTTAAAATAGCAAATGTTTTGGTTTTAAAAACTCAGAATATGAATTCCATCAATCTTCACAAAAGGCCCCAGAACCATTAGCTAAAAAGCAACCCTTTTTTTTTTCGCTTTCTGTTTTTACACAACATTAGCTGGTAGTTCCCAGATGCAATGAACCATAATAAAATAGAATAACAATTTATTGGTATTCATTATTGAATATTTTTAGGAGAGGCATTAGTTTTGTCATGAGAATACTATTTAGATTAGATAAGATAATACTTAATCCCCAGATGGAGAAATTAGGGTGTCACAGCAGCAGCAAGACAGGTGTAGAAATAAGAGATAGTAAGGAGAACAATAAAGAGCATATACAAGATGTATAAATATGTATAGACATAAGTGCAAACTAATATATGTGTGTGTATATATATATATATATATATGTGTGTGTGTGTATATATATATACACACACACAATATACACACACACACACACACACACACACACACATATATATATACATATGAGCAGTATATGCAACAAACAACAATGTACAGTTGTACGGTATAATGTGTAGACATATAACAGTAACTATGAGGTAGTGATGTGTAAGCCATGCAAATAGTACAATATGGTACCCATATTACAGCAATGTAGCAGCATATATGTAGTGTAGTAAAGTAAGGTCGAGGGAGGGGGTGGCTAGGTGTTGTACAATCTGTTGGCTGTCGGCACAAAGGAACATCTGAAGCGTTTCGTCTTGCACCTGGGGGGGTGAGCCTGTGGCTGAAGGTGCTCTCCATCTGCTGCAGCTCAGCATACAATGGATGGGAGGGGTTTTGTGCTCCACTGTCTAGTTTGTGACCAACAACAGAACTGGCCTTCTTCATCCACTTGTTGAGTTTGTCAGTCTCCCCAGCTTTAATTCCTTATACTAATACTAATACTATTACTACTATATTACTGTTACTGTTGAAAAAGAAGTTCTCTTAGGAATTTTTGTTGGTGTAAAGATGAGTTTCATTAATAGTTTGAATAGAAAACAAAACATTATGTGAAATTTAATTTAATTACCATTATTGTATTATTTTGAAGATTCCAATAATTTTGGTATGGTTTGTATATGAACCTGCATTATGTATTCAATGTGTCTTTTATCGGACAGTAAAGGAGTTTTTTTGTGATTGTTACAGCCAATAATGCTTGATTTTACTGTGCCTTTTTTCAAAATTAGTGATGCAACCTACATAGTTTTTTGTGCTTTCTTTTTCTTCAGAAAACTACTTTTACAATTGAACAAACTTGTTTTGCATGGTATTTCGCAGTGAGTGATTGTTGGTAAACGAGACCTTTTAGCTGTACTCATGTTTGACGCATGTGAATCGAAGAGGGCTTTGGCTGAATGAGCTTTGTGTTGATGTCAAATGATGTGCATGGGCCCAAATCTGCGAAAAATCTGCAGTAATTCTGAGAAATCGCAAGCTTCTCAGAATATTGCAGAGTTTGCTTAATTTTGCATTAAATTCAGCAAGCACAAAATCGCAAAATCCTGAAGAGACAGTTTGATACTGTAGACATTCAGAATGTAGAAGGGTTGATTGTTCTGGGTTCTTGTCACAGAGTAGTTACAAAGTAGAGTGATGATGTGGAGCAGCTCTGTTGACCTGTTGAGAAAACGGCTAGGAACTGATTGGAAAACACAAAGACACTGATGTATACATATTGAAGTCTATATTATTCTTTGGATACACACAATCGGCATATCATGCTTAATTTTTTTTATAGATAAGATGTTTAGCTGTCTGTCAGGGTGTAATACATCAGCTGTCAAAAAGCAATGCATTCTGATTAGAACTAAAGAAAAAAAAAGAAATGTTTCCATGATGTTTGTGAAAAGTAGTAATTTTGGTGTCAAGTAAATAGAAAGTAGTAAGACTCCTTTCCATCATATGTCATTGGTTATCTGCAGTTTCCAGAAAATAAAGAGAATAAAACAAATATATTTCAGATGAAAGCATAACAAACCTGATGACTGATATATGACATTATATTACAGAAACACTCTGGCAATGGAGCTATCAGGGTTTTATTTGTTTACAGCTGAGGAGGAACTGCATTTCTGAGAAAGAATGAATGTACAAAACATTCATTGTTCAAATCAAAGTAGGGTCAAATTGTATGCAGGTCTATATTTAATAAAACTATAATAAATAACTGAAGGTCATAGGGAAAGCACTGACCAAATATATGAACTTTGTAAGGATGTAATAGCTCACACCGGAGGAAAAGTGCTATTTTTGATCAGCGGCACTGGTTGGAGTTTTGGGCGTATATCCAATGGACACGATTGACAGGTTTAAACATGGGCATAATGTGAGTCTACGATGGAACCCCTGGGTCACACGGTACGGAAACCCATCATGCCAACACGGTTAGAAATCTGGTAGTAGAGATACGGCCAGTTGAATTTCAGCTTACATGCGTGCAGTAGAGAGTTGACTTCTCTCAGCTGCCTGCTGCTGTCTAACAGGAGGGCTACATCACACCCACAGATTTATGCTGCTGCTTTGCCAATCCAGCTCTGCTTCATCTGATTAAATATTTGGCACTGGAATGAAGGGAAGTGGATTTGCGGTATCAGTACGGAAGTGTGTGCTTTGTGTGTCACATCTGATTTATATACATAGCAAACATTTACCTACGATGCAGACGACAATAATTGGCATAGGGCTATTTCAATAGGGTAGTGAGGATTTAATACCAAAATTGTGCACATCAATATTCAAAATATTCAAACCTCCGATTACTACAGACTACAGACTTGTGCTTCCTGACTCTGACAGGTGCATGGGTTTTCCACCTTGATCAGAAACATTGTTTATCTCGAAGAGCGTATTGGTTAACGTATGGTTAAAATTGAACTGCACTAAAAATGAGTTGTAGATGTACCCGATAACCGCTCAGTCAGCTTATCCTTCAAACTGGGCCATGTCAAACTGGGCCAAGGAAAGCATGTCTTATTACCAAAATCATTGGCATTATTTTAGTAATTAATTTTATTATTATTATTATAATACTCATTAAATCTTTTATGAATACAAATACGAAGTAGCAAGTTAGTATTTCATATCACAAATTAACTGTCAGAACAATATAAAAAGAAATATTGTCCTGTCAACAATAGATATATCATTCTTCACCCCTTGCCTAAGCTTGATACTTTATGTTGTGGTACTGAGTAATGAGGGTGGAAGTCATATTGTTATATTAAGACAAATCTGCAGTCATTATTGTCATAATTACAGCCAGGACTATTAATGTAGGAATATATTGCCATTATTTAGGATTCCTTTAACTGCAAATGCAGCTACAACTGCCGCAACATAAATAAACAAACAAATAAATAAAATTGATATACAAATAATGAAATAGGGTAAACAAACTTTAAAATGAAATGTTTTGAGAATGTTTTCTGTTTGCATGTCAGAGATAGTATTCCTCCCTTACAACAATGATTTGCCAATGATTACAATTTTGCATTTATTAATGACATTGAGACTAATATTACATAACGTCAGCGAGACTGAGTGTTTGGGCCAGTGGAGCTTTCACTTTCTGGTTTCTCGGTCACAATACTAATAGGGATTTTTTTTTATCTGATTAACTAAAAGAGAGGCTGCTGAGGGAACAACTGTATATAGCTGCTATAATGTAACTTATAACAGGAACTAACCCGTGTCATTACTGACATTTAAAAAGTGCTGGCACTTTTTAATGTTAAATAAACGTCTCTTAACAGAAAACTTCACCATAGCAATGATTATATGATTTTCTTTTTTATATAAAACACATTATTGATCCATTTATTACTGGCTTAGATTAATTCAAGTCCTTGTGAATGAGCTGTTATAGGAACAAGAACATATTAGTGCATTAATATAGACTTTTATATCATTTACTGTTACAGTCATAAATATTCAGATCCACGCTGCTATAGAAAATTAATCAAAACTTTATGATTCAAAAATTCAACCATACTGTGGAACAATAATTTTTACTAACACACAATCTCTGCTAAAAGAAAAATCATTCAGGTGTGACATCATATCTCATGACACATTTATGTTGTTCCTCAGAGGTGTGAGATAAATGTGTACATAGATTGTATAACAAAAATAGTAACCATTAGGCAAAAAGAGGGTTACATAATTATTCTGAAATAACCTACAATGCTGTGAAAAAATATTTGCCCCATCCAGATTTCTTCTGCTTTTGTGCATATCTCATACTAAATAGTTTTACATCTTCAAACAAAATGAAACATAAAACAAAGGTCACAAAGGCTCAACCTGAGTAAACACACAATACAGTTATTATTAAAATATTTTTTTTTTATTGAAGGAAAAAAGTTATCCAAATCCATCACCAATGTGGAAAAACTAATTGCCCCCTTAAACTTAAAATCTGTTTGTGCCACCTTTAGCAGCAATAACTGCAACCAAATGCTTCTGATAACTGGAGAGCAGTCTTTCACTTACTTGTAGGACTAGGACTTACTCCTATGGTTTGGATCATTGTCTTGCTGCATAAATCAATTGCGCTCGAATTTCAACTTATGGACTTAAGACCGGATATTCTCCTTTTGGATTTTTTAGGTGTATCCCACACCATCACACTTCCACCACCATGACTGACTGTAGGTATGATGTTCTTTTTGTGGAATTCAGTGTTTGGTTTTACACCAGATGTAACGGGACACCTGTCTTCCAAACAGTTCCACTTTCGACTCATCAGTCACCAAAACATTCTTCCAAAAGGTTTGAGATTCATCAAGGTGTGTTTTGGCAAAATTCAGATGAATTTTATGTTCTTAATGCTCTTCTGGGTTAGCAGTGGTTTTCACCTTGCCACGCTTCCATGGATGCCATTTTTGCCCAGTGTCTTTCTGATAGTGGAGTCATGAACGGTGACCTTTATTGATGCAAGAGAGGCCTGTAGGTCCTTTGATGTTATCCTTAGCTCTTTTATCACTTCCTGAGTAGTTGCTGTGCTCTTGGAGGAAGGTCAGCCACTTCTGGGAAGGTTCACTACTGTGCAGAGTTTTTCCATTTGGAGATAATGCCTCTCACTGTGGTACTTTGGAGTCCCAGAGTCTTTGAAATACAACCCCAATTCCGAAACAGTTGGGACAGTATGGAAAATGTTAATAAAAACAAAGAGGAGTGATTTGTAAATGTACTTTGACTTGTATTTAAAAAAATGTATAAAGACAAAGTATTTTTATTTTACCTAATCACCTGCATAGTTTTTTGAAGATAACATTTATTTTGAAATTGAGGCATGCAACATGTTCCAAAAAAGACAGGAGCAATTTAGGACTAATAGTGAAGACAAGTTGAAATAAGAAGGTGATGTGAAACAGGTGAGGCAATTGTCTAATCATAGTATATAAGGAGCCTCCAAAAAAGACCTAGTCCTTCAAGAGCAAGGATGGGTCGAGGCTTGCCAGTCTGCCAAAAGATGCGTCAGCGAATAATCCAACACTTTGAGAACAACATTCCCCAAAGACAAATCAGTAGGATTTTGGGCATTTCAACTTCTACATTGCACAATATAATTAAAAGATTCAAGGAATACGGTCAAATCTCGGTGGGTAAAGGGCAAGGCCGAAAACCACTTCTGAATGCACATGATCTCCGATACCTCAGACGTCACTGTCTTAAAAACCGTCATGAGTCTGTAATGGATATCCTAACATGGGCTCAGGAATATTTTGGTAAATCTTTGTCAGTCAACACCATTCACCGCTGCAGCCACAGACGCAAATTAAGTCTTTACTATGCAAAGCAGAAGCCATTCGTCAACATTGTCCAAAAGCACCGCCGAGTTTGCTGGGCTTGGTCTTATCTGAGATTTACAGTAGCACAGTGGAATTGTGTTTTGTAGTCCAATGAGTCAACATTTCAAATAGTTTTGGGACAAAACAGCCATCATGTTCTCCAGGCCAAAGAGGAAAAGGACTATCCAAGCTGTTATCAGCGTTAGGTCCAAAAGCCAGTGTCTGTCATAGTATGGGGGTGTGTCGGTGCCCATGGCATGGGTAACTTGCACATCTATGAGGGCACCATTATTGTAGAAAGATATGCACACATTTTGGAGCAACATATGCTGCCATCCAGAGCAGGACAACGCCAAACCACATTCTGCCTGGATTACAAGTGCATGGTTGTATAAGCAGAGAGTGTGAGTGCTAGCATGGCCTACCTGCAGTCCTGACCTGTCTCCGATTGAGAAGCGCAAAATAAGTCAACAAAGGCCCTGTACAGTTATGTAGCTGAAGAAATGCATAATGGATGAATGGGGGAAAATTCCACTTTCTAAACTTAACCAATTGGTGTCTTCAGTGCCCAAATGCTTCATAAGTGTTATTAAAAGAAAAGGTGATGTTACACAGTGGAAAACAGTTGACTCTCCCAACTTTTCTGGAGTATGTTGCAGTCATCAGATTTGAAACGAGTGTATATTTTCAAAAATAAATAAAATTCACAGTAAAACATCGTCATGTGTTAATAATGTGTTTTCAATATAGTACAGGATGAATTGAATTTTCAAATGACTTTTTATTTGTTTGTTTTTTAAATTTTCCATACGTCTTGGAGGTGTGTTTAGGGTCGTTATCATGCTGGAATACTGCCTTGCGGCCCAGTCTCTGCTTCAGTATGTCACAGTACATGTTGGCATTTATGGTTCTCTCAATGAACCGTAGCTCCCCAGTGCCGGCAGCACTCGTGCAGCCCCAGACCATGACACTCCCACCACCATGCACGACTGTAGGCAAGACACACTTGTCTTTGTACTCCTCACCTGCTTGCCGCCACACACGCTTGACACCATCTGAACCAAATAAGTTTATCTTGGTCTCATCAGACCACAGGACATGGTTCCAGTAAACCATGTCCTTAGTCTGCTTGTCTTCAGCAAACTGTTTTCTTGTGCATCATCCTTAGAAGAGGCTTCCTTCTGGGACGAAAGCCATGCAGACCAATTTGATGCAGTGTGCGGCGTATGGTCTGAGCACTGACAGGCTGACCCTCCACCCCTTCAACCTCTGCAGCAATGCTGGCAGCACTCATACATCTATTTCCCAAAGACAACCTCTGGATATGATGCTGAGCACGTGCACTCAACTTCTTTGGTCAACCATGGCGAGGCCTATTCTGAGTAGAATCTGTCCTGTTAAACCGCTGTATGGTCTTGGCCACTGTGCTACAGCTCAGTGTCAGGGTCTTGGAGATCTTCTTATAGCCTTGGCCATCTTTATGTAGAGCAACATTTCTTTTTTTCAGATCCTCAGAGAGTTCTTTGCCATGAGGTGCCATGTTGAACTTCCAGTGACCAGTATGAGGGAGTGTGAGAGCGATGACACCAAATTTAACACACCTGCTCCCCATTCAAACCTGAGACCTTGTAACACTAACAAGTCACATGACACCGGGGAGGGAAAATGGCTAATTGGGCCCAATTTGTACATTTTCACTTAGACGTGTACTCACTTTTGTTGCCAGCAGTTTAGACATTAATGGCTGTGTGTTGAGTTATTTTGAGGGGACAGTAAATTTACACTGTTACACAAGCTGTACACTCACTACTTTACATTGTAGCAAAGTGTCATTTCTTCAGTGTTGTCACATGAAAAGATATAATCAAATATTTACAAACATGTGAGGGGTGTACTCACTTTTGTGAGATACTGTATATGTATACACCCTAGAACACCACAGGATGCTGAATTCTCTCCTTTGGTGACCCAGCCACTTTGAACAGGATGAAATACCCTTCTGAGGGGTAACCTTCTGACTCAGGCACTGTTGCTGGTGGATGCACCCCAACTTCAATGGATCCCACTGACCTAGACTGTTTTACACAGACATAAACTTCAGACTTGTCTTAACACACACACACACACACACACACACACACACACACACACACACACACACACACACACACACACAGAGAAACATTAAAAACATGCTAACATACACACCAAAGATTAACAGATACTCAGGACTGACCATACATTTAATGCCTGCTTAAATTGTAAACATTTCTTTTTTCCTTTTCTCTCCTTCTACAATTTAAATATAATCTGCTGCTGAACCTGTGACTCCATAATCGGTATTGTATTAATTTCCCTAGTTTTAACCCCTCCCTGCAAAGCTAGACATTGATTTCTGTGGCTTACTCACTCTACCTAGCATATGGGCTACACATTGTTTTGTTTTAAGCGGCATTTGTGTTCTAATGGTTTCCATTAACACTGTGGACCCATTGATATAGTAAATATCAGTACAAATTGTTTCATTTACTCATGTGTCTGTCAGTACACGGCTTAGTCAAATAAGTTTATATATTTGAAACTATATATAGTAGCCCAGTTCTAAATTGCCTTTTAATGAAAAAGTTCTTGGGCATGATTTATCTCTGTGTCTTTATTTGCATCTCTGCCACTCTGTTTCTCCTCAGTGTGATTTTGTGCATGGTGGAAATGTTGATGTTTTTTCTTATGCAGTGGATATGATGACATTGCAGAGCCCTGGGAGAGGAGAGCGTGGGCTTAATGTTTGGATGTAGGTGGCACTGCTTTGACTAAGCGCAGTTGCATCTGTAGCCACAGGGATTTGTGAATTATTGTTTCTTCTCATCAGAGTGAAACGAGCTCAGATGCTGTCTTTTTGTGATGCTAATGTGGGTTTGTCATAAAACGCATATCATTGCAATGTCCTTCAGCACTCTTCCCTAGCCATGCTAGGAATTACTTTGAACATGACCTTGATAGTACTGAAAACTCCTTAAATGCCACAATTCTGTGATTATTGAAGCTTCAGATGCGTGATTATATATTCCTTCTACTGACATTTGTGTGTGTGTGTGTATTTGTGTGTGTGTGTGTGTATGTGTGTGTGTGTATATATATATATATATATATATATATATATATATATATATATATATATAAATATATACACACACACACACACACAGTAGCTCACAAAAGTGAGTACACCCCTCACATTTTTGTTAATATTTGATTATGTCTTTTCATGTGACAAAAGTGAAGAAATGACACTTTGCTACAATGTAAGGTAGTGAGTGTACAGCTTGTGTAACAGTGTAAATTTGCTTGTCCCCTCAAAGTAACTCGACACACAGCCATTAATGTCTAAACTGCTGGCAACAAAAGTGAGTACACCCCTAAGTGAAAATGTACAAATTGGGCCCAATTACCCTATTTTCCCTCCCCAGGGTCATGAGACTTGTTAGTATTACAAGGTCTCAGGTGTGAATGGGGAGCAGGTGTGTTAAATTTGGTGTCATCGCTCTCACACTCCCTCATACTGGTCACTGGAAGTTCAACATGGCACTTCATGGCAAAGAACTCTCTGAGGATCTGAAAAAAAGAATTGTTGCTCTACATAAAGATGGCCTAGGCTATAAGAATATTGCCAAGACCCTGACACTGAGCTGCAGCACGGTGGCCAAGACCATACAGCGGTTTAACAGGACAGGTTCCACTCAGAACAGGTCTCGTCATTGGTCGACCAAAGAAGTTGAGTGCATGTGCTCAACAGCATATCCAGAGGTTGTCTTTGGGAAATAGGCCTATGAGTGCTGCCAGTATTGCTGCAGAAGTTGAAGGGGTGGAGGGTCAGCATGTGTAACAGTCAGTTACACAAGCTGTACACTCACTACTTTACATTGTAGCAAAGCAAAGTGTCATTGCTTCAGTATTGTCACATGAAAAGATATAATCAAATATTTCAAATATTTACAAAAATGTGAGGGGTGTACTCACTTTTGTGAGATACTATATATATATATATATATATATATATATATATATATATATATATATATATATATATATATATATATATATACATATACACACACACACACACACACACACACACACACACACACACATAGTGTCCCCTCCACTAATATTGGTACCCTTGGTGAATATGAGCAAACAGGACTGTGAAAAATTGTCTTTATTGTTTATGACCTTTTGATCATTTCTTAAGAACAAATCACAAAAATACTCTACTCTTATGGATATCAAACAATTGCAAACACAACATAGGTTTATCAAAAAAAAACTTTGTTAAATATATGTGTGCAACAATTATTGGCACCTGTTTAGTCAATACTTTGTGCTAACTTCCTTTGCCTAGATAACAGCTCTGAGCCTTCTCTTATAATTAAGGTCAATTTATAATGCGAAGGGTTCGAGTCTCAGTCTTAATTTTTTAGGGGATACCGAGGTAAGTATAGCGTGCATGCTGGAATTTTCAGATTTGAGACTTCTCTTATTTTTTATGGGGGTGAGACAATGCAATTATTGAAAAATGTCACTTTCAGCTTGAATATCTCTGGTGGACGACCAGATACAGAAATAAGTCCTCTATAGATCGATTTGCTCATTACAGAGCTAGGGCTTGTAAAAATCTCAGGGAAAACCTGTTTTATTCCTGCATTTTAAGAAATTAATATATAATAATATATATAATATAATAATAGATATATAAAATAAGCATAACAAAATAATTAAAATTAACAGCATTTTAATTGTAATTATGTTTATGATGCTTATGTTATATATGCTTATGTTTCTAATAGGTTTAAAATGTTACTACATTTGATATTGGCTATTGTAAACCATGATCTCTCACAGGGTTCTTCAAATCTGCAGAGTTTAGCTCCAACCTCCAAACTTACCTGCCTGTAATTTTCTAGTGATCCTGAAGACCTTGGTTAGTTTGTTCAGGTGTGTTTGATTAGGGTTGGAACTAAACTCTTCAGGACAGTGGACCTTGAGGGCCAGATTTGAAGAACCCTGATCTGTCATGTTGGTACAGGAGTACAGTTGGTATGAGTGAATAGATTTTATCCAAATATGGAATTACAGTGTTTATATGTATGACACCCAACTGAACACTAAAATTTCATATTTGGATAAAATCTATTCAAGGTTCACTGTCCTGCAGAGTTTAGCTACAACCCTAATCAAACACACCTGAACAAGCTTATACCTTCTAATGCGCTCTAGAAATTCTTGTTTCAAGAAGCTTGGACCATCCTGAGATATTGAGGTTTCCATAAACAGCTGTATAAAAATATTTGTTGTGTGCCTTGACACAAAGATGGCCAGTGTAGTTAAAACAAGTAAAATAATAATAATAATAATAATAATAATAATAATAATAATAATAAAATTATGATTTTGCAATGCCAGTGTTTAGAGGTAATCACACAAAAAAGGGAAAATTAAAAATTGCCAAGCAACCTGCATTGGACCACTTGAGATGGAATGACTCAAATAGAATTAACATCATATGGTAGGTAGAATCAGTGTGGTATGGCTTGCATCTCCTGCTGTCTAAAGGTTAAGAGAATCAAGATGGAGGCCTGAGAATATATAAGCATAGAGAACATTGAATTCTTGCCTTGGGTTGAAATAGCTGTCCTACAAATGAAGAATGTCTTTCACATCTCCTTTTAAATATTTTGCCATTATGCCTCATACCCCATGGCCTTTATTTACATGCAAGGCATGCAATTTCCATCCATATAGAAAACATATAAAGAAGATTCACAGCCTGGCAGTAAATCTCTGTAGGCAATTTCCTCATAGCATGCTTTGGTGTCATTCTTCAGGTGCCAGTGCATATAGGGTTTAACTCAATAATTATTGGCACCCTTCATAATAATAAGTGAAATATATTTTTCCTTTGTTGTATTTTAGCTTAAACATACGAAGGTTCTGCATAGATATAATTGAACACCAGGGTTCCAAAAGTAGAGGACATGACACCACATGTGGCTGCTTGATTTACAAATGGAGTTGTGAAAAATAAGTGTCTTCTCTTTTGTTCAATTAATTAATTTTGCTCTAAATGTTAAGACTATTTAGTGTGTGAATATTTTTAAATGTTACTTTAATCTCTTTCACTATACTGACACACAGCACTAGCATAGGAATTTAGCAAAAAATGGATACATTTCCTCTACTACTGCTGAACAAACTAGTGTGGTATATCACATACTTATATACTATTCTAGACCATCATGACACTAACACGAACAGGTTTCTCTCATGTAGTCTTCAAATCTACTGAAACGTCTGCTTTAGTTACCAGTATTCTGGATTTATTATATTAATAAATACTTTGGAATGTAAAATCAGAGTTTTGAGATCCAGCTCATGGCAACAATTGCAGTGACAGTGGAAGTTTTAAGCAAAACAGAGTTCCTCGTTTTGTTTTACACTGCTACGCATGAAGTCTTGCTATCTAATTGGCTAGAGCAGACCCACGGGGAAAAAAACCCACACTTGTTGATTGAACTGCATGAGTTGACATGATCCACAAATAAATGCAACCTATTCCACAAATATCATATCATTGCACATGGAGTCATCTACAAATGCACATGGCGCAATCTACAAATAAATTCAGCCAATTCCACAAATAAACTAGGGGATGAGATTGTGCTAGTCAAATAATAGTTGGGAACCACATATTTATTTGTGAAATACAAAAATATTTGTGCATCTACTTTTATTGATTTGTGGAACTCACTTTATATTTGTGATTTTTGTGAATCACGTACTGTTTTGTTTTATTTTCATTGAACTTATGCGCTACCCCCCCAATCTTCCGCTTATTCTACAGGGTCGCGGGGGACCTGGAGCCTATCCCGGGGAGCATCGGGCACAAGGCAGGGTACACCCTGGACAGGGTGCCAATACATCACATCACATACACATTCACATACCCTCTCATACATTATGGACACTTTGGACATGTCTTTGGACTGGGGGAGGAAACCGGAGTACCCGGAGGAAACACCCACAAGACATGCAAACCCCCATAGGCCGGGAATTGAACCCCCCACCCTGGAGCTGTGAGGTGAACGTGCAAACCATTAACAAAGTGCGCAAATCTTTCATGTAGAACATTTCAAGTTTGTTTATTTGCTTAGGTTTGCGCATGTGGACTTGCCTCTTCAATTCTGATCACAGGTTTTTAAAATCCAGAGGCTGAGTGCAAAACATTGATTTTGTGTATTGCAATCATTTCTCTGTTGGTTTTAGTGTATTTGGTTTGGTGTATGTTTGTCTCATTATCTTGTTAAAAAAGATCTGTAGATCAAAGGTAACCAGGTATTGGGCCACTTGGGAGTAACAAAGTAATTAGTTTCACAAATTGTTTGTGGGGAAAGCCAAATCATTGTATTTAATGCTTATTTTACACATTATTTTGTCCATTCTATGATGGGGTTAGGCAAAATTCTAAAGTTAACAGCACATGCTTTATTAATTTGTTTTAATATTACAAAAGTACAGCCTATTTAGGTGCAGCTGGTAGTGCTGACACCTCTCAGCTCCAGGGTCCATGGTTTGATCTTGAGTTCACATGTTCTCCTTGGGTAGGCTGATTGGCTACGCTAAATTGCCTGTAGGTTTGGATGAGAGTCTGTGTGTGTGTGTGTGTGTGTGTGTGTGTGTGTGTGTGTGTGTGTGTGTGTGTGTGTGTGTGTGTGTGTGTGTGTGTGTGTGTGTGTTGGTGGTGGTGTTTGAGGCTCATTGCACCAGGACCCTGACCAGGATAAAGCAGTGACTGAAAATGAATGAATGAATGAATGAATACAGTCTATTTACATTCCTGGCAGATGCATGAAATATGCAGATGGTTCATCTTCTAAAATTCTGGGGAAATGTTAAGTAAAAGCTTAGTGAGAACAGTTCTTGGCACAGCACTGTATATCATTAGTGCACATGGACTCATGGAGTAGGACTGGAACAAAAGAGAAGATTCAATACTTGCTAATACAATATTTAGCTTATTACCATTTGTAATAAGCTAAATATATGTATGAATTTTAGTCCTTGCAGCAATTCCACAAGCATCCTTCAGACTATGCGTTTTGTTTAAAAAACAAATGTCTGCATTGAATTGAGTTGGACAGTTTCATTTTTGGCCAATTACTGCAAAAGATAACAATCTGGTTAGTTTTAAACCCACCTCAGGTCCTATGTTGCCATTAGCTGATTTCCTAACATCACAAAAGCTTGTCACAGAAATCCTGTCTTTCATTACTTTTTCAAGACAAATAATTTGACACTATCTGATCTCTTCTTTCTCATCTCGCTGGAGTGACAGCAGAGGCTTTCATAAAAAAATAAAAAATAAAAAATAAATCATTTAATACCATGGTATCAACAGTGGAAGTTTTCTTATTTCTTATTTTGCTTGGCAGCAGTGGAAGGCCGTTTATGTTTTTCTCCATTTTCTCATTTTGCTGTTAGGGCAAATGGAACTCTCTGACACGGGTTGCATCAATGAGCAAACAGATGACAAGTGAGAAGGGTTGTTTTGGAGAGCTGGGTCAGCTTCATAAGAAAGCATTGATGCAGCCACATTCAACACATGCTGTGAGTCTCAAGTATATGTGTGCTCCTACATGGAAATTGAGGATTGTACTTCTTGGTGCTGTATGTTGTTGTGCTTTTATTTTCAAAGGGGTTTTACTGATTCTACCCCAAATCTACCTTGGAATAGTGAATGCTGGGTTAATTCCTATATCGCCAGATAACCCATATCAACCTCTGACAATGCAAAAGTAACTCTGGCCTAAAGAGCACAGACAAGGAATGGCAGTTTGTAATTGGTTCTTGAGCTGGGTAAGGGAAAAGTGTGATCTCATTCTCATCATGTGTGAAGGTTAATGTGGGATGTGTTTTCCAGTGGAAGCAGCCAATCGTTTACCAAAGCAGAAGTACTGTTTCTTGATGTGTACAGAACTCCAGGATTTTTATGTAGGACAAAGCTTTTTGTCCTACATAATGCATATGTGATATTTTTCATGCCAATGGTTGGTGAATTTTTTATTAGCCATAGGCTCTTCAACTTCTGTTCTGGGAAGAAGGGAAGGCTTGAGTTAACATGGAAATTAAAGGACTTGAAATCGGGAAGTTTAAAGCCTGTTTTAGACAGTCAGTACGTTTACACTAACAACAATAATCTGATATTAACCCGATTAAGACAATACTGTGATTAAGAAACTACCATGTGAACAGCGATTATTGATTACCTTAATCTGGCTAAAGTTGTACTCAAAGTAAACACAAATTGAATTAAGACATGTGGAGTACTCCTGTTTTAGTCGCATTATCGAAGTGCATTACAGACATGTAAACACCTTAATCACACTATTAACGTCGTGTGGGAGTTTTCACCACATTCTGTCACAGGACACCTATTCACACGGCAGTGCTCAACCATGTGACGGCAAACAAGAGAGCATGGCTGCGTCCGAAACCGCGTACTTACCTACTATATAGTAGGCAAAAGACCTGTATGCACATGTATTGGACGTGGCCCACGGATTCAGGCAGTCGTCTATATGCATGTATAGAACAACAAATAATTAACTGCACTTGAAGTGTTCATAAAATTAAAAATGAAACAGCTAAAATGTATATGATACCATAACAAAGATGAACTGTATGTTGATACGTGAAATTCTACACATCACGGTGTGGGGTGGGGAGGTAATGACGTGTGCCATTAATCGATCTATGTTCTATAACATAAAACGAGAACATGAAAGGAATATTCTAAAAGTGACTCACGTAAACACCTTAATCACAATACTGTCTTAATCAGATTAGGGTCAATAATTAGTAGAGATGCACCGATGTATCGGCCGATAATTGGTATCGGCCGATAAAAGCTATTTTTCCCACTATGGGCTATCTGCTGATAGTGTAAAAACATCCGATGATCAGGGCCGATTATATCCTGTCAATCAAAAGAGAGTGGGAAAACACATCGATTTTGTAAAGATGATGTCTCTTGTATGGAATGATGACAAAACTGCAGTTTGTAAGCCCTGTAATCTCTGCACTCCTAAAATTTTACACTGGTAGCAGCAGTGAAACGAGTCCCCCCCACCTCTACTACTGTTCTGAATTAAAGGGCCAGTACAGCGTTGAAAGATTTAAATGAAGATGAGCTGTAAAAAGGTATATATTGCTATATATTGCACATAAAAATATTTGTAGAGTAGTATATTTCATATGTAGTTAATATTAATGAGATAATCATTTAAAAAATGTATATTACGCCTATATATTACCAGTTTTATGTTCAATGATAAAGTAGAAATGCTTTTGTTTGTGTTGAGTGAAGCCTAACAGTGTTTTTTTTTAGAATTCAGTCAATGTTAAAATGAATTAATAACATTCAATAAGTCAAGAAATCTTATTTTAATCTTCAGAATTTAGTTAATGTGTTAATGTTAACTGGAGTAATGTGTTTTCTGTTTGAAATGGGGAGAATAAAGTTTATATTTGCATTTCTTTCAGAATTAATTATTGTGGAATTAATTATTATTAATTTAAATGAAGGCATAAAAGGCAGAACTATCGGTATCGGTTACCGGTATTGACCGATATCACTCTGAATAATCAGGTTATCGATATTGGCTGAGAAATTTAGTATCGGTGCATCTCTAATAATTAGATTACTGCTGTCAATGTGATTACAGTGGTCTTTTAATATTATTATTATTACTGGTCTGAGATCCCAATAAAATCTTTGCTGAATTCTATAACATACTGCGACAACATGTGTTCTCCATGTCAGTTTATACAAACCCAATTCCGAAAAATTATGGGAAACGCTAATAAAACAGAGGAATGATTTGTGAATGTACTTTGACTTTGTATTGAAAGGTATATGATGTTTTACCTAATCAACTGCATAGTTTTTTGAAGGTAAACGTTTATTTTGAAATTGATGCATGCAACATGTTCCAAAAAAGTTGGGACAGGGGCAATTTAACACTAATAGCGATGTGACAAGTTGAAATAAGAAGGTGATGTGAAACAGGTGAGGCAATCATCTAATCACAATATATAAGGAGCCAGCGTCTATCATGGTATGGGGGTGTGTCAGCACCCATGGTATGGGTAACTTGCACATCTGTGAGGGCACCATTAATGTAGAAAAATGTGTACACATTTTGGAGAAACATATGCTGCCATCAAGATTTCGTCTTTTCCAGGGACATCCCTGCATTTTCCAGCAGGATGCCAAACCATATTCTACCTATATTACAAACTTCATGGTTGCTTAAGCAGAGACTGCGGGTGCCCGCATGGCCTGCCTGCAGTCCTGACCTGTCTCCGATTGAGAATGTGTGGCGCATTATGAAGCGCAAAATAAGGCAACAAAGGCCCTGTACAGTTGTGCAGATGTAGAAATGCATAAAGGATGAACGGGGGAAAATTCCACTTTCTAAACTTAACCAACTGGTGTCTTCAATGCCTAAATGCTTAATAAGTGCTATTAAAAGAAAAGGTGATGTTACACAGTGGTAAACAGTTGACTGTCCCAATTTATTTTGGAGTGTGTTGCAGTCATCACATTTGAAATGAGTGTATATTTTAAAAAATAAATTAAATTCACAAAGTAAAACATCAAGTAATGTGTTAATAATGTGTTTTTAATATAGTACAGGGTAAATTGAATTTTCAAATAACTCTGTTTTTAGTTTTTTTTGCATTTTCCATACTGTCCCACTTTTCCAGAATTGGGGTTGTAGAATGATGATGGTAGACCTGAGATTAAAGAAAATTACTGTGCTCTGCTTATGTTCAGATGTATCAATTAGTGTTATCTGGACTCACGCAGAAAAACAGAAACATTCTGTTTAGGTGTCACTAGCTGTAGATAATGAGGGTCTTTCTTCTTTGGCACTAGCATGTTTCATTTGAATTTTGCCATGACAACCTTATTTGTAGCTGTTTCATGAGTTATGAGTAATCCTATGCCATTAGCCTATTGAAGTGTTTAAGATGAGTATCATAACAGTGGTTACACAGTGAGATTTGAATACATTTCTGATTTTTTTTGCCTGTCTTGGGTTACCACTGCACTAAATCGGCCACTGATGAACACTTTCAATAAGCACCTCAACTCATGGGCAGAGAATTCTTGTGTGACAGCAAAATTCAGCTACAATTTGTACAGTGTAAAACTGCTGATGTATTTTAAATATGTAACATTAAGTAGATTTCAGTCTTCCTGTCTCAGGGAAAGGAGATTTTCCTACCCAAAGACTAGTGCAAATACATTTTAGCATGAATTTATGCAGGACTTCTTCCATATGACTACTGGGATTGACAGTATTTCATGTTTCTGAGAACTGCTTGAGTGATACTGAAATTTCCTATCAGCATTTCCTTTTTGCACTATAAAGACTGATTTGCTTATCTTAATTTAATCTCAAGTTAAATGATCACTTTTATCTGCAATGCAAGAAGTCACAGCTCTTGATTTTCTTTACTTTGTTTCCAGTTTCAAATGTATTTTGTCACATTTGGAACAGACCTCTCTGAAGTAACCTGAATAGAACTGTAGGTCTTAATTGGGGCTGCTAGACTCTGTGAATGGAAGTGTTCCTCAGGTGGCATTTGACAAGTAATTTAGTTCCTTTGTCATTCCACAGAACTGGACGTTAGGGCATTAGAGCATTGAAATACATCTAGAACATTTAAAACATTTATTAGTTCATGGCCAGCAATGATTTTTTTTAATTTTTTTTAAAAAGATTTTTCTTTGGTATATTGTGTTCTGAAACTTACATGTTGCAGCACATATTTGTGTGTACAGGTAGGTGATATAAACATCAAGACACAGAACACAATATGTAATACCATGTAGTTACTGTGCTCTCTAAAGCCTTGCTGTAACATATAACTATTCTTCCTATTGCACTTCTAAGGCAAAGCCACTAAGTATGATCCCTGGCAGTAACTTATCTGTGACTGATGCAGCTGATGAGAGTAAAGGTTCCCTCTAAGTAATGATGACATAAAGGAAATTTACTGCCTAGCCACTCAGTATAGGAGAGGGGTGCTGAAATACAGACAGCATGCTTGCTGGCCCATGAGGGTTAATAATTTGCCCAAAAGCAGAGATGGCACTCATGAATTACTGGCATGAGAAGGTGGCAGTTTTGGCACAGTGAAAGCAGCATGGGATCAGAGGTCAAGTTTCGCTAAGCACAAAAGTGTCACACTGGATGTAGGTGAATAATAATGTGGCCATATGCAATAGACATAGCAGTTTACAAAACAACCTCCTATAACATGCGTAAAAATCTGCATGATACTGCAGGTGGCTTATTACTGTATGTGCATATTCATATGTTCAGTGGCTATTTCAGCTATTGACTGCTAGGCACTGCTTGGGCTATTTAAAAAAAATGTTTTCCCTATTATATTATAAACATTAACTTTATTCTTCTTTAACCATTCTTTGGTAGAATACCTTGTATGTTCAGGGTTGTTGTGTTGCTGCATGTGCCACTTTCTCTTGAGATTCAGTTCACAAACAGATGTCCTGACATTTTCCTTTAGAATTCCCTGTATAATTCAGAATTCATTGTTGCGTCACTGATGGCAAGTCGTCCTGGCCCAGAAGCAGCAAAGCAGGCCCAAACAATAGCTACGTTTACATGGACAACAGTAATCTAATTATTGACCTTATTCTGAATAAGACAATATTGTGACTAAGGTGTTTACATGAGTCTCTTTTAGAATACTTCTTTCATGTTCCCATTTTAGATGTTATAGAACATAGATCGATTAATGGCACACGTCATTACGTCCCCATGCCACGCCGTCCGACGTTCCCTCCAGAATTTCATGTATCAACATACAGTTCGTCTTCGTTATGGTACTGTATACAGTTTTGGGTGTTTTAATTCTTGATTTTTATTAATGCTTCAATTGCAGTTAATTATTTGTCATGCTGTACGTGCAAATAGACGACTGCTTGAAGCTGTGGGCTGCGTCCCAAACCACTTACTTACCTACTATATAGTATATAGAGATAAATGTATTTCGCCTACTATATAGTAGGTAAATACGCGGTTTCTTATTTTTAAAATGCGGTGAAAACTCCCACACGATGTTAATAGTGTGATTAAGGTGTGTACATGTCTGTAACGCATGTCAATAATGCTTCTAAAATAGGAATACTCCACACGTCTTAATTCAATTTGTGTTTACTTCGAGTATGACTTAAGTTGGATTAAAGTAATCAATAATCGCTGTTTACGTGGTAGTTTCTTAATCAGAGTATTGTCTTAAGCGGGTTAATATTGGATTATTGTTGTCCATGTAAACATACTGAGTGATACTACCACCACCATGTTTCACAGATGGGATAAAGTTCTTATTGTGGAATGCAGTGTTTTCCATTCTCCAAACATAATCTGATGATGATTTAGGTGATATTTTAGAAGATATGTAGAACATTCTAAAGAGTTTACAAACTTCCAAGCACCACTGTATATATGCTAACAAAATGGTGGAGCATTTCCCTGTTAGTAAAATAACCCACACAGTGCCCCTAGCAGTCAATAGCACACAGTAGCCACTGGGCGTATGAATATGCAAGTAATAAACCACTTGCAGAATTTATACATATGCAATAGGAAGTTGTTTTGGCTAATAATGTAATATGGGTGTAAAGATACATCACGACATGGTGCATCGCAATGCAAAAATGTGGCATCTTGGAAATGTGAGATTCACATTGTGGAAATTGCTAAAGACCATAGAAATCGACTTTGGATCTGTATTTATGCTATAGAACTGATTATGTTTCAGTTGATCATTTACAAAGTCTTCAAGTCAGGCACTTTGTTTATACCATTGACGTTTTTTGGGTGAATTTATAAATGTATCTACTTATTTTAAAATATGGCGAAAGTATAGTACATTTTGTTTACAATATTAAACCTATGTTTGGAGCAGTTTTTCATTTATTTTTTTTATACAGACAAAAAGCACATGGTTTTGCATTGTTTATGATTCAGAAATAAAATGTGAGTCTTTTCATTCACAATTTCATATTTGATCAGAATATTTTGAGAATATAATCAAATTGAAACTTTGAAGGCAGTATCATGAATTGAATTGAATTGTCACTAGAGTGTATCATTACATCCCTAGTAATATGTAATTTAACAAGTAATACATGGTTCTGCATAGAACAGAAGGCTACTATTAAAATATACACTGATCAGCCATAACATTAAAACCATAGACAGGTGAATTGATAACAGTGATTATCTCATTACAATGGCACCTTTCAAGGGATATATTAGGCAGCAAGAGAACAGTCAGTTTTTGAAGTTGATGTATCTGAGAGACTTTGACAAGGGCCAAATTGTGATGGCTAGAAGACTGGGTCAGAACATCTCCAAAATGGCAGGTCTTGTGGGGTGTCTCAGTATGCAGTGGTTAGTACCTACCAAAAGTGGTCCAATGAAGGACAACCAGTGAACCGGCGACAGGTTCATTGGCACCCAGTGCTCATTGGCACCCAAGGCTCATGGCAAAGGCTAGCCCATCTGGTCTGATCCCGTCTGTAGCACAAATTGCTGAAAAAGTTAATGCTGGCTATGATAGAAAGGTGTCAGAACACAAAGTGCATCACAGCTTGTTGTGTATGGGGCTGTGTAGCCACAGACTGGTCAGAATGCCCATGTTGACCCTGTCCACCTCCTAAAGCTCCTACAATTTGTACGTGAGCATCAGAACTGGACCATGGAGCAATGGAAGAAGGTGGCCTGGTTTGAGGAATAACATTTCTTTTACATTATGTGGATGGCCAGCTGCATGTCCATCACTTACCTGGGGAAGAGATGGCACCAGGATGCACTATGAGAAGAAGGCAAAGTTTGTGGAGGAAGTATGAGGCTCTGGGCAATGTTCTGCTGGGAACCTTTGGGTCCTGGCACACATGTGGATGTTACTTTGACTTGTACAACTTCCATTGTTGCAGACCAAGTACAGTCCTTCATGGCAATGGTATTCCCTAATGGCAGTGGCCCCTTTCAGCAGGATAATGCACCCTGCAACACTGCAAAATGTTCAGGAATGGTTTGAGGAACATGACAAATAGTTTAAGGTGTTGACTTGGCCAAATTCTTAATCCGATCAAGCAGCTGTGGAATGTGCTTAACAAACAAGTCCATTCCATGTAGGTCCCACCTCACAATTTACAGGATTAAAAGTATCTGCTCTTAACGTCTTGGTGCCAGATACCACAGCACACCTTCAGAGGTCTTGTGGAGTTCATGCCTCGATTGGTCAGAGCTGTTTTAATGGCACAAGGGGGACCTAAAAAATATTAGGTTGGTGGTTTTAATGTTGTGGCTGATTGGAGTAGCCTATAGTTTATAAGATTGCCAGATTGTATCTGGATATAATTTCCAAATGATCTCTAGTGTATTTTTTCCTATTGTCCAGGTCTTGTGCAGTAATTCATGATACTAGAAAGGTTTAAATGCTGTGACCTCCACAAAATATGTTTTGTCTAAACGTTCATGACACCTTCATGGAGTAAAATCAGTGCGGCCATTATGCATGCATTATGAGTTCAAGTGGCATCACATAAGCAACACTCCTGATAAACACATTTCTGGCACATTTAAACACTAAGTGCTGCAGAAAAATATCATGGTCAAATATCAGCAGTTAAACTATGATTATGGGGCAAATAGCGAGCCAGATCCACCAGAGAATGGAAAAATACATGCTATTACCCAGATCAGGGCCTGAATTTGTATTAAGACAATACAAAATGTAGTTGGCGTTAATAGTACTATATATTATTGTGAAAGATTGTTGTTATATATAATGATAGTAATAATAGGAGATAACAAAAAAAGACGATTCCCCTCAGGCAGGCCATAAGTAATTAAGCAGGAATGGATAAAGTATGAATAAATTTCCAGAAAACATTCTATTGAAGTAAAGGGTAGCAGTATCAGCAATATATTAATAAAGTAATAGCATCAAGTAACCACCAGGCTGAGTTTAACAAGTAGTGCTCACTATTTACCAAATACCAAAATGAAATGAGTATTACTCAATATACTGTAAATGACATTTTATGTTATGCGTAGAGCAGTGTCCATCCAGAGTGTGTTCTTACCTCATGCCAGTGTACCAGGACTACGATCTACTGTGACTCTGACCAGGATAAAGCACTGATTAAATATATTTTTGAATACAGTAAATGAGCACTTTCTTCAGTAGTGTATGAAAATGGTTTATGAAGACACCTCCTCAGCTGAAGAAAACAGTCGTAATTTACTACTTACTGATCTCTTGAGGTTAATATTTACAAGAAAATCTATGCTGTAAATTGATTCACCAGTTTTATTAGTTGCAGGAAAAGCCATAATTAAAAATCAAACAGTTGTTTAAATATATTGTCCCTGTTTATGTAGATATGACATAACACAAGGTTGATTGGATTGATTGAAATAATTGAATCAGGTTATATCTAACCAAATAGACTGTACTATTCAACTAAATAGCATATGTATAACAACGTAAACATAATAATTTACTAGTAGTTTTTAAAAAGAAAGTCCATCAAGAGGTTTCAACCAAAGCCTTGCGTTGTATTTTAATTAAATATTCAAATAAGTATTGTAGAAATTCACTGTAATTGTTTAAAAAAAAAACCCCAAAAAACATTTACACACCTTGTTTTCATGCTAAGCATTAGAGGATGTTGACATTTCAGTTTCAACTCCTTTATTTTAAAAACAAAAAGAAAAATAAAAATAATCATTGTTGTAATGTTCTGGCATCTAATGGAGTTGAGTACGGATTCAAATGCAAATAAAGACGTTTATTAAGGAGAGAGGCAGGCAGACAAATCCAAATCGTAATACAGAGATGTGGTCAAGACAGGCAAAGGGTCAGGTGATTGGCAAATGGGCATAAACTGGGCTAGGCTGTAAACAAAAACGAGGAAACGAGAAACAAGGTCAATCACAGGAAACGTCTGGGTTATGCATGTAAACCTGTTCCCTGAAAAGGGCAAGAGACATTGCGTTTAGCATAACAGTATGGGAGCGCCCTTGCGCTCGTGACTGGTATCTGAAGCTTGTGTAAAATCATGCCTCTATTTATAGGCCTGCCATGATCAGGTGACGTCTCATTTAAGTGCGTCGCATGATATATATATATATATATATATATATATATATATATATATATATGGCACCTGTGAACCACACCATCAGCCTCTATTATCTGAAATGAAGACACAATTCACAGGCCTGCCCTGTTATGACAAAGCTACACAACGTCTCGTTCCCTCGTCACGTTTACTTCTCGTTTACGCTCTGTGTGACTGAGAATACCACTCAGAAACCTGCTCTTGAAGCATCCCTGAGAGCAGAAATATGATCCCTTGATCCAACATTTCCTGCATGTGGGACACTGTAGCCGGGCCTCTTTGCAGCAGCCCTCGGTTGTGCATGTCGGTGTAACCTACACCACCCTGTCGGCCAGAGCCTGAAGCTGAGCTGTGGAGGCTGCCCTGTCAATCCACTTGTAATAGGTGTGGAATGGCAGGTCAGCCTTATTCGTCACACTGACTCCCCTCAACAGTTGATCCAGGTCCTTGCTCTGCCCTGGATGCCCAAACTCCTCCAAAAATAGTTCTGCGTTACATTATGGAGGGCACTGGACCCTGTACTGGCCCGATGCTCCGCCCAGTCAGTGGCCAGGCCATAAAACCGGGACACCATGAACCATGAGCCACTGTCTCTTGTCCGGCTTGGGGTGCTCTAGGCTTGAGAAGTACATCTGGCTGTGGAACAAGGACTGCCTCGTGTAGTCACACAATCCACAATTCTCCTGGACTGACATGAAAGGTGGCCAGACATCCCCATGTACACTGCCGTGATGCTCTCCTCACTTTCCTGCTGCATCCATGTTAAGGCGCAGTATTCTGTAACATTCCGGGACCTAATTGAGTTGAGTACAGATGCAAATGCATATAAAGACATTTATTAAGGAGAGAGGCAGGCAGACAAATCCAAATTGTAATACAGAGACGTGGCCAAGACAGGCAAAAGGGTCAGGCGATTGGCAAATGGGCATAAACTGGGCTAGGCTGTAATCAAAAACGAGGAAACGAGAAACAAGGTAAATCACAGGAAACATGAACCGATAACTGGGAAACGAGAAACGAGAGCTAGGTAAAGAGCTGAACTCAATACTGCGCAATTTGCACAGAGACATGAGGGATTTAAATGACTAATGTAATCTTGGGTAAACACGGACAGCTGGAAACACTATTGGCACACCTTCGGAAAACAACCAATTACTAAATGGGGCGGAGACAGAACATAATCAAAACAAACGCACATGTCCACAGTAAACAAAGTCACAGTCATAAACAACCGAAAAGCGTGCGTACGCTGAACGCTCGTACACCTAGCTCGTGCACACGCCTCGGCTTTCCGAGCATACTGCAAACTGCAGCGCTGTCTCAAGGGGAAATCGTGACAATCGTATATCCGTTTTCTTCCTCACACTCACTGCGTGAGCTAGAGTTTGGCAGAATTGACACCCATCAGCCAATAAGACATGAGTATTTCCACATGTTTTCCTGTAAATCCTGTCTGATTGGTCTTGCCTCTGTTCACTAAAGATAAAATACAACACTCCGTTCACTGGGGATACAAAACAGAACAACGGTGTCTTCTTTTACTGACGTTCATTTACGTAGTGACAAACCGTCCCAAGTGGAGAATTATTAGGGGCTAAAGAAAAAATCTGGGCCTCCAATGCCCAGGCCAGGTTACTCCCTTGGCCTGACATAATGGTGAGAATAATGATGATATACAGTTTCATTCTGATTTATAGAGAAATACTTTCATTTAAATACATTTTTCAGTAAAGACAGTATTTACCTGCTGTGTATGTACTTTTGACTATTAAAGCAGCCTGAAACTGTATTACATCATTATTATTTCCATTATGTCATGCTATGATTTCCATCAAATTATAGTACTGGAGCTCAACTCAGTAAAAGTAGGTTGATACTTTACTGTGTTACTGCTGGCAAAGAACCAGAAGATATTTTAACATCATTGTGATGCCAAACCAGGAACAGTGAAAACTTAATGTCTGGCCACCCAATTGTACTTAACTAAAGTCCTTAACACAAAAACACACATATATCTAAAACCTGTTTTAATCATTTTAACATCTCCTTTTAATAAGATGAAATTGTACTGTTCATGCATTTTTGCACTCATGAAAGAAATCTCTGAACACCAATATAACCCCTTGTGATTTATAGAAATGTCACTTTACCAAACCCAGGGCATTATGTTCACATTGGTTATTGGTTGGTTGAGCACAAGCTCACCTAATTAAGGTGATGTCTCTTTAGAAGTGTGCTGCTGTTAGGTATGTTGTGGTGGTCTTCAGTTTGGAAGATCTTGCTCATGTCCATGTTTGCATTTTTGGAAAGCAGGATACAGTTTTGTACTTTCCTAATCATGAAGCTAGGACTAGATTAAGACGCTCACTGTAACTTCGAGATGTACAAGAGACATACAGTTGAATAAATCTAGCACTCGTGAGTATTCTGTGCAAGATGTTAATAATTGAGAGGCATCTGTTCCAATTAATGTGCCCTCTTCATTTTAAATCCCTATTTAAATTCCCCTATCTGGGTCACAGGAGCAGTGGGATATAATAAATTGGCTTCTTTAAATCATTAAGTTTTAACAAGTGGGTTACAACACCAGAGAGTCTCCCTTGTGCCTGTGAAGGCTGGGAAGGTATCTCCTGGGCATTTGGTGTAGCAGAAGTGAGCAGGATGTTGCAAAGACACAGCTCTGTGGGGACATCAAAATCCAGCTTGCTCTTGTCTAAGCGCTTTTTTTTCCCCTGGATGATGGGAATTAGTTCATTATTTATAATGTCACATTGGTACAGGGACCTCATTATGCCTTGACAGGTCATTTGAGTTGGGTGCATTTCAGCTGGCAAAAAAAAAAAACCTCTACTTGACTGGAGAATTCTCAAGTGGGTACAGCATAGCATGCCATCCTTCCTGCCAGATTTTAAGCTGGATATTCATAGACACCCATGAGATTCCTCATTTCTCCCTTCACATTTTGTACCACCTGTCCCCTGAACAAAGACATCCAGTCCAAATGCTCCATGAGGGTATTAAACTATAACTTCCATGTTGTGGAATTCCAATTTCTAATATTTATTTTTTTTAATCAGCAGCAAGAGCAGCAAACAGATGTGGCAGAGGAATCCCACTGTAGTCTTTGGCATTTTTCACAGAGAATCATGTAGGTGTTTTGTTAAGCTTAAAATCTAGGATCCAATAGCAGTGACTGCTGAAAAGTGGAAGGCTGACACCATTTTGAATGGTATTGTTGCGGCCCAGTCTAGGTTAGGCCGCACAGAGTAACCAGCTCGGGATTCAATTGCATTGACCTTTAAATACGGGAAGCCAGGAATAACAACACAAACAAGATTGTGTGAAAAAGGTTGTGGTAACAGACAATTATATTAAAACTGTACAAATTAACCAAACCAGGCATAACTTCAGGGTAGGCCAAGGCCAAAATAATAAACAAAAGAATTGTATTATTAGGTAGCTAGCTTACCTAAAAGGAAAAGAAAGAAAAATACAAGGATACTTCCATAACTACTTAAGCAAAAAAAAAAAAAAAACAGAGACAAAAGGACCTTCTCCCAAAAGAAATGGCAGCCACACCCCTACTGCCGATGAACCAAGTGAACATATATACAATAGTGAAGAGAATTCCAGATACAGGGACAACGAAACTCAAAGTCCAAAAACCGGGCAAAAGTCAAAAACCAATACAGCTGTTAGAAAATAGCATACAAGCAGCACAGCCAAACACAATCTCTCAACACCAACACATGTGACCACCTCCAACATCCCACACCATTCTCACTCCGTCATCCTCTTTAAATATGGCCGTCATCCTAGGAGGCAGGAGCAAGGCAGGCCAGGGCAGGCCGTAAAGTCTGGGAGGGAGTTCGGACCTGCACACAAAATATGTCACAGCACACAAAAACTTCCCATCCCAAGATAGCGGGTTGTAACAGTATTCAGTGCAGCAAAAAATCTGAGAGACCTTATATTAATTTGGTTCATCCACCTTCTCACACCCAGGAGTACAACTCCACACCTGCTTTGTTAGATTCTGCTTTCTGAGAAATAATTTAAAAAATCCTCCAGTCTCATCTTCCCCCACATAGTGAGATTAGACTACCATATATCAACACTGTACACAACAGTTCAGCATGCTACATGGAATTAGATTAGTATCGGATCTGAGATTAATTGCAAATACACGGGCTTGAAGAACAACTGTCTAACCAACAGGTCCAGAAATTTTACCTTTATGAGAAATTCTGCCTGACACTTCAATGTAGTTTGATTCCCCCCAGATGCTTCAGACTCGGTCAGATCTGTTAGCTTATTTTGTACATGCAGGTTTGAAAACTGGAGGCTTTTATTTTTCTTTCTCTGCATTGCTCCTGCTGTTCACCTTTTCAGATGACCTAATTAATCCTACAAGGGTAAACGAGTGATCAGTAAATATTTGTGCTAATACTTGTTATCTTGAGAGCTGCTAGGAACTCCCAAATTTTTCATTCTTTTGTGGGATTCATTTGACATGTCTTTCACTTTCTTTGTGCTTCCCTGTGGAAGATTTAATAAACTCAGTTTTTGCAAGGTGGTTCTCATTTTTCCAGGAAAATACACAAAAACAAATAAAGTAACAATCAAAGTAATTGTTTTTAAACAGATGGAACCTTGAACATATAATTGTGCTTGGGAAAACAGTTGACACTTTTCAGTAGAGCTCTGGTCCACGTTTAACCAACTGCTGAATGAGAACAGCACAACAGAGCAGCAGCACGTGGACGTGTGCTGAGATGTGACAGTGCTTATCCTAAAAACTTAGAAGCTCATAGACACTGTGCATTTCTGGCATCCTACGGCAGATTCATGTACAATGTGTTTTAATGAGATGACAGTTTAAGGCTCATTAGACAACAGGCTTTTAATACATCAATTTGAGTTCTGCCCGAAAGCCAACTGTGTCGGGGATTGAATGGGAGTGTAGGCAGGTGGGTTTTGCATAAAAAACTTCTGGGGTATGCATGTAACCCTGTTCCTTGAGAAGGGACTGAGACATCGTGTGAGCTTAAAGCTGTGGGTACAAGTATACCCCCTCTGTCATACTGAGGATATGGTCTGTCCAAAAAGGTCTGTGCCTGAGGGTCACTGCAAGACCCTCGAGCGTGGGGTGGAATCCATGTCCAAACTGTAATACTGAATGAATGACCTTCGAGGATCACAGAAAGGTCCCAGGAAGGTATGCTTGGTCTGCATATGGTCCTCAGCCATTTGTAACCATGCATAAACCTCAATATTAGAGGATGTTGCCCCATAGAAGCTCCATCAATAGGGGTGTGGCTGGCCGAAATGGTGGCCATGTAGACTCTAATTGTAGAAGGAGCCAACTCTGCTGAGAAACATTCCTGTAAGAACTCCAGGACTGTAGCTATTGCACAGTTTACTGGGTCTAACTGACGTTCCTCACACCACGATACAAAAAGTTGCCACTTGAACACACAATTTTCTCGTGGATGGAGCGCTAGCATTTAACATGGTCTCTACAACCTCGGTTGAGAGACTGGAATCTACTGGAGAGACTGGTGCCCCTCAGGGGCCAGACCCACAGTTTCCATAGTTCCAGCCGAGGGTGATAAATCAACCCTCTGGCTTGAGACAATAGATGCCTGCGAATGGGAATCTCCCAGGGTGTACCGTCCAGCAGAGACATTATCTCTGAGATCCATATTCGATCTGGCCAATAAGGTGCTGCTAGCAGCAGACGTAGATGGTCTTCGTGAACTCTTGCTAGGGAAAGGTGTTCAGACATGAACTCGGCCACATGTGTACTATGGTTTCTAGCCTTAATGGTGTGGGAGGATGAGGGCGAACCACAGCGGGCAGTGTGTTGTGTCCTCAGAGGCGAACACATCCACATCCGATATTCCGGGCCGTTTGCTTGGTCACACGAAGAGACAAATCCGTGGCCTGGAGAAGCTCCGCCAACGCCTTGGGCCCAATTCCCTCCCTATTGTTAAGCGCATGCAGCAGGTCTGCCTGGTAGGCCTTCAGTACTGCCATTGTATGCAGAGACCCACAAGCGAGACCTGTTGCTGCATAGGCTTTGCCAAACAACACCAAGGTGGACTTACATGACTTGGAGGGCAAAGTTCCCCCACCAATTTTGCTGCTGTCGATGGAGAGAGGTAGCTCGCAAGCACCTCCTCCACCTTCGGCATAGCAAAATAACCATACTGTTTATTCCCCACGATAGCCGAATAATCCGACGCCACGGGATTATACACATGGCTGGTATACAACTTTCGCAATATTTCATGGTGCACTTCTGGAAAAAAAGGGGAGTTTTCTGTGGTGTGAGAAAGTTTTGTTTTCCTGAATGCCCTTGTCCACCCTGCCACTAGCCTGTTCCGCTTGCCTGGGCCAGTCTAATTTGAATTTCTCAACTGCCCTAGTGATCACTTTGAGCAGCTCTTTATAGGACTGAGAGCCACCCTCCAATGATGCACTGGCTCCCCCCTCTGGCTGCTCAGAGTCAGATAGGGTGGGTTGACTCTCCGTAACGGAAGGAGAAGTCGCTTCGCAAGCTCCGAAACCCGGTGTCAGAGAGTTGGATCAGGAGGATAGAGCAAGAGATCATCACTTTTTCTCCTACAGATCCATATGGACCCCCAGGATCTGAGCCAGCTGGATGGCTTGACAGAGGTTGGCCCTGAGGTTCTGAAACCCAGCTCCCATCAGCTGAGAAGAGAGAGAGCCAAAAGCGAAGCTGCTTCATTGTGAAGTGTTCACAATGAGTGCAATCAGCCCCCTCAAGGGCTGCTACACCATGCTTCACTCCCAGACACTTCACACAAAAAATGTGTCCATCCCCCTCTGTAATATGACACAGCAGGGAGTAACATTATGTTTAAACAGGATAGTGACAGAAGAGGGAATTATAACAAAAATAGAATGTCATGGAAAAGTTCATTATTTTCTGTAATTTAATTCAAAAAGTGGAATTTTCAAATATTCCAGATTCATTACACATAAAGTGAAATATTTCAGGCATTTTTTTTGGTTTAATCTTAATTATTACGGCTTACAGCTCATTTTCCAACTTTGTGGCAACAGTTTGAGGAAGGCCCACATATGAGTGTTATGGTCAGGTCCACATACTTTTGGCCATATAATGTGTGTGTGTGTGTGTGTGTGTGTGTGTGTGTGTGTGTGTGTGTTTTCTCCATGGCCTGTCTGAATACTCGATTCTGATAAAGTCCATCGCAACCTTGTGACAGCTTTGTGAGAAATATTTCAATACGTTAATGATTTTAATATGTTGTGGACAAATGCAGTTACTTTATACATTATAATATTAGTGATAATATTAATATTATCAGCTTATTGTAGAACAGAGGCAATAACATCGCATTAACAGTTAGAGTGGTATATAGATTCATTCATATATCTGAATCCACAGATTATGAATCCACAATCTTGACAATTTGATTTAAAACCATTAAATATGAAAAAAGGTTCTAATTTATTTTTTTGTAATCTCTCTCCTTGATTGGTTTTTAGAACATAGGAAGACGTTGAATGTTTACCTAAAGCACATGTGTGGCCAATGATCTACAGAGTCATAGCTGAGGTAAAATGTTAATCTGCTGTACCTAAGAGTTGTAGAGAAAAAGCACGAGGGATCACCAGCCCACATTTTTCTAAATAATGGTAGTGATAAAAGTGAAATACAGTATGTCAGGAGTAATAAAATAAAGGCCAGTGTGATAAGCCGCATCATACTGCTTTTAAAGAAACAGGATAATGCAGAGGAATGCTGTCACATTAATCATGTACAGGCTTTAAAATAGACTAAACAATGTTTTCTGTTATAAAGAAAAGTGAACTGTAATTTTGCACCGGAAACGAGTTTTTGCCTTCAGTTTATGTGTTTTATATAGGTCTTGAGTTTGACATATAGCCAAAGTTCAAGAGACTTTAATGTGCTTTAATTACATACAGTATGTCTGGTTTAAGAAGCTGTCATTAGCAAGAGAACATTGCTTAGCATCCATGAGTGTGAGAAAGACACCGTATAACAAAAACTGATTATGTACTTTTCTTTTTCTTCTTCTTCTTATAGAATTAGAAATTTTCTCATAGCTCAGAATGAACACATGACTCAGTGTTGATGTTTATATGTCTGTTAGTCCGTTGGGGTCTTTTCTTCGTAATTCACCAACACATACCAACACTCAACAACAGGAAAATCTTGATATTCCTGGTTTTGTCTTATTTCTACTGCCCATGTAAAGACTTAATTTGCTTGCTGGCTAAATTGTGTGCTCCTAAAATGAGCTAGTTTATGCTAGTTTATTAATTTATTGTATATTCTCCAGTTGCCTAGCAACATAATTTATAACCATTTGGGTAGCAAGCTTATTGACACTGTCGACATGTTCCTGTGTGCAAAGCACAAATTCAGTTTAAAGACACAATAAGTTTGTGTCCTCTAAAAGAATTCACTGGTATCCATAGAAACTAACAGAATGAACCAACAATCAAAACTCTTCAATAAGCATCAAGACAAATTAAATTGTGCTCAGTGTCTCCAAACAAGCAGACCAGTCTGGGAAAATGCATGAACTCGTCAGTCTAATACATGCAAACAGCCTGGAAAAAATTATTATTGAACAAAAAGTGAGTTGAAATATGGCCTTAGCCTCACCACTGGCAGTTAACCTACACATAATTTATTAAACTCTGTAATGTTTTTTAAAGCTCTGCATACACAGTGCATTTACTGTTTTTTGGTCAAATGACCATCTAAAGTTGACATCTGGTGCAAAGGGTATTTTCATTCCCAGCATCCCCAACTTTCTTTCCTGTGAATAATGTTTTTATACATTGGCGTTCCATCTGGCATGAAAGAACTGGCAAGAAGTACCATTCGGTGGGAGAAAATGACACATTTCATGCACCTTATACAGCCATTAATGACACTATCTCTAGGTCCTGTTTGCTCCTGCTTTGGCGAGCATGTGGCACCATGTAGGGCTTAAACCAATTTCGGATATGGAGCTCTAATACCCCGGACTAGCTGACATGTTATAAAATGCATAATGCACAATTATGATTTTTCTGATTTCTATCATTTTTTTACACTGTTGGAATATGCTTTTCGTATTCACCACCCCAAAAAAAAAATTATTTTTTTTTTGTGTAGACACAGCTACATCATAAGTACAGTAAGATATTTCTGCTGCTTGTTTATACGGAAATAGATTGACACAGAAGCCTAGTTTTTTTTTGTGAGAATAAATATAAAGATGGACCAGTCAAAGGAAGAAGCTTTAAGGGTAGAGACTTTGTGTCGATTACACAAAAAACAACCTAATATTCATCCCAGACCTGCAAAATCCAGCCAGAAACTGCAGACAAAACATACATGACAAAAAAATAATTAATTTCATGTATGCATTGTTTTGTAGTTAATTTAAACAGCAGACAACAGCATCCACTCTGTGACAGCTGTGTTCTCTACAAACACCTGCTTTATTGTAGAAAATCATATGATTAAGAGTGTTTAGCATTTTGATGTAATTATTTCTTTTTGTTTCATTCCTGTTAATTTTTTTTTGAATTTGTGTTACTGAATTTGCTGTTATATTTTTGATTCATATTTAGTTCTCAGATGTGGCTTTTGTTAATCTGTTTTGCACTTCATAGCTCTTGGAAAAAAGCTATAGAGGTCAACCGTTTAAAACCTGTTTTTATACCTGAATTAGCCGAGAAGGCTAATTTCTTATGATCAAAATGATCTTATGATCTTATGATCATTATTACTTTTTAGATTGCCATTTAAAACCAAATTTAAACATATGTGATGATTGGTTGTGAAATTCAGTGTAAAAGAAAAAAAAGGGTTAGCCTGGTTATTACTTGAGGCTATATGACATGAAGTGGAAGTGGAACTACTCTATACAAAACCATTCACTTCATCAGTGTTCAGTACTTTATTGATAACTTTTATTAAGACCATATGTGCACTATTGTGTGCAGTTAAATTTAGTGGCCTTCCGTAACCATCTGCCTCAAAACAGAAACAGAATTGTCAGTGTAGAGAGTATTGTTTGAGCTGTACTCACTTTATTGGACTACACATTGCTTTTATTATCCCCGACTTTATTTTTAGTATACATTTAGATCATTTAAATTTGGTCTTGTTATAACGCAAGCACTTGTTTTGTCCACTTGAAGTCTGACCTCGGCAGCACAGTGCTTCCAACATGAGTATTAATGAACACTGCTTTTAAACACTTATATTATTTTGGGGGAGATGGCAGTCTATCTTGTTTTCATCTCTACTTTGTACACCCCTCTCCTCACTTCCCCTCTCCTATTCCCATCCTTATACTCCAGGCCAGCCAAATGTACTGCAGTGATGAATAAAACAACAGGCAGGTTTGTGCTGACTCTCTCTGTTTCAAATGAACCAGCAGACAAGTGGGGCTATACTTCCAAACATCTCTGCTTTGCACACACACAGACACACAGACACAGACAGACAGACAGACACAGATACACACACACACACACACACACACACACACACACACACACACACACACACACACACAGATTGGCCAACAGTGGAAGGTCAAACTGCTCTGGGTGGTTTGGCTCAGTTGAAACTTGTTCTTGCCATCACCAGGCCTCTTTGTGGCATAAATATTGGAGATAATGCACATTAGCTCTCCCAGCGCCAGAAAGCCCATGGCCAGCTAATTCTTTACAGAGCACTTTTAAGCCCTGATCATATTGTTCTCAATATGCTTGGAAATAGCAGTATCTTTCCTGAGCAGTGTTTTTTTCTCAGCTTGATTCACAATCACTCCTGTACCCCTTCTCTCCTCTGTTGTCTTCTGGTAACCTTCATTACGAAGGCCAAGTTGAGATTTATCAAGCATTGATGTCGAGTGAGCTAAATCCTATTTCTACCTCGTGCACTAGTCAGATGTGCTCACTAAATATGGAACTATTGACAGCTGATAAGCCATTAATATATTTTTAGGCACACTGACCCTCAGTGATAGGGAAGATGACTAGCTATTGTCTTGAGAAATGGGTTATTACTTCGGCTCTCTTCATGGATTTATTGGTTTTGTGCTGTCTCAGGTTAATAGCCGGTTGCCTGTTCTTTGATCTGGCAATAATGATAATAATGCATCCATTGTCCACTGTCTGTGCCTGATTGCACAGTAATGAAAGTCATTCATGGCATCTAAGAGGATTTCAGAGAAAACAAACCTCGGTTCTGATTTAAACAGTAGCACTCATTGCATGCCTCATTTACAGCATGTTTAAATGAAGGATTTGGAGTGAGTGAATTACTATAAATCTTGGCAGATAGCTGGCTAGCTGGTACCTGCACTCAGAATCAGTGCTTAGTGTTGGAATTCATTAGAGAATAAGGCTAAATGAACAATCCTGGTCATAAATGTCTCACAAAACACATAACATAACAAAAGGAGTGCCATGTTATGGCTCTACTGTGTGAACATTAAAACAGCCAGTAGACTATTGAGCTTTAAATGGTGCCATATAAACTTGCTATATCAACCAGTTAAAGCAGTATTGGCAAGGACACAACCACAGTGTGAGCTAAGAACAGTCAGGGTGAGTGGTGCTGATAATCCCTTAGCCCTATGGAGAGGTGACGTTCCTTCTGCAACCCTCTGGGTCTTTATCTCCGTCTTGCCTTGGTGGTTAGGCATCGGTGTTGTGACTGTCTTTTAATGATGTCATAGAGCTCTGTCTCCTCTAAGCTGGGTTTGATTAAATATCATAAATAGAGATTGCTGCAGAAGAGGACTGTGATGTGGAATAGGAATCCAGAGTAGCTCAGTGCATGTACAATGAACAGAAGTTAATTTATATTGTAATAATGTAAAAATTTGTAGTAGTGTGTTTGAAGCCAGATGGATCAAGTGGGCACATGCTGATTCTTGTGCCAAGGATTATGTTTTTTTTGGGGATTTATAAAAAGAAAAAAGTCTCAGGGTGGATATTATGCAGCAAGTCTCTGCACTGTCAGTGAGACAAAGCTATGCAGCTATTTAAGTCCTTTAATATTTGTGCGAGTCTCCTACCTGAATGCCAATGGACCAGCACAGAGAGGCAAGTACCTATTAAGTATTGTGTTGCTTAGCTACTAAGTCAGTTCAAGGTGTTACAGGAGAATGTAGTTTATATAATGACAATGATGCATCAATTAATTATTACACTTGTGCGTCAACCGTGATATAATCATAAGATGATTATGTTATTATGTTAATCATTGACAAGCAGTGGTGATTTTTCACATCCTTCTGAGTTGTCTACCATCAAGCACTGAAAAATACTTCCTCTGTATCTCACAGTCTGCAAGACAAGATCTGCATTGGTATGCCCAGTCTCAGATTATCTCACACAGTTCTTTCATACCTGCCGTTTTCAATTAATCTCCTTCAAAGCTTTATATTTAGAAGTTTCTCAGCTAACTGTATTGAAATTGTTTGCTTACTTTCCTCTTAGCTGTGAAGGACTTCAGTAGTCCTGCCATTTTTAAATCTATTTATTGAATTTTTATCCAAATTCAGCACGTAACCAGCCTCAAGCAGTTTGGTTTTAGGAACATCCCACTCATCTCACATTTGAATCAATTCTTCAGCTTAAATTCTTTGTTTTCATGCTGGCAGGAGAAGACATGGTTTTGCGTGGCTGTATAGCAAAAAACTGGGTTATTAATGGCTGACTGTGTGTGACGGGCCAGTGGCGGTGTGATAAACTCTGCCTGGTGTTGCTGTTTTCATATCACATTATATCAGTCCATTACTACGCACCCTTATTAATCCAGTCCTGTTTCTCTGGCATCAGTGTACACAACACATCCTCCTGAGAGAGATGCATCCCTGTGGCTATAAATCTGAGGGCTGGATTCACCAGGAACGTGATGCCAGCACCAACTAATACATTACCATGCTGCCTTCATCATCACTGCAGGCCACAGACTGAGCTCACAGCTACTCATACTTCACAACTGACAGTGTTACTGGCAGACAGTGTCCTGATATGCTCTTTGGAGATTGTCAAGTTGGATATTGCCAACTTGATAAATAAAGGTTATTTTGACATCTGTAGAGACATTTTAGGGTGATGTTATGTGGCTCATATATGGCAGTGAACATGCAATCATGCACACATGACAGAATGGCAGCAGTCTTCACCTAGCAGGAAGAGATTAAGAGAATTTACAAAATGAAGTATGACATTTTACATGTTATGCTTATGATCACCTCTACTAGCATAACAGCACAGTGTAACTAGCTGCACTAACTGGCATGCAGGCGCTGATGTAGAAAACGTTTGCCTCACTTGAGCTGGTGAATTGTAGGAATGCATTGTAAAGTATTTCATGGCCAATGGAATTAAAGCTGATGGATCTAGTGTCATAAATTCTTCTCTCTCTTCTTGAATTTTTCATCTGGACTGCTACACATTTTTGCGCTGACATGACATGCTCCGCTCTGTTTATATTGCTAAGAAATGGCGAATCCCTTTTTAAGTGCACCTTAATGTGGCATTTAAAATGTTTCCTATGTATTTATCATCACGGTGGGATATGCATCACTTTGCACAATCAGGGCCAGATATACAAGACCTTTTAGTACATAGTTTTAGTGTAACGATTTGGAGATGGAGACAGATGTAAATTCAGATAATAAGTTTAAAAAAAAGACCAACACAAAAACACAAAAGACACTAAGACCTTGTGGCAAAACACTATGGCAAAGACTAAACATAAACCAAAGATCTAAACAGAGCACCAAAGACCTAAACACAACAACAAAGACAACGGCAAAGAAAGACAAACGTAAAGCAAGGAGTCCAGTGCAAACTGTGGCTATATACACGAGTGCTCCTTAACAAGAACGTGCAGATGGTCATGTGACATAGGTGGTCATGTGACTGTGATGTAGTGTAGTGCAGTGGCTGCTGGGAACTGTAGTTCAGAGTTCCTTCTCTGATACATGACATTTAGTATGTGTGATGGCAACTTGACAGAGGCACAGGCTTTTAAAAAATGTGCTGACAGAATATTTGTTATATACTGTAAACACTATTTTGTCTCTCGGTGCAGATAATTATCAAAAGTTTCTGAAGGTTAGCAGTCACCTGATTACTATTTTTATGTAAGAAATGAATGAAGACCTAAAACCTACCACATTCCAGTGAAACTGCCTGCAACAGTGTAATATCTGGTGCCTGGAACATTTTAAGGAACAGTATCTATGACAATAAGTATATAACAGTCTACATGACTCTGATTTTGGAAGATTTCCTATGGTGCATGTACAGATATGGCCATTGACAATGTGCGTTAAAGGAAAAGAGATCCTGCGATTTCAGGTGGTATCATGCAGTATCACGGGCATGCTGCGGGCGCAGGAAAGACAATATCAGTAGGGGGCAGTCATGTTTCATTAGAACAAACACGGCTTGCTAGTAGATACAGTAGTTTTGCAAGGACATATACTGTGTACAGCATATATTCTTTTACCAACTAAACGCGCTGTTTCTTTTACTGAAGCCTAAGATCTGCTTTTCCTTGGCTCACGGATCTGTGAACCTCTTTAAGAATTGTTTTGAAAAAAGCAGCAGAGAATGTTATTTATCATCAACGAGCCTGAAAAAAAAAATTGTGTGGTCGGTTAGATTTAAGAAAAAATATTAATATAGTTTACATGAAAATATTATGTTTCTCATTAAAACCTATGATTAACCTAATTTAAACAAGTTTACAAGACTACAACATTGAATGGTATAAAGTGAGTCTGATCGAGCCAGGTACAATAGGTACAATGACTATAGTATTTAAATTAACATGGTTGAAATGTATGCGCTAGCATTCCAGCGGCCAGAATTTTAATGTCCTTTCATGCAACGTTATTAGGAGAACTTTGCCATTTAAACAGCTGTCCGTAGTACGTATGTGCTCATGCAATATACTGTTGGAAAGCTAAGAAACTTGTGATTCCAGTGATATAAACTGTTTAAAGATACATTCCCAACAGCAGCTACAATCAACATCTTTGTCAGACCACCAGTATACAAACAAAGGAACACCAAACGGAGCCACGTATGAAGCCAGATACCACTCCACTAAAGAATAACATCCTGACAAAAACAGTCTTGTTACACTGCCAAAGGTCCAAACAATCCAATTATGTAAAAATATTTAGTCGAAAACTTTTTACATCGTTTTACAGCAATAAACTTATAAGAAGAGCTGCTGCATCGTTCCAAATTATCTCAGAAGACCTAATTTTTCTCCTTATATCCACAGTGCGCGAGTGAACACACCTAAAAGACAGCGCTCAAAATGGCCCCCAGGCTGTGGCCTATCAAATGACACCTTTGAACCAATAGGAGCTTCCATGTCATGTCTATAGGCTTCAAAATCCAATGAGAGTTTATGGTTCAGCAAGCTCCTTCTCCGTTTCCTACATGAAAAACACAAGCTGTATAATGGCGGCTGTGAAGCTGACTGGACCGTCGTGTTGCCAGTGAACTACTGAAAAGAATGATATCTTGCTTCATGGGTGTGTTTCAACACTTCAACTTAAATGTCCCTTTGTAAAGCTCTGTAACCAATGGCACAAGAGTGCTTAAAAGTGCATAAAGGTTTCAAGTATGAATATACATATGAAAACACATAAATATACACATAAATATACATTTTGTAGATTGCTGGATATGTAATATGAAAATTGTAAGAAAAATCAAGAGTAGCAGCTTTTTTTTTATCCTAGTTAACTGTACATGGTTACCAAGGGCCCTTTGGAGTCTCCAAAAGGTTTTGATAGAAAAACGCATGGACATACCCGTAGAAAAACTTAATTAAAATAGTAATTTTATTTTGTATTGTTATCAAATTTTAATTTTACAAGGAAAGGCTTCATGCTGTGGTCCAATTGTGTTTTCCAGGTAATAGCTCCCAGCTGTAGGCATCTACAGGCCTCTGTATGCAAAAGAAAGTCATGTAGAAAAAAAACCCTTCTGTTTCAGTGTGTTCAAACCTCTATTACCCAATACCAGTGGCACTTACAGTGCAGTCATTCTGACTTCTGGAGAAAAAAATCAGTGTCCCCTTTCAAAACAGACCATGCATGTACTCCAAATCGTTCAAGAACAGCATTAATTTTACTTTGGGTTTGCGTTGGATAGGTGTTTTTTAGTCAGATTTTACTGAAACTTCATGTGGCTAGCACAGTGGTATTGTCCTTTGTGTAGAATGCCAGCAGCCGGGGTTCGAGCCTCAGCTTAGTAGTGAGTGTTGATTTAATTACTTTTTTCTCCGGTGATTCATGTCTGCATGTGTAAATATTAATGTCCTTAATCAAAGTAGTGTTGAATAAATTCCATCTTCGCCTTTCTGGCCAATGGAATCTTCTGTTCTTTTCTTAGGTTTAAAGTTTCACTATTAAAAAAAACTGGTGAACACAGAAGTCCATTCTGAAAAAAGATCATTGAATTTATTTAATTTGTTTCCATGTGATTGAACTGAGTTACATTAATATGATTTGTTTTGGTACATCAAACATGATTTAATCATATATTTTCAATGCCTTAATAAAACTAAATGCCTACTGTTGGTGAGTTGGAGCTATGAGCTAGAGACTGTGTGTTTTCAATTTCATGATTCTGGAAAACGTCGCCATGGTAGGGCAGTGCTGCTGCATCAAGAACTGCCATAGTAGTTCACACTGGACAATGGAATGTTTTTTCTATAGCAAAATAGTCTCCAACTCATACTCATAGCTTCAGCTCACCAACAGAAACAGCAATCCTCACAGGATGGCACCCAAGTCTCAACATGTACTGTGTCTAGCTACATTAACTAGCAGCTGTTCTTAATGATTATAGTAGCTAGTGTTTTAAATGAACAATTCTCTATTTGGAGTAATATTAATGAATAAATTGAGCTTCATTCAGTGACATACATCAGAACTCCTATATTTCATCTTATTATTATTATTATTATTTTTTTATAAATCAATGCAATTGGTCACCCTTTACGTCTGTCTGTGTGTTTTACAAATATTTCTCCAATGAAAAGTATTAAAAGAGCTTGTGACTAAAGTCATTAGAAATGAGCATTTAAGTGCTTTATTAAAAAAAAAAAAAAAATCTTCTCTGGGGAGCATGCCCCCTGAACCCCCCCAGCATATCGGCATCTCCTCCAGGTTCAAAATCATTCCTTATACTCTTACTCCAGTTCATTTTTAAAAGTAAATGTACTTTTACTTTCATACGTTCGGTGGTCCACACATGCCACACACTCTACACACTGACTTCCAGTTCTATATGTAGTCTGACATTCAAGATTTTCCCGCCCACATCAAGTCATGTTTTGCACTTTGCCTCCTCACATATGTACATCTGGCCCTGAATGTGACATTGCTAGTTTTGAATTTTGAGTTTTAAATTTTGTGTTGAGTTGGTACAGGCAGTTGTTCAACACTCTTACACCTTTCCTTATTGTGACTTGTAAAATGAACTAGAAACGAACCAGACAGTGTTTCACTACACACCGACTTTCTAGACCACATTTACAGACCTGAATTAAAGGTGGACAAGTGGTCAGGTTACAGTTTAGGTGCAGTTGTCCTTGACGTGTCTGATATTGCCAGATATGCTATAATGCTGATCTCTGATTTATGTGTTGACATTTGCCTTTTCCTTCATAATCCAATTGCCCAAGAGCTGCAGCCACACAAGCTTTTTGGAGCAGGACCACAGCAGCTTGTAAATCAGCATTCACAGCTGCTCTTACACACCCACACACACACACACACACACACACACACACACACACACACACACACACACACACACACACACACACACACACACACAGAGAAGGGAGCCCACCTTCAGGTGATAGAGTGGCTTAATAAGCCATATTAAACTATGGAGATCAATATGGTTTTAGCATTTTTTCTTCTACAGAAGATAAGCTGATTGACATTACAGTAATTAGCACAGTGCAGGTCATGAAGAAATGCTTGGTGTTGCACTCTAGTTTGATCAGGGTCCAAACACATACAGAACATATCACATAAAATCTAATGAGTAAAGTTCTAGGAAAAGCCCAGATACTGTAAGCTGAGTGCATTTCTTTATGTCATAAAATGTCTTTGAACTTTAGGCTTCCTGCTTATTAGTTTTGTTATTGCTTGGCCATGCCTAAAGTGAAATACCCAATAACATCTCAAGATATAATTACTACTTCACCTGATTTCTGGAGTTACAGACATTTATAAGATTTTTGTTTTTATAGTAATAAAAAACACAATCAACAATCAGTAAAAAAAGAGAAAGAAAAAGTGATTAACTAGGAGGTAAAGTGATGCAGAGAGATGTGATACTGTAAGTTTATAGTTGAGATTTGAAGGATGAAATACAATAGAGAATTCTACATTATCGTAGCCATTAAGCTAAAAGTGTTCAATTGGGATTTGGAAGGTCAAGGGCCCTACTTTTTCCATGGAAGGTCACCTAGAGAGATCATTTAGATGTTCACAAAGCACAGGCATCTTCAGGGTACAGATACTTAGGAGTAAGACTATAAAGCACACTGAAAGTGATGACCCCCCCCCCCCCCCCCCCCAGCAATTCCTGGAGTCCAGCAATTCCTCCTTTTACCCTCCCTCTACTTTTTTGCAGCCTACCCTTACACATTTTGTACCTTTCCTATCATGTAGCCCTTGGTAACAGGTTTTTGACTCTGAGCCCTTTGGTTAATTCTGTGTGTCTCTGGAGACAAAAATGGGAAGAGAAAAGAGGTGGGCAAAGACGAAGAGGGAGGCACAGATGAGGGCAATCACTTGATTGTAATCTACAGTATACATTTGGTAGTGAGCACTTTCAAACCCATAGCTGATTAGGATCTGCATTTAATGACCAATCGTTTGGCGCCTAACACTTTCTAAGGACATACAAGATAGGTCCATTCCTGATGGCATTGTCAGCATAACTAAGACAGGGTTTGCACTTACACTTCCTCAAGATCAAATCACAATGTTTTCTTGCTGCAAATGCACTGCTGAGAACATAATGGTAGTGTCTAGTTCCTATAGTCACAGTTCTAGCCAGGGGTGTATAACCTACCTCTATTTTTTTCCCTCCATTTTCTCCCCAATTACTCGTCTGGCAATTTCCACCCACCAGCCAGCTCTCCCTTATCATACAACAAATACCAACTGAGTGTGGTAGGGCAGGTGAAGGCTAACATGTGCTTCCAGAGGCAGTAGAATGTATAAGGAGCCTCTGTCGCTTATGTTTTATGCAAGAATCATGGTCATAATCCATTGCAGTTACCATCAGACAAGATTAACAAAGGTAAATCTTCCAGAGTCAGATACACAGGCAGGCTAAGGACACTGAGGAAGCTGGGAAACAAGGCTAGAGGACCACAGATCCATTAATCAGCATATATTCACTAGTTATTCAGCTTATACTTCAGTAAACATGCAGGTTTTTGCAGACAAATGAATAAATGACCTATCTTAGCACTGACAACAGAACAAGATCCAGGAGAAACAAGCTCTGTATAGGTGACAGTAATGAGTAAACGACTTGGCCAGTGTGGACCTGGAGCAAAAGCAAGCCAAACCAGGAGACAAGCAAGAAGGTATATAACATGAACCCAATTAAAAAATATTTATTCATTATCTAATACTGCATTAAAGTCATAGCTTAATTAGATCCAACATAAAGACATATTGCATAGTATCTTAGTATCTATATCTGACAGGGCCATGTACATTCAGTCGTTTTAAATTTGCACAAAAGCAACAAGGCCACTGGAAGAGCTTTTTCCTTTAGATCTACTAATTACAGTGTAGATTAACATTCTGATTGTTTCATTTCCGTTTCTAACCACAAAGGTGACGCAAGTGCTGCTATAAGATGGAACTTCAGTGTACATTTTTGAAACCTCCATGTTGAGCTATGTTTCTATGGCAACTCTGCAACAGATAATAGATGTTTGTATGATGTTTTGCGGGGGATTAAAAAAAAAAGTATGTGTCTTTACGGCAGCATGGCAGGCGAATTGTCTTTTGAAAGTTCTTTCAGCTTTCTCAACCTCTGAGAACAGTGATTCTACTTAAGAATCACACTACTGATCACAGGCTTTCATTTGGCAGATGTCTTCTGAACATGAGTTTGTCTTGTAGAATGGGACGTTGATGCTCGTTTTTGTTTCTACTAGGCTTTACCTGCACAAAGTTTGACATACACAGCCTACATACTTTACATTAACATTATTTCCTTATTGAACTGATACATCTATATACAGTGCCCTTCACTAATATTGGCACCCCTGGGACATATGAGCAAAGAAGTCTGTGAAAAATTATTTGTCTTTATTTTTTAACAATGAAGTCTTTATTGTTTAGCCTTTTGATATTTTGTTAAAAAAAAATCACAAAAATACTCTGTTCTCATAGATATCAAACGATTGCAAACACAACACATGTTTATCCAAAAAAAATATATACAGTATCTCACAAAAGTGAGTACACCCCTCACATTTTTGTAAATATTTGATTATATCTTTTCATGTGACAACACTGAAGAAATGACACTTTGCTACAATGTAAAGTAGTGAGTGTACAGCTTGTATAACAGTGTAAATTTGCTGTCCCCTCAAAATAACTCAACACACAGCCATTAATGTATAAACCGCTGACAACAAAAGTGAGTACACCCCTAAGTGAAAATGTCCAAATTGGGCCCAAAGTGTCAATATTTTGTGTGGCCACCATTATTCTCCAGCACTGCCTTAACCCTCTTGGGCATGGAGTTCACCAGAGCTTCACAGGTTGCCACTGGAGTCCTCTTCCAATCCTCCATGACGACATCACGGAGCTGGTGAATGTTAGAGACCTTGTGCTCCTCCAACTTCCGTTTAAGGATGCCCCACAGATGCTCAATAGGGTTTAGGTCTGGAGACATGCTTGGCCAGTCCATCACCTTCACCCTTAGCTTCTTTAGCAAGGCAGTGGTCGTCTTGGAGGTGTGTTTGGGGTCGTTATCATGCTGGAATAATGCTGGAATAATCATTCTCTGCTTCAGTATGTCACAGTACATGTTGGCATTCATGGTTCCCTCAATGAACTGTAGCTCCCCAGTGCCGGCAGCACTCATGCAGCCCCAGACCATGACACTCCCACCACCATGCTTGACTGTAGGCAAGACACACTTGTCTTTGTACTCCTCACCTGGTTGCCGGCAAACACGCTTGACACCATCTGAACCAAATAAGTTTATCTTGGTCTCATAATCCATGTCCTTAGTCTGCTTGTCTTCAGCAAATGTTTGCAGTATTTCTTGTGCATCATCTTTAGAAGAGGCTTCCTTGTGGGACGACAGCCATGCAGACCAATTTGATGCAGTGTGCGGTGTATGGTCTGAGCACTGATAGGCTGACCCCCCACCCTTCAACCTCTGCAGCAATGCTGGCAGCACTCATACGTCTATTCATTGAGGGAACCATAAAGGCCAACATGTACTGTGACATACTGAAGCAGATCAAGTATGCAGTATTCCAGCATGATAACGACCCCAAACACACCTCCAAGATGACCACTGCCTTGCTAAGAAGCTGAGGGTGAAGGTGATGGACTGGCCAAGCATGTCTCCTGACCTAAACCCTATTGAGCATCTGTGGGGCAAACTCATACGGAAGGTGGAGGAGCACAATGTCTCTAATAACTACCAGCTCCGTGATGTTGTAATGGAGTAGTGGAAGAGGACTCCAGTGGCAACCTGTGAAGATCTGGTGAACTCTATACCCATGAGGGTTAAGGCAGTGTTTGAAAATAACGGTGGAGACAAAATATTGACACTTTGGGCCCAATTTGGACATTTTCACTTAGGTGTGTACTCACTTTTGTTGCCAGCGGTTTAGACATTAATGGCTGTGTGTTGAGTTATTTTGAGGGGACAGCAAATTTACACTGTTACACAAGCTGTACACTCACTACTTTACATTGTAGCAAAATGTCATTTCTTCACTGTTGTCACATGAAATGTTATAATCAAATATTTACAAAAATGTGAGGGGTGTACTCACTTTTGTGAGATACTGTATATCTTTGTTAAATATAGGTGTGCAACAATTATTGGCACCTGCTCAATTATATTATCATTAGTACCTGACAGTGACATTTGCTTTTATTTCCATAATTCATTTTAAAACAGTACCAGACATGAGGGAGCATGCCAAAAATGTTACTATTTCTCATTTTATGATTTCACTTTAATTTCAGGGGCCATATTTGATGAGTCTGCCAAAAAGGATGACGAGGTGTTCCGCATGGCGGTGGCCGACCTCAACCTCAACAACGAGATCCTTGAGACGGAGAAGATCACCTTCTCGGTGGAGTTTGTGGACGGGAACAACCCCTTCCAGGCAGTACAGGAAGGTAGGTTTTAGTTCATATACACTTTCCTCTGATTACTTTGGCCCTGAACTACTGAACAGAGGCATTTAATTCATTGACAACTGTGCAGCAGAAAGTGTCAAAACTAAAACGAGGAGTAACAGAATAAACAGTGTTTGTACTGCAAATAGAAATCAGTAACTTGAAATAGCTTTTTTTCTTCACGTTGATGAAATGCAGAGGAGCAAACAGACTGTAGCTGTCATGATCATCAGTGCAACCAACACCAATTAACTTTTATCACAGCAAATGAATGCAAGTATTTTGATATTTTAAAATCTGTCCAAAATATGACATTCAAAGTAAATTCAGAAAATAGACAAGCTGATTACACTAAATTACAGTAAATGCCTTTTATACATTTTAATGCTTGTTTGAGGATTTATAAGTACATGGAGTACAAGAGGCCTGGATACACTTTTCACACACTTCACTGATATGTGTGCTATCCTTCATTTTCTGAACACTTCACTTTATAGGCATCGAATTGTTTCGCAGGTGCTTGGGACAAGGACGAGAGAACAAAATAAGACATGTTTTCAACCTTGAGCATCAGGAGCATACTTTGCAAGTAGACACAGGCAGTCCAGTCACCATTTGTGTTTAGCTGTGCATTGAATTTAATTAAATTTAAATTAGGTGATTTTTATATATATATATATATATATATATATATATATATATATATATATATATATATATATATATATATATATATTCTTAAAGATTTTGTTTGTTTAAATTGGCATTGCGGTGTACAGTACATAGTCCCTGGTTCAATCCCAAACCCAGGCTATTGTCTGTGTGGAGTCCTGGGTATTCTCCGGTTTCCTCCAACATGCCATTTTCTGGTTTCTGGGAAAATATGCTAGTAGGTGGATTGACTATGGTAGATTGCCCCTAGGTGTGAGTGAATATGTGAATGTACATGTGAATTCTGCCCTACGATAGATATTCTGTCCAGGGTGTATTCCCACCGCACACCCAGTGCTCCTGGGATAGGTACTGGACAGAGCCTGACCAGGATATTACTTCTTAAAGGTTCTATTTTAAGTATTTTTTTATTTTTATTTTCTCTGTTTACAGCTAATTCATAGACTAGTGGCCTTCCATTTGTATCATTCCTTAGCAATTCCTCTGGTTAGTTAATGAGGTTCAGAATGTATGTGTATGTATTGGCTTGTTATAAAGCTGCCAAAAGCTTATGCTGGACTTAAAGTAAGACTGTTTGTGAGTCTGAATCTGATGGAAACTGTGGTGAGGAACCTGTTTGCCAAACTAGATCCCTGTGGGACATTTACAATCATAACATTTGAAAAGCTTTGTACTATCATGTTGTGTGGTGATTGGCAATTCATTGAAGAAAAAAAAAACAAACAACTTTAACTGTAGCTAGATTGCATAAATATTACTAAGCAAATAAAACATTTGTTAGTTGGTCAAGTAAAACAGTCCATGATCACTAGCTAGATTATTTACATTAAGCTAAATTCTGATAAAACTAGCAGTTAGCTGTTAAGCACCATATATAGAGTTAAGCTAGCAGTTCAGCAATGTATAAAGAGTTAAGCTAACCATTAAACAACATGTAAAGTGTTATGATATCAGTTACGCAACATTTAAAGAACACATTTACTGTTTTGTGAGAGATCACAAGTTTAGTGTTATTGGGTTTTATTCCTGAATACTCTTCTTATCTTATACTACTTGTCAACTATAGGAAATTGTTAGTGCAACATTTTAGTCTCTTATTAGCTCATGGTGCATGACTGTGTATGCGGATGTAACAATTAAAACATTGTAAAAAGCACTGTTAATGCAGCACATTACCATACTGTTTTTACTCATGTTCTATTGTTGAGTAAAACAAGACAAGGGAGCAGTTTCAGGTACATATATTCACCGGTCACTCATACCCACCCACACAAAAAGCAGCTTACAGAATACATTTGTTCTATTCTAACCAAATCATGGAAATACAAAACATTTTGACACAATTCTGAAAGGTGTATTTTAAGCCCATTTTCTGTTGGGAATTCCACCACCCAGAGATCTTTGTCTCCTGAATACTGACCTGTAGCCAAAGCCACCTGTTACGGTCACTTTGTTTGTATTACACACTGATCACCACACTACTTAAACCCTGTTTGGTACTGTGGTAGGCTTCATTCTGGATTTCTCTAAATTTGCTGACTAGGTTTTGGGGTTGTGTATCAGCAAACCTGCTTACCATCTCAAACAATCCTCCATGGAAGCACATCAAATTCATTTTGCCTCTGCTTAATGGCTAAATACATGCATTTAATGGATTTATACTGTTTCAATCTCAAAGCAGCCCAGAGTGTGCAAAAGTGGCAAGAACATTCTTTCTAGGAGAGTTTTCATGGAGTTTATCCTTTTCAAGCCAGCAATGGGAATGCTCATAAGTCATTTAAATTTATATAGTGTATGAATTAAAGTTTTTTTTTTTAATGTAAATGGTTATTGAAAATGATACCAATATACTAGATACAGCATTACCATTAAAGTTCACCAAACACCCATGGTCCATCACCTCTAGCCTTTGACCTGAAAGTCAAGTATATACAGTACTTGCCTGAGGAGGTAGGTTTCGTTTTATGTTACACTAGTTAGCCCTGCCAGACTACTAATAATGTTGAGAGAATTTTAAAGTTTTTCATGTGTTGCTTTACAATCCTTAAAAATTTTGGTCTCTCCTTTTCTTATTTCTCATATTCCTCAAATTACTGGGTTCCTACCCTGAGGCCCACAAGCTCCTAATCCTGCTATCTAGTCCACATGACTTGAATACTGCCAGTACACATAGACAGTGAAGTTTTACATTTTGATACTAGAAACTACTCTTTATTCAAGATGATTTGATTATCTTAGGACCAACTCATAATGTATGATTGCCTTTTGGCAAAAGTAGAGGTGGCTGAGTCTTCATTTGGCATATTTTACAAATTTCCCTCAAGGTCATTGATTCTCCTAAAATCCTAATAATATATATATTTTTGGAGCTCCTCCAGTAGAGCAAACAGTTTTGGATATTGCATTTAGTTTCTTGTTATTGTCTAGAGCAAAGACAACTGAAGTCCGTAGAAATGAAGCCACAAAGTTAGGTTATATTCAGAACTTCCTGCCTGCTGCTAGAACAGATCAGGGGCCTTCTTTTTTTTCTTCTTTTCCATAAAAAGTTATTTAAGGAGTGACTATAATCTCATTAGTATTCACAAAGGTAATGAATGGCAAACAGCATTCATCACCACTAGGAGCCACTATGAGCACTTAGTCATGCCAAAAAGGCTCTCTAACGCTTTAGATATCTTATCATATGGAGCTTTTCAGGTGTTTATTAACAAGGTACTGAGGGTTATACTAGATACATGGGGTTATCATTTGTTGTCAATATTCTAATCTACTATAGTTTCTCACAGGAGCGTATCAAATATGTCGGGCAAGGTCATGAGATACTTATTGAAATTATTCAAGCAGAAAATATTGACCTATTAATCACATTCAAAAGGTGCTGTTTTCTTCTAATTGACTCTGGATAATTATATTTTTCAATTTCACTTTAGTTGCATCTCTCAATTTCTCACCTTCATTTTACTCTGTAAGAAAGGCTTAACTTGATTGCTTTAAATGGCTTCAAGATAAGAAGATTTTCTCAAACCTTTTTAATATAATGGAGAAATCAAATTTGTTTGGCACTTATTTTGTAGAGCACTGCTAAATTGAAGAGGTTTGAGTACAGACAAGCATCTAATCTTACTTATCAGTTTGGAGGCCTGCTTAAACTGAAAAAAGACATTCACTGTATGCAACTACATATTTTAAACAATGAAAAATCAGTTAAACCTGCCATAAGTAGCCAGGAGGAAGATGATAAATGTATTAATTAGGCAAATTAGTAATACTTTACTGTTCAACAACTCATAGGTAATTATGTAGGAACTGAGAAGCTTTCTTATTTCTATAAAAGCCTAAGAACTACTAGTTAATTACTCAGTAAGTATGTAGTAAGTTAATAGGAGTTCACTATTAACTATTCAGTAATTAACTGAGTCTTAAACAATAATTACTAAGTCTTACAGTAATTACTGTTCCTGTGGAACTACTAGTTAACTATGGCTCTTTTATAATAACTACTGATTAATTACCACAATGATGATCACATCACCATTAATTCCCAATAGCAAAGCCTTACCTTCCTATCTTTCTCCACTTTTAGGAACAACTGTAAACCTGCACTTTCATTCAGTTATCTAATCAGCCAATCATGTAGCAGCAGTGCAGTGCATAAAAGCATTCATATACATGTCAAAAGCTTCACATCAAGCATCACAATGGGGAAAACATGGGATTTCTGTGACTTTAACTGTGACATAGTTGCTGATACCAGATGGGCTGATTTGACTATTTCAGAAACTGCTGATCTCCTGGGATTCTCCACATACAACAGTGTAAACAAGAGTTTACACAGAGTGATGCAAGAAAAAGAAAGAAAGAAACAAAAAACATAATGTGAGCATGCTGATCTGCAGGCTGAAACACCTTGTTGATGACAGAGATCAGAGGAGATTGACCACACTGGTTTGGTAACAACCCATAACTATCAATGGTAACGATCAATAACAAAATATTTCCACTTTATACAGCATATGTGTTGCATATGTATTGCATATTCTCATTGTAGGATAGTACATACTGTGTACATTGTGTACTAAATATAACTATCATTTTACTCACTTGCCTAGCTGATGACCCCCATTAGAGAGCCAGCGATTTTAAGAATCTGGGTATACTCTATTAGCTAACTACACTGACTAAGGTGCTTCCACTCATGAAAGGTTTGTTGTCAGCCTACTCTATGGTTTCCATATTTGTTTGAAGATATCTCTTTGAAAGTGCCTAATTACAGATGTACATGTGTTATGGTTCAGCTTGAGTGCTGATGCTTGCAATTCTCATGGATGCCTGATTCTGGGCCTTGTTATACATTCCTCATTTATTTAAACATCTGTTCTATTCAGCTTTCTGCTGTGGTACTACTCTAGCTTTTTTTTAAACAAAAGTCTCTTAACACCTCCCCAATTGTGTTGGTTTTGCTCAGGCATTGAATCTCCAAATTCATTATTTTTGTACAATTTAGCTCTGGCCATATAAATCTAACATTGTGCAATATTACATTTTATGGTTATATCAGATGTCCAATCAAATGTCTTGATATATATCCTCATAACCACTTTTTCACAAATTTTAAAATGAGTATTTAATTTAATGTAATCTATTTCTAATTTAGTTTAACAGACGGTTCTTTTAATTTAGTTTTGCTTACACATTGGCTGGAATAACTAAGCTTCTGAAAAAGGCCAATTGAATTAAAAAATCTATTATTTCTGAAAAATTGTTGTCATGGGGATTATGTAGAGTACTACGTCTGGATTTTTGGGCTTAGGCAGCTAGGGTCAAGGGAATAAAATGACTTGTTTAGTTATTGGTCCAAAATGTATGTGTGTGTGTATATATATATATATATATATATATATATATATATATATATATATATATATGCAACAAGTAGAAAATTACATTCTTCTATGTTAGCCATAAGTCTTTCCTGTGTCAGTCAGTACCATTGCCAGATAAAGCAATATCAATAGCTGTTTGTTCTTGTTGTACGCACGCACACACACACACACACACACACACACACACACACACACACACACACACACACAAAGATAGTGTGTGTGCATGGTTGTGTGTGTATGAGAGAGAAGGGTACAGGTTAATTTCCCTTCAGTGTCCTGCCTGATCTCTGAACAGGCCATGACAGCTTTCCTTTGCTCTCACCCCAGAAATTATGTTGTGATTTTTACATAGATGCACCTTGTTTTGTCCTTTTCAAGGAGCTGCCAGCAGGCTGTATGTCTATAGGAAAGGTCATGGATAGTGAAGGTTGAGTGATAGATTTACAAGCTGGGTTTCATATAGGTCGACAAAATTCCATCTAACAAAGATGGAGAAACTACATGAATACAAAGACTGAATACAGTTAATAGAACATACATAGTCAATTGAGCACAATTCATTGAATTTCTTTATGATAAATGTACCATTGTATGACAATCTTAAGATCATTCTATTAAAGCAAATATTGAATTAAGAAATTCACATAAATATATCTTTGCATTCTGAAACCTGGCTCATTTTTAGTGTGGAACTAACAAGGTTAAATCTTAAATGTCTATTAATAACAAAATCATTCAAACAAATAGAATGATCCATGAAAATTCTTAAGCAATCCCAGTGAAAATGCGTCTGATACATCAACTATACTTCATAAGTTACTCACTGGTGCCACGTAATGGAGTTGAGGACGGATGCAAATGCAGATAAGAGCTTTATTGTATGAAAGACAGGCAGACAAATCCAAATCGTGAAACATAGATGTGGTCGTAAACAGGCTATAAGTCAGGCGATCGGCAAACTGGCATAAATGAGGCAAAACAAGCTCAAAACTAGGACGCAAACAACAATGAACAAAGGCTTGGTATACGGAAAATGCACGTAATACTTTGCAAGGTGCAAAGAGACATGAGGAGTTGGTTTAAATGACAAACGTAATCAAGGGAGAACACAAAACAGCTGAGACTAATGGTGACACATATGGGAAACAACCAATGACAATACAGGGGTGGAGACAGGACAGAAATCATCACAGATGCATGTGTAGAAAGTAAACAAATTCAAGGTCTCTGGAAACCCTAAAGCGTGCGCTTGCTTTGAGCGCTCGCTACGAGCTTGTGCCTCAAGCTCGCGCATCGAGCTCGCGCTTCGGGTTTCTGAGCATGCTGCGTGCTATAGTGCTTAGCTCGAGGGGAAATTGTGACAACTGTTAGTGTCTACTAACAGAACACTCATGCATTCTCTTTTGTGAAGTGGACCGCTAAACAAAATTCTTGGTCAAATAATTGATCAAAGTCTATTTCTTGCTATAGCTGTTGACTCTTCTTTTAAAAATTGCAAATCCTCTTTTCTTTTATTGGTAGCATTTAATAGCTGCACTGAATCAAGTCAGTTTTAATGAAACTGGTTTGAAGGTGACACGATTGAAAATGCATTAAGAAATCTTTGTGAGAATCTCCCCTACTGCTTTCTTTAGGCAGTCCATAGGAACTTATTTCATGTGCAGTACTGTGGATGTGGGAGAGAAGTAAATCTCTACAACTCTTTAGGTGACAACATAGATATTTGCAGTCATGTGCAAGCATATTTGCTAATCAAATTTATGGGTCACAGCTCAACCCTGCAATATTTTAATATAAATATGTTCCAGCTATAAAAAAGGATGTTATAATGTCATGCTGTTTTTGGTCCATCATGTTCAGAGATAATTTTAGTAATAAATGCTAAAAGAGAGAGAGAGAGAGAGAGAGAGAGAGAGAGAGAGAGAGAGAGAGAGAGAGAGAGAGAACATTGTAAATTAGCAACTACTTTAAAAAGAAAAGTGTAGAATTGATTAATTCCCACCGTGGCCCTGTGTGTGCGGAGTTTGCATGTTCTCCCGTGCTGCAGGGTTTCCTCTGGTACTCCGGTTTCCTCCCCCAGTCCAAAGACATGCATGGTAGGCTGATTGGCATATCCAAAGTGTCCGTAGTGTATGAATGGGTGTGTGATTGTGTATGTGATTGTGCCATGCGATGGATTGGCACCCTGTACAGGGTGTACCCCGCCTCGTGCCCGATGCTCCCTGGGATAGGCTCCAGGTTTCCCCGTGACCCTGAAAAGGATTAAGCGGTATAGAAGATGGATGGATGGATGGAAGAATTGATTTCATGTTCCAGTTGTTCTCCATAGTCATTCATTTTGATGGCTCAGTCAGTATATACTACAGCTGGAGTAAAAATTGGCATTTTAGTGACATGCATTTACAGTGAGAAAGGATTACCAAGATATTGTGGATCTTGACACAGACATTTAGAATTTTAAAAGACCAGACTGGTCAGAGATGCAGATATATAATATGAACCATGTGATCTGTGACAATGAGATTTTGAAGCATAACTGGAACATTCAAAACTGAATGGACCTAGTCACCCAAAGAGGCAATTTCTGTTGTGATAAATATTTCAGAGGCAAACAATGATTGCTTCTATATATTTGTTTTCATTTTATTTGAGTCTAGTTGAATTTCTCAAATTCATGAAAAGGTCCCAGCTAATCAACAATTTATTTAATTTACATTAAAAACATATATAAAATACACTCGGAAGCACTCATTGCTTCCCCGGTGTCTGCTATCTGTTACTGTATTACATGTTGAATGACAACAGGAGGGGGATGTGAGGTTACAACTCCCCAGTGTGACTTCATATCCCCTCCCATGCCGAGGCTTAGTCTTCATCTCCTAAATGCCTCCAGATAAACTGCAGGCTTGCTGAGAAATAGCTCCAATCCAATTATCCAACTTCTAATCAATAGAGGGGGTGTCTCCAGCAGTGAGGCTGACATTTATAATAAAACAGCGATATGACTGCATTCTGCAGCTGACAGCTGGCTAAAGCCCTGCTGCCAGTACTTCATGGTTCCTAAGAGGAACTTGGCCTTGCAAATAGGTCCATTTGGCGTGGCTTAAATGGGTAAACTGGCACTTTCAGACTTTTTTCCCATGGACAACGAAGGAAAGTTGGTAAACAGCTCTCGACAGAATGTCTCTATTGGACATCAAGGGAGAGGCAGAGCACTTCCTGCTCCTACAGAGATCTATCCGCTTGAGCTGGGAGTTTGAACTTGGGGCTCGTCCATCGGAAATGATTATAACAAAACACTAGGATTCCAAACATTCACCAGCAGCCAATGGCTTTTGAAAAATATATTTAGTTCTAATTGAATAAGTGAATGCATTTTTGGAATAAATTGATCTTTGATGCAAAACAGGGGTGGAAACTAACAGAGATTGCTGTTGGTTTAGAGCTATGGCAGTAAATGTAGCCATGTGAATAACTGCCAGGCTTATTAAACCCTGAAAAAGATGTTCAGCCCTTGTACAAACCCTCGTTTATTAACAAATTAAGCTGCTGAAAATTTGTCTGACTCTGTGGTGGGAAGAAGAATATTTATGACAGCCTTACAACAAGCAGTCAATGCAATAATTAAATGAATTCCAACAACATAGCAAAGACCCACTAGAAAGTTTCTTGTACTTAGGTTTTTATAGGCTCTTTAGTGGATAGTATATGGCAGTTTTACCTCTTGCCAAAAAGCTGTCCTTCAATGTCAGTTTTTAACAGCAAAAATAATCTTACATCTCCACAGTACCATGAAGCAGGTCAGGACAATATGTACAAACGTGGCCATAACCATTTTTCTTTTTTTGTCATTAGCATTCGTTAGTAATATTTACATTATTCTTTTCATTTTTAAAATCTAATTGTTTGTGTGTGAATGTGTGTGTGTCCTCAACCTCCCATATTGCAGTTGTCCAATGCACAGACACTGCTTTCAGTTGTCTGAAAGGAAAGGTTCAGATCCCCTGTGGCTAAAGTGACAGCTTCCAGCTCTTAGAGAGGATCTATCTCACTTCCTTCCTCCCCCTTTCTTTCTCTTTTTCTCCAACTGCTCCAAGCACAACCAAAGCAGAAATAACAATTTCATCTATTCCCCAGATTTCCCCCTCAACCTCAATCTTGCTCTTTTAAATTCATCCCAATGGATCCTGTCAGTATAATGACACTTTTCAGGTCTGATCCTTGCAGGCTGTTATGAGCAGCAGAATGAGGTGTTCTTGACCAGTCTGCCTTTCTCCACTGGGAACCTGATTGTAAAAACAGACGGTTGGCCTCTCTCTTTCTTCAAGGCACTGAAAGAGAATACAAATCAGCGTGTACTCAACCATTATATTGATTTGAAGGCTTTTCAGGAATAATGATAACTTTGACTGTCATCCTACTTTCTTTTTATGCCAACAACCTTCTTCATGGGAGGTGTTTAATTCTGATGTAATCCCAGGTAATACTGATTACAAGATACCCCATGAGGTACAGGAAGAGAATCTAAAAACTGAGGTTTCTAATGCAGCCCTCACACCTTAAAATCTATTTTAATAAACTACTGAAGTCTAAGATCATCTACAAGTTATCACTGCTTATACAGTGCTATGTCATTTTCCGTACCCCCTCATTTACAAAATCTAAAATAAAAAGAGTACAGTGTATGGAGAGAATATAGATTAAGAAGTCCTAAAAAGCCACCATGGTCTAATCTCATCTTTAGAGGATTCAGGCATCTTACTCTGTTAAATTACTCCAGTTAAATTACATCATTTCGTGGAACAGTGTCTGTCCAGTTTGCACAGGACAAAGCTAAGTTCTGCAAAGGCCAATTTCTGTGGTAAATGTAGCACATGTAAATATATACTATATTGCCAAAAGTTTGTGGACAACTCACAATCACACCCATATGTGCTTTTTGAACATCCCATTCCAGATCTAGTCCCCCTTTGCTGTTATAATAACCTCCACTCTTCTGGGAAAGCTTTCCACTAGATTTTGGAGAATGGCTGTGGGGATTTGCCCATTCAGCCACATGAACATTAGTGAAGTTCAGCATGGATATTGGGTGAGAAGGCCTGGCACACCATCAGCATTCCAATTCATTCCAAAAGTGATCATTGGGGTTGAGTTCACGGCTGTGTGTAGGTCACTCAAGTTCCTCCAAACCTGCCTTGGCACACCATGTCCTCACTTTATGTATGGGGGCATTGTCATGCTGGAACATGTTTGGCTAGGCCTCTTGGTTCCAGTGATGGGAAATCTTGATGCTATAGCATGCAAAGACATCCTATACAAACGTGTGCTTCCAACTATGCGCCAACAGGTTGGGGAAGGCCCACATATGTGTGTGAAGGCCAGGTGTTCATATACTTTTTGCCATTACTATGCATGATATATGCATGGTATATTACTTGGTCTTCTTTTGCAGGTAATATTATTAATTCTTGGTTTGTCAGGTTTGATGGCTGTAGATCCTATAATCCTCTCACTTATTGGGATTGTAAGATTCTTGGATTTTTAGGAGAGCTAGAATCTTAGTCAGTATGCATGGTTCAAGGTTATGACCTAGTGAAAGGCTCTTGATTGGCACAAATAAAAGGCTATCCTGAATCATGATGAGGATACCAGTGACATTAATGAATGTGACTTTGTCTGGCCAGTAGCCATGGTGGAGCCAAGCAGGTTCCATGAAGAAATTGATCTTATTGTATTGATTTTATTGATTCCCATGTTGACAAGATAGAGGTCTCCTAACTCCACTGTAGGTATCCACCTACTTCTAATTCTCCTGCTACATCAAATTCACCTACTAATTCTCCTGCTGTGCCCAATGTGCCCTGCTTCCAGATTTTCTCTCTCTTTTATATCCTCTCTCTTACTCTCACTAGCTCACTCTCTCAAAGTCCAGAATATAAGTCCATGGATGTCAGAGGATGATCCTGGGATGATCTGGGTTTTGTGTTGATGTACCACTGTGTACTGTAACAGGCAGTCATTCAGCAGATGCTCTCATCCTTTACCCTGTCCTTCCTCTACTCTCTCTCACTCCTCTTGCTTGCCTCTTAAGTTAGCCTCTGCCACTCTGTTTGCCAGACAACAGTGCCGTCCATCACTCTGCCAGGGATTTGCATCAGCAGTTGCTGGAACCTGAAACATACTGTTACTCAGCGGCCTGAGTTAATGAGATGGCCTTTCTGTCTCCAGTGGTTTAAATTAAGCCTTGATTATAGACAGATATCTTATGTCTTTTGAATTATTATCCTTATATTTACTACACATTTATCCGGGTAAACGAAGGGACAGATTTAGAGCCTTTGGCCCTCTGGGAATAATTCAAGGAGACAGTGGTTTGGTGATATACAGAGTATTTGGAAAGTAAAAAAAATCATGCTGAAGAAATATGTGTTTTAGCTGTACTTTACTAGAGCCAGAGCATATGGCATAAAATCAACACTAATGAGGTTTGATTTTAAATTCCCAGATGTTTTGCCTAGTGGCATTAGCTGTTATCTTTGCAAATGATGTATGTAAGGAATAAAACGTTGTTACTACCACAATAATAACAACGTATTAGTTGATAGTTAACATCAGTGGCTGCTAGTGGTTATTAAAATAGGGCAAGTACAGCATTCTATTATGGACCTATATTATGGACCAGTTATATTGGTTCCCCTCCTGTCAGCCAAGAACAAGAATCTGAGGCTGTCATGGGCACAGACTCACCAAAATTTTGCAGTTGAAGACTGGAAAAAGACCAGGTGGTCTTATTTCTAATCTTCAGCTGCCCTGTTTTGATGAGTCTGTGCCCATCAATAGTATTTCTGTGCTTGGCAGCTGGTTACGAGGTTCTGCCCATTTGAGAGGTTGACTAATCATTATAAGGAGAATCTGTGCATCCAGGCAGGACAAATGAAGAGCCCACTGTACAATAAATGTCAAGATGTCTTTTTTCTGTGCAAAAACTCATCTCCACACACCCCATTCACTCCCAGTAAAGTTCAGGTGGGACTCGAAATGACGTGTTAAAAGCCTATTGTCCACGTGTTTATCTTTCGTCCCAATTAAAACAGCAAGTACATGAACACCTAATGGACACTAATAGATGCACAGCTTTTCTGAATGTCTATTAGATCTATGTCAGGGGCTTCAAAGGAGAATTTTAACACAGGCTGCACTGTTCATGGAAACAGTTTGAGGTAAATGAATGAACAGCTTGATATTGAAGTGAGATATTTGATCACTTCAGTCGAAAAAATATTAAATTGGACCAAGATTGATGAATAATACAGACACTTAGGTAAACATTTTATTGCCGCATTTTAATGAAATTTAATGGGAAGCCAGACTTCCCATGAAGTTTTTAAGCAATCGTCTGTGGTTGACATGTAGATAACAGCTTGTCCAGAAGTGTTTTATTCCTCTTTTACCACAACAATTTGTCAACAATTACAATTTATTTTATTAATTAAAGAATGGCATGTCATACATTTTATTCATTTATATTTAAATTTAATATTCTGGAACGTCTGCAAAACAGGAAGTTACTTCCTGGTATACCACAGCACTGTTGAATTCTTGAATCAGAAAGACTTGATTAAATTTCTACAGCACCACGCAGCTGGTATTACAGTTCTGCTGTAACATAAATGATAGGTTTATACTAATCTGTCTAATATACTATTTTTTAGTATATTAGACATTTTTTATATATTAGTATATTAGTATATTTTTTAGTATATTAGGGGGGGGGGGGGGGGGCTAACTAACAAACCTAATTAACTCAAACCATGGGCACCTGTGGCAAATCAGAGACATGCTCAAACCTAACTCAGTGTCCAAGCGGGAAGTGAACGAAAACAAAAGAGTCACGTGACCAGTCAGCGGCCATACCGCAGTGCCCTCTGCTGGCCGTGGCGTAACAGAACCCCCCTCCAACAGGGGTCCCGGACCCCTGTACGAACTGTCTTTCGCTGCGACAGAAAGCGAAGCAGCCTCCGTCGGGCAGCAGAGGAGCAGAGCAGCATCCCCACCGGGGTTGAAAGTCAGAGCACCGCCCCTGGTGGCGCTGGGACGCAGGACACCGCCCCTGGGATGCTGGGCACCACCTCCGGCAGCTCTGGAACTCTGGGTGCCACCCTTGGCTGGCCGTGGCGTAACAATAATCCAATATTAACCCGATTAAGACAATACTCTGATTAAGAAACTACCATGTGAACAGCGATTATTGATTACCTTAATCTGGCTAAAGTCATACTCAAAGTAAACACAAATTGAATTAAGACATGTGGAGTATTCCTGTTTTAGTCACATTATCGAAGTGCATTACAGACATGTAAACACCTTAATCACACTATTAACGTCGTGTGGGAGTTTTCACCGCATTCTGTGACAGGACACGTGCACACACGGCAGTGCTCAACTGTTTGATGGCAAACAAGAGAGCATGGCTGCGTCCGAAACCGCATACTTACCCACTATATAGTAGGTGAAATACACGTATCTCAGCTATTATATAATAGGCAAGTATGCGGTTAACTGCACTTGAAGCGTTCGTAAAAATTTAAAATAACAACACCCAAAACTGTATACGGTACCATAATGAAGACGAACTGTATGTCGATATGTGAAATTCTGGAGAAAATGTCGGGCGGCGTGGCGCGGTGATGTAATGACGTGTGCCATTAATCTAACTATGTTCTATAACATGTAAAACCTGAACATGACAGGAGTATTCTAAAAGCAACTCATGTAAACACCTTAATCACAGTATTGTCTTACTCAGAATAAGGTCAATAATTAGATTTCTGCTGCCCATGTAAACGCAGTCCACCTCCCTCTGAATGGCCTGTTGCTGTAGAAACAATGTGCCCAACAAGCCCTGTCAACACTTGATTGTGACATGTGGTTATGACAGTATAGGATGATACAGTAAGTAAATATTTAATAATGGTATACTGTTACTGTACCAGTATTAAGGATTGTTGTTGTTCTTTTGGCTGCTCCTGTTAGGGGTCGCCACAGTGGATCATTGGTCTGCATTTGATTTGACACAGGTTTTATGCCGGTTGCCCTTGCCGTTGCAACCCTCACATTTTATCCGGGCTTGGGACCAGCACTGAGTGCAACCCAGTAGCTGGGTCAGTTCCCTGCCCGGGAATCGAGCCCAGGCTGTGGCTGTGACAGCACAGGATCCTTAGCTGCTGGACCACCAGGGGACCTACCAGTATTAAAGATTATGTTACTTAAAATATCGTATAAGATTTTTAAATCATTAGAACTCCCAGTAAAATTTGTATTTCTACTTTGCTCTGATTAACTGCTGTAAGCTAAACACTATTTGATTAAAAAGATATTTGGGCAGGTGCCTACTAATTAAATTCCTACACTGCTGCTTCAGTGTTATATAGAATTATAATGTCATCCTCTTTGACAACATGATGTTGCAAGCAGACGTTTAATTGTTGAATATGCTACACAGTATTCATCTATCTATATTAGCATCTATGAATTTAATTTTAGACTATATACACTAACATTTTCTTCCAGGATAGAAGTCATTTGGTCATTAGTCATTCCTCCTGTTTCCTCCCAAATACGGTCTTGCCAATTCCCACCTACTAACTAACTCTCCCCTATCACACAGCGGCTACCAACCGAAGAGCAAACACATGATTCCTCTGGGACATGTGAAGCCAGTATTCATCTTTTCAAATTGTTGCTCATTGTGCATGACGGGGCAGCATAAAACACTCTGAGAAAATTGCAAAATTGCTGTCTGCCATGTTTTGAATACATAGGCTTACAGATGCCCGTGATTGGCCATTGTCTCTGTGATTGACGGGGAGGCGAGTGTATGCCATCCCTGCCACATTGCTATGGCCTTGGATAGTTGTGGCATGATTTGAACTTGCATTCTCCCAACAATAGGGCAAATGCTTTTCTGTACCAAAACAGTGTTTTTTTCTTTCAGGTAAACAATATTTTTTTCTTTCAGGGGAACAGTACATTTTTTTCAGGCGAACAGTACTTTTCGGAAATAAGCCATTCATCATCAACATCAGCTGTACAATCGCTACTGATACATTAATTAATGATGTACATATACTGTATATTTGGACAATATATCTTAATCCTCTTTGTTAATTTTCCAAATTCATGTAACACCTATTTACATATTTATTCGGCATAAATAAGGGGCTACTACACCGTGGGTGTCAAACTCAAATTCTGCTGGGTCATATATATTTTAAATGTATTTAACATTTTCTATCAACTAACTCCAATAACCTATGCTCTGAGATGAGAATAGGATGTTTTTTGGAAAAAGAAGGGCTAACAGAAACTATTAAAGTGTATGCCCTATTATGTATTAACATTTATTGTACTGATTAGAAAAATTAAAAAAAAAATAAAATAATAAAAAAACGTTTTATTGGATACCAGCTGCTGTGATGAGAAACAGAAATTTGGATGATGCTTTTGTCCCGTTTCTGTTTAAAAGCTACTAGCCTGATAGCTACAGCACAGAGATGTGAAGGTGAGAGCTGGTAAAGTAGCTGCCTAAGTTTACTGCAAAAAAAAGTGTAATTTCCCCCAATTATTAACATGTTTTTATAACATTTTTGGTTATTCTTTATTAATATCGTAAGATTGTTTGATGGTAGATTGTGTCTTAAATTATAAAAATAACAAATTAGTGTCATCACCACTCCCACTGCTGTCTGACATCCACCTGAAATGTACGAGTGCATCATACTTTTGTACAGATTAGAAAAACCATCATGATTTTATTTTGTATATTTCTTCATCCCACCAAAATTAATTTTTGCTTTCGCCACTAGCAGAATAACACACAATGCGCTTCTGAATCGTTTTTGGGACATCAAGTCCAGCACACAAGTGGGACATCCAGTGCAGCACACATCCATTCAGACAACAGTCAAGCCAGCCACAGTAGACAGTGTAGTGCACGAATCTATGGTGGTTTAAGGTAACTACCAATCAGACATTTTAAAAAGTGGGGAAAAAAAATCTGTTGCATGTAGGTTTTAGTTAAGCACGGTGAGATGTGTTCGCATGTGCTGTACAATGGCGGTTGCTACGCTATGGATCTGCTGTGAATTATGGATAGTGTGAAAATGTTGAACAGTTGTGTAGGCTGAATGAAACGAGACTGCAGACCGGATTTGGTCTTGAGGATTTTTATTCTAGTGCATCTAGTTCTTTATTCCTTCCTTTATTCTAGTTCTTTTTATTCTTTAACACAAATAAAGCATGCAGGTATTAAATCAGAAGCTGTTTGTGTTCTGGCTCTTAAAACCATGCCTTTTAGGTTCAGCACTGCTTTATCTGAGTGAAGACCACTTAAACTCTACTGCTGGGCTCTCAGCCTTGTGCCGGAGGGAAGGTCAAGAGAAGGAAGTGTGAAGAGAAAGAGGGGTCAAAGATGAGGAAGTGGATATTTGATGAGGAGAGGGCCAGTTAAGGAAAGGTTAAGGGTGTTCAGATGCCCTTTTTAAATGTGCAGGAAATAGGTTTTCTTTTCCAGTTTGTAAAGGAACAATAGCTGTTCAAAGACAGCATCTTGTACCTGTTGAGAGAATAGGCACTACATAAACACCTTTCAAAACAGCATCCAGTTGTAAAAGTGAAATAGAAAGGCATCTGCTTCCAACCTGTGGTAAAGTGAAGATGTCGGGGTTATATGATTCCCATCAGCCACTGCAAGTCACAGGATCATGTCACATGCCTGTTTGTGCCTGATTCACGTTTTGGTTTAGTGAGCACTTTTATTTGGAAAAATAAATCAAGGGAACAATATATTAAACTATATAATATAAATTATGTAAGGAATAAGGAATGAAGGAAAGCTGAAATGGAACTAGGAGTTTGTTTACGGTTACAGTGTTCTCTTCTGAGCAACAATTTTCTCTTCCATTACACAACATGTTAATATGTTCCACTACACTCTTTTGGTACACACTCTAAAGTATGTATTTTTTCTTCACAAAAAGAATACATACTTTTAGTACATAATACAATTATGCCAACTGGGACACAGGGAGACTCTAGCATTTGTCTTTTGTTGTCGATTGCTCCATCTAGTCTGTGTATGTTTCTTGCCAAGAGATCATAGTTCATGTCTTCATATCTAGGTTTGAGTTATCTGTTTGTTTGTGTTTTGTTTAAAAATAAATGTAATCTATACTTGCCTTCGCCTCCAGATCATGACAGAAGAAAATGGCATGTCATATCACTAGTAATTCAAAAGTACATTATGCAAGCTCAAGGCTTAGCTGAAAGTATGTAACATTGGTCTTCTCCATAATCTCACATGGTTACTCTTTTATATTGATAGCCGCTATAGAGGCTTACAAAGTATTTATTAATAATGGGTGAATTCAATGGATTTAATGTCATGCCTTCTCCCCTAGGTGAAGATAACATTAATAAATGTGTTTTGAGCTGGATGTGAAACCACTGATCTCTGAACTGTATATCAGATGAACTGGATATAAGGTGCTTTTGAGTTGTCGCGCAAATCATGCCTTCTGTTTCACACCCCTTCTTCCTGTCCACTGTCTCTCTTTACTCTTTTCATCATTCCAATCCTCTAGGCAACAACCCTGTTCATTAACACTACAATAGTGGCTCCTAAAACTAGACTTCTTCCTCTGACCTCATGGCAATAACCTTATAAAGCATTGATTAACTCTGGATGAAACCTCTCATACTCTTATTCTCAAGAGGAGTGTTATCTCAAGCATCACTCATGGCAATCACTGCAATCCTGGAGTATTGCCACCTTTCTGGAAGATGACTGGTGAATACTGGACTACATGGGGTATGATCTTTGTCAGCTTCATTGACTATTTGTGACTATATCTGGTGTTGATATCCTTTCCACAACACCTCCATTCTCCTCCCCAATCTGATGAGAAGCTCTTTTTTAAAGTAGCACATTTTACCCTGTTTTGGACATTATTAAATAAAAACCACCAGGAGCTGTTCATGTGCTTTAAATACAAGGTGTGAGAGTGTGGGTGTATGGGCTAAATGTGTACTGACATTGAGCTGTAATGTCTGAATGTGTGTTTTTAAAAAAATATTATGTGACTGCCAGAGGAAGGATATTGTATTGGATCCCATTGCAAGGTTTGGGTGGGGTTCAGCTGCCATCCTGACTAGCATTTACCGCAGGTCATGAGATAATATTAAAGCAATCTTGTTAAACTTGGTGAAAATGATGGCCATGACATCTCATGGCAGGTCAAATGTTGGAGTCAGCAGGGTGTTTGGAATGGGATTGCAGTTGGATGCTGTCTGAGGTTTTCTAGAGAAGGACAGACCTGCCCAGTTGAATCAAATCCTTTATGCAAAAACTGCAGGAGACCTGAGAAGCATGTCACCTTAGCAGTGTCACCATTACTGTGTCACTGTTGCTTAAGCGCTCCCTATGTCTTCCTGCAGCCTGATCGATTTTTGTGTGAAAGTGGGTGGGGGGGCTGCAGCAGGGGTGTAGACAGCCTATTACAAGGATAGGATATTGTAAGCAAGTGGCCTGATGCTATCATTAACCATGGTAATTAGGTCGGCCTGCTTTTTTCCCTTCCCTTTACCTTTAGCTATTGTCCAGGTCCCTGCAGCACGTTACCTGTTGATCATCTGTCTGCCACATAATATACATTATCCAGGTTTGTCTCAATTTAAACCCCATAGTTTAATCAATTAAAATGAACAAGCTGCTATGCTTCCACAGAAATGTAGCTGACATTATTGCCTATAATATGTTGGCTCACCAGCCCCTTTGCCTTTTTTAAATGCTTTATTCATTTTTGTTATAAATGACTTTTTAAATGTTTGCCATAGGCTCTTTTCGTCCGTCAGTTTATATCTGTGTGATTTGCATAACCTACGACCCTACGACCCATTAAATAGGTAATGGGGAAAAGGTGTGTTTTTCAGATTATGTATATTGTCATGTTGGATGTACAGTATAGTATTAGGCTATGTTCATGAGGAACTTTTGACATCTGCCAACGCATTCATATGCATTGTAGTTGTTTGTGGGTGGAGATCGATAGTATGTTATGTGCACACATAGGTATGTAGAGCTGAGGCTCATTTTCAGCTGCACTTATACATTTTTAGGGATGGCACATACAGCTTTGAATGCGAGCTGACAACTGCAATTAGTTCCTGCTTCATTTTTCTCGAAACCGACGTGAATGACTGAAGCCCCAAGAGGCTTTTTACAAACGACATACTTACAGTACATGGGGCATAAAAGTTGCATAGAAACCAACAAAGATTTGAGCACTGGACTGGTGTATGTACTAAACTGTGTCTGATTTATTAAACTTTCATACATCAAAATGAGTGGTGATTTGACACAAATGATGAATAAGCCACAGCTGTGTGGAAACAAACTCCTGCCCATTAGACCCTTATTTACATGTCATATGCAGGACACACCACGATTTTCTCTAATATACAGTACATCTCATACACAGGAAGCACACCTTTGTTTATGCAGGTGTCGCGAGATGAACCAATAAAAGGAAAGCCTTTGGCAGACTACAGTTATCTAAGATCCTGTCACGATTCCCCATTGAAGCAGCGTGCTCTAAGCCCGAATGCGCGAGCACCTGCTTTTCCGTTGTTGACTGTAATGACATCTGGACACGTGTGTTTTGTTTATGTTTCTGTCATGTCTCCTCCCTGTTCTGTCATTGGCTGGGATTTCACGTGGGTCTGAATTGCTCTCAGCTGCTAGCGGTTTAGAAGCTGATCATGTCCGCATATACACCGCGCACCTGCCAGCACACAACGCGGAAGCGTAATACTTTAGAGTTAGTTTAGCTTGTAGCATAGTCGCGGTCCATGGTTAGAGTTAGTTCGCGCTGGATTATCCGCTTCCAGTCCCTCGTCATAGTTCGTTTCTTGTTTTGTTTATCGTTCCTGTTTTCCGTGACCACGACCTAGATTCCTGCCTTGCCCCGTGTATGCCTGTTTGCCGATCGCCTGACCTCTTGCATGTTTATGGATTACGTTTTGGATCACGTTTTGGATTTGTCTGCCTGTCTCTCTTTCAAATCAACAACTGTTCAGCCTGCACTTGCATCCGCCCTATCTCTGCTCCGACACGATTCGTGACAGATCCAAGAACTAAATCAAGCTGGGAAGAATTTATTTCACTGAAGCTGATTTTAGAGGTGCCCGTGTCTGACAATGCTGCAAATAAAAAAATAAATAAATAAAACTAGAGATGTACCACTGTATCGGCCGATAAAAACAACTTTTTCAGATAGTTTAAAAACATCTGATGATCAGGTCCGATTATATCCAGTCAATCAAAAGAGGGCGGGAAAACACATCGGTTTTGTGGTGTGTGTGTGTGCGCGCGCGCAGAAGATGTAAGCTCTGAACCGCTAAAATTTTACACCGGACACTGCAGCAGTGAAATGGGAGTTTTGGCGTCGAGTTGAATTTTTTATTTTTTTTCTGCGCTGCTCGCACTGAATTAAAGCACCAGAACATCGTTAAAAGATTTCACTGAAGATGAGAAAGTATATATTGCACAGAAAAATATATTTGTAGAGTAGTGTATTTCATATCCAGTTAATGTTAATATATAAAAAAGTTTATATTATATATTACCAGTTTGATGTTCAATGATGAAGTAGAAATGCTATTGTTTGTGGTGAGTGAATGTGAAGCCTAACAGGAGGTTTTTTTAGAATTCAGTCAATTAATACAGTTAATATAAATTAATAACATTCAATAAGTTAAGGAATCTTACTTTAATCTTCAGAATTTAGTTAAAGTGTTAATGTTAATTAGAGTAATGTGTTTTCTGTTTGAGACCAATTACTGTGAAAGAACTTGTTGAAATGGAGAGAATAAAGTTTTTATTTGCATTTCCTTCAGAATTGTGGAATTAATTTATTAATTTAAAAGAAGGCATAAAATGCAAAACTATCGGTATCCGCCGATATCACTCTGAATAATCGGTTATTGGTATCGGCTGAGAAATTTAGTATCGGTGCATCTCTTTAAAAAAAAAAATAAATAAAAAAATTACATTCTGTTCAATATATGTGAGTCAAGTTTCCATTCTGAGAAAATAAACAAATCCTTATTTCATGTACAAACAACAGAATCCTAAACAAAATCCGAAAAGAAGTGAATAGAACTGAAATGAATAAAATTACACATAGTGTGTTTTAGTGTGTCGTGCAGTGAAAATGCAGGTTTATGCTTTTATTAAATACTGTGTGGAGAGGCCAATCGTGAGACAGGCAGAAGGTCAGGTAGTCGGCAAACAGGCATAGACAAGTCTAAAAGGGAAAACAGTAAGCAAGCTGGCTAGAACATAAATCACAATAGGCAGGCAGTAAAGACTTGGAATCAGTGCTGGAACAAGACTTTGCAAAGACACAATGAGAGTTTGGGTTATGTATGGGAGCGAAGTTGATTATAAACAGTATTATTCTGTTGATTGTGTACAGGAACTAGGAATCATGTAACAATGCTGTAGGTTGGGGATCATGAAAATTCTGCAACTTCATGATGCTGATATATAAAAATATATTCATGCATTGCTTAACTCCAGAAGATTGTATGTTGGAATTTGTGTACACAGATTTGACTGTACACACAAAAAAAAGAAAATGACTTAAGCATTTCTAGTGCACTATAAGGCCAATAGGATGTTATTCAGAGTAGGCTCTGTGGAATGGTTTGTAGTTGCCCTGAAGTTTTGCTGTTCTGGCTTTTACAGTTTTATTTCACAGTTGATAAATATTCAAGTCTGGGCTGGGGTTTAAACTGAAGTTAAAAGATGTATTATGGAATATATTAGCCAGCATGCTGCCTTTAAATGGACTGTATAGTAATGGTATGATATGTTAAGAGTGATGAGTTTTGGCTGCTGATTTTTGCCATGATGAGAAAGCCAAAGAATAATATGTTTTGTATGAGAACTTTAGTTAAGTTAGGACTGTTGCAGAGACCTAAATCTGCACCTCTGTTAATGTAAGAATTTGATTGGCCTGGCCTGTTCACTCTATTTATTGAAGGATGGGACTTACAGCCACCACGTTGAGCATTATGTGCTGTCCTATTCATATTTAACACAGTCACCTGTCTCTACTTCTGATACAGTCTCAACTGGACTGCTAGTAATGGTATTTTTGCTAATACTCACATTATATTATGGACCTGTCAGTAGTTTCTATAAAGTATCTTAGTCTCTGGTAGAAATATTTTATTGTAACTTGCTGAGGATTATTATACACTGCCACTTGTGTTATTGTACAGGTTATTTTCTGATGGTTGCAAATGGCAAGTCTGCATTCAAGGGGTTTTCAAGTAGATGTAGTGAAAATGAAATGTCTTTTGCTTACCTGCTGCTCTTAACATACTCTTTTCAGTAATATAGAAAACAGCGTCAGGAAAATAAAAACTTGAATGCGTACAGTAACAGGGATTTACACAGTAGAGATTATAGGACAATGTAGCTTCATTTCTTGGAGGAGACTACTGGCGATCTTCAGTAACTGATCTATGTGGGTCAGGGTTTTAACTATAAAGTGACCTTAAATGGCAGAAAGATGACACATCAATGAAACATTTATTATTAATTATTGTTTACAAACCTAGAAAGCTAGATTTTATTTTTATCTTTTATTGCTAGCTCCTTTCTCACATACACATGCAGTGCTCTGAGTGTGTGTGAGTGCATCTTTCTTTGGGCAGTTATTATTGATGCCAATATGTGTGTAAATGCGGTGTCTGAGGGAGCACATAGGGCAGTAATGAGATTGCTGTCTGCCAGCTTTCATTCTTCTGCATGTCTGCATTTAAATGTGTGCAGATTGAGAAGGGGTCACAAATTACACTCCGATGAGTGCCAGCACTAGACAGACCCTATATCCCTGTTCCTTTATCCCTGTTCCCTGTATACTGTTGGGGTGTTATTCACCGCACCTTCCTGCACGTTGTCCATACGACAGATATAAATATTGCATCCAGCCACACTGGAGTCCAAGTAATTCCAAATCAAATAAAAGAAAGTAGTTTGATGAAATGTAAGTGGGGAGGTGTTATAAAGGCCACCGTTTCTGATCACATTACGCAGCAATGCCACGCTCAGCTCTCCACCACATCATGTGCTCTGTCTTTCTCCTCTTTTTCTCTCTCCTGTTCTTGATGGAACCCTATTCCTCTCTCAGAGCCGGAGTGCCGCTGCACAGCATCACAATGAAAGAGACTTCGTCTTTGTCACTTCTTTCAACTGCAACTGCAACCATTAAGGTGCATTAAAGCATAATAAGATCCTCTGTCTTTTTGTGGAAGACAGAAGATGATTGTTGGCTAATATGACTCCACCCAGCCACCAACAAAGGGACTTGCTGCTCCTTTTATCTGGAACAATAAGAGCACTGGGCTTAAACCAGAACACACACACACACACACACACACACACACACACACACACACACACTGCTAACACTGCAAACACTGCAGAACATTGTGATCCTATATTTACAGTATACTCACGATCTACTGAATGGAAAAAGTCTGATTCAGTATAGTCACACAACAAGACAGCTACAGATCAGACAGCTAGTCTTGAAATAGGTTTCTTTTATCTTTCGTGACTTACTGCCCTCCAGTCTCTCTCTCTCTCTCTCTCTCTCTCTCTCTCTCACGCACACACACATACACACACACACACGCAAGTCCTGTAATTATTTTGTTTTCTCTACAGTCTCTAGTGCTATATCTTATGGGATGGTCACTTTCACACCACATAACTAGCCTCTGTAGGTTTAGTGACTCCACAGGGTTCACAAAGTATATTCCACTGAGTCAGGTTGTGTCCAGTGCAACATTGAAACTTTTTCTCCCACAGCATTCATTCATTCATTCATTCATCTTCAGTGACCATTTTTGTCCTGGTTATGGTTGCGGTAGATCTGGAGTCTGTCCTGGGAACACTGGGAATACACCCTGGATGGGTTGGAAGGCCATCTCAGGACACCATACACACACATTCACACCAATGGGCAATGTTACCAACATGTTTTTAGGGAGGAAATCTAAGAACCCAGAGGAAACGCATGCAGACATGGTGACATGTCTCAAGAAACTCCACTCAAAACTCAAGAAACTCCACACAGAGAGTAAACCAAGTTAAGGATTGAATCAGAGACTCTTGCGCTATATGGTGGGAACTCTATCTCTTGTGCCACCATGCAGAAAAAGTGCAAAAACAAGGAGTGTGACAGCAGGTGTTTGTGTAAATGGCAGTTCATAGTGTAAATATAATTTAGGGTCTTCCAACAGAAGTTACTGATGAAGGTATTGGATGGGCGTTGGTTTGCATATGCTTTGGGGGTTTCCTTCAGGTACTCTGGTTCCTCTGGATATGTGTTGTAAGCCTATTGGCATCTTAAATTGTCTGTACTGTGGCAAGCCACTCTGAAAACCCAAAAATAGTAAGTCAAAGCTCTCAGCACCAGTTACATTATTATTATTATTATTATTATTATTATTATGGATGCACAATATATCGGCAGCCGTATCGGTATCAGCTGATAAATGTAAATTTTTTATGTTATTTTTTATCAGTCCGATAAGAAAATTAGGTTGATATACTGTATTAAAGCCACTAAATTATAGATAATTTCCTCCGGTGGAACCACTTCAGATGAACGCTGCTCGCTATGAGGGATTTGATTGGTGCATTTTGCGTGACGTGGCACGTCAGCACGCAGCAGACTACATGCCCTTTAAGGCCTTTAACACTACACGATTTTAAACCGCAAGTTGCCGAGCTTGCTGACAAAACTTTGATCAGAGGCAAATCAGCGAGCAGTCGGCGCTCGCCAATCGGCAGTTGATCGTTATGTGTGAACTACTCAACAACGCATCGCAGAGGATCGGCGAGGCATCGGCGATGCCACACAGTAATTTGGCATGCTAAATATCTGGAGCTGTCAGGTGACTCCACATCCTGTGGTGTGAAAAGTGTTGTCACTGGCAGTGATTGCAGAGACGAGCTACAGCCAATGAGAGAGCAAAGGGTGGAGTGAGGTCAGCGTGAGTAAGGGAAACCTGAGAAACCTTTGGCAGAAGTATAAGGAGGAGAAGCTGTACAAACATTTTTACTCACCTCCAACTCTCTCTGTAGCACACAGAGTCCCTGCTGCCCACATGTGCTACTCCAGGGGTTCCCAAACTTTTCCAGGGCAAGGCCCCCCAAATGGCATTAACATTTGACCGAGGCCTCCCTTTTGCAATTTCTTAAAAACACATAAAAAAATACAGACTTCTGAATATATCCCCTTTTTTTTAAAATTAATAATTACATCTTACATCTTTACATTACAGTACATTAGGAATTGATTGTCTGTGTGTGGTTGTCTGACAGTGAGAATTTATTTTTCACACCAAATTGTTGAGGCCCCCCGGGCGCCCCCTGGCGGCCCCCACTTTGAAAACCACTGTGCTAATCCAACCTTTCAACCACTTTCAGCACAAATCATCGCGCAAACAGTCTCGCACCGCTCGACATTTCTGTCCTATGTCCATCTTCAAATAAACAACTCCTGTTTCCCGCTTGGTTTTCGTTTCATATATCCCCGTGTCACTTCTCGCATGTGTTTTTGTCACAAAACATAGTTTGGACACCAGATAGAGTCATCGGGTGACAGAGTCGTTGTCAGATCATAGTAGTGCGACCCCCTGTCGCCGAGCAATCACGTAGTGTGAACACCACAACAGTTTCATGACTCCCGATTACAAGACAGCAAGTCATGTAGTGTGAACAGCACAGCGATCTGCCGACGTTGAAAGTGGTGTAGTGTGTAACTTACCCTTAGAAGAGTTTATGCTAGAGAGAAGATGCAATATCAGCTGTGTGAGGACATCAGACATCAGAATTGCAATTTGCAACACCTGCCAATGTGAGGAAATCGAGGTAATGCGAACAAAAAAACTTAATTACAACTAATTTAATAAATCATCTGAAATTTTGACAATCATGAAATTTATAAAGATCAGGCCGTCGCTGCCAAACAAACAACATCCGTTACCCATTACCAGCACTGGCATAGCATGTGCACTTGAGATAGTATATATAGCACACTTTAGATAGTACAGCATGTTAGTTCAATGGAACATAACAAAAGATATCGTGCATGTTGTGCTGCGAGATAATGCCCGAAATATTGCTAAGACCATGGAAGATTGTGGTTTGAATAGTCTTGGCTGCAAGGTTCATAGTCTTCAGTTAACCGTAAACGGAGGAGTTCTAAGCCAGCGCGGTATCTCTGACCAGCGATAGAGAGAAAGATAGTCAGACACTTTAAACATTCTCAGCTCGCCATTTCCCGACATGGAGAGCTACAGACAGAGCTAGGATTGTCAAAAAGGATGCTCCAATAAGCCACTGCGACATGATGGTACAGTATGTATTATATGATGTCGAGTTTGTTTGCGCAGATGCGGGCACTTGGTGCAAATGGGGCAGAATACGAGCTTCCTGCATCATTCAACGCTTAGAGTAGGGCCTTATTGAAAATGCAGTAACACTCATTGCGCCTTACGAAGAACTGATGAAAGAAATAAGTTCTCACACATGGCAACTACTGCAGACCTGATTCCCTCTTAGTTTCTTTCTTAGTTTAAGGTTTTAAATTAAAAGCAGTTGTCCCTTGTATATGTTTGCCTTTTGTTTTTGTAATCAGACTCACAAAAATTTGAGTCTGACAGATTTTTTTTCTGTTTAATCAAGGTTTATATTTAGCGGCCAATATGTCCATTATCTGCTTCCAAATCTAAAGAATTATCAGTTATCAGTATCGGACAAAATTTCCATATCGGTACATCCCTTATTATTATTATTATTATTATTATTATTATTATTATTATTATAGTATTATTATTACTAGTAGTAGTAGTAGTAGTAGTAGTAGTAGTATTTTGGACTTACACATCATGCATTATCATGTATGATATGCACATGAACAACATTATACACTAAAGAAGATCTGGCAGCAGTGTGACAGTGTCAGTGCTGTGACGTCACTGACAAAGCCAGAGCTAAAATGAGGATATGAAGCTGTTGCCAGATTTTAAAAATGATACAAGAGTAGTTTTCTTGCTGAGATAGTATGTTAGTTATTTTTCTAATTAGCTACAGAAATGATAGCCAGCCAACTTACTTTGTAGCTGATGTTATTGTTTTTATTAATTTTTTAATTTTTTTATTTAAAGTGAGAAATAATACAATCCAAATAGCGGGCACTGAGCAGTAACCATCTGGCAGCTCTGGGATTTGAAGTCACAAACGTCCAGTCACTGAAACTATCATTGCATTACAATATTAAGATTTGGTACCATACATTTTATTTGACTTTATTTATAGTCAAACATTTTAATGTGTGTGAATGTAGGGAATGTTTTTGTTGGAGCTTCATTGCCCTGGTGGAAAGTGGAAACATGACCTTAAGCTTTTACAGGAAGTACTCTAACAGCAATCAGTATTGCCCTGGGGATCCTTCTGCTTCTATTACTACAACAAAATAGATATTTATGGAAACTGTTACACAGAATTGTGCAACTCTAGCACAGGCCAAAATTATATGCTGCTTAAAATAACTACAAATATACAAACAACCACAAATATCATTTGTTTTATTCTGGACTCTAAACGCTGAAGTGCAACTATTTCTAGTAATCATACAATTTTCAAGACTTTTAAAATCCAATCCAAATACAAATTTTTAAATTCATATTGAAAAATGCTTGTCTCCTCCAACCTACAGTAATAACAATCAGCTGATCATCTATCAATGTGAAGAGTAGTTGAAAGCCAATCAAGCATCCAGAGTAAAAATGACATCAAAACAAAAATTCAGTGGTTAGTTGGTATTTGTCAGATGGATCTGAATGATGAAGGCTTTGTTTAAATACATCTCCCTCAGTAATATTGGATATTGGATTATTTATCTTGCCACCACTAAAAGATCTATTGTCTGTACCAGGCATGGTGGCATGGTGGCTTAGTGATTAGCACTTTTACCTTGCACCTCCAGGGTTGGGGGTTCGATTCCTGCCTCTACTCTGTGTGCACAGAGTTTGCATGTTCTCCCTGTGCTTTGGGGGTTTCCTCTGGGTACTCCGGGTTCCTCCCCCAGCCCAAAGACATGCGTTGAATGCATTGTAGGCTGATTGGCATTTCCAAATTGTCAGTAGTGTGTTAATGGGTGTGTGAGTGTGGGTGATTGCATCCTGTGATGGGTTGGCACACCATCCAGGCTGTCTCCCGCCTTGTACCCCGAGTCCCCTCGGATTGGCTTGAGGCTTCGCACAACCCTGTGTAGGATATGCGGTACAGAAAATGGATGGATAGTAGTCTAAAGGGTGTCTGATTCAGTGATGTACAGTACACACTGCAGCATAGAGCTGCTGAGTATCTCTCTGTGCCCTTGAAAAGATACTGAGGGTGACAGCATGCCTTCTTATCTCTGTCTTGGCATCGTGACAGATTTGGTGGTTTACACGCTGAGGTGGCAAACAGGACCATTCTGTAGTATCAGCCCCCCTCGAGCAACGTGCCCTGGGGCATGGCCTGATTCAGCATGCTTATCACATTCCTCACCTTTGTCCAGCTCCAGGAAAAAGCATTAGAGATGAACTCACCCGTCACCCGCCACTTACTGATAACCTGTGTTCTCTTCTATTGCTGTTAATGGAATTCCTGTATTAACCTTATATCAAAGAATCAAAAGCTGGTGATCCTGGGAAAGACAATTTGCTTTGAGTAGTTCTATAGATTAGGTGTTGCATGAGCGTTCCTGCTTTTATCATGTATAATATCTGAGTCTGCACTGACAATGTCCATTATTTACTCATTAGTAGCATAAATGTGGCAGGGACTAAATCTTCCTGATGGGCTGTTAAGAGACTAGACCATTAAAATCCCATAGGTTGTTCCCAGTCATGCAGACGGGATTGTCACTATGGTCTCCTGAGGCAATGCTGCTAATATATTATCTTCAGGTCACACTCTATGAGGTTTAATAGACTTCTTCTTAAAAATAATTTGCTTGGTTACTCTGTCCAGAGACAGCTAGTACTAATATTAGCTCAAGATGGATTACCATAAGATAGGTGCTGCATCTTCTTTAATGAAAAGCATTGAAAGTGCTGTGCTCCTAGTCTGATACAGTATGTAGAGAGAGAACATTGAACTTTTATAAACTAAAGCTGTTTCATTTGATATTTTCTTTATTTTAATCATGAGTCTTCTCCATTTTAATGCAGTAAGCTGACAGATTGGCCGTTTCCTCTGTGCCATAAGGACACAGAAGTACAAGCACCTGGTTGGTATTCTTGGAGAGACAGAAGTGTCAGCAGATGGACAGGATGCAGAATTTGGGCAGCACTGTGTGGCTTTTACGCAAGTACTGGTGCATCTGCCTTCCTTGTACCCTCCGGTTATACCGGTTCAGCACTTAGAACTGATGCACAGATTCCCTCATATAAGAGGAAGGCAAGTGGGACCTGTTATGTTGGCCACTGCATCCTAATGTGCCAGAGATTATTACAGTATTGGAAATGGTCAGATTACCACAGTGGTGTACTGCCTTGTTATCTGATGGCCTGTTGATAGTCTGTGAGAAGTGTAAAATTAGTTTGACATTAGGGTTTTCTTTTAGCCATGTCATTATTTGCATTTCCGCCAGAGAGCATGCGTTTCCCTTCATGCCCCCTTGACATCCAGCAGGCACCGATCGAGGGAAAGCCTGTTTCTGTCTCACGCTCAGCACCTCTGTGATGATTGATGACTCTTCAAGCAGCTATAAAAGCAGACAACACAATATCCAGGCACCTGGAGAAAAATGCAACATTCACAAAGCCTCAAGCATTGGTTATGAGCATCTTCAATTACATTTTTTAGGAAGCACAAAGTGACACTGATCAAGTGTTGGTGATATCAAGTGTTGGTGACTGTAGATGCCTGCATGTGTGTGTTTGTGTGTGTGTGTGTGTGTGTGTGTGTGTGTGTGTGTGTGTGTGTGTGTGTGTGTGTGTGTGCATGTGCTGGGTGGGATGACAGTAAGGAAGTCTCCTGTGAAATCCAGTACCATTTGCACAATTTAAAATGTATTTTCTGTGCTAAGCTTGGCACTTTAAATGATTAACTCGGGCAGATTATAGATTACTATTCATGGATTAAAGGAGTTACACATAAAATTAAAGTATTGTTCTATTTGCTTGTACAATTTGCCATTGTTGTTTAGCACACAAACTTTCTGTAATGAGTGTCGTGCATGCCTTAGCACGCTTTCTCATTTTGTCTGTGCGCTTGTACCATTTGTTCCAATAAAAACACAATCATATTCACAGTGCATTACATTTGGGACAAAAGCAGGGTTGGGGCTATATTATGAAAAGTTATTTACAGTCTAGGCTGTTTAAAGTATAGATTACAAAAAGCACTGAAACTGGTGCTGAAAGCACTTCTACTTATACCCTTTTGTTCTCTTTTGCAAATACTGTTTTAAGGGATGTTTGAACATGACAATATGGAGCCTCTGAGGTGACATGGTGGTTATCTTCTAATATGGTGTGGCCACTAATTAATGCACTGTGGTCACAACTTTCACAAGATCTATTGCATTGTGACAAACAGTGTTGGGTAAATTGTACATTAAAAAAAGTAATCCATTACTGATTACTAATTCCTACTTTAATATTGTAATCTGATTACATTACTGATTACTGTGTGTAAAATGTGATCAGATTACTAATTACTTTACTTTCACATTACTTTCACAATCTATCAAACCTACAAAAATACACTACAAAGTGAAATTCATAGTTCTTTCAGTAATTGTAGCGCGCGTCAATGTATGACATGATCAGAAAAAGTTGGATTTATCATAAAACTTGCCTCGGGTGTTGTCACTGTTTGTAGGATTACCAGACTGATAAAATATAAAACTTTTCTAACTAGGCTACTTTGGTGTCGCTAGCAAAAAGGGAGGCACTTCCAAGCAATCATTGTCTGGGTTTAGCTGCTACAGTGCCATGCAAAGTACATTATCTTTCCTTATACTCTGCTCATATCATGTTCACGTAAACTGGAACTCATATAGACATTTACACACCTTGTTTTCCTGCTCAGCATCACAGGATGTTATGATTTCAGTTTCAACCCATTTACTGGTTAAAAAAAAAATCTGTGTATATCCATTTTTCCTCACACTGACTGTGAGCTAGCATTTGGCAGAATTGAGAGATGTCAGCCAATAAGACACGAGTGTTTCCATGTATTTTCCTGTAAACCCTGTTTGACTGGTCTCGCCTCCGTTCACTGAAGATATAAAATTACAGGCCGTCTTCTTTTACTGAAGTTCAGTTACAGTATGTAGTGACAAACCGCTCTAACTGGAGAATGATTCGAGGAAAAGAAAAATCTTTGGCACAAAATGGGATTTATTTTTTAAAAAAAAGCATTTTACTTAATATTGTTTTCTTAACAATAAATTTGTAATGCAAGAAACGTAATTTTATTGACATCTAACTGTAATCAAATTACATACATTTAAAATGTGATGCGTTACATTACTGCATTATCGGATAAAGTAATTAGATTACAGTAACGCATTATTTTGTAATGCATTATACCCAACTCTGGTGACAAATGACTTAACTCATGGCAGCTGTTTTAAAATGAGTGAGACAGAAAAATCAATTGAAGTAGTTCTTTGTGGTCACAGAAACCAAGGTGTAGAAATGACTGATAAAATTCAGAGGTGGAACAAAAATACTCAACAGTTAAGTTCTTAAAGTATAGATAATGTGTTCTTACTCAAATCTTACTCAAATAAAAGTCCAACCAAAAAATAAATAAATAAATAAATACTCAAGTGAATGTGAAAAAGTTGCTATTCAGGTATTAAATTATTTTTTCTGCTAAAATTAAATATGTTTTCATGTGAATAATACCAACTTTTATTACTTATCTAAAACTGTTAGAAGATTATTTATTTTTAAAGCAATTACTCCATTTTGCTCAATCTCTGGAAGTAATACATGATTTGTTAATGAATTAATCAAAAGTAAAATATCATATAAATAATGAATATTTACCATTAGCTAGAATTTGACTTACACTACACTATATGGCCAAAAGTATGTGGACATGTGGCCATCACACCCATATGCGGTTCTGCCCAAAAAATCGCCATAACCTCAGAAGCACACAATTGTCTAGAATGTCTATGTATGCTGTAGCATTACTAAGCATTACTATTCGCTGGAACTAAGGGTCCTAAACATTTTCCAGCATAAAATGTCCAAGGTCCATAGAGACATGGTTTGCCAAGTTTGGTGTCGAAGAACTCGAGTAGCCTGCACAGAGCCCTGACCTCAACTCCACTGAACACCTTTGGGATAAACTGGAATGCTGGCTGCGTACCAGGCCTCCTCACCCAGTATCAGTGCCTGACCTCACTAATACTCCTTTGGCTGAATGAGCACAAATCCCTACAGTCACATTACAAAATCTAGAAGAGACTCCCAGAAGAGTGGTGGTTGTGCATCGTTTTCTAAATGCATATCTGAGAAAATAATATGGGATGCCATACCTTTTGAATTAAAAGAATCAACAGAAGTAACAAAGTAATCTGCTGTACAGATATCTGTACAGATATCTGCTGTTGTTGGCAGATGTTATTTACGTCCACCCAGCATTAGTCTTAGGATAGAGGATTGTAGCCTATTCGTGAGCGGACTCGGAGTCACTTTAGGGAAAGATGGCAGATTTAAAAGGGAAGGTGGAGGACATTAGCTGTTTGTGCTATTACTACAGTATGTGTCTACAAGCATATGCGTCTTATACGTGCGGTTTAAGTGAATTATCTTGAAAATAGGAGATTCATTTATACTTTTGCGGTTAGATTTATAATGTGGACTGTTATTATGATTGGGGCATTTGCATTTTTAAACTTCCTCTACCCTTTCTTTCCTAAAATTTGTTATCCTATAAATAATTTTATAATACAAAACAATAAAGGAGTAAGGGTAGAACTATAGAACAATTGTATAAAATTTTTTTTTAAATCTACCTTTGACCCATACATGTACTATTACACTTTATTTCTATTTGCATTTACTGTAAATAGTGCAATTTTGCTACTTAAACTTGGTGCAAATTTCATCCTATGCCTTTTCACATACTTTAAATTGATTCTGCCTAAGAAAGGTCATTTTCTGGACTAAAAATGTTTTAGTTTTTCAAGGGCTTCTTACATTAAATTGACAAGACAGACTAAAATATAGATGTTGGGAAGCAATATAATGTTGCTAATGACTCTAATTTTCAAAAAGAGATCTTGTAATGATTTTTTTTTACATTGATTTTAATATAAATTCCTACATGTGGCTAGAATTCTTATAAACTCTGACTAATGTATAGGCAGTAGAGGCTAGACTAGGCCCATGGCTAACTGCATGATCACAGCTGCTGGTTCATTATCTTCTGTGTAACCCATCACTGAGGCAGTTGAATGAGCTGCGTATAATGCCTACACATTCATCGTAATGGTATAATTCACTCTCTTTGTCAATGCATTGATTCTTTTGATCCTCCACCATTGGTGGTGCCTCGAATCACTTTTGATTGATCCTGAACTGATTAGAAAGACTTTGAATTGATTGAAATTAACAAATGTCTCATAAATCATGGATACTGGGTTTATATGAAGATTCATGTACAACATGTGTGTGTCACACACAGATACTGAAAAAAACAATAACCATCTTATATAGCCTGCCCAGACATTAAAATAAATGAGTTAATTACATGTAAAACTGCAGTGTATTGAGGATAGATGTGTGTTTTAATGTGTTAACTATAATGAGGCTACCTAATCTAATTCTAATTTATGAATTAGCATGTGTACTGGGGTTACTTGCATCCAAAAATAAACAAAGCTAAGTCATTAACTTAGAACATGACTCACACAAAATAACCGGATTTATACTAGAGGATGATTAATTCATCTGGAAGTGCTTATCAGTGTATAAAAATAATATATGTTTGATTTTCCCAGATAATGGAACAATCCGTCTCCACTGAAACTATAAAAAAATACCTCAGTTTTCTGGTATAGTTTAGTTACCTATGATAAACTTCACCCGTTTCAACACAGAAAAATGGTGTTCAGCGGGGCATTGACCCAAGAGATTACCTCCTATAGATTTCTTTTCTGCATAGAAGATGTCAAGGAGGTGATGTTTGGTATGAGCCTCACTTTTGTCAAGCTACTGGCTTTTAGAGAATTCCTAATATAAAGTGCATGCAGACAATTCTGAATTCACAAGTCACAAGAGGTCTTATTTATTATATTTTATTTCTCTTCACGGTACAGTGGAAAATATATGTACATAAGTCAGATATATGTAGTATGAATGTGCATTAAAGACTGAAAAACAGAACAAAAGTCTAGAAAAAAACCCTAAAGCTTATCAGAGATGGTTCTAAGCATTGTCCCCTCCAAGCTGAGCTAGTGCACATCTGATGATGCTCCTATGCAGAAAAAATAAAATCTGCACAGACTGCTGACACATAAATGTGTATAAAAAAATTTTCTCAATTGAAGTAACTGACAGATGATTGCAGTGCAGTTCAGAACAGCCACAGCTACCCTTGTCTCTCTTAACAGCATTGCGTTTTCAGAACAGGAATGTACATCAAAAGAGATAGCCCTGATTCCACCCAAATTCAGTCTCAAATACTAAACTAGCTAACTGCATTTGCTATCTGCTTAGCAAGCAATGTTAACTGTTCAAAACCTCTGACAATCGTCCATTTAATTTTGTTAGTAGAATTGAATGCAGTATTGGATACATGTGATTATTACAAAAAGGGCTATGAAGAGACATGCATAGATGGTGATTTAGATTGTCAAATTTATTTCCAGATCATTTGTGAGGAAATGAGGTGTGCTTAGTCAGACAAGAGGGCACATACTAATGTAAGTAGAAAAATTAACAGCAAAAGTGGACTCTCATAAAGTACCAGTTAATAATTGGAGAAGCACGGCAAGTATAGATATTGGCTAGTAATAGAGCATATTTGGTGATAAAGGCAAAGGTTATATAAAGCTAAACCACCTTTATGTTTATTGAAACAAATAATTACTTGCTGTGCACTTAGAGTCTTGACTTTCCAAATATTTTCAATATTTATTTATTTAAAGTTTTTAAAATCTTGAAAGGAAACCAACACAAAAAGATTCTGACCTCTTGTTTTGATGGTCTGGAATACATGTGTTTGTTTTCTGTTAGAACTTGTGCAGTTATATCACTTGCTAGCCCAGAGCCGGACTGGCAAAGCAAATAAACCACGAATAAAAAGTTATTTTTATTTTCTGGACCTGAGTATCTCTTCAACCACTCAGGAACCCCAAAGCTTTAACCTTCACTATTAGCAAGGGACAGTTATTTGACAGAGGGAGGAGGACAATTTTTTTTTTATTCTCACACTCATCATTCTTTTCAGTAGAGAGGGAGATGTGACATGTTCATGTGACGTTTTGACTTAGAGTCGTTTCTCAGTAGCTGCCAAAAATCAGTTCAGTATGTACAGGTGAGTGCAAAACTTTGCACACCCTTACTTATTATAAAATTTTTAAACCAACATGACATTTAGTGTGAGTTAAGTGCGAGTTTCCGAAATGTTCTTTTTCCATCACAAGTAATATAAATGGACAAAAAGTGTGTATTATGACATGGATAGTGAAAGAATCAAAATTGCATTTTGAAGTGTGCTATAAAAGTGGACCTTCATTCTACTGTGCTCTAGAGAAGTTTTCAGGCCCCCTGCTGATTGTTTTGGATTTTCCAAAAGTGTTTCCCCCCCCAGCTATTTTTCTTCTACCTTTTGGTAATGTCTCTCAGTCTGTTTCTTCCATTATGGTTTGAATTATTGTTTTTACTGTTGATAACACTTTGATATCTTTTTGACTGGCCTCCAGCACTGTGAAAAGGTCAGTATTTTCCTTTGTAGGTACAGTGTTAGCTGTTTAACTTCTTAACTGGCTATACTTTTCATTCAAAGCAAACGTAAACTATATGTACACTTATTACATTAGATTAAGTGATTAGACCCCTTAATGGAATATATTCATATCATGTCATATCAACAAAAAAGTCAACTTTTAAATGAATTGAAAAAACAAACAAACAAACATGCACTTACTTTCAGTATTGTATTTAGGTTTTAAAGGATTTTCAGTTTGAAGCATTAAGCACAAATATATGGAATTAATTAAATGAAGATAGAATTCTGTGTTGTAGATCAACTGTAAAATAGAGGAATATCTTAATGCTTTTGCACCAAGAAACCAGGGGGTGGTGGGTGTCTGGGTGAAAAAATCTGTTATAACTGTATATTTTGATCTTGTCTCCAGAGAAAATGAAAGGATTATATCTCTGTCTTCAAACGCTGGCACTGGCATTTGAGGACAGTTTTCACTTTTGCTGCCTTTGTCTGTTGGGGCATAGCTGTAAAAAAGGATATATACAGTATTGCATGTCATAAATGTTTGCCCAGCAAAATAAACCTCACTCTTGTTCAAGTCAGTCACTGAGAGAAAAAGATTGATGGACTGCTAGTCTTTCCCTTGGTATATATTTGATATGCATGGCAAGAATTTCTAGAGTGTTCCAGTGGCATTAGATGCACCCTGCATATCTAAAAATGTACTCCTGAATGAAAAGGTCAGAGTTGAAGCAAGGTCAAGGAAGATATAATAAGTCTTCAAGAACATCATCAGGTTAGACTTAGAATTTCATTTTTATTCTCTCCTTTTAGGCCAAATATGTATGGGTATCATTTGTTTTAATTGGCAGTGGTGAGGTCATACTAATCACTAACCCTAATTTCCTGAAATGAGTATAGATTGCTGCCTTGTGTATCATGCACAGGGCACAGTATGTTCTCTCTGTAATATTTCTCACTTTACTTTTCATTTTCTGTCTCTCTCATGGTTGATAAAGCTTTGTCATTACAGGTCTTGCTTTATCTGGGTAATTCATATTTTTTTTTATGTGCCAGCTATGCATTCTCCCAGATTAATGTGTATAAGTAATTCTAACATTAATAGCAAGGAAACTTCTACCAACCAATCTCTCTGCTTCTCTACTTACCTGTAAGAAATTGTATGCTCTAGATGGTGACTAAGTTTGCACATTGATCACTGTTGTAAAAAAAAAAAAAAAAAAAAACAAGACTGTTGCTTATAGTGTCCCCATTAATTTGTCATTTTTTTCTCTTTTCATTTGCGTAGTTCCCCTCTATTTAATCACCAATCTTCAGAGGGGCTTAATTAGCTGGAGGTACTGGTGCATGCCTGGATTATGTCTTTTGGAGAAACAACACATTCGCTCTCATTGGAAGCAAAAGCCTCACTGACCATTAACCACTTGGTTCTTCTGTGGTGAGAACAGCAATGAACAGCATGAGCTACCATCTCCATTGGTCTCCTCTGCAGAGAGGTTTCTTGGAAATTTTTAATAAGCATCTCATTACGGCATAAAAATGTTGGTGAGACCATACAGTCAGGTCCTATAGTCATTCAATTAAGCGCCAATTGGAACATCTACTGAATACATGGAATGCAATCTTGTAAAGTGAGTTACTGTAAATAAACATTGATGATTACTGAGAAGACCTGATACAGGTTAGTCAACGCCTGAGTTGGTCATCAAGTTGCTAATCAACCAGGCTTTTGTACGGTGTGCTTCCTCACGATTCCGCCTTGACTATAGGTCGCTTCATAGCTGTGTAATCTCCCACAAGCCAGACCCCTTAAACAAGTGGTCCTGAACTGCTTCCCATGTACCATAAAGAGCTTCATGTTGCTGTCATCTTGCCTTTGGGCTGTGACATGTAGGTTTCCAGGGGAATCAACACAGCAAAGTCCCCAGTGTTCATTTGCATGCAGCTGGACAGAAAATAAACACTAAGCGTTAATTACCCGCTTGGGAATTTTCCGTCAAGGCTATAGAAGAGCCTCCTTACAATCATGGAAGCCCATTCAGGCTCGACACTGTCACTCAGCTTCCTGTTTAGTCCTTAGAGGTCTTTGTCTTAGTGTTTCAGCTCCACAAAGCTATAAAGAAGAGACGTGAAGGACTGAGAAGAGATGTCTCATTCATGACTTATTCTATTCATCTTTTCTCTTTCACTTTTCCATAGCACAGGAATGAAAGTAGAGAAAATTGGCACTGTTATGTTCTTAGACAATCGATAATCTCAGACAAATGCTGCCGTGGTTTTAAAATGGATGCCGCTTTTAAGAAATGTCTTATTAAACTCCCATCTTAAAACCTGTGAAGTGCTATGAATTATTTAGTAACTGCAGTGATACTAATAGAAAAAGCATGCAGTTACATGAGTAAGGAATACATGTCTAGACTGGGAATTAAAAAAAAAAGTTTTTGAAAGCGTCTCTATGATTGTCCTCCCAGTAATGTTCAGATACAAGGATACTGCCGTTACCTTAGGCCTCATTGATCAGTTCTAAAAATGTTTGTCTATGGTGATTTTAATGAAGTCATTATTTCCGACACTGCTTTTCTATTTGCTTGCAGTTGTTTTCTCATGACTACCTCAGACATTACTGATATGCAGCGCTGATTATCTGACACTGCTATAAATTACCACTAAACAAATACCAACTTGGCTGTAGTTATAAAATTACATTAGCAAATAACACCAGTCAACACACAAATCCATACACACTCACATGCCAATTTTGTCCCTTTCAAGCTTCCGGTTTGAATCATACATCCACTGATCATCTATTCTACTGTATATCAGTTAATAGTGTTTCTGCATTTCTGCATGACAGAATGATGAAGAGATTGCATTGTTGGGTTGGTGCTGGAGTTAAACCAGACATTCATGCATTCAGTGTAAAATGCACCTAGATGGGGAAGATGGCCGACAGCAATCGATTGTTTTGGTGCCTTCAAGTCCTCTCGCAGAGCAGCAGATCTCTATTTGATTTCTCTGTCACACTGCACGGTTTGGCACAGGGTATAGAGCCCTCTGCGCTTAGCGCTTTTATTGGATTGGCCGTGTATCAGACATGGCTCAATCCAATAGATTCTCATTAGTACTAGAGAGTGTGCTGTGATGTGTAGACCTACAGTATATTGCATACTTCAAGATAATAACACCAGTTCAAAGTTGATTTCCATAATTGTGGTTATTTATGCAGATTTGTTTCACCTGGAATGTGAATGCCAATGTATCATTGACTGGTTGGTTTTAAACTGGCAGCATATCCGTTTGGATTTTCTGTAGAACAGTAATGAGATCATGAAGTGTCTCTCATCACGATTGTGGGATTATAAGTCCAACTGCATCAAGTCCTTAATGACTGCCCCTTGTTTCTTCAAGTAAATTCAAATAATCTCTTAGCTGATTTCTCATTTGCTGGCCTAGTAGCCTTTCTAGTACCCCTTGCCTTAGAGCACTGTGCTTAACTCATCCAGTTGATTCCTAGCAATTAGTAAACGAGTCGCCGACTTTTTTTTTTTTACAACCCCTTTTATGATTTATGTCTTGTTTTCAAAATATTTACATGTGGGAGATCTGTGAGGTCATGCTGGGAAAATACGTTGACCATGTCTTTGTAGTACAGTGCACATTTATTATGTGAAGCCCCATAGTCACAGAAATGTATGGCCTGTAGGCCAATAAAAAGGAAATAATGAATACAGAAAAAAAAAACCCAATACATTTTACAGGTGGCTGAAATGTATATCCAGCCCTCTGTTTGCTGGATGATTTGAGATGGTTGAACAAGTAGGAAAATGAATTTATGCATATTTCAATTGCTTCATATGCGTAATAACTTCAGAACTTCTTTGAGTGGAGCTGGTGGAATATATTTATTGTGGAGGTTCTGCTTCAACTTCATATTGCACGATATAAGCTACCTTTCTGTTATGAATCATTTAAAACCAATTCTAGACATACATTACTCATGACTATGAAAACATTTCGTTGATGGCAACGCCAAGAATTGCTTGAACAAGTACTATTGTATTATTAATAGCGTTTTTCTCTGTTTGTAACTTACAGCATGGCCTCCCACTATGAAAGTTCTTTTAGATTAATGTTGACAATTCTTCACGGGTCTGTCATTTCTCTCTTTTTCACTCTTTCCTTTTTGGGGGGGCATGTTGGCTTAATAATTAGCATGTTTGCCTCGCACCTCCAGGGTTGGGGTTTCGAATCCTGCCTCAGCCCTGTGTGCATGGAGTTTGCATGTTCTCTTCATGCTTCAGGGATTTCCTACGGGGACGCCGGTTTCCTACCCCAGTCCAAAGACATGCACTGTAGCATGATTGGCATTTCAAAATTGTCTGTAATGGATGTGTGAATGTGTGTACAATTGTGCCCTGTTATGGGCTGCCCCCCCTATCCCCGTGTCCCAAGCTCTCTGGGATAGTTTGCAGGCTCCCCCACAACCTAGGAGTAGTATAAGCGGTACAGAAAATAGATGGATGGAAATGGATATCTGTGGTCTGTTTTTTTTTGTTTTTTTTTTGTTATTCATTGGATGCATTACCAAAATTGACACGTAATATTAAAGATATAATGACACTTGATGTGAATGTAATATGAATGAAATGAGGAAAACAATTATTTAGAAGCTTGATGTTTGGTATAAGGAATGTGTCTCTCACCTACCAACACAAACACACGCACTGTTCTTCCATACACAGCTGAGAAGTAGCAGGAAATGATTTAGGATAAGGAAATCATCACAATGAACAAAGTACAATTTACAGTTTCAGGAGTTAGTTACAAGAAATAGGCATGTAATATTTAATGAAGTTATAAAATCAATGAAGCAGCGACTACCATAATAAAATGTATTTTGTGACATTAATTCGGCGTATGTGCACTAAATCGAATCTGAAATAGTTATTTCCTTATCCAGTGTTCTCAAGGCTTTCCACAAAACAACCTTTGAGTATTGTTAATCGTTTAGGTCCATCAATGACTGAATTTACTCAGAGGAGTTGGGCATTTCTAACAAAAAAGTGCAACAGGCCTTTTATTTAGTGAATGTATATTTAGCGATTAAAACTAAAAATCTTGAGAAAGAAGGAAACTGGTTTGTAATCAGACCAGTGCTTTGCTTTTCTGCCTAGATCATCTGTCTTGTGTGTGTCTCAGCTTTGTCATAGCTCAGAGATCATAGATCAGCCATTATTTGTGCTTTGCCCTTGTGCTTGTCACACCTGACAAGCAAAAGGAATGAATTTCCTGCAGCGTTATACCAAATCTAATCAAGGACTTCATTTTTTTTCTCATTCTACCAACCTCTATCTGCATGTTAGTCATATCAGATAGATGCGTTTCCTGCCTTAATATTTTTGGGGTTTAGTTGAATTGATTATTTCATGTTCTGCAACTTTTATTTATGTATAATTTCTATATCATGGTTGATAATATTTTTATGAAAGATTACACACTTGAAAACAAAAATTGCATAGCATTTATATATTCCTCCTTTGATTTTAGTCTGCTCATAAATAAAGAAATGGCTTGAACATAGTCTAAGGTCAGCTGAGTCTGTATTAGTACCTAAATTATACTCTTTGCACCACTCTTTTCTGAAGAGTGTTTTTTCTGAAAATTTATTTTTGTTATTACTCCATTTACACTTACCATCTACATTAATAGAAACACTATGCACCTGCTCATTCATGCAAATATGAAGTCATTTATGAAGAGAATGGTCACTGGTTTGAGCTGAAAGAAAGGCTATGGGAGCTCAAACACTTTTTAGAACTAAGTTGAGCAGTAAAGCATCTCAGAATGCATAACATGCTGAACCTTGAGGAAGATAGGCTACAACAGTAAAAGCCCATGTCGGGGTTCGACTCCTGTCAGCCAACAACAGGAATTTGAAGCAGTGGTCACAGACTCACCAAAACTGGAATGTTGAAGATTGGAAGAAGACCAGGAGATAGCCAGTCACCAACAATTTGGATGTTTCTGATGTTTGATGTGATCATTAACTGAAGTTCTGTATAATTTTGTGCATTGCTCTGATGCTACATGATTGGCTGATTGGATAATTGCATGAACGAGCAGGGGTACAGATGTTCTTATTAAACTGGATGGTGAATGTATATAGCAATATGTCAATGAGATAGGAGAAGCAGGCCTTTGAGTCTGCATATATTTACCAGTGAATAATGCATTTTAAGGGCCAAAGAAGGTTATATGTTGGTTTTAGAAGCAGCTTTACTGTCAATTAAGGGCCAGAAGTTGTGAGTGCAGTTTGGGCTCAGTAATAAGATTTGGCTCTGCATGTGATATTTCAATCTGGGTAATGCCCCTAGAGCACAGTAAAAGACATGGCGTGACTATAAGCCTCTGCTCATGATGCATTGCAGAAATGCACTGCATCCACAAACATTATTCCTCCCCAGTTCTCTCTCTCTCTCATGCACATGGAAACACATACAAACACGCACTCGCTCACACAGCAGCTTTACATCTATTACTGCTCATTCCAGAAATGAGTGTGCTCAGAAAGTAAACACCTTTGGCCATTCCCTCTCACTCTTCTTAGTGCTCCAGGACTCAATTTTTTTTTTTTTTTTTTTTTTGCTCATTTTTTATTTAATTTTATTTCTGTTTTTGAAGAAACATATCTGCATGACCAGGTAACATCTCTTTCCACAGGACTACACAATCTGAGATTTGCATTCCAGAAACCTCTCGCATACCAAGGGCTTCCTCTGAGCGTGTTACTAGTGAAGTCACATTCAAACGCGACCGACAAACTGACAATGACATTCAGGCAAAATCATTTCAGGAATGGAGACAGAGGACTGAAGTTTTGTCTTTTAAGAAAAGAGTTTTACGGAAGTGAGTCAGAATCGACAGATAGACAGCCTTTAAAATCCTTGTGTCCTTGGACTCACTCACACATACAAAACACTGTGGCTTTTCAATGCAAATCATGCTGTGCAGATAAGGCTGATTCAAGCTAGTGTTTTAGAGATTTATTCCATTTAATAAATGCCTTAATGATCATGAGTATTTTTATCTACTGCCAGATTTCAAAGAAAAATCTTAGCTAATTAAATGAGGCTGCATTTTGTCATTGTGATTTAGCTGTCATTTTTAAATGTATTTAATACTATAACACCATTTAAACACACTCTATAGAAGAACATTAAGAGTACGATTAGCCCTAACCATAGGTTTATGTCAGACTCCAGATAGGAAGACAATCTGCTCTTATAGTTAACTTGTTAATGAGATGGTGCTTGTATTACATGATAATCATTTTTATTTGTACTCTATACTCTACGACTCCTGGTTCAGTTAGTTTCTGGCAATCTATCTAGCTAGTCAACCTTAACTGGTATATGGTAATCTAGATAGCATTAAATTAAATAGCTACATTTGAATGTTTAAAATATTAATAACAGTATCACCATTGCTTGATATTTCATATTAGGCTAAAGCATACCGGAATTCAGCTGTCAAGTTCCATAAAATGTATTATTCATGGCTTCATTACATTAGTACAACAGAAAATACTCAACACTTAATGCTATCACTGCTGATCACCCGCTTAAATAACTAGCTACTGTAGGTAATCAACTACCACAATGAAAAATTATAATGAGCTACCCATCTTTTCATTTTCCAAATGCATAGGTTATAAACAAACATGCATTATTAAGTTTTAAGCTCATAAACAGTGATAAACATGCACATGGATATTCATCTTATAGTCATCTTGTGTTCATCACTAGAAGAATGCCATCACCTGTAGCTGTATCGTGTTCTCCAGACATGGCTATGCAGTCTGAGCTACACACACCAACATACATTTAGACTAATTACATGTATTGAACTTGGTTCCTGGGGAATACAGTAGTTGTTTGATTTAAAAAAATATATTTAGTGGGGGGAAATAAGTATTGAACGCGTCAGCATTTTTTTCAGTAAATATATTTCCAATGAGGCTATTCACATGAAATTTTCACCAGACATCACTATTAACTCAAGAAATCTGCCAATATAAAGAATTCACAACATTCAAGTCCATAAATAAATTATGTGTAATAAAATGGAATGACACAGGAAAAAAGGATTGAACATGCTAAGAAAAAACAGTTCTCCAAGGCAAGGTAAGGCAAGGAACCAGCTGAAATCTGTAAGTAGTTAGAACGTAATTATACCTTCTATCTGTGCAAATTAATATCAGCTGGTTAGTAAATTGAGGGTCTATAAAAAGGATTTTTGTTACCAAGGTGTGACACAAGAAACATCTCATGATGGGTAAAAGCATAGAGCTCTCCCAAGACCTTCGCAACCTTATTATTGCGAAACATATTGATGGAATCAGATACAGACGTATTTCAAAACTTCTGACTCGTCCAGTAAGCACCATTGGGGCCATTATCCACAAGTGGAAGCAACATCACTCCGTCATCAACCGGCCACGCACAGGAGCTCCTCATAAGATTTCTGACCAGGGAACCCTTTACCGGGAGATTGTTGAGAAGAATCTGCTGCCATCCAACAGGATGATGAAGAGGAGACGTGGGTGGACCTTCCAGGACAACGATCCAAAGCATACAGCAAATGAAACTCTCAACTGGTTTCAGAGAAAAAAAATCAAGGTGTTAGAATGGCCCAGTCAATCAGCTGACGTGAATCCAATTGAACAAGATTGAAAGACAATATGTTTATAAGAATGGGCCAAAATCACACCTGAATACAGTGACTGATTAATTTCTTCATACAGAAGCATCTTGAAGCTGTCATTACAAACAAAGGCTTCTCCACAAAGTATTAAAAAAATTTCAATTAGCGTGTTCAATACTTTTTTCCAGTGTCATTCCACTTTATTACACATAACTTCATTTATGGACTTTAATGTTTGGATTTCTTTAGATGAGTGGATTTCTTGTCTTAATGCCAAAGTCTGGTGTAAATTTCATATGAATAACCTCATTGGAAATATATTTACTGAAAAAAAATGTTGACATGTTCAATAGTTATTTCCCCCACTGTATATGTTGAACTGGTTATGAAAATACCATGCTACTAAAGCATTTTGGTAAGCTAGTAGCATTTGCTACTTGTAGCTAGGCACTTCACAAAATTGGTTGCAGAATACACATTAATTTGTGTCCGGTGTTAGTTGATAAATGAGGTATGTCTTCTTTTTCTTCTCAGGAACAATGGAAAAGTTATGGAAGTTATTTGCACATGCTATTTTCCAGATTGTTCATGCTAATAAAAAAAAAACAGCAAAATTTCTCAAATAAACGATGAATACAAATTATATTACAGTAGGCACTTCGACAGAGATGGAAATGAATGTGCTCCCCTACTATGTGTCAGAGTGTAGAGGCTAATGATTTGTGACATGGGGAAGCTTTGTTGAAATGATGGCAAATGAAAAGTATTTAGTACTTAGGGGCTGTATGCCCACAAAATTAAGACTTATTTGTCTAAGAGTAATTCACAAAACATTTTAGCAATAAAAGAATATCTAAACCTTTAAAAATGATTTCACTGCAAAAACAATGTCACTACAGTACAGTATGTCACTAAGACAGAATCATGAACAAACCCAAATTGCTTCTTTTGGTGATTTAACTGCACAAGTTCATTTTTTGATATAATGAAGCCTTACAAATATGTGTAATATTTTCCTGAGTTCAGATTACTGGCTGAGTGGAGTATCTGTGCATGTTCTGGTATCCCTTCCAGCCCACTGCTTCTGGGATTGAACTCTATGTCCACTGCAACCCTGGCTAGGATAAAGTGATCACTGAAGATAAATGAATGAATGAATGTTCTCGAATGAATGAATGTTCTCAGATATGTCTCTGGTTTGATACCTTCAACCCTGGAAGCTGTTTTGCCATGTAGGCTGATAATTTATGATGAAAGGATCACAGTTAATTATTAAAAGGAACCCCGACTATGAAGACTTGTACTGTAGACCTTAACACGCAATAATTGCCCTCTCTTACTAAAATACATTGTTAGGAACACATGAAATATGTTCATTACTTTAAATATCCTTAATATTTAATATATATTTTAACCTACGGAGGCCGCCATTATGTGGCATGCGCAATGCACTCTGAGTCGATGACGTAAAATGGTTGTACTTGAGCACTCAAAAGAATTAACTACTAGCCCCCGCAGCAGGAAAAGAATGCCACACTGTGCTGATTTTGGCTGTAATTTTCTAGTTCTTGTGTGCTGTGATACAGGGGATATCTGTAAATATAATCAAACCCATAAGCATCTTGTTAGAGCGTTAATTCTGTATATTCTCATAACATAAATCTCCTGTAAAATTAGCCTAAAACACCTAACCAAGGCATACCTACAGTAAAATTAAAGCTGTTCTTGAACCATTTGGAGTACATACATGGTTTTGGTCTCTTTTGAAAGGTGGACTAAAAACGTTTACATAATTGGATTGTTTGGACCTTTAACAAGACTGTTTTTGTCGGGATGATATGGATCAGTGGATTACTATAAGGCTTCCTATGAGGTGAGTTGCCTTTGTTTCGTATATGTTTGTATATCGGACAGCTGCTGTTGTGAATGTATCTCACAACGGTTTATATCAATTGAATCACAAGAATCTTAGCTTTCCAAAGGTAGGCGTACCTTCGTACACACAGAAACTGTGTAGATACCATAGATTTGCTCATAACATCATGCCAGCGGAATTTTAACAGTATAAAGTATACGATAGCAAGATGGCTGGTAATCTCTAAAATTATTTATCATTATTAGAATGCGTGTCATCAGAAAATGATAGTTTAATCCATATGCTTACCTTGAACAACAAACGCTCTCTGTTGGCATAGACGTGCAGTTGCTGCACAGACACCATGGATTTTGCCCCACTCTCGCCTCCTCATCTCTCTGATCGTCTTCATTTTGATGTACATTTTGAGCAATGTCATCTATATTAGCCTCCTCACTTATGTTACGCTCAGGTTCAAATTGAAAAGGCTGAAGACATGTTTATATCGCTGTAGGGTTGTAGGAGGATCAAGACCGTTGTGGATATAAAATTTAAATCTATACATTTATCCATAATGAGCAAGCCAGAGGCAATGATGGCAAGGAAAAACTCCCTGAAACGACATGAAGAAGAAACCTGGAGAGGAACCAGACTCAAAAGGGAACCTGATATCTTCTAAGTGACACTGGATAGTGCGCTTGTAAAAATTATTTATCTTCTACAGCTGTACACTGTATATTAAAAAAAAACCTTAATTGTGTTAACAGGAACTTTTGAGCTTATGAGAAACTTATGAGTATGAGCCTCAGAGTCATTTCTGAATTCATTAGTGTTTTAACTTAACTTAAAGTCTATTGTATCGAACTGAAGTTATTAACAAAAGATGGAGACTTGAGTACAAACTGTTCTTTGCGATTATAGTCCTAGCCATAGCCATCCTTATGGTTTCTATGTGGTCCTTATGGTTTCTGACTGTAGTAGTAAATGTTTGGAAATGTTTGTGGTTCCCTGCAACTTTAAACATTAGTGTAAATACTAAATGAAGAAAAGATGCCAAGGTAGGTAGGTAAGTGCGTTGTGTACCATCTGAGAGAAACAGTAATGAAACAGCTAGAAATGATTTAGAAACATTATTTAAAATTCCACAATGGATGGTCCTTAATGATAGCAAGAATTTTCCCCAGTGCAACAGAAAACATATATTACTGCTTGAACCCACAGCTCTAATTATTGGAACTGCCCTGTTTCACTTGGATTCTTAGTGAATAAGCATGACTGGGTCATGTCTGGCTATGGGGAGAATGTCTGCTCGCATCTTCAAGGTTTAGCCAGAAAGAATATGAAATGAGGGCAGTCTGCATGCTACTCTGGCTTTTTTTTGTGATGCGCCAGGTAAATGGTGGTGAAACATTAGCCAGAATAGGTTTTATTATTCTGCTGGAGAATATAGACACTATGTGGAGGGTTTTGTATTGAGCACGGCAGTAAAGTCTTGCTATGCAGGCCTCATTGTTTGTGACTTCAAAAAACAATGCAGTATCTGATTGTAATTGTGCGAAAGTCAGGGATGACATGTGTGGCTGTTTATATTTTCTGATGTTTGAAAGCCTGAAAAACTGTTTCCCGAAATCACGCTGTAGGAACTAATGTGATGCAGGGGCTTTAGATGTGGTGATTAGTGTCAGGGTCTAACTGGGCAACCCAATCTTACTGCAGATCCCTAGGATTCCTAATGAGCAAAAGGCTTGTTGCTTGTCTTTCTTTTGCTGGATGAGGAAAGCTGTGATCATTTCACTGTGTCCTAACCAAATCATTTGTGACTTTTTTCATGCGAGTTTTATTTTTAAAATTCTTGTGAATCATGAAACCGTGCTGAGCAGCGAGACTTTTATGTAGAGAATTAAAGTGACTTCCCTTAGTTAAACAGAGTGATAGACCTCTGTACTAAGAAAATGTCTCCGTTTGTGTGGCTATGAATCTCTTCATTCACTTTCACAAAACTATATGAGCTTTGCAGATCTCACTCTTAATCTAACATGTTTGTTCGACTGTTTGTTCATTCATTTGTCCATTCATTTGTCCAAGGTTTTTACTTTCATATTAGTTTGTTTATATTTTAAGAATTAGATCCATCTAAACTCAGGCAATGTAGCTGAGGTTGAGGAACTGTCAGAGCTAGAATTCACAGGCCATGCTCACAGTGCTGACTTTTCTTTCACCGTGTAAAGAAAATATGTGCAGTGGTGGCTCAGTGCTCTGGGCTACGTAAGTAGGTCATAAGTTGAATCACTGGTACTGCCAGCCAAGCTGTCAATGTTGGGTCCTTAAGCAAAGTATAAAGTATCATGCCTGACCCTGTGCTCTGATCTCCAGCTTACTAACCTGTTATGCAAAGAAAAGAAAGCTTTTCTTTCACTGTACTTGTTCATGTGACAGTAAACCCTATCTTCTAAAGATATTTGTAATTTGGAGCACTAAACAGATACAGATACAGACAGTGCTATTGTGTTACACCCCTACAGTTGATAAGAGGCAGCAATGCTATATTCTACTTACGTACAGTAAACAGATAAATACCTTTAGTACTGATGCTGAGTGTTGCTGATTGCACAAATCAACTTGCTATGTAGGTATTTACACAAGATTTCACCATGATGTTTATGATGGACACATGGCCTATGTAACGTTCACTATGGAATGTATGCTACTGAAATAAATTTATCAGTGTTTATGATAAGATACATGCTGATTTATACACATGATGCCTAAGAGCACTATCTAGAAAGGTGTAATTGTAAAAAAAAAAAAAAAAAAAAAAAAAGGGAGAGAGTGAGAGAGAAAAGGCTTCTGGTGAATCCTTGTTGAAATTTCTTTTAACTTTAAGATCTATTCGACAGTTTCATCTGGGAGTTGACATTAAATTTCCATGTTTATATTATATTTACCATGTACAAATGGGCGACAAATTAAAGGGTAAAAAACAGTGGGAAGGATTTTGCTGTAATTGTTTGGGGCCACTTGTCCCCTTAGAGACAGGAGTCAATGCAAATCAATTAGTGATGGCAAAATACCACTCTTTTCTGATACCGATCCTGATACTGAAATCAATACAGTATTTTTTCTCTAAAACCTATTAAGCTTTATTTATTTTTTTTTTTTACTGAAGCAGTTGCATTGCAAATATAATACAGTATAAATATAGTAAGATTTGATCCTAACAATTGCTTTATATTTCCAATTACAAAAAAATAGTCCAAATTCAATTCCAATCTCTTCATTTGTTAGAGGATTCCTTTTTTTTTCTGAGGGAATTTTGAAGTTGTTTGATTTTTAAATAATCATGGCCATATGACAAAACAAACAAACAAACAAACAAAGTTTACACCATGTAAATAACAATAAAGACATTGTCCTCCATGATGCATTTCCCATCAGAGCCAGATGCAATATCTAGTAATTATAAAATAACCCTAGCCATTAGTATTGGAGTCCTGTTAATTTGGCTGACTGCTGAAGACAAAAACTTGTAATACTGCAGGAAAATCTGGTCATTAATGTGATTGGTGAAGCTCCTTGCTCGAGTGCACAGTTAAAGCAAACTGTGTTACTGAATGACTGTAGGGCACTAGATTAATCCAGATAATGGTTGGAAAGGCACATAGTACATTATGGAGGTCCTGCTGTTTTATTTAGGGAATTCTTCTTGCTGCTAAGGTCATCTCTTATTGCCTCTTGCTTGTGCATTCTAGTAGTAATTTCCTACACTCTAAAAAATGTTGTTATTTTTTCTACCCAAATGCTTGGTTGAGTTAATTGAGTTATTTGCTCAGTCTTGGGTAGTTTTTGGGTAGTTTTGTGTAACCCAACTGCTGGGTTAGTGGCTAGGTCATTTTCATTGACAGTTGAATCAATGCACCCCTCCCCCACCCCGATGCATTAGCCCAGCTCCTTGGGTCAAATCAACTCAGCACGGACTGTTTGAATTCCCCTCAGATGGAGGTAGAGGTTTTCACACAGACAGACTGTTAGATTTGTTTGGAAAAACACACTCAGAAAGGATGTGCTAATGTCCTACACACTTTTTTGTGTTATTATTATTTCAACACTTTATATTATCCAATAAATGTGTTTTAAAAAATAATGAAAAATTCACATGAGTGACCAGTGTTTGGTAAATTAGTAAAAAAGTAATCCACTACAGATTACTAATTACTACCTTAAAATTGTAATTTGATTACATTACTGATTACTGCATGTAACAAGTAATCAGATTACTAATTACTTTACTTTCAAAACTTATCAAACCTACAAAAATACACTACAAAGTAAAACTCCTAGTTCCTTCTGTGAGTTAGCGTTTGGCAGAATCGAGAGCTGTCAGCCAATAAGACACGAGTGTTTCAATGTATTTTCCTGTAAACCCTGTCAGATTGGCCTCGCCTCCGTTCACTGAAGATATAACATTACAGGCTGTCTTCTTTTACTGACATTCAGTTATGTAGTTACCAACTGCCCCAAGTGGAGAATTATTCTGGGCTACAGAAAAAATCTTCGGTTCAAAACATGATTTATTTAAAAAATGCATTTTACATAATATACACAATTAACGTAATTTTATTGACATCAGTAACTGTAATCAAATTACATAAATTTAAAACGTAATCAGAAAAAGTAATTAGATTACAGTAACTTACTTTGTAACGCGTTATACCCAACTCTGCGAGTGACCAACGCAACATCTATTAAATTATTGTCCAATCACGTTGCGGACTGCGCAACGTGATTGGTTATTTTATAATTCTCTGGGTCTGCATCTTATCTGAGGCTCTGAGTTAGGGTTAGCTAGCTGGATGATGTCACCAATCACAGTAGGGATGAGTGATGCTAACCTAGATGCTCACTTGAGTTGATAACTTTAGCATACAGCTCACGGTAATGTTAAACATTCGGATTCCCTTTTTGAACGTTAACGATAACGTAACATTACAGCTTTTCAAAATGATGTAATAAAGAGAGTGGGTTAATGTTGCTTACATTTAGGAAGTGTTTTGGACAATGCAAGCTGCAGTAATTAGCATTAGGAGGATGGGTTACGGCCATGTTTATTCATGTATTCAGTGAATGTTAATGCTGCGTAACGGGCGCAGACAGTCAGTGGCTAACGGAACTTATCTAGCTCAGTAATGTCTAGGCCAAAAGTACTTCACAAGGTTAACGTGACAAAAAGAGAGGATGGGGGTTACAGTAGGTTGTAATGCTTTCCACTAGCTCTGTAAAAATTGGCAGCGAGGTGCAAAGTCAGGAAAATAATTATTCGCAAGTCAACTAGATTTTCATGGTGAGGTTACAGTGCCATTTTGTTCATTGAGAGAGTGGAGGTTACATTTCCAAAATTTTAGCATACAAACAAATGGCATTTTAGGATAATTGTATGGAAAAAAGTAAACAACGCATATCTGTGTTATTTTTTTAACACATCTTTGTGTCGAAATGTACTAACACACAACATGTGTTAAATGATTGTGTTGAAAGCAGCACAAAATGTGTTGTCCTTAACTAGACACGCAGGTATGTTAAAAATTAACACAATGCTATGAAGGATCGCATCAATATATTTATCCATAAAACAATTACTGTACACTCGAAAAAGCATGACATTAAATGCACCGCTATCTTTGTTAGCGTTGGTTTACTTGTTTGTCATGCCCACTGGATTGTAAGTTGGTTACTCAGTTTTTTGGATGTTGTACGTCTCCTTGGCTGTTTTAATCATCCAAAAATGTAATGTTTTCATCTTAAATATATGACTTATTTGAGTAATTCATTCAAAGTCTATATATAAACACCACTTTAGCAGCTCTAGCAATACATTTCTGAACACCTTCTTGTGTATAAATAAATAAGATACCATGTTGACATATTTGTTTATAATGTGGTATATTTGACATTTTCAAAGTGTAAAAATTACCCTGAAAATATTAACCCATATATGAAACAAAATTAACCCAGCATTTTCGTAAAAATTAAACCATCCTTTGAGTACAACCCATTTGCTGGGTTAAAATTAACAACCCAACTTGATGGGTTAGTTTAACGCAAAATGTGTTCTGTCCTATATTTAACCTGCTGTTGGTCTAAAAATACCAACCCAGTTTGGGTTGTTTTTAACCCAGTGTTTTTTAGAGTGTAGTTAGTCATTTTTTATTCCATTTCATTTATTGCACATCTCAGTTACACAGCAGAAGTGCTGATAAATTGGCTTGAAAATTCTTGGACGGAAGAGGATGAGAATTCAGTCCCAGAAGATCTGTGCTGGGAATTTGTCTTTACTGCAGTGTTTTGAATAAAACATCTAATTAAGCTAATAAATCCTTGAGCAGCATCAGTTTGGCAGTATCAGGTAACTATAGAACGAGATTGGCAAGCATCACTGTAGGATTACAGCTGTTTAATAAAAGCTTATCTACTTCTGGTAAGATCAGTGTGCATATTTAACCCATCTAATGCTTCTCTGGAGGATTTAGGGCTAGAAAAGTCTGGAACATCTGTTTTGTAAGTAATGAAAATACTGAGATCTGCCTGCTCCAGTAAATTAGATCACACAGGGTTAAATGAAGTCTTCTTAATGTGCCATGTTTGTGCATGGTCACACAAATGAATGCTCTGAGGGCGTGGACCTTGTGCTTTGGTAATAAAAGGTCTATGGCTGTACTTCTATGTGAATCATCATAACAATAGCTTATTCACAGCAACTTGACAACATAGCATTAAGCACCCTGACTCAGACCTGCACCAACAACTGCTTTAATCAACCACTTAGATTAGCATCAGTGCTTGAACCATGTAGTAATCACGAAGCTCCACAGGGTGCTACAGATGCTGTCGTCTCCTATCCAGTTCATGTCTGTACCTCACTGTCTATCCTGGTGTTGCATATTCCAAGCTCCTGCTACTTAAGATAGTAGCACTGTTTAATATTCATTTCATAGAGCGTGAATTGAACATGTATTATTCAAAACAGGCGCACTGGAGCAATACAAATTAATGATTAGCTACCAAGCCACAGTAATAAATCATAAGGGGAGAGTCAGTCACTTCAGAATGTCAGAGTCCTCTAAACACCTCAAACAGGTATACAAGAGAATCAGTGTCACAAATATAATATGCATAATGCAAATTTTCTTCCTGACAAACTGCAATCAAACCTTTGTTCTACTACTTCTACTACTACTACTACTACTACCACTACTACTACTACTACTACTTCTGCTACTACTTCTACTATTACTACTACTTCTTCTAATAATTCCTCTCCTACTACTTCTTCTACTACTACTTCTACTATTACTACTACTTCTTCTTCTACTACTAGTACTTCATCTCCTACTACTTCTACTATTACTACTACTTCCTCTACTACTGCTTCTACTATTATTACTACTTCTTCTACTGATACTACTACTTTAGTTCTTTACCTGTGCCTTTAAATAACAGTGTTAAAAGAGGAAAAAACATAAACTAAGCTAATTTTAACCGAATGCCCACCAAAAACAGGGTTTTTAGACTGATGATTTTCTTCATCTTACAAAGCACTACTCTAAGTTGCCCTGGGTAGTGGTGTTTGCTAAATGTTAGAAATGTAAATATTAAAAGAGTGTTGTTTGTGAGTGTTAAAGACTTTTGGATAAATGATGACCAGTCTACTGTTGTCTTATAAATCTTTAGATTGGATTTGCTGATAAATATTCAATCACTATTGTCTGTACTGTTGTAATCTAGAATCTATATTGTTAAAACAACATATGTGATATGTGATAAAGAAATTCTGCCAGTGGTTTTCATGTGGGTATTGCCTCTGTGCTACATTTTGGAGCTTATTATGGATACACATGCAATCTTACAGTTGTTATCAGCCTAAATTCTTTGTTGTTTTTGTTGTTGTTAGTATTATTATTACCATTGTTCCACAGATTGGTAGTGGAAGCAGGTGCAGATGTATAGTGAAACAAAAAACGAGGAATAGCGAGGCAAGATAACACCTTGATGTTAACATGAGTAGGAGACGGTGAAAAACAAAAATGACTAAAGCTAGACAAAGGGTGTAAGGGAGACACAAGACAGGACTGATATACTGGTGCTAATTAAACATAAGGTGCGAACAGTCATGAGGCATGCTGAGTGTCATGGTCAGATGTGCAGGGGCTGATGATCATCATATTCGTATTGAATCTAATTATAATTTCATACATTAATGAATGAATCATTGTAATTGGTGGCAAAGCACTGTGGTATAAGCAGAATAACACACACCAGACCATGCTGTTATATGAAAATAATGCATTTCGGGGAGGTAACAGCACTCCGTTTATTTCATATAACAGCATGGTCTGTCGTGTAATTCCTTGCTTTTCCTTTTGAAACTTTGTTATAACATCACCTAATGTGCATATATACATAAAGTCAATATTTTGTTCAGTCTTCAACACATTAAAGACACATTAGTGACAATCATTATATCATAGTTATATCATAGTTATAAATCTATGAGAATTGAGAATGAGAATCTATGAGGGTATATTCCTGCTTCACATGCAGTGTTCCTGGGATAGGCTCCAGATGCAATGCAACCCTTACCAGCATGACATGCTTACTGAAGATGAATGAATGCATAAATGAAAAGTATATAAAAATGAGATACAGATGTGAAGAGGACACAGTCATAGTTATACGCTGCCTCATTATAGAATAGGTGCTTAGTTCTTCTAAAACAGCTGCTTCCTCTGCTTTTTCAAATGCTTGTTAGAGAGAATGATATACACTCTCTGGTACTTATGCTACAGATTTATAACATTGGCAGTGCATGGGAGGGTTTATGGATCCTGTTTTTAATGCAACACTCTGAATTAATACTTTAATTAATAATATTTGTGCAAACTGCATGCCCAAAAGTTAAGACTGGCCATCAAGTTCTCTATTATGGTGAGTATAAATAGAAGTTGTTAGGGTGTTAAGTGTATGTCAGAACTATTGAGTGCTTTCTGACATGCCTCACCTTGTGCAAAATACAAAAAGCCCCGTTTTCCAATTTAATAAAATTGAGACACATGGTACTGTATGTGCTGTCTGATTGTTAGTTGATGTTCTGCAGACACGTACACAGCCAATGTAAATCCTGTGCAGATGCCTGAATGTTCTTCAGAGTGTTAATCACCATCTTGTTTCTCAGCAGGCATTGTTAGCCCAGGCAGTCTTTGCCAGAATGAGTAGGAGAAAGATGTACATGTGGGTGACGCTGCTATGGTAATATACGAGTAAAATTTAATTTGTTCATCACAGTGTAATTTAAAGCATAAATCACATGGTGAATCTCTGTGTCTAAAAGTCTGTAATTAGTGGACTGGAGGAATGAACTGAGGGGTGAAATGACCATCTTTCAGGCATATTTTTATTTCCAATAATGTTGCCGAATTAAGAATGAAACTTGCAGGATGGAAATGGGTGCAGCTGGATACACAGTGCAGGATAATGCTTTCATGTAAGATTGGTATCCTTTTATGCCGTTTCTTGTGTAGATCACCATTTTCATTTTAGACACTGTAAGCCTCTCAGTGGGCAGGACTGGGGTTCTATTACAGGCCAAATTGACTCAAATTCACATTTTTTTTCTGCCCTTGTATATTAATTCCATTTAGGGTGGATCTATGGAAGTCTACACTCTAAAAACACTGGGTTAAAAACACCCCAAATTGGGTTATTTTAAGCACCAACAGCTGGGTAAATATAGGACAGAACACGTTTTGGGCAAAACTACACTATTAAGTTGGGATGTTAATTTTAACCCAGCAAATGGGCTGTTTTTCAACCCAAAGGATGGTTTCCTTTTTACAAAAACACTGGGTTAATTTTATTTCATAAATGGGTTAATATTTTCAGGGTTATTTTTACCCTTTGAAAATGTCAAATATACCACATTATAAACAAATATGTCAACATGGTATTTCCTTTATTTATACACAAGAAGGTGTTCAGAAATGTATAACTAGAGCTGCTAAAGTGGTGTTTATATATAGACTTTGAAGTAAATTACTCAAATAAGTCATTTATTTAAGATGAAAGCGTCATATTTTAGTCAAAGGAGAAAATATCCAATTTACAATCCAGTGGACATTACAAACAAGTAAGCCAAAGCTAACGAAGAAAGCGGTGTATTTAATGTCATGTAAACCGGACTGTTATCGGCACATTTTTGCTTTTTCTAGTGTACAGTAATGGTCTTATGGATAAATATGTTGATACAAACCTTGTTTCTCCAAATAAATCTAACAGTCTGTCTGTATGAAAACTGCTACCGCCACCTGAGGCAAAATTCAAACTGAGTTGATTTGACCCAATGAGCTGGACTGAGGCGTTGGGGTGGGGTAGGGGTGCTTGATTCAACTGTCAGTGAAAATGACCCAGCCACTAACCCAGTGGTTGGGTTACACAAAACTACCCAAAAACTACCCAAGACTGAGAAAATAACACAATTAAATGACCCAAAAGGCTCAACCCAGTATTTGGGTAGAAAAAATAACCCAACATTTTTAGTGTGTATGCACTACTTTATTAACACAATATGACTATACTACCAAACACCTGAAATGGACAAGGGATTTTGGACAGTGTCTTGAATTCATGCAACAAGCCCAGCAGGCTCAAAACATGGAAGCACATTTCCAATATACTCACAGTTAAATGGGGAGAACATGTGAGTTGACACACTTCCACTACTGGCTTGAGTTCCTGCCCATTTTAGCCCACACACAGGTGTGTCACACATCCTGGTATGTGGGAGTATCAATGTTGTGTTCAATCTCAGAGTCTGAACAGCAACTGACAATCTGGTAACATTTGTCCAGGTGTGCAATCTTGGTACATTGTCCAGTGAAGTGTTGTTATTGTTGTATGTGGGAATTTTTGTCTGGCAGTGTTAGAAGCCTTTATTATCCTTAAAAAAAAATGAAGCTAACATCAGGTGTGTTGTTCAAAAGTGAAGCCAGATTTGTAGCATGAATCCAATATACCAGACACCAGATTTCTTATTTAGATAAGAATTTGTTGGAAAGTATAGAAAATGAAGCTTTGAAGGCAGAGTAAAAAAAAAACCAAAAACAAAACAAAAAACAAAACATTATCCAAACTTTCTCCCTTCTTAACCAAAAACTGAAGAAAAAGGAATACTCCCAAAACAAAAGGCACTCTCCTCAACAGTTTTTAGGCAGCTACTGTACTAAGGGCACAATTTTCTGGCATTTACAGAGTGCAGATATTTGTTATCTGACATCTCCTATATCTAGGAAATTACACAAGCTGATAAAGGTGAAAATGTGCAGACACAGGTGAGCATATACCGTAGCTTATGCACAAATTGTAAAGCTAGCATTAAATTGCAGTATGTAAAGTTCAAAGGTTGAAACTGGACTGATGTAATGTGGCATTCTCACTTTATTATTCTTCTAATGCAGTGATGTTGATCCCGAACTGCCAATTTCCAACATTAGTCTCATGTAGAAGTATAAGCCAGGAAGTAATATCTTTAGCCACAATCATAGCCCTGAACATCTATAAACAAAATAATAAACTCTAACTTACCTGTGAATGTAAGCAAAAGTACAAAAAACCATCCAATAAACTACAGCCATTTTGCTCAGTGTATATGTATATCGTTGTATATGTACATCATGTTTTGAGTTATTTGGCTTTGTCTTGGTATCTGCAGCTCAGTCGGGTTGTAGTTCTGATGCAACATCAGGACGACAAACTTCACATTGACTTATGTAAATAACATTCAACTAGCATATGAGACCTGGAGGTATAGTTTCTAGAAAGTCACCAAACATTTACAACCTGGGAAGGACGATACCTTTATAAAGACTAGCGTTGGTGTACTGGTTGAGTCACAATGTATAATACCCCGAGTCATTTAGAGGCTAATGGAGTATTGCCTCTGCAGCAACATTATCTTGATATACACTCCAAAGCAGGGAGCCTTAGCCACTGAGAAGGGGCTGACTTCTTCTCACAGCCTGGCATGGTATGAGTCAGAAATACTCAACAAAGAAGAGGCCAGAAATAGCTAGTTATGAATGTATTTGTGGCTTTCTGAACAAGGGGTAGTGAAAATCACTTGAATCCGTTTTTGAGTGCATGCACATGCGTGGCAAGACCTTCAGCAAATTCACAAAGTGACTTCTAATGTCTTATTTGCAATATATACAGTTCTACGGCCATCTATCTCTGGAACCTTCTCAAAGAGCTCCTGCCAGATTGATGCTGAAAAACAGGGAGTCCTTTTGGTAATCCAGTGTTATCTGAACCATGTTTATATGGGTAACTAGCATCCATCTCACCTTTAAGTGATGCCCATGAGGAGGAGATGCTTGTCATTAGAATGGCATGCCACAGTAGGTGCTCAGCCAGTAGACCATGATGATGACATCCACACCCAGTGAACCAGGCTCTGTTTAGACAGGGGAGTGTCTTTTCTTGAGGTGTTGACTAGCTACGAACATTGCTTCAGCTAGGCTAATGGTACAAGCCATTGGGCCAACTAGTCATCTAGATGGCATGGCGTGTGGAAAACCCTGAATGGAGACTCTGAAGAAGAACTTGACAGGTAGGTAGAAAGTATACATTAGAATTAAATTACCTTGAAGTGTTTTTTTCTCGTACAGAAAATGAGAATCTGATAAATGAATCACCTCACTAACCCAGGAGACTAATTCAGGGCTGTGAAGTTAATATTTCTGTAGTGGTGATTAGTCCCAAATGTACTTGGACCTTGAGCAAAGGATGAGATTTTGCAAATGGATAGACTCTATTCAGTATTTGAGGAAAAAGACTTAATATCTGCAGCACACAGGATTTACACACACTTTTATTTATTTCTTTACAGTCAGAACGGAGCACACAAGTGAAAATTGGAGATAATTTGATGATGTGATTTGATTAAAATTCCTTCTTTGTGAGATTTCACTCATTTTCCAGCACACCTGTTTATCAGAAGTGAAACAAAGGGAGGAAAAACAAGATGTGCTGTCAGATGTTTGCTTATTTCTACCATCCACATAATCCTAGGATTTAGAAGAAATGTTCCATCTTTACTCTTTAGGTCTCATCAGTTCTTTAAACCAGTCCAGTGGGAAACTATGATGTTACCAGTCAAATCAAACAAATGGGTCATTTACAAATCCCGTTCTTTACAGACGTGCAGTTCATCTCTACTCACACGTCCACATTAACATATTAACACCGATACCTCAGTAACATGGTAACAGCTTAACCACACACACAAACACACACACACACACACACACACACACACACACACACACACACACACACACACACACACACACACACACACATACACACACACACACACTCTATGCCACTTTAGCCGCCACTTTAGCTGGTGTGGCATAAATATGGCATGGGAAATTCAAGTTCTCAAACAAAATCAATGTGACACGGGTAGGCTTTCGGCACATGTACAGTCTACCATATAATTATTAGCACCCTTTAAGAAAGTGGGCAAAAATAATTGCATAAAGTAAACATTACACATAACAGCAAGCTGTGTGTATGTAAATATGTATGGGAATAACAACTGGAATCATATGTTTTGGCCAGATGAGACCAAAATCAGAACCAAAATCACAAACAGTCCCAAAGCTTTGCTGATTGTGTGCATGGCCAAAATGTATTTGGCCATGCACACCATCAGCAAAGCTTTGGGACTGTTTGTGGCCAGTGGTGTAAAGTCTGTTATGAAGATTGATGTCATTACTTCTGCAGCTAATATTTTATCCTAAAGCTTGGCTGCTATGAGGTGAGTCATAAATGAATTGTTCTAATTAATCTTTATTTGCAAGATAACGAGCCCGAACAAACATCCAAATCCAACAGAGAACGGGTTCAAAATCAGTGTCTTTCAGTGACCACCTCACTATGATTTAAGTCCTAAAGAAAACCTGTGGTTTGAATTAAAAAGGTCAGTACACATGTACAGTGCTAAGAATATAAACAAGCTTGAAATATTCTGCATATGAAAAGTCTGCAATTTTCTACAAATGTCTCCAACCTTGTACAACACTACAAGATAGGGTTCACGGCATTTTTCCTTACTTTTACTCACCATGCTTCCATACCAACCACTAGTGATGTACACTGAGATGTCAGTAATATTATATCCATCAGTGTTGAAGTGTCTCACCACTCGAGAGGAGAAATCCTTCAGTCTGATGGCAGGGAGGTGCTAGAACAAAATGATCAGCAGTTCTCCTCTTGATTTCTCCAATGTGCAGCTGATTACATCTCTTACAGGAGATACAACGAACTTCTGTTTTGATGCACAAATAGTGATTGGTAACAAAAATGGGTCCCTTAGGGCCTGTGATTTTAGTGGCTGTGTTAAGTTTGAAAGTGGAACATCATGAACAGTTGCATGCAGAATTATTGCAGTTACTCTTAGGCTAATCATTTAATTCATTTCTGATGAGCAAGTATTTGATGTTTTTCCCCCATTCATAGAAGATAAGTGGAGGATCCTTTAAAAGCAAAGTGGTCTCAGTTTTATTAGTAGTTTGATAAGTGAATACCAAAGTAATTTTCTCTGTCCCAGCAGTGGATTGTGTCGAGGTCAGTGCATCCATTCTGTCAGTAGTGGTAATACGGGCTATGGCATAATCTATGGCAGGGCTGTCCAATCTTATCCGGAAAGGGCCGCTATGGGTGCAGGTTTTCATTCCAACCAAGCAGAAACCACACCTGAGTCTATTGAAAGCCAAGATCAACTGATTAAACGGGTGGAATCAGGTGTGGCTCCAGCTTGGTTGGAATGAAAACCTGCACCCACACCAGCCCTTCGCGGATAAGATTGGACACCCCTGATCTATGGCTTGCTTAGGGAATCCACATTTAGAAATATAATCACACATTTCCTTTTTTTTTTTTTTTTTTTTAGAGAAAGTCTTCATTGTCACTCCTAATATGTTTAAATGTCATTAGCTAGGAATAAGGAATGGATCTTTTGCAGTGCTTTTGATGGCAAGAGTTGTACTGTGAGTAACAACTAGAGTCTGTAGGTTAATAACAGATGGTGGTTTTCAAGGAAGAACCTTCTGATTTCCAAAAAGGTTACAGTATGCTCAAGCCTGGGAATGCAATACCCAAGTACACTGCATTGTCAAAAGTATGTGGACACCTATTCAACATTGTATTCCCACTTTGCTGCTATAACAGCCGCTACTGGGAAGGCTTTCCACAAGATTTTGGAACTGCAGATTTGTGCCCATTCATCCAAAAGAGTACATATTAGGTCCTGATGTTGAGCGAGAAGGCCTGGTGCACAGCTGTCCTTCCAGTTCATCCCAAAGGTTTTCAGTGGGGTAGAAGTCAGGGCTCTGTGAAAGCCAATCGAGTTCTTCCACACCAACCTTGGCAAACCATTTCTTCATGGAGCTTATTTTGTTCATCATGGTGTGTGTCACACATTTGGGTTTCTTGGTTCCAATGATATTTGGGTTTCTTGGTTCCAGAAATCTCAATGATACAATATACAAAAACGTTCTAGACAATTGTGTGCTTCCAACTTTGTGGCAACACTTTGAGGAATCAGGAGTCCTCATATTTTTGGCCATATAGTGTATATTTCAGGGCTGGTCAAATGTGCAGAAAGAAGAAATGACCATCTGAAATTCTCCAAGTGTACAGGTACTGATTTCATAAATATCATCAATGGACCTAATGAACAGTGCAAATACATGTCCAGTGAATTGTTTGAAGAAATTTTGCTAGACAAATCCAGTGAACAGGTCTGCATAGAATGGTCTCTCCCATTTTAGTGCCCATACTAACACCTCTTAACTGAGAGTAAAACTTAATGTCAGAGCTGAATCAGTCAAGTGTTAACACAAGTTCGGATAATCATAAAACAGTGTCATTTTAGCGTTGTTTTATGTTGTGAGTTCCTATAACTTTAGCCAGAAATAAGTGCAGTTATTAGGCAGGCAATGTCCAGTGTATGGATTCTACTAATAAAAATATAGCAGAATTTGGTTAGTGTTCAACGCAATATGTTATAGTTGATAATCTTCTACATCACACATTGAATGTCCATGCCAAATAAACAGAGCATAGTTTTAACAGAGTTGTAATGGTGTAGATATTGACTCATAAAAACAGGACTTTCTGTCAACTTGGTTGGCTAAAAAAACTTGCCTTCTATTTATATGGGTACTCAGAAGAGAGCCAGAAGGATGATTTTGATGCCACTGTCTGTATATGTGTGCTGTGCTCCATGCATATAAATTTTACACTAATTTGGTGCTGCATCCAAGTGTGCTGTATTTTGTCCCATTTAAACAAAATGCATTTTATATATTAATCCATTCCAAACACTCTGGGTTGAAAATATTTGTGTGTGTGTGAGAGAGAGAGAGAGAGAGAGAGAGAGAGAGAGAGAGAGAGAGAGAGAGAGCGAGCAAGTGAGCACACACAGAGGGATAGACAGTTAATGCTTAGCATTAATTACCTTATGAGTTGGAGTGCTTGCCAATGATTTCCACTGGTAAAGAAGCTGACAAACTGCTGCATTAGTAGCTCATGTAAGTTCATCTACAGTTTGTCAGAAGAGCTCCAACTGTTAGCACACTCCCATTTTCCACATATTTTGTGGCTATAGTCACGTAATATCGAGCACATAGCTTGTCCTATTCCCTATTCAACATCAACGGCGCTAACACAGTCAACCGATAAAGGTAATTCAAATCGATATCATTTTATTGTTGTGATATATGGTGACACCTTGAACACTCTTTCATCCACCTCACTTTATAACTGAGACCACTTGTCAAGCGTCTAGTGTGGAGAAGCTCATGCATACAGAACCTGCTTTATTCAGAAAAACCAACAACAACAACAACAACAAGATCCATCCATCCATCTTCTATACCGCTTAATCCTTTTCAGGCTCACGGGGAAACTTGGAGCCTATCCCAGGGAGCATCGGGCACAAGGCGGGGTACACCCTGGATAGGGTGCCAATCCATCGCAGGGCACAACAACAATAAGATTTACTGATAAATCAGCAGTTTTGCATCTATCAGCATTTTTGCCTTAGAGCCAGGATTTCATGCTGTAATACTGGTATTTTTAGAATGGAAACGTGTTAGAGGCCTATATGCTTTCACACTGCACTCATAGAAAAGCATGTAATCTGCACTTTTTTATGCTGTAAAATACAATCATAAGGAATGTTTTTTTTATTCTAGATAGATCTTCGATTGAAGTAGTCTGGCTTAGTCATATGTCCAGGAATTGTATGCAGGTCTAATTATATATGTATGTATGATTTGTGTGTACATGTATGCTTACAAATGCTATTATTTAAAGCAGTCGAGAGCAGCAACTGGTGAAATATCTGTTTATATATAACACTTTGAACAGCACTTTAGTCAGTGGACGTTGTTTTGAATGTACTTTATAAATAAAATTAGCTTACTTACTTACTTACTTGCATACATACTTTCATACTAACTTAATTACATACTTTCTTACTAACATATTTACCTACATACTCACTTACATACTTATTTACTTACATACTTAAAGCTAGATAAAATTAGCTTACTTACATATTTGCTTAATGGAGCACCATACTAACACATAAATTTATCACAAAAATGTGAAAAAAGCTTTTAAAACACAAAAAAACAAATAAATAAAGCACATGCAAAAATGGTAAATCCAATACATGTAACGTGTATGCAATTTATGTAAAATTACAACTAGCTGCCAGCAAAGCAAATGTAGAGGAAATAATAAATAAATAAATATTATTTTACAGTAGTTCCAGGAAATAAGTGGATATAAATTATGAGAGACAGAGACATGAGACAGAGACTCATACTAATAAATAAAATAAAAATAAACCAAAAATAATCTTTATGTATATTATATACATCACCTGTGATTCACTGTCACAGACTGCACTTTCTTCTTGAAACCTCTTCCCTCAATTCTCTATTACAGAAAACCAACTATTCATTTTGTTATTATTACTAGAACTGACAGTGCCACTGATTCTGATATCCAACCTCTTTGATTTTCAGGCCTTTTCATCATTTCATATGTCAATACTTGAGAACACAGTAGTCTATAAAAACAGACATATGGATAGAAACGTTATTGAGGGAAATTGCAATGGTAATGTAGTAGGAGCACAATATATAAGTGAATATGAGGCTTAGCTTAATAAAATTTGCTTAATCTTCATGATCTTTTAATTATTTTAGTATATATATGACAATTCTGTGGTTAAAAAACATTGAGCCATATTTTAGTAAAAAGATTGTCTTCACCAAGCAATTTCATAACATACAGCTATATTCCTTGGTCTTACCCATTGTAATTAGTGACTAAGGGAATTTGGCCTATGTGTTACCTCATGTTTATACCCCTGTGAAACAGGAAGTCATGGTTGAACAATTTTCTGTTCCTAGTCACCCAGGTGTACTAAGAATAATGTAAAATATCAATATATTTTTCTTATATGAATTCACAGGGGTGTGTTGCACCCCTATGAATTCTAGACGTTGCATCCCTACATAAGCTTAGACTTAAATGCTAGGTGCACATAATTGTTGCACACCTATATTTAACAAAGATTTTTTTTTTTTTTTTGGATAAACCTGTGTTTTGTTTGCAATTGTTTGATATCCCCGAGAGCATAGTATTTTTGTGATTTTTTTAAACAAAAGATCAAAAAGGTTAAACAGTAAAGACAATTTTTCACAGCCTTCTTTGCTCATATTTACAAAGGGTGCCAATATTAGTGGAGGGCACTGGATATAACAGAAATAGTGGAAATAACAGTTCAGTGCCACAATACCATTTAAACAGTGAGTGATTGGTTCTGTCCTGACAGTAATCTGACTCATTATACAATCTCATTGCTGTGGGGCACAGGGACCCATCATGGTGCTGCCTCGTGTGTGTATCATTCGGTCCCTGAAGAAGATTCACTACTTATCCAAAGTGGCATGCAGAGGATGAAAGTCATTGTCCATTATGGCTAAAAGTTGAACTGTTCTCAGTTCTACCACAGTTTCCAGAGAGTGACATTTAATTGATGACAAAGCAGTTTTCAAAAGTTTTTCATAACTTTGTAGATCTTATTTGTAGAACAAGCATCAAAGCCATTGCCAGACAATGAGAGTCTGGTGGAAACTGTATAGTGCAGCAGAGAGCCACCCACTGAAGTAGCACAGTCTCCTCCAAAAGCCCAGTCTCCTCTGATTTCTCTTGCATACTGTCTCAGTTTTGGTTGAGAATTCCAATTTATCGTTCAGAACCATCCTGGGACATCTCTATGCAACAGAAGACTTGTGGTGTAGTGGTTAGGATTCAGTGCTCTAACAGCCAGGACCTTGGTTCGAGTCATGGAATGAAATTTATTTGTATTTTTTAGTCTTCAGATTAAGGTTCGTGTTTTAAAAACGGACGTCTTTTTTGTCAAATCTGATAACGACACTGCAACAACAACAAGCATGGAGGAGATTCAAGCTGTGCTGCTGTTGATTGTGATGTATTGCTTTGCTAAAGAGGTAATTGAGAAAACGCTGGAAAAGAGACAAGCAGTGATACTAAAGCGAATTCAGAATGCTCGTAATGCTAGACTTAAAGTAAGTAAACGGATTTTATCAGCTATTGCTGAGATTACTGAGACGAGCGCATGAGCTCTACACTGTTTTCCTGTGTGAACAATGCCCAGCTTGCTGAACCCACTTGATATTTTTAAGTATACTTTCTCAATGTGGGTCACCATTTCCAGTTCCCGCTGTATTTCATCCTCTGCATAAATAATTGATAAGGCCTGAACCTCATTGTCTGTCCATCAGTCGTATTTTTTAAGAGACTCCATTGTGTTGATTCGGAATCACAATAAACAACTGTTACTGTACGCATTGCAACAGAGTTTTAAAAATGGTGGTTGAGAAAAAATGCTGCATGCATTCAACCAATCAGCATGTTCAGCACCCAAGTCCAACCCCCCAAGTTCCTGGCTTTTGAAAAAGTACCACCTCCCATATAGGGACTTTACGAAGGCTAAATATTTTACCCGGAACTTAATTTAGACCCTGGTCCCTGCAGTGGAAACTCACTGACTAACTCCAAAAGTCCCTAGTTCCTGGGAAAGTTCCTGTGGTGGAAAAGCAGCATATATGTCATCACCACTTATACATAAACTCCTTCAATAAAGATAACTCCTTTATCTGGCTAATATTGAGGCACAGCTAGGAAATATTACAGGCACATTTCAAGTAGGGAGAATAGTTTACAAATTCATTCATGGCTACAACTGTGGTTCAAATGGTAATAAATTAAATAGGAAACTGTTTTAGAGTAGTTAAAAAATTAAAACCTACCCTGAATGTTGGTTTATTTAATGGTGAACAGTTTACTACATTACCCACAATCACATTCATTTACTTGTTGATAGCAGTGACACTGGGAATTATGCTAGAGTTCATGGTGCCATGTAGATGGTAATTTGCAAGTTGAGATAATGTAATTTCCTACAGTATCATGGCATGTTCGACGTGCGACATGAAAAAAAAATGTACACCTCCATGAAAGCATGTCTTTTCTTTGCTCTGTCAGCTCAAAAGCTTCTTTAACCACAAGTTTACATTTACAGGCCTGAGTGGCTATTGGTACTGTTCTACTATATGGAGCTTCAAACACTATATAAACTACTATATGGAGCTTCAGGCTACATTTTGGAGTGAAATTGAATATAGCAACAAAAGTGGACCATAGTGAGTAGCATTAGCGACAAGCTATCCAGTGGACAGTAACACATAGCTTTTGGTCCTTAAATCTTGAGTTCCTTAAACAAAGACCATGGTTTTAAATGGAAACATTAGGAAATTATTTTTCATTATATATAAATGAGTGAATGTAGTGAACAGCTACCTCTTACATGAGACAGCTGGCTCTCTGAAGGAGCTTTATAGGCATGTACACTGGTCTTTTAAAAGACTACTAAACTGACAGTAATCTATTATTTACCCCTATTAATCCAACATGTGCTGAACTAATCAACTGGAACAAGAACACCATTGTGGTTATGACAACAAACATACAAAATGTTTCAAAACCATACCATTATCATAGGGTTACACAAAGTCTTCATGTGAGAAACTGTTCATGAAAAAAAAAAAAAAAAGAATAAAGGAACACACAAATAAATAAACCACTAAGGGTGCTGGGAAGCTTAGCTCCTAGCAGATTTGAATTTTGTTTAAGGCATGTTGTGGCATACTCTGCAAGTTTCTGTCTTCAAATATCAAACCTTACCAATGATGCAACAAAAGCAATTAGTCAAACTGAGCTTAATAAAATAATTCAGTACTAAGGCATGTTGAGGTTACAAATTGCATTAATGACTACAACTATGTGGCCTGTGGCTCTGTCTGTGCTTTGAAAAAAATGGTCATATAAAGCTTACAAAAAGCTTTTCTTACTAAATAATTTGGCATTATGTGAGTACTACCTTAGTTTAATTAACTGTTTTGTTGATGAATTCTCGATTCTGAAGTAACATGACCAATTCATTTTTTTTCATGTAAATTGTTTATTCATAGTTGATCATCTGTGGTCTTTCCTGTATTACAACATTATATGTGGTAGTGTTGTCACATTGTAGAGCTCTGATCCTTCTAATGTGGCTGAGCCTCAAAGCAAATAGCCCCTTTGTGTCAGAGTAAGAGTTCTTGTATATATGGTATGAGAGAGGCAGGAAGAAAGTAAGAAAAACAAAGACTGTGATCATACCGGCAAAAGATAAAAGCATACTGTACCAAAGTCCTGGAGTGTAGATGGGATTTGCAGAAACCAGCTTGTGTAGGTGATAACCTACTGCTCTGCCTTAACAGTGTTTGTGTGTGTGTTTTTGTGGGTATGTTTTATATCTTGTTTTCAAGGAAATGTGCCACAAAGATAGGAATATCTTACCTTTTAGATCTCATGGTTACACTTGACTGAGTTTACTTTTATTGCAACTTTTTACCAAAATGTTTCCTCTTGGGTATTCAGGTTAGGGTTAGGCGTAGGCATAGCATTAATTAGCTGCATTAATAATTATGTCAGTGGAAAGTCCTCACATGGTTAATGGAACAAACGTGTGTGTGTGTGTGTGTGTGTGTGTGTGTATGTGTAACAGCACACAGAGAAATGGCATTGTAGCTCCAGAACACTATCCGTATCCAGCTGTTTCAGTCATTGAAAACTCTGATGAATGCACTCATGTAGAAGCAAACAGCCAAAACAATGCCATATTATGCCTGAGCTCAGCTTGGACTGACCTTGAATAAACAATTACCAACAGAAAAAGCACTTAACATTCAGAATGCAAACAGCCTTGATCCAGAATCACTGAGGCTCACAGGCCAGTTTTTATACTGTACCAACAAATTATGCATATACCTCCCATAACCTACAACTATATGCTTCGGTTTGAACACCAGCACATTGCAAAGTATTAAAGAATTATAGTAATTAGCATGAAACCATCAAATAAGGATTCATCAGCACAGATCAGAGTATTTTGTTTTAAATGGAAAGACTAGGTAAGTCTCTGTTAGATGGTGAATATCTCAGATGAAGAACTGTGAAGTGCTCTTCTACTAATGGTGAATTGGAGCTCCAGTAGTGAAATTACAATGGTGGATAATCAACTGTCAATTCTCACTGTCCAGCATCCTGCAGAGAAATAGCATTATAGCAAATCCTGAGTCACTTCTTATACTATCTTTTAGGAACATACACTCTAAAAAACACTGGGTTAAAAACAACCCAAACGCTGAAGTCATTTTATTTCATAAATGGGTTAATATATTCAGGGTTATTTTTACACTTTGAAAATGTCAAATATACCACATTGTAAACAAATCTCAATATGGTATCTCCTTTATTTATACACAAGAATGTATTCAGAAAGGTATTGCTAGAGCTGCTAAAGTGGTGTTTATATATAGACTTTGAATAAATTACTCAAATAAGTCATATATTTAAGATGTAAACGTCAGATTTTGGTCAAAGGAGACGTTTAAATCATTCAGAAAACTGAGTAACAAACTTACAAACAAACAAGTAAACCAAAGCTAACGAAGATAGCGGTGCATTTAATGTTATGTAAACTCAACTGTTAACGCACATTTTTTCTAGTGTACAGTAATGGTTTTATGGATAAATATGTTGATACGAGCCTTGTTTCTTCAAATAAATCTAACAGTCTGTCCGTATGAAAACCGCTACTGCCACCTGAGGCAAATTCAAACAGTTCACACTGAATTGATTTGACCCAAGGAGCTGGGCTGAGGCGTCGGGGTGGGGGAGGGGTGAATTGATTCAACTGTCAGTAAAAATGACCCAGCCATTAACCCAGCAGTTGGGTTGCACAAAACTACCCCAAAACTACCCAAGACTGAGAAAATAACCCAATTAAGTGATCCAAAAAGGTAGAAAATAACCCAGCATTTTTGACAAATACTGAATGGGTTTTGAACACTAACATGCATTGCGCAAACATCCATGCTGTATCCCTGCCAGATTTCACCTGGAATAGTCTTCAGATTGACCACATCACTGACCAGAATAAACTTTTTGCTGAATATGAATGAATTAATGCTAATTTTTAGGATACATTACAACAAGCAGATGCTGTAGATTCTGTTATATCATGACAAAATAGAACACTTACATCTTACTTTATAATCATTATGTTTTTAATGGAGTCAGCGGTGATCCAGTCACAAGCTGTTAAGTGTTAAGCACACACTTAGACTACATCTCCCTCTTAGACAGGTTATTTCTTTTTAGTATAATTATGATTATGGAGATGTGTGCAGTTTGGTCATTGTGGTTAATAAGGAAAATAGCAAAGGTACATGAGCTACTAAATATACCACAGTGTGTCAATATTATGCATATACAGAATTCAAATTATTATGCATTATATATGCATATGGATTTCATTTTTGGATCATATATTTTATATTCAGCCTACTGGACAGTGCAGAAGACTGACGTCAACTTCTTTATTTAAGGACAGTGTTCTTAAGAATACCTTGCACTTACATAAGCCCTTCATGACAACTAATAATTCTAAAGGCTTATTCCAACTAATGGCAAAAATTTTGACATAAAGTTTGCATAACACCTGAAATACCTTTTGTTGACGTTGTGTATTGACACTTGGACAGTGGTTAGAACATAGCAACTGGCTTACTCAGTCACCTAATGGTAATGATGTGACATATCTTGTCATAGATTTTTATTTAAAAATGTCTAGGATGTCTTTGTATGTTGTAGCATTACAATTTCCCTTCACTTGAACTAAAAGGCCCTAATCTGTTCCAGCATTACAATTCCCCTGTGCACAAAATGACAGCTATGAAGACATGGTTTGGTTCAAGTGGACTGCACAGAGCCCTGACCTTAACCCCACTGACCACCTTTGGGATGAACTGGAACACTAACTGCGTACCAGCCCTCCTCACCCAACATCAGTGCCCGACCTCACTAATGCTCTTGTGGTTGAATGGACACAAATCCCCACAACAACACTAGAAAATCTAGTTTAAAGAACAAGCAAATATGAGTCCGTGTGAGTTTCCTCCAGGTCCTGCAGTTTCCTCTCATCTCTGACATACCATTAGTTGGATTGGATACTGTTAATTTTCCCCCAATGTGTGTGTGCATAGTGTCCTGAGATGGACTGTATCCAGGGCAGATTCCCACCATGACCCTGAACAACATAAAGCATGTACTGAAAATGAATGGATGAATGAATCAATAAGTTCTAGTACAAGTGGATCAAGTATTTATCTTACTAACATAAACCAGTTCTTAACAACCCATACAGTAAAATCCCCTAGATTAAATGAACACATCATACATTTTATATAAATGACAGTATAGTTTAAATTGCGTTTTTTTTGACAGCTGAATATTCCCCTGATGTAGGTGACTGTAATTGGGTATTTTTACCCAGCACATACTGCTTGTTTATTCTCTATTACCTGTCAGAAAAGGCAATAAAATCAGCAGCCTTCATGCTGGAAGAAACTAAACCAGACCTAAAAGTACCATCCAAGATGACCATTGTGTTAGAGAAGATATGGCTCAGCTCAACATTTCTCAAGGGAAAAATGATTTCACTTGAAAACAATTATGGCAGAGGGCACATATTTATTTCACACTGCTTATCTATTTATATTGAAATTCTTTTAAGCAGTGACAAGAAGTCTTTTGAAGACTTCTTATGAAGATTGTTTTTTCATAACCACATTGTTAAAGACAGCTGTGGTCTAGCTTGTGCTGCGCCATTTTGTCATTTTGATTTTCTAAGCTTATAATAAAGAGATCCACAGCCATATCCACATGAATAGAAAACACTGAGCCAAATCTCTCTCTCTCTCTCTCTCTCTCTCTCTCTCTCTCTCTCTCTCTCTCTCTCTCATTCATGTAGCCTGTTGAATGTGCCTGTTGTAATCTTTCTGACAATAATTAATACACAGATTAATTACTCAGGTGTGTGTGCTTGAGAGACTAGAGAGAGAGAGAGAGAGAGAGAGAGAGAGAGAGAGAGAGAGAAGATTATAGAAAATGCTTTTGATAGAAAAGCCAGGTGTATACACTACAGACTTTTTAGCTTGATTTAATTCCCAATGTGTTTTTTTTTTTTTTTTTTTAGATTTGGAAGCTAATGCCCAAGTCAGGAACTCAATCAAAATTAAACTGTTAACACAGATGTCAGGAGCCATTGTCACAAAGCAGCCTGTAGATGAAGTGTATGGCCCTAAAAAATGACTGACATAATTTTGGAAGCATTTTTATCCAGGTGAAAAGCACTGTTCCCTTCTGTACTGAGGTATAACTGTAATGTCACATGGATATCTCAGATACCACTGTGACAAAATACTTGAATTGAGATCTCTTTCTGTAGACTTTTCAGAGACAATATGTCTGGCTTTCAACATTTAGTTTCTGCTCAATGATTGTGCAGAGACTTGGGATTGATTACTTTTTTTTTAATTGCCCATATATCAGTGTGAAGCATGTGATGTCCTGTCTGTGCATAATCACCTAGTGTAATCATCCTTTCAAAACAAAACAAAACAAAAGGCAAAATGTTATGTAAATATACTGTCTGAAATGCTCTCCAGTTTCCTGTAGTGTCATCATGTATTCTTTCCTTAGCTTAAGAGCAACAGCTGTGACATGTTTCTCTGTCTCAATAGTGCTGCTGTGTGATGGCTCTCAATTTCATGACCCTTCTTGAACAACTCAGGCAAATGTATGTCCATTAATATCTGCCATTCACACTAAGTGCCTTCTTTTTGTCACCTTTGAAATATTAATAAGGCGTTTGTGAGTGTGGATCATTATAGGCGTGTGTAGACATTTGAACCATGTCAGCACAGGACTATAGCATGAATAAAAGCTCTCATACAACCACACTGCATATGCCACAAGTAGCTCGCTCAACTCCCTTCACTTAGAACTTGTCATTAAAAAGGCATGTATCTACACAGCACAGCTTACAAGTTTACCTGTCAATCATAGAATCGTGGATTTAAAATGAATTCTCTTCTAATTACGTGTTCAATCAGAGGAACGCAACTGGTTTTATTCATTCATTCTTCCTCAGTAATCAAGTGATCCTGCTGAGTGTGTGGTAGATCCAGAGCTTTTCTTAGGAAAACTAGAGCCAAGGCAGAAGAATTCCCCTCTTGGGACACCAGTCCATCACAGGGCACCATTCACACATGTTCACACAATCATTCACACCTAGGACAATCCTGGAGAACCCAGAGGAAACCCACATGGAAGTGAAGAGAACGTGTGAAATTGCACATAGACAGTAGCTTGACCTTAGGATCGAACCCAGGACCATGGAGCTGTGAGACATTAATGCTACCCACTGCACCTCTGTGCTGCTTTACTGGTTTTATTAAATCCAGAATGGCAGACCAACAAATGGGCACGGCTGGAACGTGAGGCAGCAAATAATCAGGTGATCAGCATACAGGCATAAACTATAGGGTGTCCCAAAAGTCTCCATATATGGGGACTATGTTTGCCAGCCCACATGGGTTGTGTCTTCATCAGTGGATGTTCATGGATGTCCACTTCTCGGTTGGTCAGCAAAACTTCCAGTCGTTTTGAGTTTGAAGTTTGGCATCAAAACTTGTGGTGTGTGATGTGCTTGCCATGTTTCCTGTTAAAGTCCAATGCAACCTTGTGCCATCCAGCCATGAGATTGAATTCAATACGAATTCATATTGTTGCCAATATATGTGTGTGCGTGTTTGTGTGTGTGTGTGTGTGTGTGTGTGTGTGTGTGTGTGTGTATATATATATATATATATATATATATATATATATATATATATATATATACACACACACACACACACACACACACACACACACACATGTGCCTAAACATGGCTAATAGCCTGCTAGATAAGCATGATATTGTTGGATAGTTACATGCCATAGCAAAATGTGATAATTTATTTTCCACTGTAAACTTAATGTTCAGTAATTTTTTTCCATACATAGATTAGGTTATAAACAGACAATTCTTTGTATGTTTAATTGCTACTCCTACGGGAGTGAAATATACAGTGCACATGCAACTGTAAATAAATGCACTATCAATTGTAAACCCTGGCAAAATAACCTTCTACATTCGTACACAGAGAAGAGAAACAATCCTAAAGACTTTTATCTGACTTAAGAAAATGTGCAGAGCAATAGCAGGGCAGCAGAGTCTTGTATCTATGTATCCTCAGAGATTCTCTTGAGCCACAGGGACTGCTGCAGGATCTTGGCTCTTATCTCTGTACTTCTCTTTTTCACATCTTACAGAAGATGTGCATGGCTCTTGGTTAAGATAGGACAAGAATTTTTTTTCCCACTTTTTTCACTGTGCAGAGGCTGCTCCCTGCTCCCTCGGTTGCACATAGATGAATGCATGAAACTGACAGTGGAAAAGCTAACTAAGACAGCGCTCACACTACATGGCTTTAGGTTGTCCGTTTCTCCCCACTTTCATGATTCCTGACAAAACAAAAACTACAACAGCAGCAGCAACAACAAAAACACAGTGTTGCACAAAAGGGCCAGTAAATTGCAAGTATTTAACAAACAAACCAACAACCAAAAAAACAAAACAAAACAATGCTACATTGTCTTGTATTTTACTACTATTTATATGGAATTTTGCTTTAAAATAATGTGCACTGTATACATTGAATACTATTTTATATTTTAACTGTAGAACAATCTTTTAATTTTTTCCCCCTCATGGACTCTTTTGAATCTACATTTGGCACTCTACATCTACATTTGTTAACACTGCCATTGATACCTCACTACCCATGTTTACCCTTAACAGCTTTTTGCTGCATTGTGTGAAACCATTAGCTGTTTTTCATTTCACATGGTCTCAATCCAATGTACATATAAAATTCCGGCTTAGTCTTGCGTTTAACCCTGATAAACAACTCCATACGCATCAAGCCGAAATATTAGTGCAATTATTTATGCAAAATTTGCACCTTGAAAACATCATCTGTGAAGGAATCCAGCAGAACACCTATGCACATGCTGCATTAATAACAGCAATGGCTGCAAAACATCGCGAGAGTGTGACAGCCATGTGTGTGTGTGTGTGTGTGTGTGTGTGTGTGTGTGTGTGTGTGTGTGTGTGTGTGTGAGAGAGAGAGAGAGAGAGAGAGTGAGAGTGAGACTTCACTTCATGCTACACTTCATGTGTAGCAGATACCCATATACTGTCTGGGATACTGTTATAGCACTTAGTCTTACATATTTGGGAAATATTTTTTGTTGACGGAGCAGTAAGAATTAAAATATTTGGCCATATTGTGTCTGAAATGTCAGTTACTTGATATAATATTTTTGCTTGTAGAACTGTTATATGAAAGCATTATCAAACTCTTGTTTTGGAATCTCGCCTATTCTTTTTGTTTTGATCTTAGCAAGTGAATATTTCTTGAATATAGTCAGATTTATTTGACAAGATTACAAAAAACCAAATATAAGATTACTAAAACATATTTGTAGACATTTTTACTAATGAAATAATCTGCACTATTGGCACACCATTTTGCTCATTTTAAGCATTTATGTCTAAACAGCAGCAAAACTGTTTTTGCCAATAGCACAAGAAAATATAAGGCTTGGAATGAAAAAAAAAATGTCTAGAAATAGGTTTAATAATCTTATATTTGGTTAATTGTAATATTATAATAGAAAATACTTGACACATCTGAGTATATTCAAGGTAGTTTCACTTGCTGAGATGTCATTTATGCAGCGTATGGATTACTCTTGGTTTATGTTGGCTGTTGTTTGCTGCTCCCTGCCATGTTTTTTTTATTATTTTTTTTTTAACAAAGATTACCAGACTGCTCACAATAAATATAATTCTGACTTTACACACTTGCCTCCTGCCTTTGTGACCCACACATTTAAGCAATATTATATATGAGCAAGAGTGCGGGTATACTGAATATCTGCAGTGCGGTGATTCGGCCTGTATGAAATCACAGCAGTGTCGATATTCAGTATAACCGCACAATTCCAAGTGCAATAATGCTTTTATATAACAGTTCTATAAGCAAGAAATTAATATCATGTAACTGACATTTCGAACACAATGTCAAAGTTAATTTTAGTTTTCCTCTGAGGAACGATTCTGAGAGATTCTGTGGAGGTCACACTCACTTTATTGCTAGATAGCTAGCTCACATTGATTTCTACATTCTGGTTAAAGGTGCTTCTGAGAAAATTGCAATCTCTACTTCTGTTTCATCTTCGACTGCCAAACTTTCATATTAAAAGTTAAGTTATATTCATGAAAAATATATTGCATGCCATGTCCGCTGATGATGTCGATAACACTACTGTATTAACGGTTTTGAACTGTTGTCACGAATCGTGTCGGAGCAGAGATAGGACGGATGCAAGTGCAGGATGAACAGTTGTTGATTTGAAAGAGAGACAGGCAGACAAATCCAAAACGTGATCCAAAACGTAATCCATAAACATGCAAGAGGTCAGGCGATTGGCAAACAGGCATACACGGGGCAAGGCAGGAATCTAGGTCGTGGTCACGGAAAACAGGGTCGATAAACAAAACAAGAAACGAACTATGACGAGGGACTGGAAGCGGATAATCCAGCGCGAACTAACTCTAAACATGGCCCGTGACTATGACTACGATACAAACTAAACTAACTCTAAACATGGCCCGTGACTATGACTACGATACGAACTAAACTGACTCTAAACATGGCCCGTGACTATGACTACGATACGAACTAAACTAACTCTAAAGTATTAATCTTCCGCGTTGTGTGCTGGGAGGCGCGCGGTATATATGCGGACATGATTAGCGTCTAAACCGCTAGCAGCTGAGAGCAATACAGACACACGTGAAATCCCAGCCAATGACAGAACAGGGAGGAGACATGACAGAAACATAAACAAAACACATGTGTCCAGATGTCATTACGGTCAACAACGGAAAAGCAGGTGCTCGCGCATTCGCGCTTAGAGCACGCTGCTTCAAGGGGGAATCGTGACAACTGTTATACTGAGTGATACACACAGTGAAACTTCCCAATGCTGTTATAGGAGATATAAGCATTCTTGGATCGCTGCTCGACCAATCAAATTAGTGGAGCAGAACTAATTGTTATAATTCAGTTTTTCAGCATCATTTAATGGTAATGTGACATTGTTTGCCAAGTCAGGGTTAAACTGAAATCTTGAATACTTATGACAATATCAGGACTGATCCAACATTAGACTAAGCTTAGTTTTGATGGTTGACATGATCATCACATAATCGTTATAGTCTCATAACGATTCAGACACATCAGAGGTTTACTGAGATAGAATAGTCAACTGTCAAACATCAGCCAATAACTTGAAATCAAAACTGACTAAAAGAGGTCTTTATTATCTCTGATGAAATGAAGAACTGCACTGCAAATTAAATCTATGTTTAAAAGACAGTCTGAAATCCAATCTGACCTTTTTACACCTTGTTAGCTCATATCCTTGGGCAGATTGCACATGATTCATCTGTACTAATCACTTAAAAGACAAAATAAATTGTGGATGGAACAAAAAACAAAAATAAAAACATAACAACCAAATTGTTTATGTCAAGATTTCTTTCCCCCTCCCAAGAGTTATTTGAGATGCTTTTAAGGATGAGCAGAAACTGTGCCCTCTTCATCGTATGACCTCCATTATAGACTGGACATACAGGTTCACATAAATATGGCTTCACTCCTATGATAAGATTTTTCCTCCAGCTCTGCGTCCTGTATTAGCAGGATTTGTCTCCACGTTTTTTTCGGAAAGCCAGTGGAAAAAATCCCTAATGGATAAAACTTAAATTTGGTGTTTCACTTGGAAATACATCACATCGCAGGAGAAATGCTCTTGAATATCATTTCCCTTTGTCTTTAACCACAGCAAATCTGTCAATTGTGTCTTTAATGCAAAATCAGTCTGTTCCAATAAGAAAAACATGGTTTACTATAGTATTGTAGTATTGTACCACAGCATGAGAAAATACAGTAAACTAACAGATAACTATATTTATATTGTTCTCAGTACAAAAATGTTAAATGATCCCTGTGACGATGACTAATCCCTACTAAATACAGACTGGTTTAAATGTTTTTGGCCATTAAGCAGCTTTGAATCAAATAGTCAGAGCGAGAGAAAGAAAAGATTGAGTATAGCTTTACATTGCCTTTTAGATTTTCTGCCTTTTTGCTTCGTGGAGATTTACCGCATGGGGTGCCATGCTAACGACATGCTTTCATCAATGCTTAATGGCGCTTCAGGTGGTGTTTTGCCCTGCCGAGAAGTGGAGAATGCTAAGGTGCTGAATGGAGCATGGACACATTGATTCACTGTGGAAGAATCGTTTGCCTTTTCTTTAGCAGTTGTCCATCTGTGTCAAAGAGTTTAACTTTTTCCTCACCTCACACTGCTCACAGTAGCTCACAGTAGCTTCTTGCCTCGAGCCTTCTTACAGTATATGGTTGGGGGTTTGATTCCCACCGTGGCCCTGTGTGTCTGTGGGGGTTTCCTCCGGGTACTCCGGTTTCCTCCCCCAGTCCAAAGACATGCATGGTAGGCTGATTGGCATGCCCAAAGTGTCCGTATGGTATGGATGGGTGTATGAATGGGTGTGTGAATGGGTATCTGATTGTGCCCTGCGATGGATTGGCACCCTGTCCAGGGTGTACCCCGCCTTGTGCCCTCCAGGTTTCCCTGTGACCCTGAAGGGGATAAGCGGTATAGAAGATGAATGGATGGATGGATGGTTTGGAAATTACACCACTTCATGAATGCTTTTGTTGTTTTAATGATGTGTAGTATTGATGTGAGGGGAAAAGTTGTTCACATAGGCAAATTTTTCTTACTTAGTTTAACTTTAAACAACAGAGGAAACTGAGAAAATGTTATGTGTGAATATGGGTGTAAATATACTTTACACTGTGTAGGATAAAGACCAGGTTGATCCAGGGCTCGAGTTGAGGAGTATGCAAGGGGATGTCATGCCCCAGTTTTAAAAATGACAAAACTGATTTTTTAAAAATGGCCATGCCTTGGATTAAAACTGTTGTACAATATCACTGTTAGCAATGTTTCAATTTAAATAATGTTAGGATAAGTGTAAATCACCTTAACTAGAAATTATGCAGACATCAGGGTTGCCAAAGTGGATTGACATTCTCCAAATGCTTGGATATGTCTCAATCAGGTCCCTTGGCTGTGAATCAATATATGGTGTACATGAGTTCGGGCACTGGAAAGGACCCTGTCTAACTACACATTGGGGCACTGATAACTCAATTTCCAGTGACATACAATGACTACATACTTGTGTTGTAAACTGTCACCAAAAATTACAGCCATAAAAATATTTACGTTTTATATATCATAATAAATTTGTTAGCTTAATCATGCACATTTCTGTCATCGTACTTCAAGCAAGATCGAATAGGCTAGCTAGTGGATTTAAAAAAAAAAATCATTAAACACTTAAGTCATTAGACTCAAACAAAACAAAAAAATCACTAATTTAAATAATCATTTGAGAGCTACAACAAAGATAACAAGCTACTTACATTTATAGACAAAGTTGTCTGAGACTTTTTCTTCGCATCGAGAGGCTACAGAAAACATGATATCATTTACAGTAAGGGATCATAGTGAGCATCGATGCGGTGCATTGTGGGATTTTTTAGGGAGTGAAAGTTCCAGTGCACTGGAAGTATTTTGCGATTGAAACAGCCCTTAAAATGGCCGACTCCCTGATCAGTGCCCTGACTACTGAACTAGGGAGCTGATTGAGACATACCACATACCAAGCTAATGAATTGTTTATCATGCAGCAACGAGTTTTATAGCATTTGATTATGATTTATTTTATTCTAATTTTGGCAGCGAATCAAAAACAAACAAATCTAGATCCAGTTATATTATACATATATATCCAATATATTGTGTGGACAGAATAGGTAGGTTATGTGTGTGCTTTGTATTGTACTGTTTTGTGCCAGCTGAAATCCCATACCAATCTTCACCCTTATGGAAAATAAAGTATTTGAAGAAGTAAAGGTCAACATTAAAGAGAGAATAAATTGGAAGAAGAAAGCTTTTGTGTATGTTTTTTCTTCTGTGGTGAAATACTCAGCAGTATATAGCATATTCATGTTTTGCCTTTGCGAACAAAGGAATCAAACTCAACTCTAGGCTTTCTTCCTCAGTGTGTGTGTGTGTGTGTGTGTGTGTGTGTGTGTGTGTGTGTGTGTGTGTGTGTGTGTTTGTGTGTGTGTGTGTGTGTGTGTATGGCTTTTAAGCTGTTTTTTAGCCTCTTGGCAAAGGCATACTCCTCCAGCTGTCATAATAAAGCACTATATTGTCTGTGTTTAAATAGCACCCTGTCTAATTGATAGTACAGCACCACATTCACCGTGTTTAGCTAAACATAAAGTCTTCTCCTAACTGGTCTTTCACTTCTAATCCATTCAATCCCTTGTCTTTAGTAATAATTTGTTAATGCATGCGAGGTTTTAGGCTGAAAGGTGATGACTGCACAAATCTTTGCACATACATACAACACATCAGGAAAACTCCATCACATCCTGAATTGTGCTGAATACATCATTTGGGATATGAAATAGCAAATGGCATTTAGATTAGTTTGTACAAGTGAAATATTAGTAATCACTGGGTAAACAAGAGCACAGCTGTTTTTAAGCCCTCATCGCTTAAAAACACATGGACACAATTTATGAAGATTGGATGGCTTTCAAGCACAGTGGCAGCTGTAGGGTTGGAGACTGGCTGGGGATTGTCCTGGCTGATCCTTGTGCACAGAGATTCTTGTGATGTCTGGCTTTGGTCTAAATATTCAAATGTGTCTCAATGCCATCGTGCCTGAGAAAACATCTGTCTATGCAAAGGCTCGAGAGCAAGCCAGGAGAAAACACTTAAAATAAAAATGCTTCTATCTTAGCCATCTCAACATTAACATTAGCAGTAAGTGAAGAACGATTAATTTTATTGATTTGCATTGGGCTTGGCCTGTAGGTGGACAGTTTTTGCAACATTAGAGAAGCAGTGATGACTACCATTTCTGACTCTGTCTGAACTTATAACCATGGCAGGGACTTGACCGGGTCTAGATCTTAATGTTCAGCCTGTGAGAAAGGGAGCTTATGGCTGCCAAGATTTCACTGCTTTGATGCATCAATCATTCCATTTCTTTTTTTTTATAGCCCAAACATAAGTGTTACAGGCTGTCAAGGAGTCTCTTTAATTCCCGTATTTTGCAGCCAAAATGCTATGTCATTATCACTTGTCACTCTTTCCAGTGATGAGTCAGATGGATTTTTTTTTTCTTTTACACATTCCCTTTAAAGGCCTCAGCAGACTTGGTAAGCATTTAAAAAAAAATTATCTTCCCAAAGTGTCAATATGTTACACATGAATCAATCCTTATTTACTCTTCAGCAGTCATTCAGATTAAATAATATGTACACACAAAGTAAAGTTATATCACTGTTAGAAAGGGCACCAAAGGGTAGAAAGATTTATGTCTGACACATCAGGCTACAGGCATCTGAAAAACATTACAATTCCTGTAACTGGCTTAATGTGGACAAACCTAAGATTGCTGGAAACATTAAAGGCTAAAACAGTTGTGCCATCAGAGCAGAGAGTGAAAGAGATCAGTAGGTCTGTGTGTGTGTGTGTGTGTGTGTGTGTGTGTGTGTGTGTGTGTGTGTGATGCTAACTGAACACTAATGATTTTTTCTTGGTGTGGAGGCTGCTCTCATCCTGTCCGCTCTAATGGCTTGCCCATGATTATCAACGTGAGGGGAAAGTGCTATGAGTCATCTACTATTATAACAGCCAGTGCTGAAAGAAGACTAGAACGGCATTTAATTAAGATTCTTGCCTTTTCACCTCTCATGTATGTGATAGGAAAGAAACCTTCTGTCCTCTGCAGGTGAGAAATGGGATGTCATGTGCTAAGGGAAAAAAGAGCAAAAGAGATGACAAGGAGCAGGAAACCAAGAAAGGAAAAACAAAATAGTAGGCCTGATCCTCAGACTCACAATGCAACGTGGCTTTGGTGGTGTGTGCAAGTCTTCACACGGATGCTGATAACTAATGGCTAGCCTTAGCATAGTATGGACATTCTTAGGGGAAAACATACATTATGCTGTAAATCTGTGGTAACCTGGACAGCAATGAATGACCTGTAGAGTGTGCCTTGACACATCTTCATAAAAAATGTAATCAGTAACATAATCCAAGTATCACAATATGAAAGTAATTTAATCTGATTACTTTTGGATTATTTCAAGGTCTCACATGTAAATAAAGTCAAGAGAAAAGCAATATGATCTAAAATACTTATGTTTAGAGCTTATTTTAGAGCTTAAAAAACATGTTCAATGTTTGGACTTGTTTTAAGAAAATAAATAAATAAAACTGCACTGTCCCTGATGCAGGTAACATTACATCAGAAAAGTTAGGGTGACCATATTTGGGTTTTCCAAAAAGAGAATGCCTTTCTTTTTTCTTAAAAAATTGTCTTAGTATCGTTCAAAACAGTGTTACTATGAATGCAGATTTTAATACACTGAAAAAGACACACTATTAGCATCACTTAAATATATATCAATTCATACATTCTTTTGAATGCCCATGGAGTAAAATAAAATATTAGATACCATGAGTGAACCTTCTGCCATCATTTACACATTTGAATGACCATGTAATATGAAGCGATGTGATAACATGAATTTAAAGATGACCTTATATGGTCAGGGGCATTTTTTCGACTCAGGACAGCTGTCATTTGCTGCTATTGTCAAGCAACTGTTTGATGCCGTACACAACAGCGCTTCACCTTCGCATGTTCGCTGAGAGTAGGCTAATGGTTGAGAGGCAGGAATTTGGCCAGTAGTTGCTGCAAGCCATTTAGAATCGACCAATTGGTGTGTGAGAAGGCGGGAATTACAGACACGGGTTAAAGCAATGCAAATATGCGCACACATAATGCAATATTAGACCATAAACACATCATAATGAAACTAAAGCCGAATCCCGGACATTTTCTCAAATTTAGAAATATCGTTCGGATGTCTGAAAAAGAGTACGTGTGCGGGAAAAAGAGGACGTATGGTCACCCTAACAAAAGCATTTCAAAGAACAATTTGTGTTAATTTCTACCAAAATATATTTGCGTATGCACCAGGAGGTTGCTCACATGAGCCACGACTGGCAAGACAGAACCAGAACTATAATCAAGCAGCTGTCTATATTGTGTTATGTCAAAAGAATAATTTCTTTGGTTTTAAATGATATATTTTTTAAAATCCTGATAGTATTCCTATTTTTTTTTTACAAAATGTACCTGTAATCTGATTACTTTACATTACACTTACCAGTTTTTTGTATCCTGATTACGTAACGCCGTTACATATATTTCGTTACTCCCCAAGCCTGAGTATAGGCCATGTAAAATTAAAGAGAGCTGGACTCAAAGGCAACTGGAGATCTGGAAACCCTCTGCCTTACAAAAGCATTAAGTTATGTGTCTGTTTTTATGTTTACTACACTGTGAATGGGGTGCCATAATAATAAGATCATTTGTGTGTTTGTGTTTATCTATTTATTTTTATGTTGAAGTGTTCATTTTTCACCCCGCCACATTTTTAGTGTGTATGGAAGCTAATGTAGCAGTTCACATCTATTGCAGTCTGGTGACTTAAATGGGGGGATTTGGAATGACAGCTGAATGTAGTGGGAGAAGGTCTGGCATGCTTGTGTTGTTTTGTGTGGCACTTATTAGACTTGTTTTATTGTTTGTTGGTACATATTTGTTTTGGCTGGTTGGGAATCTCATTTGGATAGCTGTAGTGTTTTATGCTGTTCCTATGCACATCTCCATGGTCGGTGTCCCATTTACTATCACAGAGCTCCAACCTACTATTACCTAATTACATAGGGAACCCTCCTGGACTTCCCTTATGTATGTATATTAACACTGTGCCCAAGATACACTAACACACAGTTATACTAAACTCCTCATGTCTGTTCAGCATAGTATCAAGAAAGGGTCGTTTCATGCCTGTGATGTACAACCAATGGCAGTTGCTCATAATGAGGTTTTATGGAACAGCAAATGGCTCCCAGAGACACAGACAGATTGTCTCCTATCATAAAACACACTTGCAGCTTTAATATATCTAATTCCCAGATCATACAGTGACATTTATAAATGTTATTGCAGACTAAATGTTATATATTTTATCGCAAACCAGTACGATTGTGACACAATTTGGAGATCCAGATGGCGTTCGTGTCAAACTTCAGTTGTTGATATAGTCACCTATAAGTTGCCAATTAAGATATGACACACTGGATAGATGTGACAGATAGATTTACTCAAGCTTAAAATGATTTAGCCTCCTACACTCTTGATGAAGAAAACAAGGAAAATTTAGATACCTTTAGGGTTTTTTTTGTTTGTTTTTTGCTTGTTATAGTGGTGTGACCCTATAAGAGAGAGTGTTCCAAGTAGAACCTCATAAGGACGTGAAGAACCCAAATGAATAACCATAATCCTTCTGGCTGGGTGAGCTCACTACTGTCTTGAGAGCATCTTTGTTGTTTGAATGAGAGTGATGCCTATATTTTCCATGAAATAGAGACAAGTGAGCATCAGTTTCTTAGTGTGGATTGTTTTTTTTTGTTTTCCTGTCAGCAATCTGACTTTTGCCAGTTAACCCAATTTCTCCAGGTATACAGAAAAAAACATACAACCCTGTTGCTCAAAGAACATAGATTTTCTTTTTTTTAAGTAAAGTTAGAGATGTTGCGATAAATTGTGAACATCATTTTGCCAGTGTATACCAACTCTTACTGTTGACAAACTGTCACATACTGTAAAGTTGTAGAACACAAATAAGTTTCTGCTGCTGCCTGAGGTTTAGGTGGCACTGCCACTAGGTATATAAATATTTTTTCCCCATCATCTAGGAATGTACAGAATAATTAATAATAGATTTTTTTTAGGATTGTAGGATCGAACCAAGCAGCAGAGATGATAATGTTGCAGTAAAACCATAACTCAACCCCCAGAAAGCCACAAGTGGTTTGAGAAACAATCCCTTCTGTTGTACTCACCAAAACCAGACAGTTTACCCAACGCATAAAACCCAAGGTCTTCACCCATAAAGTGATAGCTGCAAGACGAAAAGGTGGGAGGAGCCCCACTTCCCTTGTTGAATCAGCACATTCCACAATCAGGTCAATCCACAGAAACAATGACTGTGAAAATTAATACATCTGTAAAAGTCCTTCTGGACTTATTGTGCTTATAACCACGGAGATACCACTGATTGTGTCATGTATTTATCATGTATTAGTATAGTAGTACTAGTATGATTATTGTGTTTTACTATTAATAGTGTACTTAACATAAGTTGTGGGTAGTATGTATGTGTTTGTGGAATAATTTTGTGATAGATGAAAGTAAGAAACTCAGATAGAATGTCATTATACAGTATCTCACAAAAGTGAGTACACCCCTCACATTTTTGTAAATATTTGATTATATCTTTTCATGTGATCACACTGAAGAAATGACACTTTGCTACAATGTAAAGTAGTGAGTGTACAGCTTGTGTAACAGTGTAAATTTGCTGTCCACTCAAAATAACTCAACACACAGCCATTAATGTCTAAACCGCTGGCAACAAAAGTGAGTACACCCCTAAGTGAAAATGTCCAAATTGGGCCAAATTAGCCATTTTCCCTCCCCAGTGTCATGTGATTTGTTAGTGTTACAAGGTCTCAGGTGTGAATGGGGAGCAGGTGTGTTAAATTTGGTGTCATCGTTCTCACACTCCCTCATACTGGTCACTGGAAGTTCAACATGGCACCTCATGGCAAAGAACTCTCTGAGGATCTGAAAAAAAGAATTGTTGCTCTACATAAAGATGGCCTAGGATATAAGAAGATTGCCAAGACCCTGACACTGAGCTACAGCATGGTGACCAAAACCATACAGCGGTTTAACAGGACAGGTTCCACTCAGAACAGGTCTCACAATGGTCGACCAAAGAAGTTGAGTGCACATGCTCAGCATCATATCCAGAGGTAGTCTTTGGGAAATAGACGTATGAGTGCTGCCAGCATTGCTGCAGAGGTTGAAGGGGTGGGGGGTCAGCCTGTCAGTGCTCAGACTATACGCCGCACACTGCATCAAATTGGTCTCCTTGGCTGTCGTCCCAGAAGGAAGCCTCTTCTAAAGATGATGCACAAGAAAGCCCTCAAACAGTTTGCTGAAGACAAGCAGACTAAGGACACGGATTACTGGAACCATGTCCTGTGGTCTGATGAGACCAAGATAAACTTATTTGGTTCAGATGGTGTCAAGCGTGTGTGGCGGCAACCAGGTGAGGAGTACAAAGACAAGTGTGTTTGCCTACAGTCAAGCATTGTGGTGGGAGTGTCATGGTCTGGGGCTGCACGAGTGCTGCCGGCACTGGGGAGCTACAGTTCACTGAGGGAACCATGAATTCCAATATGTACTGTGACATACTGAAGCAGAGCATGATCAGTATGCAGTATTCCAGCATGATAACGACCCCAAACACACCTCCAAGATGACCACTGTCTTGCTAAAGAAGCTGAGGGTGAAGGTGATGGACTGGCCAAGCATGTCTCCAGACCTAAACCCTATTGAGCATCTGTGGGGCATCTTCAAATGGAAGGTGGAGGAGCACAAGGTCTCTAACATCCACCAGCTCCGTGATGTTGTCATAGAGGAGTGGAAGAGGACTCCACTGGCAACCTGTGAAGCTCTGGTGAACTCCATGCCCAAGAGGGTTAAGGCAGTGCTGGAAAATAATGGTGGCCACACAAAATATTGACACTTTGGGCCCAATTTGGACATTTTCACTTAGGGGTGTACTCACTTTTGTTGCCAGCGGTTTAGACGTTAATAGCTGTGTGTTGAGTTATTTTGAGGGGACAGCAAATTTACACTGTTATACAAGCTGTACACTCACTACTTTACATTGTAGCAAAGCGTCATTTCTTCAGTGTCGTCACATGAAAAGATATAATCAAATATTTACAAAAAATGTGAGGGGTGTACTCACTTTTGTGAGATACTGTATGTACATGTTAGTATTTTGGACAAAGTTTAATCCATGCATCATGAAAAGGTGTGGAACTACCCATCTGCAGAAACAATGGACTAATTAATGTCATGGGCGGAGCATTTGGCTTACACCCAACCCTAAGACAATCTCTGGTTGGTTGGAACCCTTAGAGGGTGGGACTAGAGAGAAAGAGTTAAAATCCAACACTCTGCTTTTTGGGGTTCTCTCTGCTCTCTCGGCTCGCTAAAATAAACTCATCTCACCTCATCGGTGGCGGCGGGAGTCTTCAATCAACAATTGCTCAGAGACTCATCCTAGAGCTCCCTAGTTTTTCAAAACTCCTGTCTCCAGCTTTCCAGACACCCCTCATACTAGACGCCGTTCCATTCAGCATTCCGATTGGTCTTCCGAGACGCAACTCAATGCCGACCAGACGAACGAATAACCATTGCAGAAATCCCTTCAATTCCACAACTTAACGAGGAAACCCCCTCAAACAGGCAAACAATACCCCAGACTCTATCTAAGAGTGGTGCATATAATATAAATTTAAGACCTTATAAAGAAGTGAAATCAGATCGATAAAATTGGTTTATTCAGGTCATGGTCTGTGAAATAACATTCTTTGTTATAAACTTGGAACTTCACTCTTCACTTCTGCTTGTGTGTGTGTGTGTGTGTGTGTATGTGTGCGTGCATGCGTGCATATGTTTGCTCTTTATGTGTTAGATTAGTTTCTGTGTTGTAGAATAGTTCAATACAGTCTCGTCTGTCTTTAAACACACGTGTTTAAATACGTGTCGTTGTTTAAAAGGGCCACTGCCTTGAATTGCTGATCTTGCTACATGCTCTTTTAATGATGTCTCACTGTATTTAGGATATTATTGCCGGTGGTCACGGAGGTAATACCTAATGCATAATTAATGAATACGCTAAGTTATCCTATCGCTGGACGAATAGTTCAGAAATACTAAATTAGTCAAATTTCCCCTTTATATCTGATCTGCTGGTCTGTCCTGCACAGTATGTGGTAGAGAAGACAATAGCTCAATTTAAACTGCTAACTTTTGTTCCATATAATGGTGGAGAATACAACAATTTAACCATTCAAACAACTCATTTTCCCTACTATGTTTTAGCCATTTGGCTTTGGTATGTCGCTCTGCAGCCAATCAAAGGGTCTTGTTCTGAAGTATGGAAACCTGTGGTGTTGTCTGATGGACAAAAGAAATTTTTGGTTGGTTCTGGGTTGATGTAGTTGGTCTGCAACTGATGAGCAAAGATCAAGGCCATAATGTCTGGCTTAAAAGGTTAATTGCCCAAGAAACCCTTTAAGAACTCTCTTTTTTTTTTCTAGTTTTATTCTTCTTCTGTAACTTCTGTGGAATAATCTTAGTCCAGAGTAATAGAAATAAGCTGAAGACATATCGGTTGTACTCTATCTATGGGCTTTTTATCCTGAGTAACCCCATGACTGGTGACATCACACACCTCCACACACAGTGCCTCACACACCTCCAATTTGGGTTGATGGGGGTGAAAATGTTCATAATTACTCAAGCATAATTACTTTTAAGCACTGTCAAAAATGCAGTCCTGGTTATGGCCTCATTGCGTTCTTGCTTTCAAGGCTATAGCTGTCAACAAGTGTGAACTTCAAAAGACGCTACAGTGTTTTTATGGCCTCTGGTTGAGCTGGAAAGGTGGTACAGGGTACAACAGTTCAACAGCCCATTAAGCTATAATGTCATCTTGTTTCTATATATGTCTTGGCTCTAGCCCGCATAAGACCACAAGCTTGGTGCAATGCACACATAATTTCAATCTCCCACACCAACACCCACACTTGTCTCTCGGAGAAAAAGGTATCGTCAAACCCACTCAGTATCTTTTCCAGCATATTCTAGTAAGGACTGGAAGCATTCAACTTGAATGTTGTGGAGAACTATAAATTCATATGCAGCAGGCAGCTTTGATATATTCATAGCCAAACGTACATGAGCAGTCCTAGTACTCCAAGGCAGGCTGGCCACTCTTGTTCCTCTTGAGATCTTGTTTCTGTATGACAAATCTCTGTAAGATGACCAGTTCTCTACAGACTTACTGATCCCCTGTGTCTGTTTGTTTTTTCTGCTTTCATGAGTTGCTTCAGGTGCTGTAGATCAGGAAAAACACAAAATATACATTAGGAGTGATACTGAAAACCACATGTAAGTTAAACTGCAGTGTATAGTTGGAAACAGATATGATTGCTCACTGGAGGGGCTAAATTCCTTGGCCATTTAATTATAAACCTCCCACACTTCTCTGCACTACTCAGTGTTAATTAACCTTCATTGACTGCTTGCTGAATATTAGATTCCAGCCCTATCTCCTGACATTTAAATAGCACTTATAATGTCAAGGCAAAGTGTTTGTGCTTAAGCCAAAATGGGGGAAAAAAATGTTCAGCACACACTAATTGCTTTGTCCTCCACACGCTGTCTTGTGTGTGTAGACAGCCGGTTTAAATGACAGGTTTACCAAAGGTCGTACTAAACGTGTTTGCTTTATCCTCTTCCAGCCTCCTAGTTTTGATGCTGAAAAATGGTTGTGAGGGAAGATTTTCACTAAAATAATAATGCCCAATAAATTTACAGCACAGCTGGTGAGCGGCAGTGTGTCTATTGGTGAAACATGTAGTGTGTGTTTGTAGGGAAAAGTAAAATATATGTGCTCTCGATTTCCTAAACTCTCTTAGGAGGATGAAATTGCCTGTCTGGTGAATCAAGACTTTGGTGATCTGGGCAACAGTAGGGAGCTGAGACAGACAAGCAACCCCGCATCACTTCAGTGGCTTCTCTTGGCCTCTAAATTGAAGCCGAGTGCCATAGAGCAGGAGGAATATTGCTTATGCAGATGAGTGTGAGACGGCGGCGCAACCCACAGCCAGACAGGGAGCTCATTTGCAGGAGTTTGTTTTTTGTTTTTTGTTTAGAAGGCAGTAGAGAGCAAAGGAGGCAGAGGAAGAGGAGGATCTGAAGAGCAGGTTTAGGTGGGAGGAAAGGCAGTCTTTGGATATACCAGCCCTAGCATTGTTCAAGTGCCTGTCACTGAATCGGCGTCAACTAAACTCTTCTCTCTGTGGAATTGCCTTACTCAGCACTGGGGATGAGTATGGGTTGTTAATTCAGGGCTTTTCTGGGTGGATAATTGGCTTGTGATAGCTTGTCTTCACCAGGTCACCAACTCCCTTCCAGCCACTGGGTGACCGGCTCATTGCTCATGAGGTCTAAGCATTATTAAGCCAATGAGGCATAGCATGAAGCCTCGATCAGGATCTGTGTGAGGGGTGCATATGGGGGGTTGCAGCATGATGAAGAAAATGTGTACACAAAATTCTAACTTGAGCAATTTGATGCCTTGTTAGATGTGCAAGGATGTAGAGCTGATGGCTAAAAAATATGTTAACAGGTTTACTCTCTCACGCACTCACTTTCATTACCTGCTTTTATTCTGGCCAGTGTTCAGGTGGATCTGGAGCCTAATCCCAGGAACACTGGCGAGAATACACCCCGGATGGGACACCAGTTCATCGGACAATCTCACACACACACACACACACACACACACACACACACACACACACACACACACACACACAGACACTCATTCAAACCTAGAGGGAAGTTTATATTTATGTATTATCCAGTCCATCCACATGCATGAATGTTTTGGGAGAACACTGGAGAACCATGTGGAAACCCATGTGGACACAGAGAAAACATGCACTGGAATTTCACACAGTCAGTAACCTGAGCGCCATGTTTAGTATGTGCAATATAAAGTATTTATTATATATGTTGTTTGGCAGAGTGTTGTATAAATAAATGATGAAGTAATATGTACTTGCGAACAAGGCAAAATATAATAAGTATTTATAAATTCAAGCTATAGCATTTTCTACATGCAGACATGCTCCCGTATACAGTAACCTTAAGAATACCTGCAAGCGTATGAATTTCCACTCCTAAGAGAAGGTGCAAAAATAAATAAAGCATATGTCCAGCAATCAAATTAAATACTACTGTCATGTCACGGCAAACTAGTGACTCCATTTCCTAGAATGCACCGCGAACTACAAACATGGCCGACGACTACAACTCCCACTGGAACACACAGCCCCTCACCGTTTCCTGAGGACTAATCACACACACCTGTTCCCAATCACACTGACCATCACCACATTACATAAGAGACTGCTCAGGCACAAGGTCTTTAGGAAGTAATATGTTCAGTTGCCATAGTTGTTCCATATCACCAAGCCGTTCCATTGTTTTGTCTAGTCTGATTTTGATTCTGCTCTGCCTTAACCGCTCTAGTCTGTTTGCCTGACCAGTGCCTGTCTTTGTTTGACTTTTGCCTTGCCTTCTGGATATTATAATCTTATTTGCATCTGTCTTAACCTCCATTACGTGACAATTATGGCTCAGTTTTCCCCTACAGTCTGTAAACTTTCTTTCATAAACATCAGAAAAGTTTTACAACTCATAATGTCTTATTGGGGGATATGCATTTATTCATTTGAAAATGGCATATGAATGCTGTCTCTTGCATAGAAGCAAACGTGTGTGTGTGTGTGTGTGTGTGTGTGTGTGTGTGTGTGTGTGTGTGTGTGTGGTTCTGCATTACTCATACTCGAGTCACACAATGCTAAAAGCACCACTCGGAACTGTAATTGTTAATATGCAAAACACCGGTCCTAATCTTTTCTGATCTGCCAGATGAGACTCTTTGTTGCCCCCCCCCCCCCCCCCCCCCTTGCCTGCCTGTTTCACAAAATGTATTTTTGTTCCATAGGCCCACTGAGATTCATTAATGCACAATAGAGGTTCTCCATCACCTGCTGTATCTAACATGTGAATGGGCTCTTTTTCTTCCTGGTTATCACAATTGAATTAATCTGTAATGCCTGACTCTGTGTATGTATGTGTGTATTGTCCCGCTTTAAATGATGGATTTCAATTAAATCATCAATCTTCCTCATTATATCTTCACAGTTGCTTTAACATTTCATCTGCGGTGGTCCACACATCTAATCTTTTTCATCGCTGCTTATAGTGTCCGGAGTCAACCCGTCTTCAATGTATCAGTCTTATTCTCAAATACAGTCGAGTTTCTTCGAGGAGTATTGCTCAGTCTGTAATTTGGGCCAAACTTATTTGCTTTGCTTTCTTGTCATCAAGGTCAGTTTGTGGGATTTTCTGTAAAGACAGTACAGGAAATTCATACCGATATACTATAGTATGAGAGACTCCCCTATGAAATGCTTTCTTAGCCTATGAGTCTCAGACTCATCTGCATTTCCAATTCAGACACTCATAAGTGTGTCAAAGTGTGTCTGAATTGGAAATGCACCTTTTTAACTCATTTTTAATTTTCCATGAATTATACAATCATGGGTTTAACAGCTGAATTATTCAAATTTGAAGCAGCTCTGCAAACCATGTGGTTCAGAGCCTTGATTCAGCTCTTTTAATTCATCCATCCATCCATTTTCTATACCACTTATCCTACAGGGTTGCGTAAGTGCTGTTTATTTTCATTAATATTTATAGAAGAGATTACAGTAGATTAAATTATTCATTGTAAAATAATAATGATAATAATAATAATAATAATAATAATAATAATTGAAAAAGAATAGTTTTCAGGGAGGTCTGTGTTGTATACCGTATAAGATTAACTGTCAAAGGACAAAGCTGAATCCGAACAATAATCCATTGCTGCATTCTGGGAGATCAGTTCAAGATGATCAAAATGCCACATTTTACATGGAGTGTTGATGCTGCACAGTTCACAGTTCAGTCTTGTTATCTGGTTAAATTCTGTGCAGTGTTTTGCTTAGTAGGGCAAATGAGATGTTTGGGTTAAATTGTTGTATTCTCCACCCATTATATGTAATGAAAGCTGTTTAAATTGAGCTATTGTATTCTCCACCACATATTCAGGATAGACTAGCTGATCAGCTAGAAAGGGGAAATTTGGCTAATTTAGTATTTCTGATCAAGTATTCGTCCAGCAATAAGTTGAACTTAGCGTATTCATTTATTATGCATTAGATATTACCTCCGTGGCCACTGGCAATAATATCCTCAACACAGTGAAACATTATTCGAATAGCGTGTAGCAAGATCAGCAATTCAAGGCAGTGGCCCTTTTAAAAAATGAAGACGTGTGTTTAAAGACAGACGAGAGTTTATTGATATATTATATGACACAGAAAATAATCTACCACGTAAACACACACACACACACACACACACACACACGCAAGCAGAGGTTAAAATGGTTTAACAGAATGAAGTTCCGAGTTTATAACAAAGGATGTTATTTCACAACCATGACCTGAATAAACCAATTTAAAATATTATATGTCTCAGTCTTAGCTAGGGTCTGGGGTACTGCTTGCCTGTTTGAGGGGGTTTCCTCATTACGTCATGGTATTGAGGGGATTCCCGCGATGGTTATTCGTTCGTCTGGTCGGTGTTGAGTGGCGTCTTGGAAGACCAATCGGAATACTGAATGGAACGGCGTCTAGTATGAGGGGTGTCTGGAGAGCTGGAAGCAGGAGTTTTGATAAGCTAGGGAGCTCTAGGCTGAGTCTCTGAGCAGATGTTGATTGAAGACGCCCGCCGGTGAGGTGAGATAACACAACTTGTGTTAAGTACACTATTAATAGTAAAACACAACAATCATACTAGTACTACTATACTAATACATGCTAAATAAATTAAACAATTACTGGTAACTTGGTGGTTATAAGTCCAGAAGGAAGCATAACAGAAAATAGATGATTGCAGTTGTTTTACAGGTGTATTAATTTTCACAGTCATTGTTTCTGTGGATTGCCCTGATTGTGGAATGTGCTGATTCAGCAAGGGAAGGGGGGCTTCTCCCACCTTTTCTTCCTGCAGTTATCACTTTATGGTTGAAGGACCTTGGGTTTTATGTGTTGTGTAAGCCATCTAGTTTTGGTGAGTCCAAGAGAAAGGCTTGTTTCTCAACCCACTTGTGGCATTCAGGGGGGTTGAGTTATGGTTTTCCTGTAACATTCGGCCAGGTGGCCACTAGTGTTTACTAATGGTTTGTTTGTTCATCCACCCCGGAATTTTTGGCACCCATCATGGCAGCTTCTTTGAATTATGGTTTGAGTGGTCAAGGGCTGTTTAAATAGAATGTCTTATCTCTCTTGTTGTCATCTCTGCTGCCTGGTTCGATCCTACAGCTTCTTTTCCCCATGTCTGCATGGTGTTCCTCTGGTACTCTTGTTTATTTCCATCTCCTTATATTCCGCGTGTGTGTGTGTAGTGTGCATCCTGCAGGCAAATGTCATGAGACTATAGCATACATACAACAATTTGAATTCAAAAATAGAAATAAAGGACAGCTAAATGAGCGATACCACATTGGCAGAAACTTAAAAAATTGCCCTGATTATTCTATGCCCAGTTCAACACTGCTTTGTTTAAGCTGAGTTAACCTTCACAATGAGTGATCTTATTGTTCATACACTGCATGACTCTCTGAACATGACAGCAGAAATCCCATGAAGTAGCTCCTCATTCAGACTATCGATTCTAAAGTTTAACGTCAACTGCATCTCTAGTCAACTCAGGCTGAACAAAATGTTGACATTCAGCACTCATCTTGGTCGTTTCACATATCATCAAAGAAAAGGAGATGGAAAAAATATGGACACAGAGGTGGTTCAGGAAACATGGTTAACATCATGTGTGTTATGATATATTTTACAGAAAGGGCTGGACATCTATTCACAGTGACAGCCTTGTTTATGTTGGATTCAACTTCACTGACGTTTGCATGGCACAATGAGGCTGGTTGCTCCTGTACCCTGCAGAACGTGAATTACTGAGCAACACCACGCCGATAGAAAAAAAAGAGAGAGAGAAAATCGTGCTATGGTGCTATTGTAGACTGTTCTGCTTGGATGGTGACACTGCTTGCAAACTGTACAACCTGTTAGTACCAGAATTAGCTCCACACAACAAATACTAATAGAAGGTAGCCTGTAAGTTCAAAACACATTACCAATCCAAAAATGCAACAGCAAATCAGAAAACACATCAGCAAACCCCCCCCCAAATATAACAAATTATTGAACACATGCTCACTGCTGATTGGACATGGTGTATGACTATCATAAGGACAAATAAGTGCACTTTCAGTGTAGTTATCTAGTTAGCCTAGCTAAAATGATTTCATTAAATGTTAGTTATTTTATTATTGTAAGGAGTAATTCTGTCTTCTAAATAGAATCTTTTAGGCAGGTTTTCAGTATTTGCAGACATACAACCCCAATTCCAATAAAGTTTGGATGCTGTGTAAAATGTAAATAAAAACAGAATGCAATGATTTGCAAATCTCATAAACCCATATGTTATTCACAATAGAACATAGAAAACATATCAAATGTTTAAACTGAGGAAATGTATCATTTTAAGAAAAAAAATAAAGTAATTTTGAATTTGATGGCTGCAACATGTCTCAAAAAAGTTGGGATGGGGGCAACAAAAGGCTGGAAAAGTAAGTGTTACTAAAAAGAAACAGCTGGAGGAACATTTTGCAACTAATTAGGTTAATTGCCAACCGGTCAGTAACATGACTGGGTATAAAAAAGAGTATCTTAGAGTGGCAATGTCTCTCAGAAGTAAAGATGGGTCTCATTTATTTACATTTTAAACAACGTCCCAAATTTTTTGGAATTGGGGTTGTATTAATGCTGTGCAAAGTTGACAGCATTGTCAGGATATTGAGTTGGAGGTTGATGCATGCACAGATGATGGTTTAATAAGTGCAACTATTGAACTAGAAGAACAAGGACTAGGCAAATATGGAAACACACAAAGATATGAGGTGAACATGACAAATGCTGGACAAAGAGTGCTGCAAATGACAGAACTTACTGTGTGTTCGAGTCCTCCTGGGAAATTCATTTTTATGAGTTGGGAAGTCGTAATTATGTGCTCGTCTGGTGTGCTCAAGTCATTGGTTGGAGCAAGATGGCGGTGTACCTTCTCTTAATTAACTACAAAAACTTTAGCAAGGTTTTTAAACTCTACTTCTAGAAAATGAAGAACAAAGAATGTGCATCAAGTTTGTTTTGCTTTTTTATGTTTTTAATCAATCCATGAAGCCACTATAAACTTTTGTTACATATTATACTTGCACAGCGGCTTAGTGGTTAGCGCGTTTGCCTCGCACCTCTGGGGTTGGGGGTTCAAGTTTGCATGCTCTCCCCGTGCTTCGGGGGTTTCCTCCACCAGTCCAAAGACGTGTGTTGTAGGCTGATTGGCATTTACAAAATGTCTGTAGTGTGTGAGTGTATGCGATTGTGCCCTGAGATGGGTTGGCACCCCGTCCAGTCTCCCCTGTGGCCCTGTGTAGGTTAAGTGGTACAGAAAATGGATGGATATTATTTTGTAATTGTACCATGCTATCTTATTTTGTGCAGGCAATTAGTTTGTTATATTGTAAATAATAAACAAAGCAAACACATAACTGATATCAGCTTCTCAGATGAGTAAACATTAAATTTCAACAAAATTACCGTCAACTACAGACGTAATTAGGACTTTTTGGTGGCATTCATGTGCGTTCAACTTGTAAACATGATCTTTCTGGCATGACTTGAACGCACTATTTAATACTAGTGCTCATTACACATTAACATGAGTCAGATGCGGATGACCTCGTGATGCGCAGGGGCTGATGGGTAATGTAGTCATGCGAATGCATGAATTTCTTGATAGAAACTACTCTTTTCCCTCTCAATTTGTTTCTTACAGCCTTCTCCACTGGCCAGCAATTGGGATCCTTTCTCTTACTGATATGTATATTCAATGATATTTAGTGATCTAATAAACTATTTTATTGGATTTCTGTCTAGGTCTAATGAACAGAAGCTCCACAGAGTAAACCAGGAGCGATTGTTGGTTGGAAAACTTTGACATGATACTTTGCCCTGGCTTTGTTGTGTAGCCATTAATGGTGATGGTGTGCACTTTACCATATACAGCACATTTCTCCAAGGATTGCAGAGGCACTGCATACTGTGAGGCTAACTCTCTTCAAAGAGCTACACGTAGTGGCAGTCCAAAACAATCCACTGTAGCATTACCACCTGAGTGCTAATACCTGCTCCTTGCACAGCAAGGAAACAAACTCTAATGCGGCCTGATTTAACCAGACTAATTAGCCAGCATTGCTGTTTTGCGATTAAATTATATACAGATAATATTTCATCCAAGAGCCTGGAGTGTTAATATCACCCAGATTACTGACTCCCTGTAAAATGTTTGAATGAATGTAATCCCCTGCCTCCAAAGGATTTAGCATCAGGGCTCCAAACCGGTTAAAGGATTGAAAACGTAAACTGGAAATTAATGGTATTTAGCAAGGGAAAAAAGACATCTCTCTTACCAGTTTTTACTTCTTTTTTTTTTTGCCCAGTAGCTTATTATTTACAGTTTACATATGACTTGAAGAATCTGCAAAATTTTAATAATTAAGACAAATAAAATAAAAGAGATCATTAAAATTGTGTTTTGTTTTTTATTTAGTACTGCCCTAAATAAACTATTTCATGTAACAGATGTTTACATATAGTCCCCAATACACAATGATAACTGAATTTGAACAAATGAACAGGTTTATATGCTTAATTCTTACGGTGTGTTGTTACCTGGACGATCAACAACTGTTTTTATGTTTTATGATAGTCCTTCATGAGTCCCTTGTTTGTCCTGAGCAGCTAGACTGCCTACTGTTCTTCAAAAAAATCCTCCAGGACCCCTATCCAGCAGTGGGATCCCATGTTGAGATCCATTTTTTCACACCAAGAACAACTCAGGGACTCATACACAACTATTACAAAAGGCTCAAATATTCACTGATGCTCAAGAATGCAACACAATACAATAGGGGGGTGTAAAATTTTTAACAGGATAATCGGTGTAAATTGTTATTATTTTGTCTTCGGCAAAACATAAATATAAATCTAATATCTTATGTAGCTTCTTAAGGGCAGTAATAAATGAAAAAAAGATCTTTAAACAAAAAAAAAACTATGTTTAACTGTAGAGATAGATAGATAGATAGATAGATAGATAGATAGATAGATAGATAGATGCTATATTTAATTTGAAGGTTTTTTTTTTCAGAACATGAGCACTTTCTAAACGTAACTGCACACAGCACTTGTAGTTAACTTCCATAGTCAATGCACACATCAGCCAAGCCAGATGTGCTCCTATATCATGTGCTAAAGTGAATTCTTCTTAAAAATATTTTTTACAGCCTAACATTTAATGCACAAGTTATTTCAAGCTGACTCAAGATTTTTTTTGTTTTTCTTCTCATTTAAGGATGATCGTAATTTTTTCTTTTACATTTTATTTTACATGAATGTTTAGAATTTTTTTTTTTTCATGTGTACATGCATTTGTGTTCATTTACATCTAATGGTCTAATGACTGAAAAGTCAAATAGGATAGGAAATACCTGACAGTCAGTCCGTTTACATGGACAACAATAATCCAACATTAACCCGATTAAGACAATACTCTGATTAAGAAACTACCATGTAAACAGCAATTTTTAATTACCTTAATCTGATTATGGTCATATTCGAAGTAAACGCAAATCGAATTAAGCCATGTGGAGCACTCCTGTTTTTGTCACATTATCGATGTGCATTACAGACATGTAAACACCTTAATCACATTATTAACGTCGTGTGAGAGTTTTCACTGCATTTTGCGATAGGACACGACCACATACGGCAGTGCTCAAATGTTGTACGGCAAACAATAGAGCATGGCTGCGTCCCAAACCGCATAGTCACCTACCACACAGTAGTAGGCGAAACACATGCATATAGCAGGCGAAATACGTGTATCTCGGCTACTATATAGTATGTAAATACGCGGTTTGGGACGCAGCCCACGGCTTCAAGCAGTCGTCTATTTGCACGTACAGCATGACAAATAATTACCCGCACTTGAAGCGTTCGTAAAAATTTTAAATAAAAACACCCAAAACTGTATATGGTACCATAACAAGGGCCAACTGTATGTCCATCCATCCATCTTCTACCTCTTACTCCTTCTTCAGGGTCACAGGGGAACCTGGAGCCTATCCCAGGGAGCATCAGGCACAAGGCAGGGTACACCCTGGACAGGGTGCCATTCCATCACAGGGCACAATCACATTAGGTGATTGATTAGGACACTTTAGACACACCAATCAGCCTACCATGCATGTCTTTGGATTGGGGAAACCCCCGCAGCATGGGGAGTACATGCAAACTCCACACACACAGCCCCGGAAGGAATCGAACCCTGGACCCCAGAGGTGTGAGGCAAACGTGCTAACCACTAAGCCACCGTGTGCCCCAACTGTCTGTCTATACGTGAAATTCTGGAGGGAACATCGGACGGTGTGGAGCGTTAACGTAATGACGTGTGCTGTTAATCGAACTATGTCCTATAACATGTAAAACAGGAACATGAAAGGAGTATTCTAAAAGCAACTCATGTAAACACCTTAATGATAATATTGTCTTACTCAGAGTAAGGTCAATAATTAGATTACGGCTGTCCATGTAAACGTAGTCACTGTCTCAATCAGCTCCCTAGGTTATGAATCAGTATATAGTGTACATGAGTTCTGGTACTGCACATTGGGACACTGAAGACTCAATTTCTGGCGATATGACTACGTGCTCACATTGTAAAATGTCACCACTGGCATTTATCAACAGGCAGGACTGATATCTTTCTGACATTATATGTCATATAAATTATTTTAATCACATGCGTTTCTGTCAGGGTACTTCAAGCAGGATCGTAAGCTAGCATTAAACACTTAAATGCTGTTAGACTCAAACAAACCGTATAGAACAAGCTACTTGCATTTGTAGACAAAGTCGTCTGACAGTTTGTCTGCCATTTTTTCAAGCTAAGAAGCTTCAGAAAATTACGTAAAGGAAGTAAGCATCGATGGAAAGATTTTGTGATTGAGACAGCCCTTAAAATAGTCAACTTCCTGATGAGTGCCCTGACTATTGAATTACAGAGCTGGCACCCAAAGAAAGTAAAATGCAGCATTTTCATGCTGCAAAACATTTTATTCACAGCATTTAAAACATTTGAACACTCTTGATTATTACAAAAACAACAATAGCAACTATGGTCTATTGCCCTGAGAAAATATTGTAGATTTGTAATCAAACCCCCAACCAACCCCTGACCACTGCCCACCCACATTAAATATCATAAAAACAGTAACCAATGCACTCCACGTTCTGCAAAAAATCTCTGTAGATCAGAATCAGGAGGTCTTTTCTTTCTTGAAAGGATGGTGAAGTATAAAAATATAATAGATAAAAAGACCCATTTGCAGAGCAAATATAAGGCTAGCATGCAACTTTGACATTAAACTTAGGGTTGCCACCTTTTATTTGTGAAAAACCAGGACACGCGAACAAGATAATATTATTATTATTTATCTATTTACTTGGGGAGGGGGGGCAAACCATATTTGCAAATATACTATGTTAACAGTTGTAGGACTCCCTATTACCTCTCTTATCTACATTTGTTCTGACATAATCATATGTCCAAAGGTATACAGTACTCCCTTTAGCACTGAAAACATGATTAGATATATTATAATAGATTATAAACTTAATGAATTTGGGCAACCTAACACTAACATTTCTCACCTCTTTTTCCATGTTTATTTCTCATCCCTTTTTGCTACGTGTAGACACCCTGGTGTCCCTCAATGAATGCTTTAAACTCCAAGCATGATAATTTAAAGTTTAATCTAACTTGAAGTTCTGCTTTGCCCAACCCCTCTGACATCCTGTTCCTTTTGTCTGACCAGACATCCTCCATATGGTTAAATACACTCTCAGCATAGGCATTACTGACAGGGGCAGACAAAACAAAGGTTACTACTTTGAGTGATTCAGTCTCTGCTTTCTCCTTCTTAAAAAAAATGACCAAGCACTTCTCACTGCAGACTGACAGGTGACATCACGTAAGCTTTCATATTTCTGCTACCAATCAAAGAAAAGTATACACATGGCCAGTCTTCGCTGTGTTTTGCCTGTTTATGGACACAATATTGGATGTATGAACATAACAAGGAAGAAAACATAATAGCAGTAGAAGGAAACCAAATGAGGTCTTATTTGAAACTATGAAATTCTAATTTAGAAGTACAATTTCACAAAAAACTGGGACAATTCTTGTCCTGGGAAAGAATCTCAAAAAAGAGAACAATCCCAGGAAAGCCGGGACAAGTGGCAATGCTAATTAAAGCCCATGCATGTACAAAATCATGACTTTTAAATAGCTGTAGTGACCACATGCATGAAAGCGTTATGTTTCCACTATCACCTTCTTCAATGTGAATAGGAAAGCTTAGTGTCTCTGAAAAGATGCTGGAACACTGTTAAAACTGTCTAAATAAACCCCTGATATTGCCAGACTTTCAGTTTGAAGCAATGGCCTTCTCATTATATTGGGACCTGGACTGCTGCAGTACTGTTTCATTAACTGCAAGGGTCATTTAGCCTCAGGATTATGAATGGATGGATAATCAATATATATTGTGATTGTGTCAGTATTTATTGCATTCATTTCTATACCTTCATAAAACACTTTTCCTTGTTTATTCTAATATGACGACTAAATCTGTGCTATTGATCCCAAAGCAAGGATAACAATGCTGTAAATAATGAACATGCACATAAAACCAAGGGTGTTTTCACATACAGTGCATCCGGAAAGTATTCACAGCGCTTCACTTTTTCCACATTTTATGTTACAGCCTTATTCCAAAATGGATTAAATTCATCATTTTCCTCAAAATTCTGCAAACAATACCCCATAATGACAACGTGAACGAAGTTTGTTTGAAAGCTTTCCAAATTTATTAAAAATAAAAAACAAAAAAGCACATGGACATAAGTATTCACAGCCTTTGCTCAATACTTTGTTGAAGCACCTTTAGCAGCAATTACAGCCTCAAGTCTTTTTGAGTATGATGCTACAAGCTTGGCACACCTATTTTTGGGCAGTTTCTCCCATTCTTTTTTGCAGGACCTCTCAAGTTCCATCAGATTGGATGGGGAGCGTCAGTGCACAGCCATTTTCAGCTCTCTCCAGAGATGTTCAATCAGGTTCAAGTCTGGGCTCTGGCTGGGCCACTCAAGGACATTCACAGAGTTGTCCTGTAGCCACTCCTTTGTTATCTTGGCTGTGTGCTTAGGGTCGTTGTCCTGCTGGAAGATGAACCTTCGCCCCAGTCTGAGGTCCAGAGCACTCTGGAGCAGGTTTTCATCAAGAATGTCTCTGTACATTGCTGCATTCATCTTTCCCTTGATCCTGACTAGTCTCCCAGTGCCTGCTGCTGAAAAACATCCCCACAGCATGATGCTGCCACCACCATGCTTCACTGTAGAGATGGTGTTGGCCAGGTGATGAGTGGTGCCTGGTTTCCTCCAGACATGACATCCAATTCAGGCCAAAGAGTTCAAACTTTGTCTTGGTCGTGTTCTGAGAGTCCTTCAGGTGCCTTTTGGCAAACTCCAGGCGGGCGGTCATGTGCCGTTTACTGAGGAGTGGCTTCGGTCTGGCCACTCTACCATACAGGCCTGATTTGTGGATTGCTGCAGAGATGGTTGTTCTTCTGGAAGGTTTTCTCTCCCCACAGAGACACGCTGGAGCTATGTCAGAGTGACCATTGAGTTTTTGGGTCATCTGGTCACCTCCCTGACTCCCCCGATCGCTCAGTTTGGCCGGGCGGCCAGCTCTAGGAAGAGTCCTGCTGGTTCCAAACTTCTTCCATTTACAGATGATGGAGGCCACTGTGCTCACTGGGACCTTCAATGCTGCAGAAATGTTTCTGTACCCTTCCCCAGATCTGTGCCTCGATAAAATCCTATCTCGGAGGGCTACAGACAATTCCTTGGACTTCATGGCTTGGTTTGTGCTCTGACATGCATTGTTAACTGTGGGACCTTATATAGACAGGTGTGTGTCTTTCCAAATCATGTCCAATCAACTGAATTTAACACAGGTGGACTCCAATCGAATTGTAGAAACATCTCAAGGATGATCAGTGGAAACAGGATGCACCTGAGCTCAGTTTTGAGTGTCATGGCAAAGGCTGTGAATACTTCTGTACATGTGCGCTTTTTTTGTTTTTTATTTTTAATAAATTTGCAAAGATTTCAAACAAACTTCTTTCATGTTTTCATTATCTGGTATTGTTTGTAGAATTTAGAGGAAAATAATGAATTTAATCAATTCTGGAATAAGGCTGTAACATAACAAAATGTGGAAAAATTGAAGCGCTGTGAATACTTTCCAGGTGCACTATATGATGTGTATAGAATTGACCCCGTATGTGATGTATGTGATGTAAGAGAGCTTGGTGCAGGTTATTTTGGCAGTTCGGAAGTCAGGAAGGTGTTCTGGTCAACACCTATAGCAATTGCACTTGAGTGTGGACCAAAACACCCAGTGTATTACATTATCCATACATACATCCATTTTCCATTAACCTACACAGGGTCATGGGGAAGCCTGATGCATATCCCAGGGAAATTCGGGCACACCCTGGACAAGGTGCCAACTCATAGAATGGCACAATCCTCACATATTCACACACTAAAGAAAAATTTGGAAATGCCAATCAGCCTATAGTGCGTGTCTATGGACTGGGGGAGGAAACTGGAGTACCCGGAGGAAACCCCTGAAGCACTGGGACTCCCACTCATTGTGAATGGCGCTCAGGGCAGGTAAGAAGCCATAATGCAGTGGAACAGGGTAAATGCAGCACAACCACATTTATTCTCACCATTCATGCCACGTTATGCATTCAAGCCATTTTGTGTTGGTGTGGCAAAATAGAAGTGGAGGGAAAACCATATAATGGAATTTACTCTAATCCTGTCGACTTCGCCAGAATGTGGAGATAGGTGGGGGAAAGGAGGATGAAATCTAAAGATGTAGCAAACTACATCACCCTGTTAAACAGGGAAATATTAATACTTAGTTTTATTATTTAAATTACCCACAAAGGAACGCAGGTTAATTTGTTTAGAAAGTGGAGGGCCAGAGATGTGGATACCAAAATACAAAAGCTGTATTTAATACCATAATCCAGTAATAACTTTAAAACATTAAAAAGTTGTATGATCCAAGAAGAAGAATACACACATAAACCACATAAACAACACCAAAAAGGGAGACAGAGACTTACCAGTGGCAGGTAGGCTAGCTGATGAGCACAATGCCCATATAATCACAAAATCTTACCACCTGGTGCACAAGTCCCTCCATGCACACAGAAGCACACATATGAGAGATTAAGCATGAATACACATCACTCAGTGAGAGAAGTCCCACCACTACACGAGGCTGGCTAGCTGCCTGCCCTGGGCCTCGGCTCCTGCAACAAATGATACAAATTAACACAAAATAAATACTCCAATTAAGAACCCCCGCTTAAATAATAATGGCTTACAGTTGAACCATATAACAAAAAACACACAATGACAGCACAAGAGAGTGGTACTCAATTGTTAAGCAGGGAGACGTAAAACACCTGCTTATAGGTTTGGCCTCTCTCAACAAAAATACAACCATCCATACAAGACAAGAAATACAATACACACCAACTAAAGAAAAACAAATATAAACAAATCAGCAGAGTTGGAGAATGTTGCCCCAAAGGCTTGAGGTTGTCTAAATTACAGATTATTCCTCCTAAATGTTAAACGCACAGTAAAAGATTGTTTTATTTATTTAAAATATTGTTTTATTTAAAAAATAATTAAAAAAAAAAAACTACTTAAAAGTACTCATCAATACCAATGGTTACACATACTTGCATGTTGTAGCTACCTCCAAAAGCGGAAGGGATCAAAACCCGAATGGGTGGTCCCCAGGCAGTGACGCATAAGCGGTGTTTTAACACACTAGCGGTGCTCTGAAGTTAAATTTTTTATGCTCCTTAAGAGTATATGATTGGACAAACCATGTACCCAAAGGTGTGGTACAATAATTATGGACAAATTGGTGCAATGCCCACTGTTTGTCTCACTACATTGGGAAATCCTTATTTTTAGGTTGTTTTCAGCCACAGACAATGCATCAACCAGCTCCCACACTGTGCCTCTTTATTCATTTGGCTATTTTTTGCATGTTGATTTGAGTCCAGGATTCAGTAACGATCTAAATTATTAAATACATACATGGAAAATTAATAGGTAATTAAGTCAGTGCCATCATAATTATCTCACACAGAGTGTGCCTGGCTTGCAAATGGTTTTCCTGAGAAAAGTATGCATCCTCACCTCTTCTGAGTGGGGGAGGAACCACCTACAGCTCAGCAAGGAGACAGACGAGAAAGGCTTGAAAACTGTAGGCGGGAAATGCGGTGAAGTGAAGGACCTCTGAAGATCTCCATAAATAAATTAACTCTTTAGTACTCAACTATGTGCTTTCCTCAGTGACATTTACTGCCTGTCTTAATGCACAGTTTCAACCCATGGTCTCAACAACCTCCATAAATAAATGAGTCCATTAATACACTGCAGCATACCTCTGTGACATTTACTGCTTGTCTAAGCTGCTGTCCATGATGTCGACTGGTAATAATTGTCCATTTACATTTGATTAGAAGAAATAAGACCCCCACAGTGGGCAGACAAACAATCAATGACATAATGACCGAGAGGACAAAGCTGACTTCTTGTGTGATGCACTCAGCAGTAAAGATGCAGCACTTTAGGGGTGTTCATCACGATTTGGATCATGTGGGTCCCAATGAAGATTTTTGCAGAAGCCAGTGTTGGTGGACAGGAGCAAGCAATCAGATATGAATCTTGCAGGACAACAAAAGGCCATGTTGAGTAACTTTACAGTGCACCAGGCAGGTCAGAATTCCTTTGCAATTATGACTTTTGGCAGACACCCTTATGTAGAGCAACCTACAGAAGTGAACATTACATTTTACATTTATACAGCTATGTAGTTGATGGTTAGGAGCCTTACTCAAGGGCCTAGCAGTGGCAGCTTAGAGGTGCTGGGATTTGAACTCATGACCTTTCAGTGAGTAGTCCAATGATGCTGTGGTTGTCCTCAAACACCTATTATTCAGTTTGGATAAAAGCAAGCTCTAGGCTTGGTGAAAACATGCCAAATTGCAATGCTGGCCCTTTGCATATATCACCTTCAGTAATCATATATCACCTGCAATACTGACCTGAAACCTACACACAACAATTTACTATTTACTTATTGCTAATTACTTTTCTATTGTTTTGTAATATCAATATCCTTATTATTGCTACTTTATAAAGTGGTACCCAAGTGAATGAAAACATCAATCTACAGTATGTTGCAGTTACCAAAAACAGTTTATACCAAAGACTCACCTGTTCTTCAGTGGATAACTTCACTTTGGATGCATTTGACTTGGACCAGTGAGCTGCTGGTATAATCATAACAATTTTTCATACCGTACATCCTTTCAGAACATTCAGTATTAATTGACTACATAAAATTATGGAAGAGCAATGATTTATAATCCCAGTGTTTGGTGTCACCCATAAGAAGATGGATTACCTTTTGTGTCTAGTTCCTCTCAAGGTTTCTTCTACATGTCATTTTTCCTTTACAGTGTGACCTCTGGCCTGCTTATTAGCGATCTAGGTCTACATCTAGATTTCTGTAAAACTTTTTTTGTTACAGTGACAATAATTGGAATAACTACACTATATCAACCAAAAATGGCTACATCTAGAACCGCTATGTAGAACCCCACCATAGAGTGTTTCCCCATCAGATGAGGTACCACAAAGAACCAGTCTGGGAAGTTCCATTAATATTAATTAACTATAAAATAAATAATAAAACAGTAAAATAAAATAAAAAACAACCTTGACAAACCTATATTTCTAAGGATGCACAATAGTCCCTTTTCATAATGACGTCAGAAAACTTCCACCTCTCCACAAAGCAGTGTATACGTACTTCCATTTTACCTTACGAGCACTGGATACTTCAGAAAAATGCAGGAACATTCTAACTAACAACACAAAACAAGAAAGGTAACATTTAGAATAATAGTGTTTGCGTATTTACCGGTTCTTATATTTTGATTCTTTTGATGATGTTAATGATCATTTCCAGTTTACCATTCTTTAACATGTGACTGCCTTGGATGGGAAAGTAGGCTAGCTAGCAGCAACAAGAAAAATATGCATCGCTCTTGGCCTCTGTTTACTAACAAGTGTTAACGAGTATATTATATTTTTTATATTAATGTATAATCGCACAACATTAACCATGAATACATTATTGACTTTTATCTAACAATGCGCAATATATAGTTAACATCAGTAATGTGGAAACACGATTGCAACAAGAGTGTCCGGTCTGTAGTACAGTAAATTAATGAAGATTAATTACTTAAAGACTTTCTATTTACAGAAGCGAAAGCTAACAACTACCATTATCCTAACTCCTCTGCTAACGTAATGGAAGGTGCACGATGTCATGTGAAAAGTGTTTATTCACGGCCATATGACTACTCTGTCCTATTGCTTGACTAAGACACTTAATTAACTTCTGCAAAAAATAATCATCACTTTTAGATATATTTTTGATAAACAAAGTTATGACTGGAGCATATGTTCTGTACAAACTGGAAATCAAAAAACAACCATAAAAAAAAAATCACATGGCTGAGTTCCACTATTAAGAAATATGAAAATGTGTGTCCCTTCATTGACGTGGCTGGTCTTTACTTACACCATTGCCTTAAAAAAAAAAAAATGTTTTGTCGTATATACCTCATCTTCCAGCTTTATCAAGATTCATAATGCTAATGAAAAGAGGGACTCACACGCAAGCAGGTCTCTACTATTGGCAGTTTTTTTTTTTCAGTACATAAAGGCCAAGGCCACAGCATAAACTATCTTCTTTCTTTATCTATCAGAAGGTCTTAGACACGTGTGATGAGAAGGTCTGATGTGCATATGAGTTTGAAAAGCTTCTTTAGTTTGAAAGCTTCTCTAAATCCCTGCAGAAACTGCACTGCAATCAGCTTTCAAGTCTCTTTCTTTTTGTGCTGTTCTGTCTGAATGTGCTATTATACTCTAGCATTAATGATGTTGAACAAGCACTCTGCACGCACTTCCACCACAAAGACAGAAGTTTTATTTGTTTACTAGCTCATTTAATTACACATTTCAATATTTTCTTTTTTCACAAAAAGCGAGCAGACATTACACCCTCTAAAAGCCACAGTGGAGAGCAAAAAGGGCTGTTTGAGTAATTACCCTTTGTGGACAGACTACATCGGGTGTACTAAGTTAAAGGCAATTTGTGCTGCACTTTCTGGTAGTGAATGGGACTTTTGGGTGTTGGACTTATGGCAATGAGCTGTGCAAAAACATACTATATTATCCAACAATCTTTCATTTGCTTGCTTGGGGTCCAAGGGATTGTGCGTTAGATATGTTCTATATGTCTCAAATAGTGTTTCTGTCTTAGAAGCTTCTCAGTTCAGTACAAGTTTATGCACCCTGTCTAGACATTTAGTGCTGCATTTAACATTTATTCCAGTTTTCTAATATATTCTTAATGATTAGCTTCAGTGTTGTGAAAAAAGTTTTTAATATCCATTTTATCTTTCATGTATGTTTTATGAGTACTGCATTGTTATAGAAAAAATAGATTTCCAAACATCAATAATAATAATAATCATAATAATCATAATAATAATAATGGTGGATTAGTGGCTTAGTGGTTAGCACGTTTGCCTCGCACCTCTAAGGTTGTGGGTTTGAATCCTGCCTCTGCGCTGTGTGTGCAGAGTTTGCATGTTCTCCCCTTGCTTCAGGGGTTTCCTCCAGGTACTCCTGTTTCCTCCCCCAGTCCAAAGACATCTGTTGAAGCTTTATTGGCATCTCTAAATTGTCCAAAGTGTGTGTGTGTGTGATTGTGCCCTGCGATGGGTTGGCACCCCATCCAGGGTGTTCCCCTCCTTGTGCCCTTGAGTTCTCTGGGATAGACTCCAGGCTCCCTGCAACTGTTCAGGATAAGTGATACAGAAAATAGATGAATGGATAATAACAAGAAGAAGGAATTATTGTATTTTGCTAAGTAATTGTGCATATTAAGTAAAAGACCACAATTCTGACAGCAAGTGACAGCAAGTGACAAGTCTGCAGAAGATATAGATATACAGGTATAATCCTGAGCTCAGGTTACTGTCTGTGTGAAGTTTCAAATGTTCTCCCTGTGTTTGTGTGGGCTTCTTCTGCATACTCTGGTTCTCTTCAACTGTCCAAAAACATGCAGGTAGGCAGAATGGTGGATATGATAAATTGCCCCATGGTGTGAATGAGTGTGTGCATGGTGTCTGGCAATGGTCTGATGTCCCACCCAGTGTGAACAAATGAATCATGGCTATTGGTTGTATAACTGTTTACTGCTGTTTATAGCAGTTGGATACTTAGAAATCTAATACAATTTCTTTCTTTAAAAAAAATAATAATAAAAAAAAATTATAATAAATAATCGTAAATCATCCTGGCTTTACAGAATTTATTTGGATAAGTCTTTTGCACAGTGCTGTATGCAGTAGCGTTGAGACATGTTCAGGATATTAGTAAAACTGTAACATGTCCATTTGTTGTAAATGTCAGATATTTTTGAGTAGTAATTAACAATTAATTAACAATAACTTATGCCAGTTGCCAACAGAATGTATAAATTATTTAAAAATCTAATCATCACACTAACTCATCAAATCATCCCAAGAATTCATGACTCATAAAAAAAAAAAAAAAAAGAAAAGTTATGAATGGTTAAGGTCAACATGAGGAGTTTTCATTCAGCTTTTTTTGTGAGTGTATTTCTGTTTATATATATATTTAAATTCTATGACTAATGTTTCTATAATGAAGTACAAAAACGTTCTAAGCTTGGTTGATTTTCCTTTGCCATTACCCCCTCAAACACCAATTCCAGCTAGTTCAATAAAATGCTGGATAAACTAATCAACTAGCAGTGCTTACAACAGATAGCTAATAATGTTAAAGGAAGTGAAAGTACAAAGCAAAGCATTCTTACTATATGCCCATATACTATTAAACTACCCCACATATTGGGCCTGGGAGAATCTTAGAACCTCCAGTCCCTCTTGGTACATTTTTCTTGTGCTTCAATATTGCAAACAACCGATAATCAATAAGCCTGATTTGTTAGCAAAATATGCTATCGAGTAGACTTTTAAATTTGCTTTCTCCCTGGAGAAGTGTCATAGCACTGTCTATAGTGAAGCTCTAGGGACGAGAAATGAAATAAAGCCTCTTTAGGCATCACTTCTCAGAATTAATGCCTTAATGGAATAGCATAATTCAGGATGGTGGGTTCCTAACTGTCCGGCAACATGCTGGGTGGAAAGTAATAGCTTGCCATGGGTGTAATGTACTGTGTAGCTAATAAACTAAAATGTCAGTCTGTAATTAAAAAAAGAACAAGAGGAATAGCCTGCTACAGTTTTCTCCTCATATGCAATAGTGTTGTTTTACTTTATTTGAAGTGTGGTTGTCTGTGGTGCAGTGTAAAAGACCAGGAAGCTTTTCTCTTCTGCAGTGGTATAAGATGGAAACAGCCTTCAGGCAGGTATTCAGAAATATGCGAAGCTTTCTGATGAATATTAGGGAGACTCTTTAGCCTGGCTGAAATTAGCAAAGAAAATGCCTTTGTGTTTACATTGTATGTATAGTAGCATTAAGGTAAATAGAAGCATCAGTAGAACTTTAGTATTTTTCCTACTTTTTGAATATTAGTTCTTTAGTTTTGTTTACAATTTTCTTATATAAAAAAGAAAGTATGAATGAAAATAAAACTGAATGACTGAATGACTGAATGACTGTGGTACCTATACAGCCAGTTTCAAGTCACATATACAATATAATGTTATAAATCTTATCATCATTTAAACTTTTACCTCAGTTATACAATAGATCTACTTTGAAGAATGTGCTGTTATTTCACTGCCAAAACTCAACAACACATGTGTTGTATGTATCAAAAGTATGATGAATCAGAACAAACACGTGTGCAAAATTTCTTAAATCCAAAGTATAATAAATTTGTTATTATTACAGTTGTGCAAAGCAGAATCAGTGTATACACAGGATAAAACTTATTTATGTTTTTTAGAGCAAAATAAATCTGTCTAGGAGCAGAACAAGTCTTGATCATGGATTTAACTGTAATATTTTCAAAGAAGCCTATATTAGGTTTTTGTGTATATAAGGAAGGGAAATGTCATTTTAAAAGAGGAAAAAAGTTTTCCAAATCCCAAATGCTTCATTCGCTCATTAGCTCTACTTGCTGTACAGGAAGACAGTTGTACAGCTTTTAACTTTTATTTATTCATTCATTCAATCATTCATTCATTCATCTTCATTAAGTGCTTGATCCTGGTCAGGTTTGCCATGGGTCCAGAGTCTATCATGGGAACACTGGGAGTGAGGGAGGAATACAACCTGAATGGAACACATGTCCATTGCAGAGCACCACACACACACACATACACACACATTCACACACTTATTCACACCTAGGGGCAATTTAGAGTATCCAGTTCACCTACAAGCATGTGTTTGTCAGGTGTGCAGAAACTGGAAAACCTGAAGGAAAGCTTGTAATAAACAAAAAAGATACAAAAAGCTGAGGTTAGATTATTAATTGTTTGTTCATGTGTTATTTGTATCCTGTATTTGAAATCATTTTAGTGCTGAATGTCTGTGGGGATGCATAAGCCACATTTGACATGAAGCAAATAGAGACAACACTATCATAAGCACTGTCAGCTACCAAATGTCAGTGAATAAAACAACAATTCTAGATTCTATAAATCTTCATGAAATGAGACTCCAGTTTCTATTGTTCCTCCAATATACACAGCTGTTGTAGTTCACCTTTGGCATTTTTAATGCTGTTATTTTATTGTAAATTTTAGCGTATCTCTCAGTTTATGGCCAGTATTTCACTTTCCACAAGTTATTCAATACAAACCTGTCACGAACCTTGAGACGGTACGGAAGCAGGCGCGGGAGGCGAGTGAACAGAGTAGAGTCGGGAAGTTCCGGAAGCGTAGTCGTAGAGTCAGCAAGGGTCAAGTGATCGGGCGAACAATACAAATGGGGATATCCAGATAGCGTAGTCGAGACGAGAAGCGAGGGTCGAGGATTATAAGAAACAATGAACTAGAAGAGCTTGGTAACGCAGCAAACTAATTTACTGAGCGTATACTTCGCGTAGATTCTGGGTGGATGTCTTCCCTAAGTACTAGTGTGTGTGTGTGTGTGATTGGTGCCAGGTGTGTCTGATCAGAACTCCGGGGATGGTGAGCGCATGCGTGCCTGAGAAGTGAGTATTGCATCTTGGGAATTTGAGTTCTGATCGGACCGAGCTGTGACAGAACCCCCCCCCCCCAAAGGGCTCACTCCGGGAGCTGAGTTCTTTCTTGGCCTCCCCCGGGGTCGTGGGCCTGGGAGCTGAGGATGAGTGACATGAAAGTCCTTGGTGAGCTGTGGATCCAGTATATCCTGCTTGGGAACCCAGCACTGTTCCTCAGGTCCGTAACCTTCCCACTCGACCAAATACTCCAGCTTGCCCCTCCTGCGTCTAGATTTGAGGATGTTCTTGACGCGGTAAGCCGGTTGTCCATCAATCTCCAGAGGGTTCGGAGGAGTTTCAGCTGGTACTTCGGTGGCTAGAGGACCGTTAACAACAGGTTTGAGACGTGATACGTGGAATGAAGGGGAGATGCGGCTGTGTCGTGGCAGTTCCAGACGGTAGGTGACTTCATTGACCCGCTTGAGGATATTGAAGGGTCCAGTATATCGTGGCACTAGTTTTTTACAGCCGTGAGCTTGTCTCAAGTCCTTTGTGGACAACCATACCCGATCACCTGGTTGGTAGTTAGGGTGTTCTTTGCGGCGGCGATCTGCTTTGTGTTTGTACGTGTCTGTCGTCTCCTTCAGGCGTCGATGGGTGTCAGCCCAGACACGCTCACTACGTTTGAAGCAGTGGTCAACGGCCGGAACTGCGGTGGGGGTTGCGTTCCACGGGAACAGAGGGGGTTGGTAACCGAGCACGCACTGGAAGGGGGTGAGATTGGTAGCCGAATGGCGTAGTGAGTTCTGGGCGTACTCGGCCCATGGCAAGAACTTGCTCCAATCCTCTGGGTTGTTGGCACAAAAGGTGCGGAGGAATCGTCCCAGTTCCTGATTGACTCGTTCAGCTTGCCCATTGGCTTGGGGGTGATAACCGGAGGTGAGATTCACCGTCACTCCCATCTTCGTCATGAAGCTGGACCACACTCTGGAGGTAAACTGCGGGCCCCTGTCACTGACAATCTCCTCCGGAATGCCGTAATACCTGAACACATGCTGGAATAGAAGTTCATCTGTCCTGAATGCAGTGGGGAGAGCGGGTAAGGGAATGAAGCGTACGGACTTGGAGAACCGGTCCACTGCGACTAGAATTGTGGTATCTCCTTGGGATCTAAGCAGGTCTGTTACGAAATCTACAGATACGTGTGACCATGGGCGTTCGGGGATAGGTAAGGGCTTGAGCCTCCCAGCGGGGAGGGTCCGAGGTACTTTACTCTGTGCGCACGATGAACAGGATTTCACCACCTTGTGTATGTCTCCTATCATATTGGGCCACCAGTACTTCTCTTCCAGGAGATGGTGTGTGCGTTGTGTTCCAGGATGTCCCGTACCGAGTACCGTGTGTGCCCAGATGATGAGTTCTTGGCGGTACTCTTCAGGTACGAAGAGTTTGTCAGGAGGACACTTTACAGGTACTTGGGACTGGGGCATCTGCTCTAGTTCCGCGTCCAGCTCCCACTCTAGTGCACTGATAACACATGAAGGACAAATGATGTACTCCTCCTGCTCGTTGACCCGTTCTGTCTGATCAAGACGAGACAGAGCATCCGCCTTTGTGTTCTTGGACCCGGGTCTGTAGGATAACGTGAATTGAAATCTAGTGAAGAATAGGGCCCATCGGGCCTGGCGGGGTGTGAGTCGCTTTGCAGTGCGAAGGTACTCCAGGTTCTTATGGTCCGTGAAGATGACAAATGGATGTGTAGCCCCCTCTAACCAGTGTCTCCACTCTTCCAGCGCTAACTTAACTGCCAAGAGTTCCCGATTCCCCACATCGTAGTTTCTCTCGGCTGGGGAAAGCTTTCGCGAGAAGAAGGCCACCGGGTGAAGTTTTGGCTTTTCTCCAAATCGTTGAGACAGAATGGCTCCTATCCCGGTTTCTGATGCGTCCACCTCCACTATAAACGGTCTGGATGGGTCTGGATGTTTGATGAGGGGTGCAGTGGTGAAGGCCTTCTTGAGCTTGTCGAAGGCGGATTGGGCAGTGGAATTCCATGCCAGACGTTTGGGTCTCCCCTTTAGTAGGGATGTGAGGGGGTTGGCGACGGCACTGAAATTCCTGATAAATCTCCTGTAGAAGTTTGCAAACCCCAGAAACCTCTGTAGTTCCTTGATGGTCGTGGGTGTGGGCCAGCTTACTACCGCCTGGACCTTTTCTTGGTCCATGGAGATTCCCTCGGGGCTGATGACGTAGCCCAGAAACGTGATGGTGGTTTTATGGAATTCACACTTCTCTGCTTTCACATATAGCTGGTGACGGAGCAGTCGCTGTAGCACTGGGCGAACGTGGTGAACATGTTCTTCCCGGGAGTCAGAGTATATCAGTATGTCGTCGATGTAGGAGATCACATGGCGTCCCAGCATGTCACGTAACACATCATTAATTAAACATTGGAAGACCGAGGGGGCGTTAGAAAGCCCATACGGTATGACCTGATACTCGTAGTGGCCTGAAGTTGTGCTGAACCCAGTCTTCCATTCATCTCCCTCTCGGATCCGGACCAGATTGTATGCACTGCGCAAGTCCAGTTTCGTGAAAATGGTGGCCGTGCGTAATTGTTCCAGAGCGGCTGGTACTAGAGGGAGTGGGTAGCGGTACTTGACGCAACATTGGTTTAGTCCTCGGTAGTCGATGCACGGTCGTAAACCTCCTCCCTTCTTCTCCACGAAGAAAAATCCCGCGGATGCTGGAGAAGTGGATGGTCGTATATACCCTTGGTGCAACGCCTCCTGAATGTACTCTTCCATGGCCTTTTGCTCAGTGATCGTTAACGGGTAGACCCTCCCTCATGGTGGTGTAGTGCCTGGGAGCAAATCAATAGCGCAGTCATAATCACGGTGGGGAGGTAGTCCGCTCGCCTTCTTCCTACTGAATACCTCTATGAGGTCGTGGTAAACACTGGGGATCTGAACGTTATCTGCCTTATCTGGGCTTTCAATGGAGGTGGATGCTACGGAGATCACCGGGACTTGAAGACAGTGAGAAATGCAGTGAGCTGACCAGCGCGTGATTTCCCTTTGGTTCCATGAAATTTGGGGATTGTGATGTTCGAGCCAAGGGAGACCGAGAACCACTGGGTGTCGAGCCGTCACTATGGCATGGAACGTGATCTTCTCCTGATGAAGGGCGCTGGTTCGGAGGTTAACAGGTTCGGTGCAGTGGGTGATTATGCCCTCTCCTATGGGGGCCCCATCAATGGCTTGGACACAGCGGGGGGTGCAGAGAGGACGAACGGGGATATTATATTGGTGTACGGTCTCTTGGCTAATGAAATTCCCCGCCACTCCCGAGTCGATCAGTGCTTCTAAAACACAAGAACCCCTTGAGTAACCCACTATAACGGGCAATTGAAGGCAGACTGAACAGAGTGCTGGGTAATGGGTTCGGAACTCACCCCTGCCTGAAGTGGTCTGGCAGTTTTGGCTTCCCCTCGGGTAGAGCCCTGTTTGAGAGGGCATTGTGGCACGAAGCGGCCCCTCTCACCACAGTAGAAACAACGGTGTTCACGGCGCCGTCGTTCTCGTTCCTGCGTGCTCACCCGAGTCTGTCCCAGCTGCATGGGTTCACTAGAGTGCTCAGGTGTCAGTGCTTCCGCCTCACCGCGTCCGGGGTGGCGTCTACGTAGTAGACGATCCAGGCGGATAGCTACGCTAATGAGTGAGTCGAGGGTCAAAAGGTCATCGCGGCACGCCAGCTCCGTTAAGATGTCAGCATTTAATCCCCGGCGAAACATTAGAGCGGGTTGATTCCATCCGCTCCGGGCGGCGACAGTGCGAAATTCGAGGGCGTAATCCACCACACTCCGTGATCCCTGCGCCATGGACAATAAGTCCTCCCCAGTCTCCCGGCCGTCTGGAGAGTGATCGAATACCGTGCGGAAGCGTGATGTCAGCTGCTCAAACGTGCTGATACGGTTCCCTTCTTGTTCCCATTCCGCGGTAGCCCAGAGGAGAGCTTTCCCGGTTAAAAGTTCCATGAAGTGGATGATCGTCTGACTCTCCGTCATGTCTGGGTACGTGGAAAAAAACAGGGAGCACTGGAGTAAAAAACCCCGGCAGCGTGCGGGATCTCCATCATACTTCTCCGGCGCTGGAGTGGGAGGGAAGCGTGGGGTCGGCACCGTAGCAGGCTGCGCAGCTTGATTTAGCCGAGCTACCTGCTCAGTTAGGTAGGCGAGACGTTGATCATGTTCGCTAAGCATCCGGCCATGTCCCTCGATGGCGTTCGGCCAGCGATTTCCCGCTGCCTCCATTAATAGGCGAAGTATTCTGTCACGAACCTTGAGACGGTACGGAAGCAGGCGCGGGAGGCGAGTGAACAGAGTAGAGTCGAGAAGTTCCGGAAGCGTAGTCGTAGAGTCAGCAAGGGTCAAGCGATCGGGCGAACAATACAAATGGGGATATCCAGATAGCGTAGTCGAGACGAGAATTATAAGAGGATTATAAGAAACAACGAACTAGAAGAGCTTGGTAACGCAGCAAACTAATTTACTGAGCGTATACTTCGCGTAGATTCTGGGTGGATGTCTTCCCTAAGTACTAGTGTGTGTGTGTGTGTGATTGGTGCCAGGTGTGTCTGATCAGAACTCCGGGGATGGTGAGCGCATGCGTGCCTGAGAAGTGAGTATTGCATCTTGGGAATTTGAGTTCTGATCGGACCGAGCTGTGACAAAACCACATTCTGGCCCATAATTACAGGTTATCATGAATTGAGAAAATCGTGTAAAAGAAGAGTGACAGGTTCCCTCCTCCTTTTTAGCATTGTTTATTCTTTTATTAGTTATTCTCTACAGAAATCAGCTCAACTTCTGAGGTAGCAGAGCTTGGACAGAGAAATACTGTAAGAACACATACTGTATACGGCTGTTAATCAAAACACATTTACACTTTGCATCAGACAAGTAATTATCCTTGTAATCTTCAGAAAAAAAACAGGTGGCTGCCATGAAACTCTGGTATGTGAGATTGGCTTTAAATTTGTTCTGTTCTGTGCTTTTGCAGTTATATCTATAAATGAGCACAGAGCAGGGGTACTGATATTATTTCAGGGGCATCCTTCATTTGTAATATTTCCATATGTAGCTTATTATACCACTGTTAAATTCTTAAATCTAATTGTTCATTAATTGAATAATTGTGGTGAATTATTTTCTATAACAGCAGCTCTGACAAAAATGCTGGCTGTAATTTAGTTTATATTAACGCACTTATTCTGATGCAGTATTTTGGGGGATTTTTCCCAGATTTTCTCCCTAATTTAATATAATGGCCAAGTCCCATCCACCAGTCAGCTCTTCAATTCAATTAAATTCGATTTTATTTGTATTGCACTTTTTTACAATGGTCATTGACTACGTTTACATGGACAGCAGTAATCTAATTATTGACCTTACTCTGGTTAAGATAATAATTGATTAAGTTGTTTACATGAGTCGCTTTTAGAATACTCCTGTCATGTTCCCGTTTTACATGTTATAGAACATAATTATATTAACAACCCGCGTCATTACGTCACTGCGCCACGCCATCTGACGTCCCTCCAGAATTTCACGTATCAACATACAGTTCGTCTTCGTTATGGTACCGTATACAGTTTTGGGTGTTTTTATTAATTTTTTTTTTATGAACGCTTTAAGTGCAGTTAATTATTTGTCATGCTGTATGTGCTAATAGACAACTGCTTGAAGCCGTGGGCTGCGTCCCAACCGCGTACTTACCATCTATATAGTAGCCGAGATACATGTATTTTTCCCCACTACAGGCCTGTGGTAGGCAAGTATGCGGTTTGGGATGCAGCCGAACTCTCTTGTTCGCCGTAAAACGTAAAATTGCCGTGTGTGATCGAGTCTTGTTGCAAAATGCGGTGAAAACTCTCACATGATGTTCATAATGTGATTAAGGTGTTTACATGTCTGTAATACACGTCCATAATGCGACTAAAATAGGAGTACTCCACCTGTCTTAATTCAATTATTGCTTACTTCGAGTATGACCTTAATTAGATTAAGGTAATTAAAAATTGCTGTTTACATGGTAGTTTCTTAATCAAAGTATGGTCTTAATCGGATTAAGAGTGGATTATTGTTGTCCATGTAAACACACTGAATGTCTCAAAGCAGCTTTACAGAAATATATAAACACAGGATACAGATTTTAAGTGTGTGGATTAATCCCAATTGAGCAAGCCGGTGGTGACCGTGGCAAGGAAAAACTCCCTAAGAAGAGGAAGAAACCTTGAGAGCAACCAGACTCAGAAGGGAAACCATCCTCATCTGGGTAACAACGAATAGTATAAAAGTAAAGAAAAGTTCGTTATGGTTCTTATATGAAGTCTGTTTCTTCCCTATCATATGAGAACTACTAACCTGCGAAGGCTATGAAGTGTTTTCTCGGAGACACGTGAAGCTAGCAAACTGCATTTATTCAAACTCCTGCTCATGCTATGTCACAGGGAAGTGTAACACATTCTGAGGAAAGTGCTATTCATCCCTTTCTACATGCAGGAGCTCACAAACGCCTATGATTAGCTAGTTTTGCTGTGATTGATACGGAAGTGAGAGCATGCCATCTATCCCACCCAGAGAGCATGGTAGGATGTGGCATTGTTGGAATTCAAACTTGCAGTTTTCTTGGTAAGCAGCGTTTTTTTCTTTTCTTATTAACTTAAAGCGAGAGAAAAAGAGAAGCTGTGAGAGAACGACTGTTTATAGCTCCTTTGGCATAAGAAGAACATTGGAGGAACTATCTTGTCTGTTATAATTATAATGATGTTCCACAACATTAAATGTATCTATAAAAGCATTGCATGTTGTTAATTTATAAATAAAAAATTGTAATCACTGGCAAACTGCTGTGGTATAAAAACTTATGATATGTTGTTATTGGAAAATAATCAACTTTGGGTTAATGGCCCTCTGCCTTGCATTGGACCGCAGCACTCCTGTTGTTGATTATTTTCCTATAACAGCACTCCCCATTGTGTTTTTTTCCTTACTTATAATCTTTGAACCCAACAACACTGAGTTTCCCTTTTAGGGATAGCTCCTACAGCGTTGGCCTAATAGATTGATCTGCAATATTATAAACCAAAATGAAACTGCTTACTCTTTGAAGAATATATATTAGGGTTACACCGTGTAACCCATGATACAACCTGGTAATAACTATTGTGAATTTTGACATCCCCATTCCAATTGCCTCAGATAAATTACACAAAGTGTTTCATTCTAAAGCAAAGGCATCTTTCATCTATCAGGATTTAGGATCGGGAGATAAGTCCTTACACCAGTGACGCATATCTATCCTCATAAAATATGAAGGAGTAGTCCTGCACTCTATTACACTCGTTTATCTGAGCACATCAAATTGTCAAAGATTAGGCGTTTTACTGAAGCATTTTCCAATTCTAGCCAATTACCTCAGGGTTAAGGAGACTGTACAGATAATAGAAATACCGCTGGTGTATGATGTATGCTGTGTAGGTGTCACAACAGTAACTGAGCATATATTTAACAGAAAGCCCAGAATTAGCTTCCTTCAGGAAAAACACCTCTACAACAAATAGTTATACACAAACCATCAGGACTTAAAAGAGCTAGAAAGTGCTTTGATTTATTGAACTGAAAGATTTATTAACATAGCTGCATGCCCTTTCTGAACTATTTGATACTGTTATCACCATTCTCATTTATTTCCCATAGATAGGATTTATTCTATATTGTAAGCTGCTTCTATCTCCATACCCAGCACATTTGATAGAGCTGTTTCTGGTCCACGAGGATAAAGCCACTGCTGATGGTGGTATGGAGGCCTGATACTGTGTGACTAACATCACTGATGAGCTGTCTGAATAGAAAGCTTCCGTGCCTGCAGATGTGGTGTTACCATGGGGATGAGACTGTGGAGCTCAGGATAGGCTAAAGCCACGCTTATCCTTCCTTCCCTTTTAAATTGCAAACCCATGCATAGATCTGATGGCAAGAGAGCATGTGTTGTGGAGTATGTTCTGAAAAAAAAACAACAGCTATATTCCCCTAGCAGTTTTCAGTTTTTAAGTCTCTTTGACTCACCTTAGGCCTTAGTCGCCTTAGTCTTGACTTGTTCCTGTGTTCCTGTGTCCAGTGTATTTTCTTTTGAACAATAGTCAGCATTTAATGAGTGCAAGGATCCCTGAGGGACATTTGCCATTTGATGTGATGAACAATAGTTCAGTGTACTACGAAACACATTGGAATGACTTGTTTCTGCAACTGCGGTGTTTCTAACAAGTTGAAGAACTATGTATTGTGATGGAGGATGTAGTTGCTATTTAGTTGAGGGATGCAGAGAGGGGCAGAGTGGTTTTAATTAGAAAACAAAGTTACTACTTAGCAACCAAACAATATAAAGTAATTAAATGAGGAATAAAAGATGACAGGCATGCTGTTATAGAAAATTAATCAAGGTGGTGTGGTTTTACCACAGCAAATTACCAAGGATTACAAATTCTTTATTTATGACAGAACTATATGTCATAATTTTAACTGATTATAATTGCATTTAAAGTTATGGAATGTCCATGATACAAACTAGTTCCTGTTATCACTTATGTTATATCAGCTATAAACATTTGTTTCTTCACAAGCCTTCCTTTTTTCTCTTAATAACACTGTTAATAAGAAAAAAAATGCAGCCTGTCATGTTAGCGATAAACCAGAAACTAAATCCTCCGTCCTAAAGCCTCACCCATAGCTGAAAACTTGCTGACACACAAGACTTCTTACATAAATGTGAAATAAACATCTCATTATGAAAAACATCACCATATGAACTAATAACAACACCAATTCATTTATATGCAGGCTTGCATTGCATGATGAATCCTCCTGCAAATTAGAAAGGATAACGTATTAGAATGCATCAATAAAAACCTGCTATCTGAATTACAGCTGGCACTACTGTCCAAGCTATGGTGCTATTAAAAAAAAAAAAAACATCAACAATTTCTGACAAATCAGATTTGATATTTCAGTGCAGTGGTATAACACCAAACAATTAACAATGAAGGAGAAGCCTCATTGGCTTCTGTTAGGTTACTGCTCCTCAGCCCTGTTCTCTGCCCTTCCCTATTCCTCCTGCTCTCTTGTCAAGAATATGCTATGCACCATAAATAGACCATAATTGGTTTGCTACTGATCATAAATCCCCCTCTGCTTTTTTCTCAATTCTCCCAGAGCACAAACAATGTACCTTTATTATATTTGCAGATACACTCCACGCTCTTTCAAGGCACTCAGTACCCACTTTTATGTGACTTTGTGAAACCTTTCAGCTTGAGTGGTTACAACAAAAGAAAAGCCTTTTCCTTGTACTGTATTATTAGTAGGATTAGTCTCTGTAATAGAAGATTGTCTACAATAACTCTCTGCAATTTTGAAAATCTTTGCTAGCATGTGTTCATTTAGTTCTTCATTAAATATATGTATCTTTATTTCTCTGTTGAAATTGTCTGTGATAAAATTAAAGAGTGATTGTAGCCGCTGTTATTTTGGCTAAAATTTTATTGTAAGTGTATTGCAGCATCAGAAGTGTTTTTGTTTCTTTGTAAGTTTGCTTTGTGCCCACTAAAACAGATCCTTAGATAGATCCACTGGCAGATTAACATTTTAGAGATGCCAAACTGAGGGGAGGAAAGGCACCTTTTTCACCTGTTTTGTTTTCATTTATTTAGCAGCCATTTTGCTGTAGCCTCAGCTAGAATTGAGGTTTGTACTGACCATGGTTCTTCAGTATGAGTCGACATTTTAGAAGATTTGAGTGAAAGTTTGCATCACATTTGCATTACATTTGCATTACAATTGAGACTTCACTCACTCGTATGTATATATATATATATATATATATATATATATATATATATATATATATATATATATATATATATATATATATATATTTAAGTATTTGCTGTGGCACAGTTCACAAAGAGATTTCTGTCTAGCTATGCAAATCATTCTAAATACATTGTCAGGAATAATTTTGCCATGTAGTGCCTCTGGTCATAAATAGAATAAGAGAAATGGCAGGGAGGCCTGGAGGACGTTTCACAAGCACTGGTGGCATTTTCATTACCACTGTAAATATAAGGATTGATTTGCAGGAGAGAGAAAACCATGTAGGAGGGCAATCTTTTTGGATGAGGTTTACCAGAAATAAGTCCAGTCTTACTTGAATATGTACACTCGCATTATGTTCAGAGTTCATAAGCTTTAGAGTTGGGTCTGTGAGGAACTCTAGCCGAATGTTTTTTCTATGGCATTCACAACAATTATATGGATTCATATGAATGAATTCAGATTACACATTCTGAATAAACAGTTCATACAGTATGTATCCTAAACTACAAGTAGGCAATCTGTATAAAATCCCTGTTTATATGTGTTATATGTAATCTGATCCAAATTTATGCACGCACGGTGTTTAGCATCAACGGCACCATAACAAGTTTTAAATTCTTATTTATTTTCGATCACAACAAAACCTCAATTCAAGTGTGTGAATTATTGATTGATTGATTGTTTAGTTGACTGATTGATTGGGCATCAAGCTTCAATGAGATACACCCCAGCCCTGTTAATATCCACAGATCTTATATGGCCCACTGTTAATAACATACAGTGGGAACATACTTTTATTCCAGAGTCCTATGCTGTTGTCCCTATAAGAACCCAATTGTCCTCCATACTGACAAGAAGCTAACTGGGATTTTATTTCTGACAGTACATTGCAAATGCATTTATCACAGGTCAGCAGCTTCTTGCAGAAACAATGCTGTGCAGCCAACATTTCAGAATGTGAAACAAGCAGATCCCTATACAGTTTTTATTTTTGATTTGCTATTTCTGCCTGTTTTTTTTTTTTTTCACAGTGGAAGCCCATATATTTTTGATCAGATAATGATATTTTGAAACTGGCAGAGGCATTGAGGCTTGAAAATTGTTGTTGAACAGAGTTGTGGCCAAAAACAACAGCCTAGAGGATTTTTTTCTTGCACTGACAGGGGGTGGGTGTCATTATGAGTAGATAAAACAATTATAATTGCAAATAGGCGGCATGGTGGTACAGTGGGTAACGTTTCCACCCCATAGCACCACAGTTCCCAGTTCAATCATATGTGGAGTTTCTATGCATGTTCTCCCTGTGTCCTCAGTGGTTTCCTCTGGGTTCTCCCTAGGAGTGTCTTTCCACCTCCAAAAAACATGCCAGTAGGTGCATTGTCCATTCAATTCAATTTAATTCAGTTTTATTTGGTATAGCACTTTTAACAATGGACATTGTCACAAGTAGCTTTACAAAAATATATAAATTCAGGATATAAATTTTAAATTTATAAATGTATTCCTAATGAACAAGCTAGAGGTGACAGTGGCAAGGAAAAAGTCCCTGAGATTATATGAGAAAGAACCTTGAGAGGAACCAGACTTAAAACCCATCCTCATCTGGGTGACACTGGATAGTGTGACTGTAAATTATTCCCTTCTATAACTGTGTACTACATGGTCAAAAAGTGCAATTATGTAACCAGGAATTTCATTATCGTTTTCACATGAAGTCTTTTTGTTGAAGTTATCAACTATTCACCGATGGATGAAGTGGTACCATCTACAGTAATCTCATGTCCATGTGGGGCCATGCTCAGCAGTAGCAAATGATTTCCAAGTGATGAGAACTCTAACCAGAAGTAGGGCATCAGGATGGATCAGACAGTTCTGGAGAGCAGAAGGGGTCAGGATCACTGGTATCTCAGGAGTAGCATGTGTAGTGAGAGAGAGAGAGAGAGAGAGAGAGAGAGAGAGAGAGAGATTATTAGGTATGCTAATTGTCATGTAATGGAGTTGGGCAACAGCATCCAAGAATCCCAGTTCATCACAACACTCTACATCTGCAACTGATAATGACCAGTCAAATAAGGACTGAACCAGGGGAATGCTTTTTCCTTAATGCCAAAACCGTTTTCTAGTCTATCAAGGAGAATAGTATGATCAGTGGTGTCAAAAGCTGCACTAAGGTCAAGCAACACAAGCAGGGAGACAAAAGGCTGATCAGAGGCCAATTAGCAGGCCATTTACCACTTTAACCAGTGCTGTATCTGTGCTATGATGAGGATTAAATCCTGACTGATACATTTCATGAATGTTATTCCTATGTAGATATGACTAGGATTGCTGTGCTACAACTTTTTCTAGGATCTTGGTGATAAAGAGGAGATTTGATATTGGCCTATAGTTGGGCAACTAGCAGTTTTTTTAAATCAGGGGTTTGATAACTGCTAGATTAAAACAATTAGTGTCATATCACAGCTAACTAGAGACTCCGATTCCCAGAATACAACCTACTAACATGGCCACCCCGGACTACAGTTCCCAACCCAGCACACAGGCACGTTCACAATCACTGGAGTTCTAATCATACACACCTGTTGCCAATTTATAAGACATTCTGTTGCCTGTTGCCCTTTATAAGAGACTTTTCAGTCACAAAGACTTTGCAAAGTATACACTCAGTAATTTTTTTTTCCCCTCTGTCCATACCAAGCTGTTGTTTACTATTGCTTATCTGGTTTATGATTGATTGTTCTCAACTCTGATTTACTGCCCATCTCTATCCAGTCTGTTTGTCTGATTGACTGACCCTTGCATGACTACTGTTTATGATTTTGCTTGATGATTTGGATTTTTAAAATTTCATTAAAGCTGCCTTACCTGCAATTGCTTCCATCTGATCCTCCATCATATGACATTTAGACAAATAGTGATTGCTAAGGGCTATGCTAAATTGCTCTTAGGTGTGAATGAGACTGCGTGTGCATGGTGCCCTGCAATGGACTAGTATCCAATTCAGAGTGTGTGGCAGACTGCAAAACAAGAAAAGACAGGACTGCCTACAATACACTCAATCCCTGCTGACCAGCTATCACATCCCAAAACACAGACTTTGAAGTGCAAGCTGTTGGGACAAGATACCGCTGGTTGACCAGCTAGTACTGGTTGATAAGTTAGGGGAGATTTGGACACATATGCTAGATGTAGGTACTGCTGTATTTTCCAGCTTCATTATTAATTGACATAATCAAGAATTGAGATTTTCTTGTGTATGCTATTGTGTTACCAAGAATATTTTTCATCTATTGTCACAGCACAATTCTACCAGCTTGACCAGATCTGCTGTTTTATTCAGTCTGAGCCAGATTTTGCAGCTGTGAAATATGGTAGTTACTCAACATTTTTGTGTTTTACATACATTAAATCATTATCCATGACTTTACCTACTCCTTCCTCCACATTTTTCATCAGTGTCCAAATGTGAAATCCATCTTGGCACCAAAAACAACCAGCAAACAGTAAACATGTAGCCTAAATAAAGTACAGTATATTAATTATTGTGAAGAAAGAATAATGAGTGACAATCCTTTGTCATTAGCAGACTGTATAAAACATGCCACTTGATTTTCAAATGGGGTTGCGAGAGAAACTTACACTGTCCTCTTTTGTTTCATTCAATTATTAGAAATATCAAATTCAGCTTCTCTGTGCTAATATTTTGAAATGTTACTGGGAATAAGATTTAGACAAACCATGTTTAAATTAAAATATGCTATTTTAGTCTTTTTCACTATCCTGACATGTTGAACGAGTCTAGTTCAGCAGAACAAATCAGTATGGCAATATTTTCCAACTCTTTCTTGCCAAAACATTCTAGATCCATCAAATTATGAGGGCATCTCCTGTGCACAGCATGCTTCAGGTCACTCCACACATTTTTAGTTGGATTCAGGTTTGGGCTCTGGCTAGGTCATTCAAAAGCCTTCTTCTTTTTGGTAAGCCATTCCTTTTTTTCATTTGACTTTGGGTCATTGTCATATAAAGATGAAATTCCTTTTCATCTTTAGCTTACTAGCAGACCCCTGAAGATTTGTTTTAAAATCAACTGGTATTTTTTTTTTTTTTGTATTTTTTTTTTTTTTTAGCTTTTTATGATTTCCTCTACCTTGATAAAAGCCCCAGTTCTGGCTGAAGAAAAGAAGCCCTGAAGCATGATGCTGCCACTACCATGTTTCACCTTGGGTATGGTGTTCTTTTTGTCTTGTGCTTTTTTTTTGCACCAAACATACCTTTTGGAATTATTATACCTTTTTAAAATAACACATTTTGCCACATGTTTTGAGGTGATTTAGTTGACCTTGGATTTTTTTTGAGAGAAAGGACTTCTGTCTAGCCACCCTACCCTATAGTCCAGACATGTGAGGAATACAAAGGACTGTTGTCACATGCAGAGAGTAATCAGTATATTCAGATATTCCTGAAACTCCTTTAATGTTGCCGTAGGTCTCGTGGCAGCCTCCCTGGTAAGTTTTTGTCTTTTGGAGGGATGTCCTGTTCTTGGTGACGTCACTGTGGTGCTCCATTTTCGCTATTTGTTGTTGATGGCCTTTACAGTCATCCATGTTACATCTAAAGTTTTGGAAACACCAACATCTTTTACACCACTCTTCTGATCAATACCTTTCAACAAGTGAGATACCATGCATGCTTTGTAAGTTCTTTGTGGACCATCACTATAGCAGTCAGATGATACCAAGATGATGTGAACTTCAGAAACAGCTGGTCTTCTTTTGGGGTTAATCAGAATAATTTAATTGATAGCTGTATGATAATTACTTTTGAACATGATATTGAATGAGATTGGTTCAGTCACATCCCCAATTATAAAAGGGTGTGCAAGCAGGTTATTGTATTATTTTTCTCCTGTTTTTTTCCTAAAATATTTCTGATTTTTTCACATTTTTTATAAATTGTAATTTCACATTGAGATGGAAAAAGTTCTGACATGATTTATCTTGGCTTCGTTTATTTCTTTCTTTATTTTTACATGACAAAAACCTGCCATTACCTGTTAAAATTCTGTCACCATGTTATGAGCAAATCTATGCTATGTACACAGCTGTTATGTGTATGTAGGTATTCATGCGATATAACTTTGGGAAGCTAAGATTCGCTTGATATAAACTCTATTTTCAGCCACTTACTAGTTTGCGATGTAACTTTTAAATTACCAACAGTACACATCAAATGTTAATTTGGTGTATTGTTCACATATTAGTTAACACATGTATGTACAGTATTCGCATCTGTATTAGAAAATAATGTATTGATGACATTAATTTAGGCACCGATTGGGAAAAAATATATTTAGTTGCATTTGTTTCTTACAAGAGCTGGAAGGATCTAGCCATCAGTTATTTAGTTAATAGCTGGATGTATTTTGTCTAATGTCTTCTTACCAATAGATGACATCTTTGAGCACGCCTTAAAGTCGTTGCTCTTTCTGAATTCTGCCTTTTTCTTCCCAGGAAAAAGATGTTTCACCAAAACCAGAACTAGTCAGATGCAGTAGATTTTATTGCAGGTTTACCTCAGGAGTCAGTTTGAAGACACTGACAGGAAACCCTGCGAAAATGAAACCCAGCGAAAATAGTTCTTTTCTACTTTTTAAAAATAGACAAATAAAATAAATGTGATGCAGTATTTTTATTCTCTCTTTTTATTTTAAATATATTTATAAAATAAATATTATATATATATATATATATATATATATATATATATATATATATATATATGTATATAGTAAGGACAAAAGTAAACAAGACAAGCAGTTGTTTTTGTTTGCTATCAACTAGTACCATAAATTTGACAAATGAACAGTAAGAAAATGAACTTTACTGTTTTACGATACAATAACAATAATGTTCCTGACAGAGTGCTCTTTGACGCATTGTATTTGTCAGTGTCTGAATTCGCTCACTCATTTTTGTTCACTTCTTTCCCATATAGTGGACTCAAATGTCATTCACTGAATAGGGAATAGTGAACGAATGAGCGATTTCAGACACAGCTCAAGTCTGTCAGACCACTGACTTACAAAATGGAGGCAAAACGCCTATGAAGCCTCATAGTAGTTCACTGATCCATAGCATCCCGACAAAAACGGTCTTATTACATTTGGCAAAGGTACAAACAATCCAGTTGTGTAGAAATATTTAGTCCAAAACACATTTTACATTAGTGAACACCCACGGACTGTTACAGTGTCAATTACCGGCAGATGTACCTAATTTTTCACATATTCTCTCATATAACTTCAGTTCACGTGTAACTATCCCTTACTGCTAGATTTAAAAATGGCTGCTGTAATCTGACCTTTTGATTGACACATCATTTGAACCAATAGGGGCTTCCATGTCCTGTCCATGCCTTCAATAGCCAATGAGGGGAAGTGCCTTCCGCCTTTCCTTCATGAAAAGCTTTAGCCTGTTGCAACCGATTGCGTCGATGACTGGTGCATCATATAGCCTATGAAATTCTGAAAAATATATGATGGTTCATGGGTGAGTTTCAACACTTCAGTTTAAATGTCCCTGCGTAAAGCTGCTAACCAGTGGCAAGCATTTAATATTTTTGCATGTAAAATTGTGCAAAGGTTTCAATTATGAATATACATATAAATATACATTTTGTAGATTGCTGAATATGTGATATGATGGTTCTTGGTCATGTTTCATTAGTGCCCAAAATTATGAGAAAAATCAAGAGTTGTAGCCTTTTTATCCTAGGTATGTTCACATGTTTACCAAGGGCCTTTTGGAGTCTGCAAAAGGTGATTTTGGTAAAACACATGGACATACCCTTAGAAAAACATGGGTAAAATATAAATTTTCAATGGTATTATCACATTTGAACTTGGACTAGGGAAGGCTTCATGCTGTGGTTCAACTGTGTTTTCCCGCTAATACAGTATCTTACAAAAGTGAGTACACCCCTCACATTTTTGTAAATATTTGATTATATCTTTTCATGTGACAACACTGAAGAAATGACACTTTGCTACAATGTAAAGTAGTGAGTGTACAGCCTGTATAACAGTGTAAATTTGCTGTCCCCTCAAAATACCTCAACACATAGCTATTAATGTCTAAACCGCTGGCAACAAAAGTGAGTACACCCCTAAGTGAAAATGTCCAAATTGGGCCCAATTTTCCCTCTCCGGTGTCATGTGACTTGTTAGTATTACAAGGTCTCAGGTGTGAATGGGGAGCAGGTGTGTTAAATTTGGTGTCATCGCTCTCACACTCCCTCATACTGGTCACTGGAAGTTCAACATGGCACCTCATGGCAAAGAACTCTCTGAGGATCTGAAAAAAATAATTGTTGCTCTAGATAAAGTTGGCCTAGGCTATAAGAAGATTGCCAAGACCCTGACACTGAGCTGCAGCACGGTGGCCAAGACCATACAGTGTTTTAACAGGACAGGTTCCACTCAGAACAGGCCTTGCCATGGTCGACCAAAGAAGTTGAGAGCACGTGCTCAGCAACATATTCAGAGGTTGTCTTTGGGAAATAGACGTATGAGTGCTGCCAGCATTGCTGCAGAGGTTGAAGGGGTGGGGGGTCAGCCTGTCAGTGCTCAGACCGTACGCCGCACACTGCATCAAATTGGTCTGCATGACTGTCATCCCAGAAGGAGGCCTCTTCAAAAGATGATGCACAAGAAATCCCACAGTTTGCTGAAGACAAGCAGATTAAGGACATGGATTACTGGAACCCTGTCCTGTGGTCTGGTAAGACCAAGATAAACTTGTTTGGTTCAGATGGTGTCAAGCGTGTGTGGCGGCAACCAGGTGAGGAGTACAAAGACAAGTGTGTCTTGCCTACAGTCAAGCATGGTGGTGGGAGTGTCATGGTCTGGGGCTGCATGAGTGCTGCCGGCACACAAAATATTGACACTTTGGGGCCAATTTGGACATTTTCACTTAGGGGTGTACTCACTTTTGTTGCCAGCAGTTTAGACATTAATGGCTCTGTGTTGAGTTATTTTGAGGGGACAGCAAATTTACACTCTTATACAAGCTGTACACTCACTACTTTCATTTCTTCAGTGTTGTCACTTGAAAAGATATAATCAAATATTTACAAAAATTTGAGGGGTGTACTCACTTTTGTGAGATACTGTAGCTCCCAGTTGTAGTCATCTGCAGCCATCTGTATGCAAAGAAAAGATGGGGGGGGGGGGGGGGGGGGTTACCTTCTATTTCAGTGTTACTGATAACTCAATTTCAGTAGCACTTACAGTGATTTTGACTGCTGAGGGAAAAAAACATCAGAGTGTCACCTTTCAAAAGAGACCAAAACCATGCATGTACTCCAAATGGTTCAAGAACAGCTTTCATTTTACTTTGGGTATGCCTTGGATAGGTGTTTTAATTTTACAGGCGCTTTAACAACGTTATATCCATTCAACATAAGATACGCAATGAGTGTAGGAATAATAATGCCATTCACACTGCTACTGCTTCTAATACATACATGAAAAATCATTTGTCATGGGCTGTATCACACCACCCAATCATGGATTATTTTCCTATAATAGCACAACACAGCACAAGAATTATTCCTTTGGTTTTTAATCACTTATGTATACATACTTATGTGTAACCTAATAAATAGTTCAAACGTTACAGTAGCCCTAGATTATAAATCTGGAACTTAAAAAAATGTACGCTGATCAAGATTGGGGGTCGGAGAAAATTCACAATGTCCATTTGGCATTGTTTGCCCAAAAAGTTGGGAACCTGTGGTATAAAAATTTTCATTTGAACTGGTGAAGTATTTTCTTGCTTTGATACAGCCACATATTGGTTAGCACAGTTGCTGACTTTTAATTTCTTTGAAGAGCTGTGAAGCTCTGTACTTAAAGAACCTTTGGTTTGATAATTTTTGCTGTTCACTGGCATGTTGTTCAAACATTGCTGAGTAGAGTAGATGGAAACGCCAGATGGATGATGCTTAGGTATGCAAGGTGCAACTGCTTCTATCCGTGTCCTAAAGTGAGCTACCTGCATTTTTGAGTGCCTGTGCAAACGACTGCTGAGCGCATTAGGGCCATTTTTCATAATAAGTATACATCTGATAGTGAATTTCTTCCCAACATCATTAAAGTAATTTTACTATGGCAGTCTGAATTTATAGTTTCAAGGCACTGTTTCCTTTAGGCCAAGGACATGTGTGAATTATATATTTATGTAACCCAGATCCCATCTCTAGCCAACTGCATGTAGCCCACAAATGTATTACTTATGACTAAGAAGGCATTATGCAAATGTAGGTTGCAGAGACCAACTAAAATGCACTCTGTAAGTAGGACCAGCTGCTAAATGTAGAGAAAGAAGTAAGCAGCTAGTCATTTTCAGTACACTCTTTTATGCCCTCCAGGTATCTAAGATTCAAGAAGAGTGCAGTCTCAATTGCATGGGCATTAGATATAGCAAAACAGGTTGAGGTTAGCATGGTTAAAAGCACTCCATCGATTAACATGCTGCCATTATAATTTCAAGTAGAGATCCTTGCAACTACTCTAGCAATAAAGATGTGCATAATCATTGCATTTAATTTCCTTTACTTGAAAACCCCATCATTGACAGTGAAATTCACTAACTGTGCAATTAACACCGTATACATTTGTATGCCGTAGATACTAATACTGCATTTTAATGGTGTTTACTCCGGGGGCTTTTTGAAATGGGGTGAATAGTGTTGCTTAGGTGCCAAGAATGAATCAGCTTAGTTTGGTACATTGTGAAATGCTACACATGACTCATTTTGAAAGCTATATAAGAACACTAATAGGGCTTTACTCATCTGTTTTTATCTAAAATAAATAAATAAATAAATAAATAATTAAAACTAATAATCAGTTCTTCATTTACTCACTAAACAAAATATTCCTAAAGGTTGTGGGAGAATTAAGGATGAAAATTGGTATAAATACGAATAGTCCTTTTGACCCCTGAATGGTTTATAAGGGGTTAATGCAAAAACCAGTACAACATGGAAGTTTAGAAATGAGATGTGCTGAAAATGTGATGATATTCAAATAATTCGAATGATCTTCGCTAAAAAGAAAGGAAAAAAACTGAGAAACTTATTCTACCTGAAACTTCCTAAGATTATCCCATGGCATTTTAAGGTACCCCTTACGAGCACACACGCATGCATCGCTTGCTCTCCTTGTGAGGACCTTCCATTGACACAATTAGTAATTCAGATAATTATTTCTATGCCTCCAACTAAGTCTAACCCCAACCTTAACATTAATTTGTGATTTGCAAATACCAAAGAGTAAACCCTCCCTATAAGAACGGAAAACTGATAAGTGAAATGTCGTTAAACATAACGATGCTGCAATGTATTGAATATAACTCATTAAAGTGCTTGAGCCAGGATTTGAGTCATTACTCATCAACGTTGGAATCACTAGCAAAACAAGTTTCCAATACTTTAGAATAGAAGATGATCTGTCAGAAGAAATGCAGACGTTAACAGCAATCAACTTGCTTTATCTTGCTAAATTTATCTTCATATTCTATCCTCAAAGTAATGATCCCATAAGAGTTGACAGGAGAGAGAATAATGGTCAAAACAGGGATGTTGAAGGCGTTAGTCCGAGTCAGTATTGTCCTTGTTAGCTAATGGCTGTTTGGACTGGTGCTAATGAGCTATCTAGTGTTGTGGCCAGTGTTAGCATTTTGCTGAGTGTAGTGGGAAAGTTTCCAGAGCTTAAGGTAAGACGACCTTGTAGGTTTCAGTGGGAGACCTGCTCTTGCTGCTTTGCTAATTGAGCGTTGCACTTTTCCAGATCAATGCTTCAGACTTATTATCTTACTAAAAAATAAACAAACACAAAAACCCCAGAATAATTAGCCAGTGAAGTGGATAAATGAAACTGATACCTGACTTGAATATATCTGATGACATCTTGTTTTATTCTTTCTTCTTGTATAAAAGAATCTTCTTGCATCTTTATTGCACTGTCACTCCAATTTGGCCACTTCAGTCAAAAATTTGCTTTCAATTAACCTCCACTTAGAAAAATTTCAATACAGGAGCATGACTGGCACCTGTGCTGTGATAGTATTAACAACAGGACAGATAACACTTGTGCAGCATTTCCTCCATCTGTCACCGGAAATAACATGTATGGCATGTGTGGGTAACTCAAGTTTTCCCTATGTGCAGACTTTTCAGTTAAAAACAGATCCTCCCAAAGCAAACTAGTACCACTAGCAGCATAGATGCATCTTTATTAATTATGCCATTTGCTCACAATTCACACCCAGTTATAGAAAACTATTTGAACCACGCGTGACATATATGCCGCACATGCATATAGCTTAAATTTCCTGCATCTCTATAGCAACATTATTGATTTCTTCCTGTTTCTACTTGAAAGTGCACCTTTGGCGCTGTCTGACAGTGATCGATACTTGACCTTACAATTTAGCATTTAACATTATGCCTCATTGGACAGGATTGCCTTTACATTCTTCTCAGACATAGAGAGAGGGAGAGAGAGGAGAACAGAGTTAGAATTCTACACTGCTTTCAAATGTTCAATGTCAGCTTTAAAGATGAGCATGAACAAAGAACAAGGCTGTAGCTTTGGCGGATGTCCTGTCGTTTTGGCAGTCATCATCTCATGGCATACCCTTTAAGGACAATTAACAGCTTGACAGGGAATACTGAGCAAAGAACATCTGTTTCAAGTCTACTGGCCAAGACTTTTACTGCCAACACTTTACTAAAATGGACAGTACATTAAAAAAAAAAAAACTAACAATTTACTTCTTCTTCTTCTTAAAAAGCCTAATCTTTCCCAGTGCCCCTTCTCTCTTATTATATATCCACTTTACAGTACATATTTAACCTATCCGTATGATTAATTTAATTCCACCCTTTACATTAACAGCACCTGGAGTATTTACAATTCGGCTCACAATATTTTGCACAAAACGACAAATTTAGTATTTCAGAACAAGAGATAGTCAATGAGTTGAAAAAATGTCATGGTATATATATTTCAGGGTTGTGGATGAAGCAGGTAATGGTGAGTAAATGAATGCCTACAGGACCCGGAAAAAAATTGTGGTTGGTCAATCGAATGGCTTCTTCCTGCTTTAAAAATTTACCAGACTCTCTAGCAAAAGTAGTCCTGCTTTGACACAGCTACACTATGGTCAAATGTCAGTGCACATATGGGTCTGACCATCACACCATTGTGTAATTTTCAAACATCTTTCCAGATTTAGTCGCCCTGTGCTGTTATAATAACCTCCAGTCTTCTGGGAAGGTTTGTCACTAGATTTTCGAGCATGGCTTTTGGGATTTGTTCAATCAGCCACAAGAGCATTAGTGAGATCAGGCAGTGATGTCAGGCAAGGAGGAATTCTAGTTCATCACAAAGGTGTTCAGTGGGGTTGAGCTCAGGGCTCTGAGCAGGAGCCCACTCAAGGTCTTCCACTCCAACTTTGGCAAACTATGTCTTCATGGATCGCACTTTGTGCACAGGGGCTTTGTCAGGCTGGAACATGTTGGGCCTCTTAGTTCCAGTGAGAAGAAATTGTAAGAAAATTTTTTGCAATTGCGTGCTTCTAATTTTGTGGGAACAGGTTGGAGAAAACCCATAGATGGGTGTGATGGTCAGGTGTCCACAAACTTTTGCCCATATAGTGTATTGTAAACAAAGGAAGCATGTGTCAGTTAACTCGATGGTTGTGCCCTATATTTTGAGAGCAGAGTAAACTGTGCCCATGAATCCATTTGAAAAGCACTACTGCAGGAATCTGTTCACTTTAAACGCATTTATACTTTACTTCTTTTAGTATCTTGACATGTCTTCAAATGAAACTGATATTAGCTCCCTTTTCAATGATAAATCTTTTCTGTGGCTCAAACTGCAACCCACCAATAAAGATCCTCCTACATGGTTGGTATTCATTGGATCTACCATCAACAACATATTTTCCTAACATAGATTTAGCACATTTGGCAAAACTATGAACTGATATGCTCTTTGAAATTGAAGATTTGCATTGATACCAAGTGAAATCAATGAATGCCGTTACAAAATCCTATCTTGGAGTGTTTCAGATGGATTTCCGTTTCAGTTTTTTTATTTTTTTTTATTGTGCTGCAGTTGCACATGCTTGAACTCATCCTACTCTTGAGCATGAACACACACAAATCTGTGTGCTTTATAATTCCAGCATCAAGGCTAAAAGATTTATTTATAATCCTGAAATCTCATATGTTGAATTCAATGGCACACACTGATATGATGCTCTTATTAAGCTTGAGCTTTTAAGTAGATTGTTGTTACTTTGACTTTGCATAGTTGACCTTTTCCTAAGCGGGCATGTGAAATGATGCCTCAGTGTTCTCCAAGAGATAGGAGGTGCATCACTCAATCACGCTAGATTTACATTCACTCCAATAAGGTCATGATCATATTTTCATATCATTTGTAAATAGATTATGTTCTCTCATATATAGTATATTGCCATTGCTATATATTTAGTGGATGGATAAATTGGTATTTCCTGTATGCTGTGGTGACACTGCTTCAGATATATAATTTCTGATAGGCCTGCGACCATTCTCATGCACAAAAGCCTACTTTAATGCATTCACATGCGCGCACACACACACACACACACACACACACTGAGAGAAGTGTAGCTCCTTTCACCTTTCTGGTAGGTGATTGAAAGTTAGTTGTGTTACTAGTAGTAGTATAGCTCCTACTATACATAGCTTGTGGGTCACATATTCGGTTGTTCATATTACTCCCATACCATATTGATCATTCTCACCATACAAAGCGACTTTCTGTAGAAGAGAAAAGAGCTATGCATGAGAGTCCATCTTGCTTTGACAAATCTAGCATACATGATTTAGAGTGACATTTGGAATGACTCAGTCAATGGATCAGGTGCACCACATGCAAAGATTAGATATGTTCATTTGTTCTAGACAAAACAAGCATGTAACACAAGCAGACATGATTAAGATCCAGACATGATTAACATCATTTGTGTATACCCAAGGTATAAAAGGTGAAAAATGCTAAAGGCTACAGAAAGCATAAAGCAATGTCCAAATCTCTCTCTCTCTGTGTGTCTAGTATATTTAATATAGGATATGTAACTGTATATGTCACTGTATAAGACACATTTGAATGAATAACAACATACATTCGTTTAAAATCAAGCCTTCATCCACACTTGAAATTTACGAAAGTTATGTACGAGGTATGCACATGCTGAACCGTAACTAGGAATGCACACGCTGAACCCTCATTTGTGCTAGTCTAAAAGTAGCTGTTAGTCTACATTCATGCATTCATACTGTTCAACTCCATGCATGAACAATAGTGAAATGTGTACACTAAACTGAAGAAATGCAATACTGTAGCCTATAAAAGTAAATGGTCATAAAAAGAACAAAAAGTTAAATATGAACATGTCCCAGCTCTCAATTATGCTGAAGTCTAACTCCAGCTTTAAATCATCATGTGTGATTTTATGTGCCATATAAATCTGGGGAACATAGGACCATGGGAACATAGATATGCTCCCCAACTAAGCTTTCACTATTTCAGTTTAGCTGGTTACATTGCCATGCAACGTACTTTAGCTGACCTTATGCTCTGCACATATCATGTTGACATAACTTGGAACTCATATACTATAGGCATGTACACATATTGTTTTCCTGCCCAGCATGAGAGGAAGTTAGTGTTTCAGTTTCATCTCTTTATTGGTAAAAAAAAAAGAAAAGAAAAAAAAGAAAAAGAAAAATGGCGTATATTAATTTTCCCCTTACACTAACTGACTGTGTGAGCTAGTGTTTGGCTGAATTGAGACATGTCAGCCAAAAAGACGCGATAATTGGTCTTGCCTCCATTCACCAATACAAAATTAGAAGATACAAAATTATAATAATGCTGTTTTCTTCTACTGTTGTTCAAATATGTAGTGACAAACCACAAGTGGACAAAATTCAAGTGGACAATTATTCGGGGCTAAAAGAAAAAAATCTGCAGAGCCCTGAATGCCCAGGCCAGGTTACATCCTTTGCATTAACTAGGCAGTATTGGCAGCAGTAAGTAAGAAGCATAGTGGCACAGCAGGTATAGTTGCTACCTCACAGCTCCAGGGTCTCTGCTTGCATGTTCTCGCAGTGTCTGCAAGAGTTTCCTCTGCTATGGACCCACCATAACCCTGTCCAGGATAAAGGAAAGTTAGTGAAGATTAATAATTGAAGGACTTTTATAGTATGACTTGGTATAATATTCAATATTCATATAACAGTCTAACAGATATATTCACATTTTTTAATGTTTGTAATGTTTTCTGTAAAGGATGATGCAACAGTTTTGCCCTTTTATTCTCCATTTTGGGAATCACCTGCATTAACCTGCCTCAACAAATTAATTTCATGCAGGCTTCCCTTGGATATTGACATTTATGGTAATAATCTAGAGTCTTGCAGTTTATCCCAATCCTCAAATGGGAAAATCAACCAAGTGTGTCACTTTGCTCCCTTTAGTACTACAACAGTAGAACACTTCAGTGAATAGACAGTAGAGGCTGTTTTTTTTTAGGCATATAAGAACAAGGACAGTGTTGGATTACGCCTTATGAAATCCTCTTTAACATTTAATGTTAAAATACATTTGCACCTGGGTGGATTTTGTTCTGATCTCTTGGGGTATTTTCAGTTCTTTCTGAGACTAAAATGCTAAAAATTCTTTAAATTCCACCTTAAATAGTGTGTTGCATTAAAACTATATCATAGAGATTTTTTTTTTTTTTTTTTTAATATATGTAAATGTTTGATATTGTGTGTAAATTAAATGGACAGACACAATGACATTGACTACATCAAATCTAAATGCTCAGTTCTGTTTATACTTCAGCAAGGATTTGTTGTTTGGTGACTATAGTCCCTGCAAACAGAATTATGAACTAATAATTTCGTCTTCCATTTTAAATTCATCTATCATGTCAGTTTTCAGACTGGGCCGCTTTGCCTCACATCTTGACTTTCTGTTTGTTGTGGCTAATTTTTACATTTGCACATTTTAATATTATACTAATTATTTTGCTTTTTCCTCTCTTTTCTCTTTCATGCTCCACCACTGCTGTGTCATGATTTCACTTATCAAGGTAAGAGAGCTAATGTTGTACCAAAAAAAAAAAAAAAAAGATTTTGTGTATGCAGTAAAACCATTAAACGTCTGATATTTAGAGACAACTCTACAATTCTTGTCACCTAAAACATTAAACACCTTACAATTTACCATTCCTCTACCAAAACAACATATCAATAAATTCTAATTATAATAATTCCATTATATTCTGTCAATACATTTGAAGATAAGCCATTGTTACCCTGAGCATTATTTAAAATAAATGCAAACATTGCCTCAGTTTCCAGGAGCTCTCTTATTACCTTTGTTTAAATATATTGTAAATCATCAGTGAGAAAAGAAGAAACCCAAAGTTGCACAGTTTTACTGATTATTGGGTTTTGTATAAAAATCACCTATTAAGTGCTACCTCCATAACAAAAAAGAATGAAAAAAGCACAAAGTTTATTTTTAACTTTCATTCTTTCATTTGAGACTTTTGAGAAATTTGAAGGTCACCAGGTTTCACCAAAATTCCATTCCAACTAGAACTCATTCCATCGATTTTTTTCCCCTTGGTTGGTGTGTAGGAATCAAGTTAACAGCAGTATTTGCAATACACAGACATTGTGTGCAGAACCTGGCAACCCTGCTCACAGAACTGTAGGATACAAATAGGAGGTGCAGCATTTGGGTTTTTTTTCCCATCAGTGGTTTGCTCCAGTAACCCAATCTAAACACTGCCTTACTACACTCCAATATAAAGCCATATTTCGCCCACATTTCTGCGCAACCAAAAGAAACATGCTTGAATTCATTGATTTGGTGCTCCATAAAGGCCATGCTGTGAACGAGGCAGAATATTATACTTTTTTAATACTTATTTCATTTTTCATGAAGGGTGCCAATAATTCTGCAGTTGACTGTAAAAAGTTTTCTCTTCTGTACTCCCTCAACTACCTGCCAGTCTTCTTATGAGCATGCCAGATGGGTTGGTGCATATTGGCTGCCTAAAAGTTGCTGAATTAGCTAGGTTTTGAGCTGGACAGGTATCCCTGAAGCCTGTGAAATCATCTGGGACTGAAATTTGCACTTGGACAAGTTTCTGTTGTACTTGGCATTGCCACCACAGCATTCTCTGACAACACACATGCTCAGATATTACATCCCAGCTCTTGCTGTGCATTCCTTTCCTCTATGTCTCTCAAATTGCATTTATTATGTTTTTTTTTTTTTGTCTGATGTCAATTTATGTTGATATCCTATCATTTCGGCTAATATAAAAAAGGATTAAAAAAAAAAAAGAAAAGATTTTCATTCAAATATAAATTTAAATATAAATGTAAATATTCTATTCTTTGTTTTATTTGCGTCATTGATGAAAAAGCTTAATTTGTATACAGACCGACAGAATGGTATATTTGTTCCCTTAACATGCATTTGAAAAGAAGGCTATAAAGGCTTAGTCAGCACCCTCATCCCGACAAATTTAATAGGCTGCAACAGCCTTTCAAACTGCGCTGATCCTTCAGGATGAAACGCACCACAACGAGGCCCTCATGGTCTTTGGGGACTCAAGGAATTGATGAAGTAGCCTTGCATAGGATAAGTCAAGGGACAACAAGAGCCCATGAGTCATCAGTCTGTGCTGGTGTGGTATCAGTGTGCCCAAGTGTGGAGACCTCACCTGGCAACCTCTTTAGCTTCAACAGCATTCAATACAGTTATTTTTATCTGTATTATCATGACACATGGGACAGCTTGAATTGCATTTTGGCATGCTTGACACATGCTTTGGTTATATCTGTGGAATGGCTACTGTTTGGAGCCAAATTTACACCTTATCTATATTATCTTGTGCCGGGACAGTTGCATAAGCCTCCATTTAAAAGGTAGGAGCTGAAGGTTTGGCTTTTGTTGTAGCTAACACACCGCTATCAGACTCAGCAATTGAATGAAATCAAAGTCATAATTTGTGTCTGAAATGCCACACAATGTAGTGCTATACAAATATCATTCCATCCAAAGTTAGTTTACTGCCCCAGATTTCAGTACCAAATTTGTCAAAGGAGAGACAATCCTATGGCGGAAGTGCATACATTAACACAGATACAGGTCGAGAGCTTGAGTTAAAGTCCACATAAAACTTCAGAATTTGGAAAAAATGTGATCTCAGTGACTGTGGCATGCTTGTTGGTGCCAGACATGATGGTTTAAGAATTTCAGAAAACCAGTCTCTAGATTTTACAGAGAATGGTGTGAAAAACGAACAAATAAGTAAAAAACAATCCAGTAAGTAGCAGTTCTATGGGCAGAAATGGCTTGTTGGTGAGAAAGGTCAGAGTAGAATGACCAGACTGGTTTGACCTGACAGAAAGGCTACATTAACTCAAGTAATCACTGGTTACAACTGTGGTGAGCAGAAAAAAACATCTCAGAATCCACAACATGTAACCCTTAAGGTGGATGGGACACAACAGGAGGAGATCACGTTAGGTTCTACTCCTGTCAGCCAAAAATAGTGATCTGAGGCTACAGGTTCATCGAAACTGGACAGTTGACAGTTAAACCTTGATTTCAGCTGCAGTATGCAGATGATAGGGTCAGGAACCCAACCTGTGTTGTGAACAATTCATGCTGGTGGTGCCAGTGTAATGGTGTGTGGAGTGTTTTCTTGGCATCCAGTAGAGCACATTTGGGATGTGGTAGAACAGGAGATTCACAGCATGAATGTGCATTTGACAAATGGGCAGCAATTATGTGATGCAATCATGTCAACATAGACCAGAATCTCATAGGAATGTTTTCAAAACCTTATGCAATCCATTTCATAAAGAACCGAGGCTGTTCTGAGAGCAAAGTGTGGTGGTTCCTGGCCTTTATTAGTATAATTAGTATCCTAATAAAGAGACCATTGAGTTTATATATTTAAGCCACCAGCAGACACTGGTAACAGTTTTCCTGTCCTCAAAGATATTTTTCTTTACCACAATGACTTTCATATGGCAAGTGTCAGTTAACATGGCTAGACAGATTGACAATTCATTGCTGCATAATTATGCACTGTTTGAAAGAATCCACATAATCACTAACTGCTGTGAGCTACTTAGAGCTCATATTCGACAACAATGCTAGCTGCTGAGCATCCACTCCCTGTTGGATGTGTAGATTTCGACCGGATTTTAAAGGCAGGCTAGCATAATGTGTCCCATGGTTCTGCTCTAAATGAACAATGCAGCTTCTAAATACATACAGCATTTTGTTCTCCCTCCAAAACAGACTACTTTCTGAGGCCCCTTGTTGATTAAGAGCTAGCAAGGTCATGCTGTCTTTCATTTAAATCCCACAATGCTACAAGTGAATGCTGTCGATGACATTCTCCAAATAATGAGGGAGAGAGACTAGATTTGAATGCAAATTGGAATGTGGCTTTATTTCCTCAATTTCGGAAACATGATTGATTTTTCTTTTTTAATTATGTTTATGCAAACTTGGCTGCTGCCATGTGAGTCCGGCCACTATGGGTCATATTCAGAGCTGTGTTACGTGCACATACTGTGTTGAGGATTTAATATGGAAATTGTGCATTTTGGTATAGACTTCAGACCTAACTACAGACTTTTACACTATTTAGACAGTTGCATGGAATTTGCTTTTGCATGGGGTGGATTTTGGCAGAAAAAGAGGCATGTTTCACTTATGCACAATTTTTGTGTGATATCGGCTTGAATGAGGAGCAGTATTAAGTGCAATGCCACTGTCTGCCAATTCATTATAAACACAGTATTTAACCCTGAGACACATTATGGACAGTAGAGGAGGTTGATGGTTCGATTCCCATTTCTGCCCTGTGTGTGTGGAGTTTGCATGTTCTCCCCATGCTTCTGGGGTTTCCTCCGGGTACAGCATTTTCCTCCCTCCAGTCCAAAGACCTGCATTGTAGGCTGATTGTGTTCTTGGTTGACAGGAGTGGAACCAGATATGGTCTTCTGCTATTGTATCTCATCCACCTCAAGGTGTGATGTGTTGTATATTCTGGGATACTTTTCTGCTCACCATGTTGGTAAAGAGATTATTTGAGTTGCTATAGACTTCCTGTCAGCTCAGGCAAGCCTGGTCATTCTCCTCTGATCTTTCCCGTCAACAAGGTGTTTCAGCCTGCAGACTCTCTGCACACAGGATGCTTTTTTTTTTCTTTTTCATGCCATTCTGTCTAAACTCTAGAGGTTGTTGGATATGCATATCCAACCACCAGGTTCCTATGGATAAAATACGATATAGTCACCAGATTGAAAAACATTTAAAGCATTCTGTCTTTGGAAGGGAACAATTACAATGTTTTGTTTAAAGCAATTAATGATGAGTATATGATATTTCCTTACAGTTGCCTACAGGCTACAAAAAAGGTATCTGGTTGCTAAAACAGAAGTCTGGCTTGTGAGACTATGTATTTTTGCAAAATCCAATTACATTAGTTCCTTTCATTCTTTTTAAAAACTGAGTGTTTGCCAGTGGCAGAGATATTTTCATAACAACATATAATTTCTCTCATAGATTACACAGTGATATTCCAATTTTGAGCCACAAGTGAGTTGTGTGTTCTTATTTGTTAAGAATAAAATAGTAACCTATTTAAGTTGAAGTGGGATGGCACACAAAGCTTAAAGCTGAGAAAATGGCATTTTTGGAATCTGGCCAAAAACACAGCATAAAAGTGTGAAGCACTCACAGATAATATTACACTGAATCATAATTTAAACACTGAAATCACAATAGTTGTTTGAAAATTAATCAAGGCATCTGTTTTAACCCTAATATTCAATACTCATGCTAGCATGACTGTTTATTAATAAGATTGAATGCTTTGGTTGGCTGGTAATTTGTCATTCACCTTTTGAACAAACATGTCATCTAAAGAGACGGAATATGTTGCCAGGTCTGGGATCCCTGAGGAACACAGCATTTGCATTTCCTTTGTATATAGATACAAGTGCCTGTAATTGCTTTTGAGGTGACTTTTCCTACCATCTGTTGTTCATTAATGAGAGCATTTATAATGAATGTTTAAGATGTTTTTGTTGGTGTGTGTACAAATACACTCCCCACTTAATGTCAACTAGCAGGGATGGTACCACGTGTGTAGTTCATCCAAGCATTAAGATCTGGTGTTGCCAGGTGTTGATTATCTGAGTGTGAAACTTTTGGCTGCTTGTTTCTGGCTCTGATGCTGCTTGTCAGATGCATCCAGATGTGTACCAAGTACATGTGCTTTTCCCTAGCCGGACATCTGTGAGCACAGTTACTTGGCAACAAGTTACTTGGAGGTTGAGATACCAAGATCTCCTGTGAGTTGTTAATGGGGTGAGCTTCATGACCTGAGGAGAAGGAATTCAACCACAGCGCATTTTAACATGGACAGGCCATCTGTGTCTTTGACCCATCTGTGTCTGGCCAGTCCCAGAGAAGCTGTAGTCCATGACATAACCAACATAGAAAACAATATGTGAATGGGAAGCACACGAGGGGATGATTCTTCAGACCTGCCAATCTTTACACATTTTCAGTATGAGCTCTGCATTTTAACGTCTGCTACAAGTAATCAGTCAAAAATACAACAAAAGAGCAGTCATTTTTTTACTCAATAAAAACAAGAGATAAGCCAATTTTAATCTAGACTGATTGGTAGTTCTGTAAGTGTTTTGAACTGTCTGGTATTAACCTATTGGCTAAAGTGCTCACTAAGTTTTTGCATAAATGAATAAAGCCCATGGGTTTGATCCTGTGTGGAGTGTGCCATGTTTTCCCAAAAGCATGCAGGAAGGTGGATTGGCTACTTAAATTGTGAGTGTGTGTATGTCCTGCAACGCACTGACGTCCCATCCAGGGTGTAATCTTGCCTTTCACCCAGTGTTCCTGGGATAGGCTCCATATCCACTGTGGACCTTACCAAGATAAAGTGTTTACAATGAATGAGTGAATGAAATGAAAACAGTTAGCAGCATACATTATATCTGAAAGATATCTTGGCTAACAGTGTACAGTGCTGGATACTTTAAATGTCACAGTCCTAAGAAGTGGGCAGAAACACAGTTCCTGCTCTGCCTTTGGAGAATGTGAGACACTCAGTCTGTATGCTTATTGATATTGCATGAGCACTGCTGAATTGAAAAGCAATGCCCCTCTCTCCTTAGTATGTTTGACATACTGATTCAAATAATCTTGTGTTTTCATCGGCACAAAGTCCCTGCTCTCTTGCAGTGCTGAACCTGATGACGAGACGCTGATCTCAGATGGTACTATCCACTGTGAGCTTAAGGGATATGTTTTCCAACAAATTAACATGCAGTGGGGGAAATGAGTATTGAACGCTTCATTTTTTTTCCAGTAAATATATTTCCAATGATGCTATTCACATGAAATTTTCACCAGACTTTGGTATTAACTCAAGAAATCTGCACATATAAAGAAATCCGAACATTAAAGTCAATATATAATAAATTATGTGTAATAAAGTGGAATGATACAGGAAAAAAGTATTGAAGACACTAAAAAAAAAAGCAGTTCTCCAAGGTAAGGCAAGGAACCAGCTGAAATCCGTAAGTAGTTAGAAAGTAATTATACCTCCTCTCTGTCCAATACTTATTTTCCCAACTGTAGAGAAGTATGAATGCATTTATTTTTCTGAAGCTTGAAACTCTTCAGCAACAAAATGTAGTGAATGGCTAGGATATAAATGTTATCCATGGCTTGATAATACCTTCAGGACCCTAATAAATTTTTATATGTATGGCCTTTTATATCTTAAAGTTCCTATATTGTTTTCAGGCATTTTTGTATTATTCCTGAGGGTTTGCGTAGCACGTCAAGCCTTTTTACTCAAAATCATGCTTATAATAAATTGACGTATACACGACCTTTTCCACCCCCCGACTCTCAGCCAATTTTCACTGTAAACCCCCACTAATGTTCAATGCTCATTAATATTCACTAGCTTGCTAATATAAACTAGCTTTTCAATGAACAGAAAAGGATTTTGCATATCAATACAAGCAGATGTAACCTCTTGTTTCAAATTAACAAGATATTATTCATTATTTAATGTCAGGAAACCACAAGATTTATCAAATGCCTGCATTGTATTGACCTATGTGTGTTCTCATTGCTGCCCAGAAAGAAATGTTGTGATGTGAGCGTTTGCAGTTTAAAAGCCGTTGTAGAATTGGCAAAAAATTGGCTCAGCATTTGTGGGGAGTTTTGAGCTCTGGGAAAAAAATTAAGAACTTTTTTGCTGCTTTGCCATGGTAGTGGCACATTTTTCCAGGCTTTTTCTAGTGATTGTTTTGAGTTCATGTTATCTCTCTCAGGAGCTGGATGTATTGGCCCAAATCATGCCACCAGAGTAGCCTTATAGATGAAAGGTTCTGGTATGTGGTTTGGGTACACTCTTTTGTGAGTTGTGCTGGATGTTATTTTCAGTTAAGGACCAATCACATTTATTATTGCAATATAAATATAGTGTGTAACTTTAAATAGTGTGTAAAAAAAATGGAGAATTTTTGTCTCTGTTGAACTACAACACCTTGTACTACAGGGTGTCCCAAAAGTCTGCATACAGTACATAGGGGACTATGTTTGCCAGCACAACGTTGGTTGTGACTTAATCAATGGATGTTCATGGACGTCCACTTCTCGGTTGGTCTGCAACGCTTCCAGACATTTTGAATTACTAATAAGTTTGGCAACAGTGTTGTGTGTGATGTTCCTGCCATGTTTCCTCGCAACTTTTTGACAGCTTACCGAACCAGCCATGAGAATGATTTCAATACGTTCTTCTTTTGTCAAAGGCATTCTTAGAGGCTATCTAAGGCTAAAAATATATAAACCAAGTATGAACAATATTGGAAGAAATTTTGCTAAAGTGGGTGCACAGTGGCTTCGTGGTTAGCACGTTCACTTCACACCTCCAGAGTTGGGGGTTCGATTCCCACCTGGCCCTGTGTGTGCGGAGTTTGCATGCTCTCCCCGTGCTGCAGGAGTTTTATCCGGGTACTCTGGTTTCCTCCCCCAGTCCAAAGACATGCATGGTAGGCTGATTGGCATGTAGAAAATTGTCTGTAGTGTATGAATGGGTGTGTGAATGTGTATGTGAGTGTGCCCTGTGATGGATTGGCACCCCGTCCAGGGTGTACCCTGCTTGTGCACCATACTCCCTGGGATAGGCTCCAAGTTCCCAGCGACCCAGTAGTGGTATAGAACATGGATGGATGAATGGATTTTGCTAAAAAGTGTTAATTTACCCATTTTATGGAGACTTTTAGGACCCCCTGTGGAATAAAAAAGGAGGAAAAAGCAATTTTACCAATATAGATCCTATAATATTGCAAGATTGCCCTAATTTGAAACTGATATCATGGAATGAAGCCTGGATATCGACAAAAGATAATCTGGTCTCATATGTAAATATATATAGTGAGTAACATTAATCACAAGAATACTATTTTTCAGGGTATTGACACTCAAACCATGGCAACAAGCAATGTTTAGGCCAACATATGGTGATTAGCTGTTGGCACACATTCCAGAACTGCCAGATGGTGCCAACCTGAAAACATGGTTTCATTTTATGTATCCATGCTTTGTTTTTGTTCTCAGGTTTTCATTCCACATCTGTATGTTTCTGTTCAATATTCCCAAGTTTTCATTCTGTATACCCAACTTTCATTTTTTTAGATTTTTAAAATTTATTTGTTAAATGCTTCTACCATACTCATTCAGAAATAAAGAGAATGAAAACTAAAGAAGAAGAAGAACAAGAATAAAAGAACAAGAAGAAAAGAACAAAAAGGTATGGGGAAATGAATCCAGCCCATACCTATTTAGGGACCTAAAGCCAGTGGCAGGCAAAATGCCCAAAGTGTGTGCTCAATCGGTGCAGGCAGCCAGCTGAATTTTTCCATTTAACACTGATGTACATGGAGAGGAGGAGTCCACAGGGGCCAGCCCATAATAATCCACCTGCCTGACAAATCACCTGTGACAGGAAGCAGGAAGGAGAGACACAATGAGAGAGAGAGAGAGAGAGAGAGAGAGAGAGAGAGTTTTAAATGCATGGCTCTCTTTATCAGTTGCCGTATGGGTTGGGGCAGGCAGGAAGATGTGTGTTTAAGGATGAGGTTCTTGGTCCACATCATTTGTTAATTTTAAAGTCTGTAGAACATGGGGTACCACAGAGTCCAGTTTTGTTTCTATGAACAGATATTGACTATCTGACAGATTTAACTAAATATTGCAAAATTTACTTAATACATACGAATGAATGATAAATCTCTGATCCTGCCTTAAATCATTTTTTTTTACATTCCTGTAAGCAAGGGGCATAAATCTCAAGGGGACAATAAACATTTCCTCAAGAGCATTTCCTGAAGAGGACATCAAAAGTATACTACCTTATTTTAAAACCCCGGAAATAAGTGATTCTTCTTTTGGCGCGAGATTCCAGTACGATTTTGACTTGCTTGTAAATGTACCAAAGTTACAAAAGTACTGTGAATTATTGCTGCTATTTCTTACAGATATAATGATCTGTGTGGGGTAAGACATGAACAGCTCATGTCTTTAGTCACTGAGTTTTCCTTAATAGGAACTATTCATTAACTGCAATAACTCACTTACTTTAACTTTTGATACCTAAGTGCATTTACAAGTATTTTTGTATTTTTTCAGGTAGAAATATAATTAGAAAACCTCTACTTTTATTCGGTTACATGATTTTTTTTGTGTTTTGTTCATTACTAATTCTGAACTATGAATGTATTGTAGCTGTTTGACTCTTCAAGCTACGGTTATGAACAGGAATAGTTAATGTTAGCTTGCTAGAAAGCCAGTCTCACAGTTATACCAGAGACAAACAACTCCTGAAATAACTTTATCCTATGCTGCATCCGAATATCCCTACTACCCCACTATACAGTAGGCGTAGTATGTCTGAATTCTCAGTGTGCATAAAACAGTAGGTGAGAAATACCCAGATGACCTACTGCGTCCGCCGAGATTCTGCAGTAGGGAAGCAATGAATAATGCGGTATCCCATAAGGCAACAGGACTGTGTTGACTATTTTTAAGTGTAAGTGCTAGGTATTAAGCATTGTTCCTTGTAGCTAAACTGTACTTGTTTAACAACATAAGTAAATTGTTGAACTTGTTGAAGGTTTAAACAAGAAAAAACAGTTGCAGTGCAGGTGCTCTAATCTGATGGTCTCTTTAAATTTTTGCGGTTATGATGACGCTGTAGATTACATGATACTGCCAACATGGCAGATGTAGTATGTCCGGATTGTATTCCTACTACACACATGCAGTACACATACAGTTTGAACTGTCACAGTATGAGATTTCAGACTCAGCACTTGTCTGTATCAACTGCTGTTGAGGGACACTGGGACATTACTGGGCTATAAAACAATTACTAATCTCAGTAACATTTAACTTCATTCCCACACAGTTTAACTTGCAATTATGTGTTTATCCTCCTGACAAGAAGGATTTCTCTCTGTGAAGTGAAATAGCAAATGCATGGTCACTTTGGTGGTTTCTTTAGATTCAATGCTTTTAACCAAAGCCAAAATCTTCTTAATTGTTAGGAGGTGGATGGAGATTCTATGGCATCTCACATCCACATTCAGCTCTGGTGTGTGGTTGATGATCAAAACACACCCAATCGAACAGAACATTTTTTTTGTTTGTGCCAGTTATTAAGGCAACCACCTAACTAAATAACTAGAAATGGCCAACCAGAAGTCTTGCACAAAACCTTTTGAGTTTTGAGGTTGAACTGATGCTGTTGCAATTACTGATTTCTTACTGAGGTTTACAAATTTATTTTCTTTTCTTTGTCACATTCCCTCCATCATTTTACTTACCTCTCATTCAGACATTTTCTGTTCTGCTGCCATTTAAAAAAAAGAAAAAAAAGGGATATACAATTAACAAAAAGAACTCTTTATCATAAAACTCTTTATGATTTTTTTTAAAGAGTTTTTAAAACTCTTTATCATAATAATGCTTTGTGCATTTCATATCTGAGAGGCTGAAGCTTAGGACTGAGAGCTGGGAAGCTAGAGCACTCTCATGCCCACACACAGATGCACACACACTCACTCATAAACACCAGATGCGAGGATTGCATTTATATAGAGTGCTCGGTCACTGACAACATGTGTCTGTGCTCACACTCGTATGCATGCATATGCACCTTATTTCATATCCACCCACCTACAATACATATGATTCAGCCACAAATGGATGCATTCAGAGGGACAGATGCAGAAACAGAACGTATCCTCACCTTTACTTTTCTCTTTAATCTTCTCGTACAGACTTTTCCTGTGTAAGCCCTGATTTGCTTAAATAAAGCTCTCACACAAAAAAAGTAATAATTTGTGTGTACAAGCTGGAAAAAATTTTTGTAGTGGTTGTTGGACATTTTGTGGGTTATTTACAAAGAATAACTGCATGAATTAAGTTAGGTGCAAATTATGCAGTCCATTTCCAGGATTTTGCAGGGTTTTTTTTGTGATTATTACAGGCAGAAATGCTTGATTTTGACGCAGGTTTTTTGTGGGGGTTTTTTTGTGGAAAACGATTTGAATTGGCAAAGTTGCAATTGCACAAAATTATTTTGTACAGTTTTGCAGTGATGTTTGTTGGTAAATGAGACCTTTTAACTGTACTGCACCTGAATCGAAGAGGGCTTTGGCTGAATGCGCATTGTCATGACGTGTTTGCTTGGGTTAATTGTGTTAATTTTGTGTTCATTTCTGTGATTGCAAAATTCTGGAGGGACTAATAGAGGGAGGAAATGTATTTACATTAGGTTTTATTATTCGTTAATTTTTATCAATAGTTATGGAGAGATCCAAAGAATGCAGACAACAACTGACTAAATGAAAATTATAAGGAAGAAAACGATACGATAAAATAATAAAATGGACTATTAATAAAATAATTTTAAAAAAGTGTCTCTAATGAGCATGCAGCATTTAAAAATGTTCATATTGTTTTAAAAATTTGTTGTCTGTTAAAGCTTGTTCCACAGAAAAAAAACTTTGACTTTGATTTAGATACTAAATAAAAACCTGCGTGTTGTTATTTACAGAAGGATGACAAAATAAAGATCTTTGCATGGCGTTAGGCCATAATGAGCTCCTAGAACAGCTTCAGTTAACCTTGGAACAGATTCTACAAGTCTCTGTAACTGTACTAGAGCAATGAGCAGCATTATTCTAAAAGATCACCCTCAGATGGTGTTTTGATGTGGTAGTGAAGAGCGATGTCTAACATATCAGTCCAAAATCTCTCATAGGTGTTCAGTTGGGTTGAGATCTGGTGACTGTGAAGGCCGGAGCATATGATTTACCTCATTAATCCATTCAGTGAGTGATAATTTTGAATAACTTTGTATTCATTTACAGTGATCGTTCCATCTAAAGGGACAAGCAGGCACAAACCATGCCAGCAAAATGCCCCCTAAAAATCTGTATGTCTTTCCTTTTATTTATTCAGGTTATTCCTTTAATTTGTCACCCATCTAGTTTGTTTTGTTTAATACATGCCCTCCAGTTGTATTGATTTGCGCATGCAAACGCTGTCCCTGAAGTGACTTTCAGGCATTAAATCACACTACAGATGCTAAACTAATTTATTTGCATAAACAACATCATGTATTTTGCACTTTCAAGTAGGACTGGTCCAAATTTTCTATTCATTAATGCAAAATGGACAAAGTTGTGCTATTTTTCTCAAATGAAAATGCGGTGCTGTTTGTAAATCAGATTTTTTTTCTGATGTTATAAAGGACGCATGTGTTTTTAATACATGCAGCCTCAGGGCCTCAGATTTCCAGAATGCACTCATAGCCTAGTGCATCCACAGAGCAAAGAAGTTTCTATTTATACCAGCGAAATGGTCGTAACCGAGTAGTGACCCTGCTTTAGGGCACCTGGGTAAATAATAGCCCTACTACCGATCTGCCTATGATTCGGTTTGGCTCTCACTGTTACATTCCCACACTCCCTATGGCCAGATGACTAATTCAGAAAGGAAATCCAACATGCATGTCTTTAAGTCTGGATCAGTGGATAGAACATCAGTGGATAGAACTTCCAGCACTGGCAATTTGCTATCTTGGGATATTTCTGATTTGTCTTGTGTGACCATGGGGATGCATTCATAGGGACAGATGCTGAGACAGAGCTCCCTGTGGACCACCCAGAAGCACAAACTCGCATACAGAACCATGGACAAGCAGAGACAAACAAACAGGACCATGTGCAACGTGCAGTTTGTCCCAGAGGTTTTAATTTAGTCTTACTGATTAAAGTACTATGACAATTAATCAGTAGTCAATGCGGCTCCTTGCACTCGATCATCCTGACTCAGTTATGCATTGTTAAAAAGGATTCAACTACAAAAAATACATACAAATAGTGCTATTATTTTATAATTAATGTGAATTTGGTTAGTAAAGAACAATCGAATGCAAGCACACAACATACCTTATCAAAGCTAATGGCAAGTAACAAAAAACAATTAGTCACAGTTCCTGCAAGTTTAGGTAGGGGGGAGGGGTTTGGGGTCAGATTGGATGGTTAGGGAGGTAGCATGCATCTATTATTTACTCCCCCACTTTATTTTCATTAGTGTTTTCTTTGTACCACACCCCCTCACTGCCAAAGAAAGGGAGTGTGCATAATGATCAATGCCCATTGATGTTATCTTTTTAGCCTTTAATCTGTGCAGCTGTTTGTACATTTGTAATACATTTTGTAGTTATAGAACAGTTTGTAGAATGCAAAATGTCAAGAGCCAAGAGAAAGAATGTTTTGGTTAAAATTAGAGTTAGATTCAGATATTAGCATTATACACGCTAGTTCACTGGAAAACGTCTATGCAGGTGGTAAAACAAGATTGTGTGTGTGAAGTATACAGTATGGTTGATATATAAATATGTAGTCAAGAGACTGCAGCTCCACTGTCTGGCCAACTATAGCTTTTATCATGTTTCATTATTCATGTTGTTTATAGGTTGCTTTAGTGGATCTTCCTCGGTGTTATAAACACTATAAATCGCTTTTTAGCTAGACTTTTGTCAGACCCTGTCTACAGCCCTCAGGCAAATGAAATAAAGATGTTTTGATGTTTAGATAGGTACATAAAAGCTAGAATCTTAGCATTATTTCAAGTATTGATCGCCCTCAAGATATTTTGCTCATATGCATGGAAATAGACTTCTTGTAAATGCTAAGGATATCTCTCTAGCAACCTCAAGGAAGTACTGAATTGTATTTTACCTGTATTTTAGTGGTATACAAACCGTCAGTTCATCCAACATCACAAATGGAACTTGAATTACGTTCCAGGGCAGCTAGTATAATTGCTTAGCAGAGCTAGTGCGCTTCTAAGAAGTTTGATGCATAATGCCACACTGTTTATGTGTCACAATTTAAATAGTAAAATGAGAGTAACATCACACTGCAAAAATAGCTTACAGCTAATGATCACTGCTCTTCTGCTAAGCAAAATTTACTAGCTCAGACAGTTCCTTCTAACTAATATACAAATATAGATAGCTACCACCTAGGGAGATAGTTTTAGGTTGCATTATCTTTATTATCCAAACATTGCACTCACACATTCACACCTGCTTTTTTTATTTAGTTCGGTTTGTTTTGACATAGCAAGCGCTCTGCCTGTACTCAAATGTGCCCCAAAAAACTGGTCCAAGTGTACATGGTCCAGGTTCTAACTGTGTAAATTATGATGGTCTGCTGCTCCAAAATGGACTCAGTATGGTAAAATTTCATTTCTGTTATTTGTCTTTTTGGCTCTTATAGCAATTAAGCAGACTGCAGAAGCTGTCGTTCAATCCGTGCATGCTGCCAGAGAATCATGCACACCAGATGTTCTACAGTCTCTGTGAAATCCACCATATGACTCTTTGTATTAATACTGAAACATAAAGACTATCTTTTCCTGAAGAATAAAAAGAACAAACGGAGCACACACAGATCAATGCACATGTTGTACCTATAAATAAAGTAAATACATTTACAAGAATTTTATCATCTCTCAAAGCAATAAAAATTGGTCTAAAACAGCTCCATGTGTTAGAAATGTCAGCATTAGTGTTAAATTGTTTGTTTAAATTATGTGTATTTGGCTGTAAATTATGTCTCTAAAAGTAGCTCTGTTCTAAATGCATGTAGAACTATGAGGTATATTTGCACACTGTTAACTGGTAGCTAACAACAACAACAGCCTTAAATAAAAATGCACTCACGTTAAGAAAAACAATCCATAGTTAGATTCAATAAGAAGTTTCCAGCAAAGCACAGCCTACCAAATTCCTGACGAATAAAATAACAGCAGGTTTTTGTGCCTGTGATTTTTGCAGTATGAAGCCAACCAAAAAAACACAAACTCTGGTATAGACTGTAGTAAATAGGGGTGAAAACATCCTTAATTAATTTTAGTGAAATATTATTGCAGCATGAGGTGAAAAAAATGAAAGCTGGCTAATTAGGTTTTCCAAGAGTACTACTATGAATGAATGTTAAAGAAGAATGTTAAATGAATGAATGGTAAAACAGAACCTATGCCCTTGCATACTTCTTCTTGACCCAGTACGACTTAGAAACATCATGCTATTTTGGTCTTTGATGCTAGCCTTGCCATTATTTGTGGCTCCACTTGACTGAGTGATTGATGCTAATTGTCATATATCAAAATTGGACTGATTTAGAGATAATTAGCTGTGTCAATTATGTTACCCCTATCAAAATGATTGAAGGCTTAGAAATTAGCACACATGGAATTAACTAATTAATTCTCAGTTCTCATTGATTTTTTTTTTCTTTCAATTACAAGTATACATGGTCATTACGACTCTTCAGTGTGGACCTTAAATCATTACCATGCCCCCTTTAACACTATTTTACAAGAGCTCAACTAAGTAGTGAGTTAAGACAGGTGAGTCAATGTTCTCTGTGAGCTTAGTTTTTTTTATTTTTTCTTCAAATAAGCATCAGCAATAAAAATCTGTGCTCATTCTAGTGACTCATCCACCTGCCTAGTGAAAGACGCCTTGCAAGCAGTGTTTTCAATTTATCGTTTGCTTCATCAGTCTGATCATGTTAGACCAGAGGTTTAGGAACAGAAAGTAAATGGCAATTTAAGAAGAGTAAATATATCTTCCCTTCACTACTGAATAGAGAATCTCAGTACAGCATAAAGCTGCTGTGGTTAATGGTGGTGTGATGAGATGTGGAGTGCAGAGCTTGGTAAGAAGCCTGAAGGGTGTGTGTGGGGGCTGAAATTTCAGGAGAGCAAGATAATTACCACTGATATTAATCACATGCCCTGCCTGGTGAGTGGAGCTCCTATATGTGAGGATAGCGAAGTGCCAATAGTTAGTGGTGTTGTTATTTTTCATTTGTAAACTCTCTCCATTAGACATTGGTGTGGAGAAATAGCACATTACATAATACACAGATGGCTAAATGATTGGCACACCACTGGATTCATGTCTCCTCAATAGAATATGTGTATATTACATTCAAGTTATTTGCATGTATTAGATTGTCCTAGTGTACATCATTGCAGCTCATGGCATAGTGCAGTAATTGTTTCTTTGTAAATTTATTCAATTACACAATCATCAATTGATTGTAACTAATTGACTGTATGAACGAACGCTGCTTACGTATTTCCGGTAGAATCTCTAGAATCTATAGTGTTATTATTATTGTTGTTATAATAATAATAATAATAATAATAATAATAATAATAATAATAGTAATAATAATAATAATAATAATAATAATAATAATAATTATTATTATTATTATTATTATTATTATTATTATTATACTTGATTATAGTATGTCAATTCAGCAGTTAAATATTTAAGAATATTGTGCACCACTGTGCACGGAAATACTGCATTACTGACTGCTTATCTAGAAAAATTATGTATCCTAAAGGGCAGTGATTGTGTTCTGTCTCTCATCAATACTCTTTACAACTAAGCTGATAAAATAATTTCAACTCAAATCATGTTCACTGTATTTAATAATTTATTTATTGCATTTATTTATCCATTACTTATGTTTATTTATATCATTTTTATAAGCAATTGAAAATTTACTTAAACTTACCATTGATCTAGGTTCAACTGTGAACAGGAAGAACTGCACTGATGCCAAGCAGAGAGTAGTGTGCTGTCTGGTAGAGTAGTGCAGTAATGTGGTTGCACAGTGCTGTCCCAGCAAAACAGGAACAACTGCTCTGAGACAGTATTACAGGACGAGAGTCCTTTAGTACAGTCTGTGACGATAATTAAATTCAATGAATCAATGGCAAAAATAAATATTATATGTAAACAAATTTTAAACATACCCATATACTGTAATTAGAACTATCACAATTTTTTTTTTAAACTGAAGCACTTATGAACCCATTTACTGACTATGCCTGTCTTTGAACAGATACAGAACCCACAAAAAAAACCTTCTTTTTAAAACATGCATTTCATTCAGATTAGCTGGGTTTTTGTTGTGTGTCCCCCGACCCTAATCTATGGGGCTTCTCTGACTTCCTGATCAACCTGAATCATGTCGCCTCATGCTGATCTCTCCTGTCACTTGAACCTGACTGGATACTGAGAAATTACTCATAATCAGTAGCATTTATATTCCAACATTTGTATACATTACATAAACGAGCACATTAGGCATAAGAGGAAAACGATACACGTAAAAATTTTTATTAGATAAATAAATACAAAAAAAATGCAAAGACCAATATGAACTGTCAGAAACGGAGACTTGGCTAGATTCGCTAGTTGGATATAGCATGAGAGTACTCACCCTCAAAGTTGTCGATAGTTGTCGTAACTCAAAATATACAGTGGGGGAAATAAGTATTGAATGCATCATTTGTTTTCAGTAAATATATTTCCAATGAGGCTATCCATATGAAAATTTCACCAGACTTTGGTATTAACACAAGAAATCCACACATATAAAGAAATCCAAACATTAAAGTCCATAAATAAAGTTATGTGTAATAAAGTGGAATGACACAGGAAAATATTGAATACGCTAACTGAAATTTATTTAATACTTAGTGGAAAAGCCTTTGTATGTAATGACAGCTTCAAGACGCTTCCTGTATGAAGAAATTAATGGGCCGCAGTATTCAGGTGTGATTTCGGCCCATTCTTCTAAACATATTGTCTTCCAAATCTTGTTCAATTGTATTCAGGTCAGGTGATTGACTGGGCCATTCTAACACCTTGATTTTTTTCTCTGAAACCAGTTAACAGTTTCCTTTGCTGTATGCTTTGGATTGTTGTCCAGCTGGGATGTCCACCCACGTCTCATTCATCATCCTGGTGTATGGCAGCAGATTCTTCTCCATTCATTGTTTCTTCAATTATATGAAGTCTGCCAGTACCAGGGTGCACGGTGGCTTAGTGGTTAGCTTGTTCACCTCACACCTCCAGGGTCCGGGGTTTGAGTCCTGCTGGGGCCATGTGTGTGTGGAGTTTGCATGTTTTTCCCCGTGCTGCAGCGGTTTCGTCCCCCAGTCCAAAGACATTCATGGTAGGCTGATTGGCATGTCTAAAGTGTCTGTAGTGTATGAATGGGTGGGTGAGTGTGTATGTGATTGTGCCCTGTGATGGACTGGCACCCTGTCCAGGGTGTACCCTGCCTTGTGCCTGATGCTTCCTGGGATAGGCTCCAGTTTCCCTGTGACCCTGAAAAGTAGAAGATGGATGGATGGATGCCAGTACCATGTGATGAAAAACAGCCCCACACCATGATGCTTACACCTCCAAACTTCACTGTTGGTATAATGTTTTTAGCGTGATGTGCAGTGCCATTTCTCCTCCAAACATGGTGTGTAGTATGACAGCCAAAAAGTTCAATTTTGCTTTCGTCTGACCAGACTACACTCTGTATTACATAGGCTTGTCCAAATGAGTTGTAGCAAACTTTAAACGAGTTTCGACATACTTTTTCTTTAGTAATAGAGTCTTGCGGGGTGAGCGTGAGCAGTGGAGTGCATTGCCTATTGTTTTCTCTGTGGCAATGGTACCTGCTGCCTCCAAGTGTTTCTGGAGCTCTTTCTGAGTGGTCCTTGGCCCTTGGGCTATTCTTCTGACTCACTGGTCAGAAATCTTGCGAGGAGCTATTGTGCATGGCCAGTTGATGACGGAGTGATGTTGCTTCCACTTTTTTTGAAATACGAGTTTTGAAATACGTCTGTATCCGATTCCATCAATATGTTTTGCAACAATAAGGTTGTGAAGGTCTTGGGAGAGCGCTATGCTTTTACCCATCATGATTTTTATGTGACACCTTGGGAACGAAAAGCCATTTTATAGACCATCAATTTACTAACCCAGCTGATATTAATTTGCACAGATAATATAATTACTTATGGATTTCAGCGTGTTTTTCTTTTTCTTAGCATGTTCAATTCTTTTTTCCTGTGTCATTCCATTTTTACACATAACTTTATTTATGGACTTTAATGTTGTGAATTCTTTATATTTCCAGATTTCTTGAGTTAATAAAGTTGTCTGATGAAAATTTCTTGTGAATAACTTAATTGGAAATATATTTACTGAGAAAAATGTTGACTTGTTCAATATTTATTTCCCCCCACTGTATAGCCCTTTGAAGCCCTTCTCCTTCTAACTGTTGAGTGTAACAGCTGACTGCCTCACAATACGATTAACATCATTCATGGTAATCTGGGGAAGCTCTTGTAAACTGGTTCTTGTATTCTCTGTTAGAGCTCTTGTCTATTTTAAGTACAAATTAATTACCATGTTTTAAATGTATTCAGCGAAAGATTGGAAATGATGTTTACAACAGCCACCGCTAGTTTGTGCAGTACCTTACGGTCCAGATATCAAAGGAATCACATGAATCTTGATGCATGGCTTTAAGTGGAATCATCATGCATGCTGCTGTTATTAAGCATGCATGTCTCTTTGTACCTTTGATGTATGAAGAATGCTCAGATCTTCATGTGAAAGACAAAATGGAGATTAGTCACTGCTGGAACAAATGGCACGCATGGCAAAATGTCGCTCTCAAAAAGACATGCACTAATGAAGGTCTTCAAGAATACTGAACAAATTATTTATTTTCTTTTGTCTTTTAACACGTGCTATAATTCATAGCAATTCATGATGTGCTCTTTTATTATTCAGTCAGCACAAGTGGCCTGTTTGGAACGAGGGACGGAAGAAGAATAACACTCACTCCCTCTGCTGTGATGACACTCTTTCAAAGCTCTTTTCACTCACCAACTCATTAGTTTAATTGATTAATTAGTGAGTGAGGTGGCACATTAGCTGGCATCACCTTAGAGGCCTATTTGTACTGCTATTGTATCACGAGGGCATTTCATAGGTACCGAGCAACAATATAAAAAGAACATATGGCAGGTCCACAACTAGAAAGAGTGCTTCAGTGGAGATACATAGAGATAGAGATGTAATGAGACTAGGTTGAACAGTGACCCAGGTGGGCTGGATTGTACCACTCTTGAAGATGAAGGGGTGATAGAGTTTGATCTGGAAAGGGCCATTTCAGCTATTGATTTTATATCAGACTCTTGCTGCTGCAACTTCCACAGTACAATGTTGAGTTAAAAACAGAAGTAAAAAAAAAAATCTCTCTGGTATCTGGTTTATAATATGAAGACATGGAATTTTCTGTATTACATCAGACAAGTGAAATGAAAAAAGGACTGAGAGAGAGTGAGAAAGAGAAAGAGGAAGCAAGGGAGAGAAGCGGGAGAGAAAATGCACAGCACTGTGATAAAGGGAAGCAGCTCAGCTTTGAATGGTAATGATGAAAGTCATATGGACCAAAAAAATGGCAGTTTTATTTCACAGCATTGATTTATGAGTCCTGGGACCCAGATGGCAGGAATGGTGTGGCATGCTAAAAAATGTCTCACACACACATACAGTGCTGTGAAAAAGTATTTGCCCCATCCTGGTTTCTTCTGTTTATGTATATCTCATACTAAATTCTTTCAGAAATTAAAACGAAATCTAAGATAAAACAAAGGCAACCTGAGTAAACACAACATACAGTTTTTAAATTATAAAGTTATTTACTGAAGCAAAAAAAGTTATCCAAAACCAGCTGGGCCTTTTTGAAAATGTATTTGGCCCCTTAGCTACTAATTCCCCATATCTATGAAACTGCTTTCATAATGGGGTTCAGCTGCACTAGACACAACCAGGCCTGATTACTGCTAACCCTGTTCAATCAAATCAACCCTTAAATAGAACTTTTTCAACAGCATGAAGTTGGTTAAAAGGTCTTACCCAGTAACACACTGTACTGAAATTGAAAGAAATTCCAGAAATGATGAGGAAGAAGGTGATTGAAATACATGAGTCTGGGAATGTTTACAAAATGGCCATTATCACCAAGTGGAAAAAGTTGGCACAGTAATGAACCTTCCTAGAAGTGTCCAACCTTCAAAAATTCCTCCTAGAACACAGCAACTACTCATCCAGGAAGTCCTAAAAGACCCAAAGACAATATCAAAGGACCTATAGGCCTCTTTTGCACCAATAAAGGTGACTGTTTATGACTCCACTATCAGAAAGGCACTGGGCAAAAATGGCATCCATTGAAGAGTGGCGAGGTGGAAACCACTGCTAACCCAGAAGAACATTATGGCTTATCTGAATTTTGCCAAAGCACACCTTGATGATCCTCAAATGTTTTGGATGAATGTTCTGTGGACTGATGAGTCAAAAGTTACATAGAATTCCACAAAAAGAACACCACACCTAGGGTCAAGCATAGTGGTGGAGGTGTGATGGTGTGTGGATGCTTTGCTGCTTCAGGGCCTGGGCAGCTTGCTATAATTGAGGGAAACATGAATTATGCTCTCTACTTGAAAATCCTAAAGGAGAATGTTCGGTCTTCAGTCTGTAAGTTGAAACTCAAGCACAACTGGATTATGCAGCAAGACAATGATCCAAAGCATAGGAGTAAGTCCTAGTCCTAGAAGTAAGTCAAAGTCTGACCTCGGAAGTGTTTGGTTGCAGTTATTGCTGCTAAAGGTGGAAAACCAGATTTTAAGTTTAAGGGGGCAACTAGCTTTTCACATTGGTGATAGATGTTGGTTAACTTTTTTGCTTCAATAAAAACAAAACAAACAAACAAAAAAAATTCTATTGTGTGTTTACTCAGGTTGCCTTTGTTTTATGTTGTATTTCGTTTGACAATCTAAAACTATTTAGTATGAGATATACACAAAAACAGAAGAAATCAGGATGGGGCAAATACTTTTTCACAGCACTGTATGCACGCACGCAAACACACACACGCAATTTAAATTTAAACTCCAAGTCAAATAAAAGTTTATTATTGTGGACCTGGTGTCAGCAAGTTTTATATTGTAATCAGAAATAAATATTTTATAATGAAACTGAATTGCATTTTTTTTAAGCAACAACACAGCCATAAAATCACAGTAATATATTCATTTATTTCATGCACTTTGAGCATGACCAGGTATATTGTGTATTTATGCATGTTAACGATTATTACTCATTCATCCATTTTGCTTAGTTCTGGTCAATGGTAGCTTATTCTTGGGAAAACATGAGTTTGGTGCAAGAATACACCCTGGATGCAAGGCTAGTCTATTACAGGGCATCACACACACATGGAACACACACAGGAGTGGTTTGAAGAACAAGGTGTTGAATTGTCCTCCAAATTCCCCAGACCTCAATCTGATCGAGCATCTGTGCGATGTGCTGGAAAAACAAGTCTGATCCATAAAGGGCCCCAACTCTCATCTTTCAGGAATTCTGCTAATGTCTTGGTGTCAGATACCAAGCACACCTTAAGAGGTCTTGTGGAGTCCATACCTCTACGGGTCAGAGCTGTTGTGGTGGCACAAAGGGGACCTACACAATATTAGGCAGGTGGTTTTAATGTTATGGCTGTTCGGTGTATAGCCACACCAAAGGGCATTTTAGAGTAGTTACTGCACACACAGTAACAGGGGGTCAGGATCAAACCTCTGTAGCTGTGAGGCACTGACACTACCTGCAGCTCCCCATGCCAACATTAACATCAGAATCTTATGCCACAACCTTTTGGAGAAAGCGCTTTCAGTCTCAGTGTGACTTCACTTCAATAAGTAAAGAAATAACAGCAGTCTTGTTATATTCTATTTTGTACTTTATATAATATATTTTTTTAAGAATCCACACCATACACACAGTGCTTATTGTGAGGGCAGAAGACTTCACATCATGAAAAGCACTCAGCAGCTGTGGACTATTCACAGATCCGTCAGCCCGAACAAAGCAACCCAAGATTAAGTTTCTTTGATTTTTCCCATCCATGACGCATGCTACCTGTGAAGCCCAGTTCACAAGGAAAAAAAAACACCATAACAAGCCAGAGCTGCATTTCACCTGTCCAGCTCCATCATGTCAAACTAAACAGTTCTTCCTTTTGTCCTCCATCTCACAAAGGCATCAATGCTCTGTCTTCCAGTATATGTCACTAACAATCGAGAGCTCACAATAGATTCCCACATGAAGGGAAATGCTCAAGCGATGCCTCTTGCTGGTCACCTGTTCCCTCACAGGCTGGCTTATACTGAATGATGTGCAGGCCGATATACAGTGGTGTTTGAAAGTTTGTGAACCCTTTAGAATTTTCTCTATATATGCATAAATATGACCTAAAACAACATCAGATTAGAAGATCAGAAGTCCTAAACATAGATAAAGAGAACCCAATTAAACAAATGAGACAAAATATTATACTTGGTCATTTATTTATTGAGGAAAAGGATCCTATATTACATATATGTTAGTGGCAAAAGTATGTGAACCTTTGCTTTCAGTATCTGGTTTGATTCCCTTGTGCAGTAATAACTGCAACTAAACATTCCAGTCACTGTTGATCAGTCCTGCACATCGGCTTGGAGGAATTTTAGTCCATTCCTCAGTACAGAACAGCTTTGACTATGGGATGTTGGTGGGTTTCCTCACACGAACTGATTGGTTCAGGCCTTTTCACAACATTTCTATTGAATTATGCTCAGGACTTTGACTTGGCCATTCCAAAACATTAATTTTGATCTTCTTTAACCATTCTTGTGCTTAGGATCATTGTCTTGCTGCATGACCCACTTTCTCTTGAGATTCAGTTTATGGACAGATATCCTGACATTTTCCTGTAGAATTTGCTGATATAATTCAGAATTCATTGTTCCATCAATGATGGCAAGCCGTCCTGGCCCAGATGCAGCAAAACAGGTCCAAACCGTAATACTACCACCACCATGTTTCACAGATGGGATAAGGTTTTTATGTTGGAATGCAGTGTTTTCCTTTCTCCAAACATAATGGTTCTCACTGAAACCAAAATTCTCTTTTGGTAAAAATAAAAATTCTAAATGTCCCATCTATCCACAAAATATTTTTCCAATAGCCTTCTGGCTTGTCCACGTGATCCTTATGAAACTTCAGACTGGCAGCCATGTTCTTTTTAGAGAGTAGTGGCTTTCTCCTTGCAACCCTGCCATGCACACCATTGTTGTTCAGTCTTCTCCTGATGGTGGACTCATGAACATTAACATTACCTTGTAAGAGCATTTTAGTTGCTTAGTTGCACTTAGAGCACTTTAGTTGCTTAGAAATAACCCTGGCTCCTTTGTGACTTTGTGGACTATTACATGTCTTGCTCTTGGAGTGTTTTTTTGGTTGATCACTCCAGGGGAGGGTAGCAGTGGTCTTGAATTTCTTCCATTTGTACACAATCGGTCTGAAAACACCTGACTCTAAATTCACCTTCAAATTAAACTGCTAATCCTAGAGGTGCACATACTTTTGCCACCCACAGATATGCAATATTGGATAATTTTCCTCAATAAATAACTGACCAAATATAATATTTTTGTTTCAGTTGTTTAATTGAGTTCTCATTATCATCTTTTAGGACTTGTGTGAAAATCTAATGATGTTTTACGTCATATTTATGCGGGTATATAGAAAATTGTAAAGGGTTCACAAACTTTCAAGCACTACTGTAGATAGTCCAAGAATGATAAAACACCACAGCGCCATTCCACTGATAAAGTTAATTGTTAGTTTGCTTTAAATGCAGTAATTTTCATTGCAGGTAATTGGCTCTTTCTCTTTGGAAGCTGCGAATAAAGGCAGTAGCATTCATTAGATTAGGAATGGAGCAGAGATGTTCCTGACTAATGTAGTGGAATGTTTTATGTGCTCTAAGTCCAAATGTGAATTACTGAACTGATACTGTAACACATACTTACTCATATGCAAAGAAAATAATTTCACTGTGCCATAATGTATGCATGACAAATAAAGGTATCTTCATCTACTTGGCAAAAGTGTTCTATGTTGTCATAATAACTGATGTATTTTTGAACTTGAGTGGTGAAAAGGTGTTGATTGACTGTCATGTAGCACTGACAGTAGTTCCAGAATTAATAAAATTATATGTTTATATTAGTTCTAATCTATTAGCATTTCTATAGTAACACCGTGGAATGGTGGACAATCTGCATAAACTAAGGCTAATATTAAATGGTCTAAACAAATATTATTTAACTTATAACCAATGATTACATGAAACTTTCTGTAAGGAGTTATCTGTGGAAGAACACAGATGTCTCAGATATCAATGCTTTGTAGTGCTCATTAAGTTTTCTGCAATGGAATAGCAGTCAGGACAGAGGACTTTGCTGTTCTGTTTCTTGATAACATGACAAGCTATTTATCTTATTAACTTTAAGAAAGAGAACAAATATGCTGGTGAGGGAATGCATGTTTCTAGCTGCTATAAGTTATAACAAGCGTTAACTCATCTAGCGGAAGTTCCTGTAACGTGAGGTAGTGAGAAACGGGATGCATGTGCGTGTACTCTGTGCGTTATTTATTTGGGGCTTTCTACAAATGCTCATTAAAGTATGTAGCGTGGGTCAAAACTAGAGCTGGAACAACTAATCTATAAAATCGATAATAATAGATTGTGAAAATCATTGTCAACAAATCTCATTATCGATAAGTTGGTCTGTGCACGGCACGGGGTACATTTACTCATTGCATTGCTTCTGTTCCAAAAACAAGCATTGAAGGGTACAGACCAAAGTTGTGTCCCAAATGGCATATTATGCACTTTCACTATGCACTTTGTACTCTACCTTCTAATGTATTCATTTTAGAAGGGCAGTGTCGTCTCAAATGGAACATTTTTTTTTTACTAACCGGAAGTATAAGACATTTCCCAGTTGAGGGCACATGACATCAAACACACGTAATGCGACACCGCTAGCTTTAGCAGAATCAGCGTTACCTTTTATGCTCAACACGACCTCAGTTACCATCATACAGAGACGCAATTTTACGGTGACAGCAGAAAAAAGTGTTTGATTCACTAAGGCATGGGAGCATTTTAAATTAAATGGCGAGAAGAAGATTGTAACCTGCAAACTTGACAAAGTGGAGCTTGTGTAGCATGGAAGCATGACAGTGATGCAGGGCACAAACTAATGTTTGTATCCAAAACGCGAGGGGTTGGGGAAATTGGTGTGAGTTGCTTAAAAGGTTCAGTTTAAGTCAAGTTTAAAAAGGGTTTAAACACTGATTTTCATGCTTGTTCAATGAACCATACAGTTACCATAACAAATATTGCACATGCATCTGTGGAACAGTTCTTAAGACACAAACAGTTTACAGGCGGTAGGCAATTAAGGTCACAGTTACAATAACTTAAGACACTAAAGAGACATTTCTACTGACTCTGAAAAACACCAGAAGAAAGATGCCTAGGGTTCCTGCTCACCTGTATGAACATGCCACAGGCCTGCTGCAGGGAGGCATGAGGACTGCAGATGTGAACAGAGCAATAAACTGCTATGTCTGTAATGTAAGACACCTAAGACAATGCTACAGGGAGACAGGAAGGACAGCTGATCGTCCTTGCAGTGGAAAATTACATGTAACCATGTGTCGTCGTGCCCCCCCCATGCTGGTTAACATGTTTGCCTCGCACCTCCGGGGTTAGCGGTTCGAATCCTGCCTCTGCCCTGTCTGCATGGAGCTTGCATGTTTTCGCCGTGCTTCAGGGGTTTCCTCCGGGTACTCTGGTTTCCTCCCCCAGTCCAAAAGCATGTGTTGTAGTGTGTGTGATTATGCTCTATGATAGGTTGGCACCCTGCCCAGGGTGTCCCCAACCTTGTGCCCCAAGCTCACCTGGGACAGGTTCTTGGTTCCCCTGTGTAGGTTAAGCTGTACAGAAAATGGATGGGTATTATGATAAGCTTTTCCTCCAACTTAGTGTTTTTATTTTTTTTTTTACACAGTAGAGGTGTTTTTAAAATATAGAGGAGTGAGCAGGACATAATTTCACTTCTGCTCACAGAAGACAACATAGACAATTCTGACTAATCATGCCCACTCCGTATACTCTCTTTACCAATCATGCCTGCTTCCAGTTTTGTTTTTGTTAGTACCTGCCCAGTATATTTTCTCATTAACCTATTTAGTTCTATTTCCCAATATAGTAACAAATTAGTCATTTAAGTCACAGTGACCCTTACATTTAGTGAAAAAGATAGAAGTGAACTGAACACACTGTACTGCATGAGCAATCCGCCACATTCAGTACACTCCCTTGTTAATCAACATGGCCTTTATTTGTCCCACAAGCTTTATATCTCACCACCTGCTCTCTCGCCTGCATGAGAAAAAAAAAAACACCTCCTCCCATATTTTTCTGTTCTCCCATGGGGTAAATGCACACCTCTACACTAATCTTTCTGTAATACTATTTAGAGTAAAAGACTAGAGAATCAATTGATGTCTCCATTGCCTCTGATGTGCTGGGGTACCCTGCACAAATGCTTTTTTTCCCCTTGTCATCAGGGGTCCTGATTCCCAGTAGCACTGTTAAATCTGAACAAATTTGAACGAGCTGGAAACACCTGGTCTGCTGATGTTGCCAGCTGCAAAGAAAAATATCCCTGTTGGTTGCCATCACATGCAATGTATGTTTTTGGTTTCCTTTTGAAATGTTTTTGCATTACTTGCTGTGTTTGAGCCTAAATTGGCACTGCCTTTTCCATGCTATGCACAAGTACCTAATGAGGGTTTTTCTTCGTGGTTGGTTTCTATTAAAATATTTTAAAGTCTCTGTTAGAAATGAGGTGCCAGGCATTGGGATTATCCATGCTGTTATTCCAAGCAGTCATCCATTCAATTCTCTCCTTCACCATCTGTTGTCAGTTTGTTTAAAGAGTTTTATTATTTTTTCCTATTTATTGAATGAAATCTTTCCTTTGGAACCTTGCCATACAGGAATGATCATGTCAGGATGAATTAATATATGATTTAAAGCTGGTTGGCTTGTCTTCTTATATATTGATTATATATTGAATAATGTGTAAAATTTTATGCCATGCAATAGCCTTTTTAAGCAATTATTACACTTCCATGTGTTTATAATATAATGTTATATATTACTGGCTCTTGTTGACATTATGGTGAAATACTCCATTAATTTTCATCAAGAAAAGAAAAGAAAAAGAGAGTGTATTGTGGTGTGATTTGTATTATAGAGCTATCCGGGTGCATTCTGTTGACTTGGTTTGAATTAAAAAAAAAAAATTGGCATGTTGTTTTCTTTTATTTTTGCTGAGGCGGGAGCATGGACTACTATTAGAGCCAAGGCTCCAGAATGTCATTCTATTAGACTCTAAGCATATAACTGGTCTTGAAGTTGGCAAAGAAAGGAATTTGATTTATAGCACAAAGAACCAGAGATGGATAAACAAACCATTTCAGGACATGCAATTATCTGACACGAGGTGGCCTCATGGGATCGACTGGTGAATTATATCCTCTAAATAACCAGTCATTACTTACAAATAGCTTACTATTTTAACGTTATTTCTGGATTAAAATGAATGGCAGATAGAACCTTGTAAAACTGAGTTCAAGATCAGTTTGCTTGTGCTTGTGTCTGGCATAAGTCCAAAAAAAAAACAAGAGAAAAAAAATTTATAATATTTTTTCTCTTGTTTTTTTTTTTTCTTTTGTTGCTCTCCAAAAAACTAAAATCATTCATTCATTCATTCTTGTGGTCAGGGTCACTATGGATTTCAAGTTTAATGCACGTTATTTTGCAAAATGAAAGCCGATAGGTACATTCCTTTATTTATTTATTTATTTGTTTGTTTGTTTGTTAATTTAAGTAAAGGATAATCCACAGCTGGGTGTGCATTACACAATTTTAATACATGATGTGAAGGCGAAAAACCACCTGCGCGAAGTGGAGTGCATTATAATTGTGTAAAGCATACCTAACCATGGATTATCACACTTATATCATGGCCACTTGCCAGCACTGACAAGTTAAAACTGTCATTGATGTTTGCAGTGCAAAATTTGAGTGAAAGGATAAAAATAATGGTTAATTTTCATTAGTTATTTTATATACGGTTCATTAGATTTAGAATTCTGCCTGCTCTAAATCATACACCGAGATAAAGTAGTGCAATAAAATGACATTTATTTGAATGAATTATAATAAATAGTTATTAGAGAGAGAGTGAGCGAGAGAGCGAGAAAGATTGTGTGTGTGTGTGTGTGTGTGTGTGTGTGTGTGTGTGAATTACCTGCATCTGTGCTGCGTCTCTACTACTAATGAAACTGAGTTTAACTACTGTATGCAACTGTAACTGTATGTTACTATGGTATGGTAACATGAGGCAGCGCATTAATTTTGAACAGTGATTAAACTGACAGGTTGGTAAACTACCTGTGCATTATACAGTTTATCATTGTTGTGGAGTTTTTATTGTTAGCTAGTCAAGAAGTTGATCTAGAGAACTCATGACAGCTGGTAATGACTGACAGGAGGTGTTTGTGATGTGTGTATATGTCAATCTTGTGATACTGGGTAAAAGTGAGTGATTCGAGCACTCTGCTCAACTGATCCATGTCTTTTCATCCTCTGTTATGTGTTTAAGCTAGCATACTAACAAAATACCTCACAAACTACTATTAATAGCATGTCACTACTATTTAGCCATAGAACTTACTCTAGTGTGCATTTTGTATTTGGGACACAGCCATGAATTCTGTCAAAAGTAGCATTACAAAATAAGTAGCTAACAGAGAGGGTGAAATCCCAAAAATTTGTTTCAGGTTACTTTCTGCCTAGCCCCAGGAGCAATTTACTCGAAGTAAATCCCACCCTAATTTTCAGGTAGGTCAGAGATCGGTTTGACTGTACTCGGGTTTGAAAGCAGTTTTCACACTAGACAAAACATATTCACTCGAGTTAAAAAAAAAACAAAAAAAAAAAAACAGGAAAATGGTCTTAGTTCTACATGCTATTCATTTATGTTAAATATTGCAGACCTTGAATACAGATGAGTCGTGCGTGTGTGTGTGTTGTTGTTGTTGCTGCTGTTCTGCATTAGCTCTGCTGTGTCTCTTGAGGTCCTGACCCTGTGTATCAAATAGTTTAAATAGATGCTAATGATCCTTTGTGTGATGTGGAGGGGAATATTGATGGCTGATAACAGATGTTCATGATGTTGTTGTTATTACCACAACCAAACATGTTGTACTTCTACAAACTGTAATTTCAAATGTTGTGCCTCCCTCTATTCGCCATTTTTTGTCTGATTACTGGACCTCTCTAAGTCTAAGTATGTAGGAAACAGAAGGATTAAATGTAAAGGAAATGTTTAAAAAATGGAGAGAGAGAGAGGGAGAGATTTGGCTCAGTGTTTTTTTTTTATTCATAACACACTAAAATCTGTCTAAGTGCCTGTGTGTCACCTGCTCATAACAACAGGCCCCTTGCTGTTAAGGTGTTTTGAAATTGCACCTCGATTTCAAGGCCTTCCCTAAACAAAGCAATGTTCATTGTCCTATCTTCTTCCCCACAGCTCCACAGCAGCCATTTGGCTTTATCTCTGTAATGCAGCAGCTCGGGAGAATTTCCAACTCCCTGTTCTCTCCACATACACACCACTCTTTCTCTGAAAAGCCTCCAACACTCCCACAAGGCAGCAGGATCATGCACTAAACACGTTTTGCTGTAGAACAGTACAATTCACATGTATGTATTTTTGAGTTAATGCAATGACTGTGATGTTTATCCAATGACATGTTGAGGTGCATCTCAGCAGACTTCAGCTAACTGACATCCAATAATCAGACTAAGAAGCAGAAAGTTGGAAGAATTAACAGCTCTCAAATACCTGTGTGACAGGATTCTACTTTGCACGTGTCTGCTAGGGCCTCTTCTGGTAATATTGCCATGTGTGCCCTCTCACAGAGGGAAGCTGTTATCACTGTTTTTCTGGTAATAGTCCAGCAAATGTCTGTACATACACTGCTGATGAAGCAGTGACTCCTGTTGTGAAAGAAACAGTTTGGTTGGAGTCAGGTAAACACAAAGGCCTTTTTGCAATTGATTTTCGTGTTTTTGGCTCGTGTTCTGCTTTTCTCCAGAGAAAGAATTCTCTGTGAGTACAGTTCAAGCGTAATATTTTCTTCTTCTTTCTGTTTACTTAGTTTAATAAACTTCTAGCACAGAATAAAATGCAAGTGTGTTAACCCTTGGAGAATGCAGTTATCTTGATGCTCTGAAACCTAAACTAACCTAACGTATTAATAATACGTCATGTATATTATTTAGGAACAAACATAAGTGTTGTGGATAATGGATTTCAAACTTTCAATTGATAACATGTTTATGTCTGTAGGTTACAAATGTACATATTTTTATGTTTTAAAATATAAAGAATATGTTTTGATCACAAAGTGTTGTACATAATTAATAAATACTCTTAATTAAATACCCTAAATTTGCTCTATCTTTATGATTAAAAAAATAAATAAATGAAACCAGCAGGAAAATTACAATAGTAAAAAGTCAACACAGTCAATGAATATTTATGTAGGGTGTTTCTCAATACTAAGAACATGGAGAACACACTTGTGCAGTTGGAAAGAACCTTCTCAGCAAGTAAACCTGCAAGAATAAACAGACAAGAACAGAGACCCTACAGTATACAGTGCCCTTCACTAATACAGTATTAGCTCCCTTGGTAAATATGAGCAAAGAAGGCTGTGAAAAATTGTCTTTATCGTTTAACCTTTTGATCTTTTGTTAAAAGATTCACAAAAATACTCTGCTCTCATGGATATCAAACAATTGCAAACACAACACAGGCTTATCAACAAAAATATATTTGCTCATATTTACCAAAAGTGCCAATATTAGTGGAGGGCACCGTATATGTTTGAGATATGTTGTGTACTTTTATAATGCAAAATAACAGAACTCCAGTGCCAACCTTGCACTGTTGCAGATAACTCAGCCTGCTTGAGCCTAAACATTTACAGAGGGAAGACAAACATCTTAAAGGTTAAAACAGCCAATACAGCTCCCATCATGCTAGAAGGCAAAGTGGTAGAGGAGGTGGAGAACTTCACTTACCTTGACAGCATCATAGACAAGCAGGGAAGAACAGATGCTAATGTAAAAGCATGAATAGGCAAAGAATGGTCAGAATTCCAGTAGCTGACGAACATCTGGGATGCCACAAACCTGAGCACCAACATCAACATTAGGATCTTCAACACCACTGAGAAGCCTGTGCTACTCTATGGAACATCTGCCTCAAAAGGATCCTTCAGATATGCTGGCCTTATATTATCAGCAACCAAAACCTGTGGCAGCAAATGAGACCGCAGCCAGTAGAGGTAGAGGTTCTCCAAAGGTGCTAGCGGTGGATTGACTGTGCCCGCTGCAAACCTACATCCAGCATAGTAAGGCAAACCCACACCTGGAACCCACAGGATAAAAGGAAAAGAGGTCGACCAAGGAACACCTGCCATCATGGCCTGGAGGCAGACATCAAGAGAATGGTATTCACCTGGAGACAACTGGAACGACTGGCCCAGGATCAAAATGCCTGGAGAGATCTCGTTAGTGGCCTATGCCCCGATAGGTTCCACAGGCGATGATGATGACGATGATGCTTATAGACAATTGTTTTTTGTTTTATGTAAGGAATAAAACTTGATGGGTTGTGCTATTATAGAACATTTATTAACAAAATTGTTTAAAAATGTCCTTGTGTAAGTTGGTACTACAGACGCTTTTGGAACAAGCATATGACATTATTACAAAGCTAACTTAAAAATCGATTAAATAAATAAGCATAAATTTTATAATCTGGCTGAGTTTCGCTGTTATAGAAACACTTACTGACCAATCAGAACCGAGCATTCAATGGCACTGTGGTATAGTATTATAATAAAGCTAAAGTAAAATAGATAGTTACCTCTTTGTAAATACTTTGTGTTGCTTGTAAGAAAAAAAATATTAATCAGAAACAAAGTATATATTTAAGTAAAAGTAAGAGAAATGTAGTGAAGAGGGAGATGTTTCAGCCCTCTTCAAGGATGAAGACTACAAAAAACGCCAGGCAACATCTGCATTAGATAAGGTGCACATCTGTCCTCCCCTGTGGAATTACCTGCCTGCAGGACCATGATCATTGTTAAACAGAAACTTAATTGATCCACTAATGAATAGTTGGCAAATTACTGTGCAGATTTCTTTGAGGTTGTTCCACTTTATTACAGGCTTACTTGGCTGTTGCAGATAAGCCTGCATTATTCACAGATACTAAGGAAGGCACAAATGAGAAAACATTTCAGGCCAATGCAAATCCAACCAATAGTATATTTTCAGTGTTAAAATGTCTGAATGAATTAATTTATTTTTTGAATAACATTTGCTTATTTACACATGTACTTATCCACCTGAATAAAATATATTACATTAATAATATATTTTATTATTAAAATAAATAATATTTATTTTATTTATTATCCTCCCCCCATCTATTTCACATATATTCCCCATAACATGTTGGTTAGGTTGCTGTCACGACTTCCCCTTTATGCAGCGTGCTGCAGAGCATGTGAATGCACGCTGCCAAGCATGGTGCGCGAGCACCTGCTTTTTCGTTGTTGACAATCGTGACATTTGGACACGTGCATTTGTTATGTTTTGTTATGTCTCCTCCCTGTTCTGCCATTGGCTATTGTTTCACGTGTGTCTGAATTGCCCTCAGCCATCAGCCATTACGAGGCTGTTTGTGTTTGTATATATACCGCGCGCCTCCCAGCACACAGCGCAGAATATTGGATAGATTAGATACTTCGTTTGGATTCCTTACGATAGTCATAGTCATAGTCTTAGTCATAGTCCACGCTGGTTTCTCCGCTCCCAGTCTCTCGCGATTGTTTATGTTTCATGTTTGGTATATCGACCCTGTATCCCGTGACCGCGACCTTGATTCCTGCTTTGTCCCGTGTATGCCTGTTTGCCGCTCGTCTGACCTTTTGCATGTTTCTGGATTATGTTATCGGATTACGTTTTGGATTTACCTGCCTGTGTCTCTCTTAAATAAAACTGTTCAAACTGCGATTGCATTCGTCCTCATCTCCGTTGCGTCACGAATCGTGACAGTTGCGCTGAGTAAAAAAATTGGTTGGGAGAAAACATGAATTTGAATAATGGTCAATGGTTTTGCTGCCAGGGATCAAACACTTTAAAATAAATTCCACAGAGCCTCTTAGCACAGGCATATTCCATAAACATTATTTAAAAGTACGCACTTATATTATGATTATTTATTTATTGGCACCATATGGCTTTTTTCTTTTCTTATAAACAAGACCCAGAGTACACATTTTATTAAAAATGTTATTAGAGCCAGGGGCGTTAGCTAGACTGTTAATCAAGCAGGGCTGAGCCCAGATTCCTTGCCATCAAAAAACGTAATTCTAAATAGACTGTTCATATATATTTTTTAATTATTGCATGTGAGGCCTAATTGCTTTAAAAATGTGAAAATTGGGCAAAAAGTTGGATTTATCATAAAATTGCCCTCAGGTGTTATAACTGTTTGCAGGATTACCAGACCAATGAAATATAAAACATTAAACTTTTTGGCTATCTAACACGAGACTAGGCCAGTTTGGTGTTGCTAGCCAAGGGGAGGCACAACTAATATATCACTGTATGGGTATGCAAAGTACGTTAATTGTCCTAATGTCAAGGCCAGGTTAGGCCCCTGATTAGAGCCAAGTTCACTTATTTAGAGACGTACTTGTTCTTCTTTGTTCTTGTTCTTCTTTAAGGTTTGGATTAAACTAAATTGATAAGTCGAACAGGGTAATAGCTAAAAGAACTTAATAATAAATATAAACATGTTGATCACTGAACAATAAATTGGGATTTCCACCACTGTAACTAAATTTAAAAATACAGACTCCTTGGCTATATGCTTCAAAGTTTCCTGGAGGTCCCCGGATCCCATTTTAAGAACCAATGTGCTGAATGACCAGTTAGTCATATAGCTGTATAAGAAAGCACTGTTTATCTTACGCAGTATTCTTTGAAACATTAGATGTTAGTTATACTGCCATTTCAATGTGATCATGTTTCTCTGATGTAGATGTTAGAAGAAGTGGTTAAAAAGCCATATCACACATGACAAATGCGCTAGCTTAAATATGTTTGGGAAACACATTTGCACTTCATATGTATGAACGTCTTGAATGCTTTCCATAAAATCTCTATTATTTCCAGTCATAAGTCCCTTGAAGTAAACATTTAATGCCTGTTCTTGGAGCAACCTAATTGCATGCTGGAAATACAATATATGTATTATAAATCAAACTAAATTGCAGCAGATCTCATAAATCGCATTTAGTAGTGTTCATGAAATGCAATATACTGTACAATCACTGTCTGTTCTTCCACTAAATTTGCCACAGTAAAGAGACACATGAGGGGAGAAACATAGTGCATAGGGAATTCTAAAGCAACAACAACATAACCACGGAAATATACCAAAAAGGAAATCATAAATAATTCACACAATAAGCAAGTGCCAATTGAAAATTTAAACTGGGAATTGTGAGTTTGCAAATGAGAACTAGCACTGGGCTGCTGATGCAATACACCTCAACCCAGAACACCCCCTGGTGCTATTTAAATAATCCACAAAAATACCTATGCATTACCCTTTAAAAATTTTTAAAAGTAGGTCAATAGCATGGGAGGGTGGAAATTGATTTTTATTTTTTGCTTGATTAGAAGTGAAACAGCAGGAGAGCTAGAGATGTGTTAAGGATGATAAATAGTTTATTCTCTGGAAGTGCAAAAGTTTAGAATGGTTAAGCTGTGACCAGCAGTTTAAACTCAAGTCACATTACTTTTACTCAAGTTTCATCAATTTGATGATTTCAAACTTGGTCCAACAAAATAAAAATATAAAAAATCACTTGTTTGCTTCCACATTTTTGTCTGTATATACACAATCAGAAAGGATGTGTTAATATCCTACACACTTTGCGCTATTACTATTTTAAAACAGGTTGTGTTAAATTATCCAATAAATGTGTTTTAAAAAAGAAAAAATATTTCACACAAGTGACTAACACAACATGTGTTAAATTATTGTCCAATCACGTTGCGGACTGCGCTGCCAACATCATCCAAATCTAAACTCGCCTCAAAGTGAATGTTCGTTGCTTTGACCTTTTGATTGTGACCGTGGAGTCGGAGTCCTGAGGCGAGGAAACCAAATGACCACAGGTAAGTTAGCATTCAACACTATTTAGCGTTAATGCTGCTGAAAATGCCTGGCAGAGTTTGTGATATTTAGGCAAGGAGCTCTCGAAAATGTATTCATTGGAAAACAGTAACTCAGTGAGTGATAATTAACTTTACCTGTCGTGATGGCTTCAGTAGTGAATATTATGTACTGCTCCTTAGTGTTGGTGTTGCACTACTAGTGTCATGTGTTTATGTTGGCTGTGAAATAAGGACTGAATTTATTCTATAATTCTCTGGCTCTGCATCTTATCTGAGGCTCTGCGTTAGGGTTAGCTAGCTCGATGCTGTCATGAATCACAGTAGGGATGAGTGATGCTAACCTAGATGCTCACTTGAGATGACATTACTTTAGCATACAGCTCGCTTTAATGTTAAACATTCCCATTCCCTTTTTGAAAGTTAACAATAACGTAGCATTACAGCTATTCACTATGATGTAATAAAGAGAGTGGGTTAATGTTACTTAGATTTAGCAAGCGTTTTTGACAAGGCAAGCTGTAGTAATTAGCATTCGGAGGATGGGTTACGGCCATGTTTCTTAATGTATTCGGTGAATGTTAATGCCGGGTAACAGGTGCAGACAGTCAGTGGCTAACAGAACTTAGCTAGCTAAGTAATGTCTAGTCCAAAAGTTCTTCACAAAGTTGACATCACAAAAAGAGAGGTTGGGGTTTAGGCTGTAATGCTTTTCACTATCTCTGTAATGGCAGTTAACTTAATTAGGTTGTGCAAAAAACAAAATTGGTGGTGAGGTGGGTGCTAAAGGTGGGAAAATAAATATTTGCAAGTGAGCTACATTTTCCTGGGGAGGCTACAGCGCCATTTTGTTCATTGGGAGAAAGGAGGTCACATTTCCAAAATGACACAATTTGGGATTCTGTAAATTAATTTCTCAGTTGAAGCCCAAAGCCATTTCTCTATATTTTGTAGCTCTGTTTGCTCTTTTATACCTTTTTAAATGGAAGGGTGTGGGACTCTTGTATTCCCAGATGACAGGGAGATTTGTAAGAAGTTGCATCAACTCCAATTTTAACATCTGTCAAATGTTTAAATAATTGTAATAAATGTCACCTGAATTTCATGCAATTGTTTATTTATTTTGAGATGATTTAAGTTGAATTTTAGCATACAAATAAATTGCATTTTCAGGGGAAAAAAGAGTATAAACACACAGCATGTATTAAATGTGCTAACTCACTGTGCTGAAAGCAACACAAAATGTGTTGTCCTTAACTAGACACAGAGGTGTGATAAAAATTAACACAAGGTGTTAAACATTTCTACGCAAAGTTGTGTAAATAACACACGTGTTAAATGTACTAACACACTGATTGTGTTCAAAGCAACACAAAGACATGCAGGTGTGTTAAAAATGAACACATGATGTGTTATTTTTAACACATCTGTTTTAAGAGTGTAAGTGGGTAGATATGGATGTGCTATAATTTTTGCTTCAACACCGTTCATTGCATTGGAATCAGTTTAGATTCAGTTGTCTGGCAAATAGTTCTCTTTTCCTTGCTTCATTATATTAAAGCAGCTATTGTAAAGCTAACTATAGTGTGTAAGGTAAAGCAAATGGCAACATGTGCAGCATTCCTCATTAAGTTGTAGTGTGACATAACTCCACACTCCCTGTACTGATGGAACATTGGAGCTTAGTAAAGGAAGGAAGCAAAAGCTTAGGCTATAGTGCTCTTACATTTTAATAAAATTGATTCTGAACTTTACAATTATTTCCCAATTATAAATGTGAGTGACAAAGGCCTATAGTTGTTAATGAGGTGGCACTGGGTGTTTAAATGCTGCTATGCTGTGTGTGTGTGTTTGTGTGTGTGTGTGTGAGTGTGAGAGGGTGGGTGGGTGGGTGTGTGTGTGTGCGTGGTAAATAGATGATTAGGGTGGAGGGTGTTTTGCACCTAAGCCTTGCGTGCTTACAGTTGCTGAGCAACAAAGCTGTGCACTGACCCCTAAGTGACAAGGCTAGAACACATTTCAAATGTGGTGAAAGGTAGACTGAACTTGATGAGCCTGATTGCGCTTGTGCAAAAGCCTGGCAAGAAGCTCGTCCTCAGTAATGCAGCTCATCTACAATAGGAGGACATGACATAAAGCAAGAAAGACTGAAATAGTCTACCCAGTCTAATAGTCTTTGCTCTTTACGCAAGACTGCATTGAGAAGTGTAGTGATAAATGTGATGTAGCCTAGTCTTATTAAACTGGATCCTCTTAGTTAAATAAGCGTTCATTTAAAAATTCTACCGAGTTGAATAATTTCCATTATTATTGATGTTTCTTGAGTGTTACCAGTGGTTTGCAACTTGAGGTAAACTGTCTGTATTTACATTCATGAAGGCTTCTCTTGATTGCAGATTTTGACAATGATAACGTACCTCCTCAAGAGTGTTATTGACTTGGCTAGATGTTGCAAAAGGGGTTTTTCTTCACCAAGGAAAGAATTCTGCGATTATCCACTTGTCTTCTGTGGTCTTCCAGGCTGTTTAGTATAACTGAGAAAAAAGACGAAAAAAAACCCCCCAAGTATTCTCTGAGCAGAGAGAGACAGAGTCTTGTGCCAAGAGAAAAGCTTGAAATGATACTAAATAGACATAACATAACGAATATAAAGATGAGCAAATTATTCATCTGGTGAGTGAGTATGTATGTATGTATGTATGTATGTATGTATTTATGCATGCATCTATGTATCTATCTTTGTATGTATCTATGTATGCATCTATCTATCTATTGTACGTATCTATCTATCTATCTATCTATCTATCTATCTATCTATCTATCTATCTATCTGTCTATCAGGCAGTCGGTAATGTCAAACTTTTCACAGGTGTCTTGTTTGCCACACTTTATTGGTGGTCCTTAACGATTCAGTGACGCAGATACCCGGAGAGAGAAAATGTTTACCTCTGACTAAAGTATTTCCTGACTTGATTAAATGGGTGTTGTTGGTTTTCCTTTCACTGTCACATTTAGATCATGTAGTCACAGTAATTTGGTGTGCTGTTCGTTGGGGCCCCCTTTTACCTGGAGCCCTGTACTGCAGCCCAGGTTAGACCATGCATAGCCATTCCAAAGGGATGACTTTTTGTCAAACTTTGTGCATGCGAAAAGAAAAGACAACAAAAATATATATTTTTTTTTACAAACTCTCATTGGAGACCAAGACCATATTTAGTGAGATCAATGCCCGAGACAATATGTCAGAGTACAGATGCCAGTAAGTGAGAGACAAGTCCAAGTAAACACAGAAAACATCTTGAGGTTGTAGTCAAGTCTGAGGACTCGAATCCTCCATCCCTAGTATCAATGTCCAACTGCCTCACTGTTTTACAACATATATACTGTAGCTATTTACCGATGCATGTATGAACTATATGCAAGCAATACACAAAGACAACCAAGGCAATCCAAATCAAAAAGGCCAAACACAACAAGGGAAAGAACAGGGAATACACAAGTTTCACTAGGCAAAACAAAGCTGATGCACAGGTAGTGAAGAGCCATCAAATAGAAAGCAGAAGCAGAGATCACAGCAGTGCCTGGAACAGACAGAAATACAGTGAAAATCAGAACAGTGTTAAATTTTTTCGTAGTAATGCATATTTTCCAATAAGATCTTCAGCCCATTTCTGTTCTTAAAACAAAATGTCAGACTGCTGCAGTTACATCTTTGCACTTTCTGTACTCTGATATGAATACTCCCAAAAGCTTTTTATTATAAAAATATTTAACTTTAACAGATATTCATAAAGTTAGCATACATAACTGAATACTCAAATACAACTAGCTATAACATGCTTTAATAAGAGTCAGAATCAATATAACATAGTGCATTTTATTTGAAGAATTTTATACTTGCTACCACTATTCTTTGGGTGATACTGAGCAATTTGTGTCAACTAGCACTACAGTGCTGCATAAATGTTTAAAGGCACCCAGACATAATGTTTCAACAGTCTCTGATTTGCTGCTTGCTAAAAGCTTGCCAATGGCTAAGCAGGTTTTGTGTGGAAAAAAAAGACATTACTCTCTGTGTTAGCCATCTGGAGTTGGAAAAATCTGAGCAAATCTGGCTAGAGCTCCCAGTCCAACCATAAAATATACTGTTTGCAATAGTAATTGACATGGGAATTTCTCCACCTGCAATTTAAATGACACACAGGACAAAGCCACCATGCAGGCAGGACATGAACAAAATTGAATTCCTTTACATTTGTCCTTTATGATTGCTAGAAATGTGAATAAAGGTGAATGAGACTTGCATATCACATTTTTGACTGATTTGGCTTGACATCAGAACTGCTGAACTATGAGGAGAGTCTGCCATCAGTAACTTCAATAGGACACATCATGGAGACAGCGACTTACCTGTGCGGCATGTGTAAAGAGCAGCCTTTGAACATTCATCCTATCAGATATTTCATTATAAATGTAGCATGATATAGCCATGGACTTCACTTTTATAAGCGGATCATTAAATGTCAGAACACTATCTACGTGTCTTCACACATATATACAGTGTTGGTCAGACTGCCTCTTGCCAAACACTGATCATGATGTAGCTTCCAATAAAAAAGTGCTTTAAGATTCTTTAAGTCACACATACAATGAGTTATCTGTGAATATTTCTTGAATTCATTATTATAAGCTACAGTACATTTCCATACATTGGCTTGTTGTCCTAATTCTGTTGAATCAGATCACAGATTAAAAAGCATATTTGCATTAATAATTTGCTCCAGTGCACCTGCTTTAGTGTACCTGAAACATGGATATAAAATCCCATGACTTATAGAAGCAAAGTCTTTAAAACAGTTAATCTAAAATAAAGAAAATTTATGCGCACACTGTGCTGTTCCTGTAGGAACTTGTTCGTTCAGCAATATAAACATTTACTCTCCTTTTCATTTAACATCTTTTTAACATCTACTCTCTCAGGGGCCGTTTATATGACGTTTTCAACTAAAAACGGAAACCATTTTATGCATTTTGTCTGTTTGTTTACACGACAGTGGCGTTTTCGGGCCTGAAAACTCAAATATTTGAGAACTATGTGCCGTTATCGTCTCTGTGTAAACATAAAAACGAAAATTTGTGAAAACGATGACGCCATGCGCATACGTATTACATGCTCAATCTATAGGCATGCATGTGAGTACTTCAAAGCAACGTGCAAGAAATGACAGGACTGACTACATGACTGTGTTTGTACTGCTCAAGATTTTGAGTTTATTGACGCGTCTCCAGCAATGTGTAGATTTAATGCATCACTACTACAAACCAGCGGAGATGCATTTGTTACATACACCCAATTATTAATCCACATCTATGCCGATGAAGTGTATTCAAAACCTTATAATTATCTTTGTGATTGTCTGTTTTGGAGTATATCTGTGTCCTTTTATTGCTAATAAAATATAGAAAGCAGACTGCCAGTGTCTCACTATTTGATTTGTATTTACGATTTTCTTCCATATTGGTGCAGTGATGGTCAGTTATTAGTACTTAAAGATGCAGTATTTTTTTCAGAACTTAAAAATGAACTAAGTTTGTTAACAGAATTCTGAACTGGAGCACAAGAAAAGCTTAAAGATTGGGTTGAAGACAGAAAAATCCATTTCCACAATCAAAAAAACTTCAAGCATATTTCATGTACATTAAATTATATTACATTACTGACATCTCAGCATTTATTAATCCATGTTTACGGGGATCGTTTTGACGATGTTGTCATCTGTACTCAGAACTTTTCCATTTTTAGTACATCGTTGTTGTGTAAACGTACCCTCAGTCTCTGTGCCATTTGTGAAAGGTATACCTTTGTAATTAGAAAGCACCCTGCTTTTACTGTTGTCTGTACTGTAGCACATAATTCTGAGCTGGAGCTGCCACCCCAAGGGTAATAGCCAATTCACAAATAGATTACGATCTGCTCTCAGTCACAATTCTAGCTGTGGCAGTGATGGGAAAAGAAAGGTTAGGAGTAGCAGCACAGACTAATAGAGCTTTCCAGGCATGGGTCCGTCTCAGATAAGCTTTAGATTGTGATTTTCGATCCCTGAGATTTTACCAATTTTATTCCATCATGTAAGTATCTATAAAGAATTTCTTTCCCCACTGCAGTGGATCGATGGCACATGTTTTGGTTATGATACTATATAATGGAAGCACACTTGAAAGGGAAAAACTGCTTGGGGAAGAAAAGAAATGCCAGGAAATCTGTCTTAAGCAATTTTCTCTGCTCTGAAAGGGAGCTTTGATCTCACAGCTCTCTTAGATGTTTTTTTTTTTTTTTTTTTTTTGGGGGGGGGGGGGGGGGGTCGCATTGTACCAACCATAGTGTAAAAACAAAACCTCCCTCAGTGTAGAACTTTGTAGATTTGGTATATGTACTATACACTGAATCTAACACTGGGCATTTCTTAATCTGAGATGTTTAGACTATTATAGTATTAGAAAGATAGACCTTATAGCCTTAAGTGGTGTCATTTTTGATTGACTGTACAATGGGAATTACAAATTGTCTCATGCACTGCTTAGTAGTAATTAATTATAGAATTTATAATATATCTTTCTGTACTGTATACAATAATCTATTATTTTTCCCCCTGGAAATAATAAGCATTTTAAGAAGCATTGAAATTCACATGTTCCACAACAATGTTTTATTCATTCATTCATCCATCTAAAGTAATTGCTTTATCCTGGTCAAGGTAATGTCAATCTGGAGTCTGTCCAGGGAACACTGGGTGCAAGGCAAGAATACCCCCTGGATGGGACTCCACAGACTATCGCAGGACACCATGAACACACACATTCATATACCCATTCACACATAGGGGCAGTTTAGAGTGACCACTTGCCTGGCATGAAAGGAAATTCTCTATAAAAGATACATCTTCATTCTATTTCACTAGGTCAAGGACTAAGAATAACATCAAGCTAAAATGCTGTGAGGGTAGGTTAGTACGGCAAGAAAAGAAAACGCACAAGTCATTGGATGTTTTTCAAAAATACATTAAGTACTAATTCAAGTGCATGGGGAAGATTTAGGTCTTAGATCCTGCAGAGACAGCTATCCGAGCTCAGGGTCTAACTGGTGACCCTGAAGTTGTGAAGTTTCAGTGCACTGCATAGTTATGAATGAGACGACTGCATGTTGTCACTGAGATATTTGTATAGTTTAACACAAACTTTTTAGTGCAAAGCTTTAAATGTACATTACATACACCTTTTCATGTACTGTAAAAGATGCATAGTAAAAATACAAAAGATGTACCAATCCCAGGAAAAGTGCACTATGTTGAGAGTATATATGTATAGGCAATGTTATGGTTATTCAACACATTTCTAATGTTTCTATAGCATTTCTAGCCTGAGATATATTTTCCACTGTGCATGCAGTAGATGACAGGAAGAAACTTTTTTTGACAGTTTTGTCTTCATGCAATGTATTTTAGGTGGTTTAGGTAGTATTTTGTAATTTAAATTTTGTATACCTTAATGACATCATTAGAAGAGACGACACAGTGTTGGCCTAAGGTAGTATTTGATTCAATGTATTACACTTCCTTATGAAAATTGTGGCATGAGGAAGGGAAAGAGTGTTCTTGGTTGTTAAGCAGAACACTGTTCAGCTTGTAGTCTCTGAAGAAATTGCGGAAAAGCAGCTATTTTGTTGCATTAGGGGAATTACTGAAATGAGGGCTGAAATGTGTAAAATTAGGCTCTCTGATGTGTCCATTGGTGTGCCTGCCACACTGTGGCTCTAGATTTGTTGTATGTGAAACAGACATATCTTGTAGACTACAGTCAATTAACCTGCACAAGATTAGCAAGTAACTTTGAAATGATCAGTTTGAAAAATGTACTGGAGAGAATTTTGGTCATCAGTACAATAATATTTAAAATGACTGTACTGAGGCCTAAATAATTAATTGCTATAATTCTCTTCATTAACAAAACTTCCAGATTTTGACCCAGAGTATTTCGATGTGTTATAATGTAATGCATCGTTTTCCCCCAACAAACCCAAGGTGCTTTGGACAACCAACATTTTACAGCTGTATATGATAGGTTATTCAAACAGTGGCACATTTTATTGCCAGAACTGTCAATAAAAACCCCATAAACAGAGCAGCATGGTAATGCAGCAGTTACGGTTGGTGCCTCATGGCTTCAGGGTCCAGGGCTCAATCCTGAGCTCTGTCTTTATCACGTTCTCCCTGTGTCTAGGCTTTTCATACGATTTTCTCTTACCTCCAAAATACATGCCGGTAGGTGGGTTGGCTATGATAAATTGCCCCAAAGTGTGAATGTTTAGGTGCCAATGTTTTGCATTGGATTCGCATTCCATCCAGGGTGCATTCCTGCCTTCTGCTGGCTCTGGATCCACTGAGGCTCTAAACAGGATAAAATGATTGCTTAACATGAATGAATGAGCTAAGTAAACAGAAGCTATTCAACTTAATCATGTATGTAAAAGATAAATGTAGTTGCAATGTATTTTTTATATTATTTTAACCATGCAATATTTTAATCTTTTTTACACTTGAGTTTTTACACCACCTCTTTAGGGTGGTTTTCACACTGGGCACATTTGCTGCAGTTTGAATCTAAGTGCGATTTGTTCCCGGCGCCCCCCGGAGCTTTGGAAAGATATGTGCAGCAGTGGACCTCTCAGGTGTCCACAAAATCTCCTGCCAGTCGTGGTACACATGTGTTGTGGAAATGAATGATGTTGGCATTAGCTAAAACACATGTGCAGGTTACTTTACTTCCTGAACAAGTGCGGACCCGAGTACGAGCCACGTTCACATTCACAGGAATTGTGGCTCAGTTCCAGTGCAACTGAACTCAGACCACCTCCTACAGGTAGTCTTTGGTTCTGTACTGTGGTCTGCTTCTCAGTCCGCATGACAGCTGAAACATTACCAATTTTTCATGCAAGCCATACTCTGTTTCAGACTAAACTGCCAGTGTGAAAGCCCCTAAAAGAACCCAAACTCAGACCCTTTGAACTGGACCAAGTGAAAAAGGACCCAGTTCTCTTTATGTTCACCCTGTCCCTATCCCTGAAAGGTCCACTTAAGCAGTAATGGGGTCTCAGACCTCTTCGTGTACATACTGTTGTTTTTTGGGTCCTCATCCTCTTGCAATAACTCGTGCATTGTGGATACAGCAATAATGTTCAGCAACAAGATTTTCCTGTACAACATGTTTTTAAATATTACAAAATAGAGAATACGCACACACAAAGAAATCCAACCATATATTTCTGGTGTAATTTTAAATCCTCTGTCTTTCAGTTTTGCTGAAAATTGAAGAAACACTTTTGAGTTTCTGTGGGTGGTTGATCGTTGTTTCTGAATATGGTCCTCCTTCCAAAATTGGAAAAGTGCAGCCATTTCCTCATCTGTCCATAACATCCCTTTTCATGCAGAAGCAGGCATGTTGGACAACATGATTTATATATTATATAGAATTCGCGAATGGAACAATCAAATGAGCCCAGAGCGATTTGTGTTCACAATGCACATTTTTAGCGAACCATACCGTAAGCTGAAAACGAACCGTACTCAGACCACATCACAAGAGGGTCTCGGTTTGGTTTGCTTTAAAAAGGGTCTGAGATTGTTTGGAGTGTTAACACATGAGCCAAAAAAATGTGAAAAAAGTGTGAAAACACCTTTAAGCTGTTGCAAAGTTATTCCAAGTAGCTCCAAAATCATGAATCAGACATTAGGAGTTATGCTAATAAACACCCTAACTGTTGAAATGTAGGACACACAACATGAAACACTGCATAGGACAAATATTTTCTTTCATCCGTTAGCTAAAGTTGAATATTTTAAAATGCATTTATCACTGATTTATTAGCATTAAAACAGTTAAATGCATTTGACTTATACTTAGCAAACTTATACTTGGCAAAAGAAATGTACTCAGAATGAGCAAGAATCCAGATTTTTGTTTGGTTGTTTATTTGTATTTTTAGTAATGGGCCTCAATAGTCCTGTCATAACAGTGATGAGTGGTAATTACACAGATACTGTAGACTAATAATTACTTTTCACTTAAATATAAACAACAATCTCCATATAGATGGGGGGAAAACAAAAGGAGAATGAATTGTCAACAGATTCTTCCAGTTATTTAGTGAAATACATTTTTTTTTCTGTAGCCCTACACTGAAGTACAATATACTCTATACTATATTCACGAGTGTGCTGATTTTCCTGTGCCTATGCCGGCTGCTGGTAAACTCTACCACACCAGCGGTGGCTGCATTTGCATGAAATTGACTTGTTTAAATAGCCATAAAACATTCATGTAGAAGGCTACAGTTGCTTCCTGCTCTTGTTGCTCTCGTTCCCTCTGTCGCATTCTCTCATCTTTGATGTCCACTAAACAATGTATTCCCGTGTGTGCGCGTGTGTGTGTGTGAGCGCACACACGTTCACAGTTGCTCTGAGGACTCGGTATAAATGTAAATCATTGAAGGCTTGAGACGGATGCAGACGAAGAGTTAAGAGAGTTCAATTTGCAGTGAAGTGCACTCCTGCCACACTTCAGGATCTCTTTAACAGCATGGGGTTTATCAGAATCTTTGTCTTTGTCAGGCACAATGACCAATTTTACATAGGCTTGTTCAGGCAGTGGTGTAGCCATGGGTGGCTCTATAGAACTTTAGATTTAAAACAGAGGACATATTTCAGTCCCATTGGAACTTCAAAAAGATTTACAATGAACAGGAAAAGAGCAGAGAAAGAGGCATGTTGTCACATGGCCAAAAGTATATGGGCACCTGACCATCACACCCACATGTTCCCCAAACTGTTGCCACAAACTTGAAAGCACACAGTTGTATAGGATGTCTATGCTGTAACACTAAGACTTACGAAATCACTGAACATCGAAACTGGACAGTTGAAGACTGGAACTGATTTTTTCCCCTACACTTCAACTGCCCATGATAGCCTCAGATTCTTGCTCTCAGCTGACAGGAGTGGAACCCAATGTGTTCTTCTGCTGTTGTATCTCATCCACCGCAAGGTTTGATGTTCTGCACATGCTGAGATGGTATTCTGCTCACCACAGTTATATGTACTTATTTGAGATACTATAGACAGCTTGAACCAAACTGGCCATTTTCCTCTGACCACTCTTATCAGCAAGGTACACCAACTGAACTGTCACTCGCCCAGTGTTTTTCCGTTTTTTGCATTATTCTGTGCACACTCTAGAAACTGTTGTATATATAAATTATCCAGTAATTTACTAGATAATTCTGGCTAGTCTCTGTTCACGCTTGTAGAAGGTTTGTTTATCTTTTTCCATTGCTGTATACATGACCAATGAATGAAATGAGTTTAGCATTTTTTTTGTTTTTTTGTGCTTTTTATTTTGTTAATTATGTGCAGTATGTAACCAGATCAAACCAAACAGCATATAAAATCAGAAGTATCCATTTTTCTCTGAGTCAGACACAGTAAACACACTAATAAGTATGAAAGCATGCTCGGAAACCAAAAAATAAAGTATCGGAAGTATTTTAATAGAAGACTAGTGTTTGCCAGGTATGGATGATTTCACAGTACACAGGGCATCATGGAAAAGGGAAAAAAAAAAGGCAGAATGGAGGAGGTGTAATGCTTGCATAATGTGTCATCAGTGAAGCATCTGCTTGTACCACACTCTTAAAGATATATTTCTTATGCAGATATTCCTTCTTGGAGCGTTACTTCCTTTCATGTATGCATATCTTGCTCAACTACCAGTCTCCAGTACATAATCCCTGAAGAATTTGCGAATATTTGAAATAATCAAGACCATTTAGAGCATGAACCTGCGGACATGGTTAGAGGGTACACTACTGTATGCTGGTTTGAAGCCTGCCTTAGAAAAATGTGGCAGCTTGCCCATTTTTTCCCCGCTATACTGTATTGGCATCAAAAAATACTAGCAAGGAGATGATGAAGGTTCTTCCTGGTGAAGCAGAACACTTGCTCTTGAAATATCTCAGGACATCTCTGACAGAAGCAAACCAAATCAGACTGAAAAAACTTTCCTCAAAAACCCAAACTGGCTCGTGAATTCATTTTTACATGGAAATATCAAGCTGTAGGTTTTAGAATATATTTAGATGTGAAGATTGTTCTTCACAGAACTGTAAATCTTTTGTATTGTTTTCTACTTCAGTCAATAATGATTTGCAACCTATTTGAAATGCACTATTTGAAACTCACTTGACTGATTGGATAAATACAGTTACAGTATATAACCATACTTCTCATCAACCATGTGCTGTCCCACCTGAATGATTATAATTACACATTAGTATCACTCCAACCAAGACACATGCAAAACATGAAGTTTTTTTTTTTTTTTTAACCAGACAGGGCTTTATCAAACAAGAAATGGAATCCATAGACGCTATCTCTCTCTCTCTCTCTCTCTCTCTCTCTCTCTCTCTCTATATATATATATATATATATATATATATATATATATATATATATATATACACACACACACACACACACACACACACACACACACAACACACAATTGTTAGCTTTAATGTAGCTAGTATTTAACACATTAGTATTAGTCAGCCTAGCAGCCATTGTTTATCATGGGCTATAATTTATAGGCTAATGACGCTAACTAGATTAACATAATTAAACAATACACATTTTCACTGGACAACATGAAATGAAACTAAAACAAAGGCAAGACAATGTTGCTTTCAAGATTTTTATTTTATCTCATTACACTAACCTAAGTTCACCTATTAATCCATAATGTTAACCATACATCTTCTTTACCGCTTATCAAACAAGAAATGGAACTGCGGGAGAAAACAGGGTCACGGGGAGCCAGGGTCCTATCCCAGGGGACTTGGGGCACAAGGCGGGGACGGGGTGCCACCCCATCAGAGGGCACAATCGCACATACACTCGCACACTACACACAATTTGTAAATGCCAATCAGCCTACAATGCATGTCTTTGGACTGGGGGAGAAAACCATGGTGCCAGAAGGAAATCCCTGAAGCATGGGGAGAACATGCAAGCTCTGCACATGTGAGGTGTGAGGCAAACGTGCTAACCACTGTGTCCCACCTCTATAACGTTAACCAAGAAACATAATAAGGTTGCTCATCTAAACCTATCTTCAAATAAAATTCTAAGCTATCTTCAAAGCTAAAAATACTAATAATTTTTTGTGGAGAGCAGTCAATCTTGTATGCAGTCGTTGACAATTAGAACAGCATAACCTCCAAAGGCACTTATGACCTGCAGTTCTTCATGGGTTCTTGAAGGGTTCATTGGATAATTAAGGGCCTTAACTTCCACAAAGCCTTCTACTTGGAGCCATGTCTGATAGGGAAACACTGTGTTGTAATGGTCCTGAATTTTCTAAGAGTGCATCTTGGAAAAGTCGCAAGCCTCAGTAACTGTGAGTAGCTTCACATCATCACAGTGCACCACATCATCCACTTGGATAAACTGCTCTCATGCAGCATTCCTTTTTATTGTGCTCAGGATAGAGAGAAAAACTGGCATACAGTACATGCACTGTTGCACCGTGATGTGTACAACTTCAAACCCACCAATTAAATAAACCATGCTGGAGAGTGATTTAACTCACTTTCTTATAAATGTGATTTAATAGCTAAACTATTTACTTTGCAGAATTGGTTAACAGTCAAAATCCATAATTCACAGACAGTGCTATGAACATTCATGCTTAAAGTGGCCTGAATTTTTATGTGATGCAATGAACATGAACATCCCTCCAAAATGGATTTACAAAAATGTTGATTTTGTTGGAAAATACAAAGTATTACTCACAATTTATTGTGAATACCATTAGCCTAGCAAGTGCTTCTGTGTTTATAGCTTTTCATCTAACTACAGCTGCATGGCCAGACCTTAAATCCTTTAGCTTTGGCATCAACATGATACCAAAATATCTTTTTACTTCCTCCTTGCAAAGATACATGATGCAGTAAAGGCACTATGCAGAAAAATGAACTCGAGTATTTCTTATTTTGAAAGTAATTAATAGACTTTTTCTCTGACCAAGAATATTACCATCATTATTTATCTCTGATTTATTGAGGATCTTATTAACATGTCTAACCTTCATAGCTAGATAACTAACTAGGTTGCAAGTGCATGTGCCTTTTGAGTGCATTTAGCAACAGACTCTTTGAAAAATATAATAATAATTGCACAAATGGGAATTTTTTTAAATTTCCATCAAATTATCATACTGAATCCAAGCGCTGTTTACAGTTTTGCATAATCCACAAGTGCTGGAGCGTGTTCCCAAGTGCTTTTGCCCAATTTAACCCCTATTTACCCTGTTTATATGATAGATCACACATGCATTGAAGAAGCCATTAAGGATTACCCATTTCCAACTTAATAGGACCACTTTAACAGATTTAAAACCATGTTATCCTTGATTAGACTCAGATGTAGGCATTAATGATGCATTTGTGAGGAGCCAGGCTGAGGTACAGAGACCGTTAGGCTTCACTACGGCTCTAATACTTCTACAAATTAGATGATCAATACATTGATGTAAAAATAAATACTTTATAAAAAATGGACATTATAAAAGCTCACTCATGATATGAGTCTGGAAAAAAGACTATACATAATGAACGTAAATGTTTTGTCCAGCACTGAAAACCAATCTTGAGACATATGTGGAGAATGGAAAACGTAGCACAGAAGTCAATGCTGCTTTCACTACTCCTGATGCTATAGCGAAACTCTGGCTATTCACAACTGAAATGGCAAATCTTCTCACATGATTACATGGGGAGTCTGAAGGGGAAAAAAAAGGAAAGATATCAGCTTGATTGCAGCAAGAGATGGAGAGATTGCACTGTGAAAATCTTTAATGGCACAATTACTGAAGCAGGTTTTATCATCACAGGCCTTATCTTCAAACAAACAGCTGAGCGATCATGCTGCTGACATAAATAAGTAAAACTATTTCCCCTACTGCGAGAAGTGAGCCTGTTGGTAAGTCGCTCTGCTACAGGTTAGCCTGGCACAAACACACAAATGCCTCATGGCCCCTTTGATAACTTGTTTTGCTGATTTGAATCAAATCTCTGCCAGAATTTAGCACATGTTTGGCAGTCATTTAGAAAGATTGGACAAATTGGACATGATATTGTAACAGGAATGCTAAATAAGCAGAGGATGGGTTTTGGCAGTAGGGCTGCTTCCGCATGGGCGAAAGGGTTGCAGGAATCCATTTGACAAATTAGCTTTTTCCCTTGCTGCAAAATATTTCCAAGAGCTTCTTCCCCTCCCACTCTCATTATTGATCGCAACCATTTGAAGGCCATAATTAGTTCTGTATTAAAATGTGCTATGATACAAGTTGAGGCCATACCTCTTTCAGCATTCATATCCTGCTGTGATTTATCATATGCAATATTAGCTAGTGCCTTCTGCCTCCCCACACACTATTTATATTAGTTGCTGTACCTTTTAGTGGGTTTTTAGAGTGGATTCTGTCAAGTTTCCAAACGCTAAGTGGTGAATATATATATATATATATATATATATATATATATATATATATATATATATATATATATATATATATATATATATATATATATATTATGCAACATATTTAGCTTGGGACAAAACAGATGACCTTGGTACCATAACTATAATACGATAAAGTGATGTGAACTCATATAACCATAATTTACACACCTAAAAATAAAAGTGCCAGAAAAGGTTTGTTTCTTAAAGAACGTTTTGAGTGATTTTAACCAGCTTGGTAGTACCAAAAGAACAAATTTTTTGCCATTATGTGAAATATCTTTGGGGTGAAAATGATTTTCGCATTTATTGTGGCAAAGAATGATAAAGAACCATAGACTGAAAGGTTATTTCAGGAATGAACAATAAATCTTTGGGAAAGCAAAACTGCTTTTAGGGCATTGCTCCTTTAAGGGCGTACTTTTGTCATAGGTTGTATGACTGTGCAATATCAAATATCTTTTAATACTGTAATATCATCACACTTGGGTTACAAAGGTGTCATGAAAATGACAAAATCATGGGTGTCAAATGGAAGGAAATTACTTTTAGTTCAATTAGCACTGCATTGCAGTGGAAAGGCTAGAAGAAGAAAAAAATGCAGAGATGATGCACACTGTGTGCTTTCTGTGTGAAGGTGAAAATTTCCTTTGCTGATTCATATGCAGTTATATTTGTGAAAATAACCAGAGCGTGGTGATTAGATGCTGAAATCGTTCTTCAACACTGAAATGATTGTGCAGTTCAGTTCACTTAATTTGCATTCTTTTATTGAGTCCAGCATGTTTGTGAATCTAATGGTTTGGTGAAATTATGCAATTTTTTGCAATAATTAAAATGCAATGTGTGTACATGTGTAACAGTACATAAACCCTCCAAGCTCACCTGACCCTTCATACTGTAGATTGTGACGTAATAGGTCAATGAGACCTTTATATGAGACTTTCTTAATGATAGGGCAGCTGCTTAAGACTCTGTCCACAGCCCAGTCATTCCTGAGAAAACTGAAATGTGCTCATACTGACAGACAAAGGAGAGAGAGAGAGAGAGAGAGGAGAGAGAGAAGTTGTCTCCAGGAGGCATTCATCATCTGGCACTGCAGTATTCTCTCGTCTCCTGTCTCCTGTTCCTTATACCGGTCCATTCTCATCTCCCTGTAACTCACCTCATGTTCCACAGCATCCACTTCGCCGTTCTTCCTGCTCCACTCACACGCTCTCTCATATATCCATTTCTCTTTCTCTCTTTCTCTGCAACTCTCCTCTTTGTGTTCTCTTCACTCTCTGATCTCCATTATTTCTCATTTTCCTCATGTCTCCACATTTTCCGTTACATTGAGCAGATCTTTTTTTGTTCCAGATGAAAACGTGCACTGCCGCTCCCACCCATGGTTTGAATCAGTATATTGCATGTGTACTGAGAGATGAGGAGCTTTTACCTGGCTGTGTTGGAGGTCATGCTTTCAAAGACTGTCTTTATTTTGACTATAATTTGAAATATAGAAAAGCATCGAAACACGCGCGCGCACACACACACACACACACACACACACACACACACACACACACACACACACACACACATTTATATTACTATATTTGAGAGGACATTCCACTGACATACTTATTAATGCAGCAAATTAATGCTACTCCTAAACTTAACCCTAACCTTGACCTTAACCTCAGTAATCAAAAAGAAATAGTTTGATTTTAAATTAAATATGCTGTTTTGAAAGTTAAAGCTAAACTGACTGTGACGTCTTGATACGCTATGCAGGAATGAAAAATCCAGTATTTATACTAGCTTTGCCCTAATGTATTTACAGTATTTCACTCCTCCACTCATACTCAGTGCTTCATTTGTAAATCTGCAGGTCCTGCAACAGTGTAGGGATCTGGTAAGTCAGGAGGCACGCGAAAGATTCTAGTCCCAGAGCATACAGACAGGTAAAACTGCGGTGGGACCACAGTGTTCAAAAACATCAGAGACGAGATGGTGGGGATGAGAAGGGATGCACGCTGTGAGCTACAAATGAGATTCTTTATGGAGAAACTCCACTCACACTCCACTTGGTATAGTGTTCACAGTAGCCAACAACTGCCTCAGTCCTTCTGGATCTTTTTGTGTATTTGAATCCCTGTACTCCCTAAAAGCCCAAATGACTCCACGTGGGCTGTTAACTCTATTTTATTCCTGGCAGTCAATCTCACTTTCAAAGCCATGCTCTACTCCACTAGCATCGCCTTCCACAACCAGACTAGCATTATCACTGCAAGTCATGTGAATGGCCGCCAAACTGCTTCATCACTGACAGTACTAAAACTGCTTCATCACTGACACTACTAACCTGCTGCTGCTTCCTCTCTTGGACTCTTGTCTTTTTACTATTTTGCTCTGTTTTCTCATTGTCGTTGTTTGTGTTCTTAAAAAATGCTGTTAATGACAACTTCTTTCTTTTCGCCGTGACACTGCTAGGCTTCACTTCAAGATAACGAATTCAGCTGAACTTTGAACTTGAAATAATTATGTTATGTGAAAGAGGCTATTGGTTGGCTATTAGCAGTATTTGAGTAGCTGTAATACAAAACTAGCATTTTATTGCAGTTTTTTTTGTTGTTGTTCTGTTTTACTTTTGATGAATTAAAAATTAAACTATTTGTTTTGATAATATTGATGCATGAGACTTTAAGCATCATGGTGGATCCACATATAAACGTTTCTAGAACGCAGGTGTGATACATTTTAGAGGAGGAGCAGGGCTTAATTTGAGCCGGATCCGCCTCTAAAATGTATCACACCTGCATTCTAGAAACGTTTATATGTGGATCCACCATTATATGGTATGTCTAAAACAGGTTTTTAACTGCTTTTTGAAGTCTTTCTCTGAAGCCTCATTGTGTCAGCTTTAACAGTCCACACTAACTGTCAAAATACTTTTCACAAAAATGAAGCAGTCTAGTGCAGGATATTTTGCTTCTCCAACCTACATTGGCCCTGCTAGTTCGCAAATTCAAACTATAAAACTGATTAAAAGTTCTATCTTATACTTAAGATAAATAAAAAAGACAAACTCGTGAAGACTGGATTCAGATGAAGAAGGTTTATTAACAGTCAGCAAGACAGCAAATAACCCGTACTGGTACCAGGAATGCACGCCAAATGGAGATATAGCTTGCACTGAGGTTCCGTTGGTTACAATGTTCTTTATATTCACTTTAGGCATGACACCATATCTAACATTAACCAATCATATATAGTTCCCCTTCTTGTATATCCAATCGCAATCTTCCACACGTATCCCAGTTACATAATTTCCCATTATCTCCAACAGACCTTAGGTTTACTCATTTAGTATTGCTCTAAATTTCCCTTGTCTCTTGCTTCATTCCATCGTTTTTGACAGTTATACTTTATCTATTATCTTTTCTAGCAGTTAGTTCCTTATCTACTTTTGAGCTATTTCTACCTCAATTGAGCAACAGACTTTTCTCTTGTCAGGTTTGAGTGAACATTCTAATGCTTACCTGCACGATACAGTTCCTCTTTTTAGTTGGCCGTCTCCTCTATCTTTGCTCCTTGTCAGACCCTTGATAGGGTCATACTTGTACTTGTAACTTATTCTATATTTTATGCGTTCTTCTATCTTAGACATATGGTCAAACGTCAACCCTGGGCCTTCTGAGGTGAATCCTGGACCTCTCAAGATGGTTGATACACACATACCCACTCTCACAATTTTCCCACTTTTTTCCAAGTTTTCCTCTCTTTTGCACCTAAGTGCATTGCAAACGTCACAATGGCATTTTTGTTAATAATAATGTGCCAAATACACATACTGTGAAACTTTATTCTCTAAAAGCAAAGAGTAATGTTTCTTTTTTTTATTAATGTTAAGTGTTAATAACCTAAATTTCCTCTGTGCGTGTGTAAACTTGTCACCTGTGCCTGGGTACTTCCCTCTTCAACAGTCCATCTGTCAGAACCTCCTCATTCTCGTGCTGGTATGCTCTTATGCAACCACCACACTGCTACTGTCAAAAACCAGCTGTCTTTAGGTTTTAAGACTTCACTTGCCTCTTCAGTATTAATTATCTATATTTTATTCATTAGTTTATATACTTTATATCTTATTTCATCCCAAATTTCCTACACTAGTATCATTATGAGGTAACAGTGTCCACACATGATTTGGACTGACAGGATAGTCAGGTGGCTGTATACTAATACAAGGAATATACTGTAGCATATACATTTACCATGACACTGTTGAATTCTCCAATCTGACTTCTTAGAAGTAGTTTAATTTTCTATAACAGCATGGCTCTACACACAGACACAGGCATATATATATATATATATATATATATATATATATATATATATATATATATATATATATATATATATATATATATATATATATATTATATGTATATATATATATATATATATAGCTATTGCATGTAACTATATGTGCATGGAATTTTTTCCACATAATTACTCTGCAGCCATGACAGTTTTCTAGCAAAGTGTTCAGCCTGAAGGCAAACAGGAGTGAAACATGCATCTGACAGTTGTTACCATTTCTGAGAATGTATCAAAAACAAGGTTATTAAATAAAAATCTCAGCAGTACATAGCCTTTTTCCTTAGCTAGCCATAGAACTGAATTCATGTTTCCATGGCAACCTTTCCTCACTTTTCCATTCTTATTCATTCTCTAATGTAAATTAGATTTTGATTATCCTGTTTCAGGTTTATGAGAAGGTCTTCCGAACGTGAGAGGGACAGAGTCAGATGGGAAAGAAAGATGGAGAAGGGGAAAGAAATTGGGAAAGGAGGAGAGTTGGAGACAGGAAAAGAGGAAAAGAGAAACAGATGGAGAGATGGGGATATTTAGCGAGAAGGACAAATGTGGTCTTACAGTCACAATATAGTAGCCAACTGAGCAGATGACACAGAGCTGGAGCAGCCCATTGAAGAATATTAGGTCCTTGTTGTTCTCCCAATCCTCTCTCTCTCTCTCTCTCTCTCTCTCTCTCTCTCTGACAGATCTCAAGGTGTGTGATTATACAGTGTTGTGAAGGAGTATTATGGTGATCTGCTATTCATTGTAGGAATAATGTAGTTGTGTGTCTCCAGGCTTTTCGGTCCATATGTGTACATGTCCTCAGACAACAGTCAAACTTTTTATTTTCCCAGCACTGAAACTTCACCTGATGGTGTCAGAAATAAGCAGTGCCCACTATCCAGATATCACACAGTACTCCAGCTGTAACATTACAAGCAGAAAGTCTACAGTGTGTGATGCTTGAGTAACAGCCTATTACAATGCATTATTTCTTAGTGTCTACATGAGGTCTGTCTGAATAGTGCTTACAAAACATACAAAAGGCAGCATGCAAAAGCTGTGCAAATGCAACCTGGCTTTACTTTATATTCTCTGATTATCATGGTTGGACATACGTGTTTCGTCTCTTTATCTAAAAGACTTTATTCAAAAATGTTATCATGAAAAATTCATTATTGAAAATTTTATTTCATTATCTGAAACACAGGCAAAGGCCAAAACTAGAAGATACCAAACAGAGGAATATCTAGGGGAACAGGCACCATTGCTAATGGGGTGAAATTCTGTGACAAGGCCCTCAGTGGGAGGAGGGTCCTTAATAATTCTGTAAAAGTGTGAGACAATATGAAATTAAAAAACAGTTGGGGACCAGAGCAGTATTCCATTGGGGAGCCAAGAATAACTCGTTGTGCACCTCATAGGTACATAGGAAATTATAGATATGACAAAGGGGATTATGGAAAGTTCTTGTGACACTGTTGCTTGTTAAAAGCACTACAAAAATACAATAAACAGAATAAAATAAAATAAGTAATTGTGAAAGCTAAATGAAGAGAGAAACAAGAAACACTGCACAGAATTATCAGCACAAGACAAACAGCATTTTATCGAGACTTACACCGATGAACTGATTCTTTTGGACTGTCTATTAAGCAGGTTCACCAATACCTGTCTCAATGGAGGTCATTTTCCACTCATTCAGTGGTAGACTTTCAGGTTTTTAGTCAAGAAATGGCTGATAATGGTGGTGTTTGGTTTGCTGAGTAAGTCAATCTTGTAATTTATAGCTTCAGCTGTAATATCAGCTTGATTTCACTAGTCAGAGCTCAACACGGACTGACATGCAAACAAATTGCACAAAAAAGAAGCCATTAGTGGTGGCTAAGTGGCTAGCACATTTGCCTTGCACCTCCATGGTTGGGGATTTGATTCCTGTATCCGCCCTGTGTGAGCAGAGTTTGCATGCTCTTCCCGTGCTTCAGGGGTTTCCTCTGGGTACTCTAGTTTCCTCCCCCAGTCCAAACATATGCATTGTAAGCTGACTGCCATCTCTTAATTGTCTGGAGTGTGTGTGCAATTGTGCCTTGTGATGGGTTGGCACCCCGTCTAGGGTGTCCCCCGCCTTGTGCACCGAGTCTCCTGGGTTAAGCTCCAGACTCCCCCACAACCCTGTGTAGGATAAGCAGTACAGAAAATGGATGAAGTCATTAGGCCATGTTCAGATAGACATTTTTACCAGGGAAGCAGAGCAAGCTGTGAGTTTCAAAGAAAAAATGATAACAAAACAAGAATGGCTTCTTCTACTTCAATTACAATATGTGCCTACCTTTATTTAAGGAATATGGTACTGGCAAGAGTTTCAGAGATGCCGTTCATGAATAAATGCTGCTACTCCTAACTGTTAGGGCAAATAAAAAGCTTTTGCCTCAGGTAGTTTATTTTTCCCACATGGATGATTACATGTTAGCTTGACTGCTTCTTACTTCTTTAGAATATTTTGAAAAGAAGATGATAGCCATGGTCATATAAGAAGCAAAAACATTCTTAAGGATATTTTCTTCCATGAAACTCACTCAGTTCTGGAGTAAAAAGAAGTACTGTACACATCTTCTTACCACATCTACTTAATTACATAATGAAACACAACGGTGTGTATACTTCAATGACGGCAGGCTAGCTCATACAAATGGTTCTCTACACACAGTCACTGGGAGGCTGCCAGTCGGCAAAATTGGATTGCCGGCTCTTTTTAAATTGAAATCGCTGTTGAGGTATCAAAGAGATTGGAGAGCTGACAGGGAGCAAAATTAAGGCATTAAACATAGCATCTGTCTAGGTCCAGTCGTTGAACAGGGAAAGAGCAGGACGAAAGTCCCTGAAATGGTGGTTAAAAGGGGTGAGAGACAGAAAGAGAGATAGGACAAATGCACTCTAAGTGGGTGGCTGGGGAGGTTGGGGTGGGGGTTAATGTTTTCATATCTTGGTGGAGACCAAATGTTCCAACAAGGATCAGAATATTTGATAGAAATACAGTAGCTTTTGTTTAAAAAAGATCCAAAAGCTTTCCTTTTGGTTAATGAGGTTAAACTTAAGTGCAGGCATAGTATTAATTAGCAGTCCTCTCCAGAAGTATTTCATTTCCTCATATTTACACATCTAGATGTGTTTAACAACATGGCACCTTTTGTTTGACCCCACCCATTTTTTCAGTTGATCTAAAATATTGGAACATGTGTTTTCTTGCTGCCCAGGTATGCGCTGTTAAATCGATTGCTTAAAGAATTAATAGCTCTGAATGTCTCCTCTTGGTTTGAGCCCTAGGTTTCACCTGTGAATACTGCATTTGTTGTTAAAAGGGATAAACCAACATAAAAGCAAGCCATTTTGAAGCTAAGAAAAGAGGGAAACTGTTTATGATCCAAAACATACAAGCTCATCAGTTGAGCATGGGTGGAGGTAGTGTCATGACTTGGGCTTGCATGACTGCTTCTGGAACATGCTCACTAATCTTTATTGATTATATATATTGCCACAAAGTATTTTTTTTATTTAGATCCCTAATGAACAAGCCGGGGCAACATTGGCAAGGAAATACTTCCTGAGATGAGAAGAAAGATTGAGAGGATCCAGACTCAAAAACAGAATCCATCCTCTTCTGGTTGATAGCAGATTGAGGGATTATAAATCATTACTGTTTTACAATTAAATATTAGAAAGGCAAACAGTTTGAAGTATGTTGGGAATAGGTGTCTTAGAAAATGAACAGGAGATTTTTAAAGATTACAGCAGCAGTTTTTTGTAAATTATTAGTCAAGAATTCATAATCAGATATGTTAGCAGGCTATCTTACATTTACGTTTACATTTATGGCATTTGGCAGACGCCCTTATCCAGAAAGACTTGCATCTCACCTGTAGGTCAGACTCATGAGCAGCAAGTTCACTGAGGCTCCAGTGTAGGGAAAGACATTTAATTCTACGTAAGCAAATATGCAGTATATAAATGTCATAGAAACAACCTAGCAGTGAGCAGAATGAGACTGTTTGGACAGGAAAAGCTTATATGCTTTGGTTTGGTTTAAACCAAGGAATCAATAAATAAAGAGGAGGAGACTAAGAACAGTTTGTAGATTGCTTATTGCTGCTCTTGTCAGCTTTAACAGTAGAAAAAAGTAGTCCATGTAAATAGGGCCTAGTATCGCCTATGGTTAGACATGATATAATTAAAGACTTGTCAACATGTAACATCATGACAAACCAATAACATCATAAGATTCCTCAAGAAAACGCTCACCATTGGATGTTTTCAGATATATGTACAGATTATAACACATCTGTTGTCAAAGACTGACTTATTTACACATTCAGTTCATGCTGTCCTAATTATTGTTATTGGATGTAATGAAGCTCTTGTGTAAAATAAATCAGCTCCTTGGTTATTAGTAATATTAAGCTTAAAAAAATTATTACTCTTGCCTCTAAGCAAACTAATCAACAGCATGACTCTTCTGTAGAGGACTAGCAATAACAATCATCAGCATGATTTATAATCTACCTCTTATTGCACTTACTCTGACTTTTGTCCACGTGTCACATGTCGAATAATAATCAGGCTTGGGGAGTAAAGGAATACATGTAACAGCGTTACATACAGTAATCAGGATACAAAAAACTGATAACTGTAATCTGTTACAGTTACATCAAAAAACAAAGTAATCGGATTACAGGTAGATTTTGTAAAAAAAAAATAAAATAAATAAATAATAAAAAAAAATACTATCTGGATTACAATTTTTTTTTTCATTTTTTTAAAACCAAAGAAATTAATCTTTTGACATAACATAATTTAGACAGCTGCTTGATTATAGTTCTGGTTCTCTCTTTCCAGTCGTGACTCACATGAGCAACCTCCTGGTCCTGCACAGTGTTAATGTGGTCGAAATTAACACAAATTGTTCTCTGAAATGCTTTTGTTAGGGTGAGCATACGTCCTCTTTTTCCCGGACACTTTTAATGTCGGAAAAAGGGGACGTCTGGGATTCTTTAATTTCACTATGATGTGTTTATGGTCTAATAATGTGTCATGTGTGCGCATATTTGCATTACTTTAACCCCTCTCTGTAATTCCTGCCTTCTCGCACACGAATTGGTCGATTATAAAAAGCTTGCAGCAACTATTGGCCAAATTCCTGCCTCTCAACCATTAGGCTACTCTCATTGAATGTGCGAAGATGAAGCGCTGTTGTGTACGGTGTCAAACAGTTGCTTGACAATAGCAGCAAATGACAGCTGTCCTGAGTCGAAACACTGCCCATGGCAATATAAGGTAATTTTTCATTTCATGTTATTGCTTTGTGTTACATGGCCATTAAAATGTGTAAATGATGGCAGAAGGTTCACTCGTGGCATCTAATATTTTATTTTATTCCATGGACATTCAAAAAAATGTAGGAAAAAATGTCAAACATGGGCAGAGTGAAACCAATTTTATTTACACAAGTTTATGTGATGCTAATAGTCTGCCTTTTTCAGTGTATTAAAGTTTGCATCCATAGTAACACTGTTTTGAACGGTATTAAAAAAATATGTGTCCTCTTTTTGGAAAACCAGAATATGGTCACCCTAGATTTTCTGATGTAATGTTAACCGCATCAGGGACAGTGATCTTTTATTTATTCATTTTATTAAAACAAATCCAAACACTGAACATGTTTTAAGCTCTTAAATAAGCTCTAAATAAAAGTATTTTAGATCATATTGCTTTTCTCTTGACTTTATTTATATATGTGACCTTGAAGTAATCCAAAAGTAGTCACATTACATTAAATTCATATTGTGATACTTGGATTATGTTACCGATTTCATTTTTTATGAAGTAATTTGTAACTATAAAGAAATACATTTTTAAAGTAATCCTCCCAACCCTGATAATAACACAATAAAAATCACCAGTCCTGCTTGAAAAATTATAATCACTACCACTGTTTGAAAAACCCTGACTTGTGAACTCAATTAAGTCAAAATAGCCACCCTATATCACAAAAGGATTAATTCTTACAGAACCATCAGATGACACGGTACACATGGCCAGGTTTATCTGTAATTTCCCTCAAGATATTAGACAGAAGATGTGAGCAGAAACCCACTGTGCAGCTTTGCCTGTTTGTTACATGGAGCTATTGGCTTGGGAATAAAAGAAATCTGGACGTCCGGCACAGGTGAATGCTTTAACACTTCACAGGAAATTCCCCTAAAGTTTGCATTCCCCTAAAGTTTCATTAAAATCAAATGTTTACCAAAGTGTCTATACTGCATTTTTCATCAATCTTGGTAGAATTCAATATTTTATTGAATCAAATGATCTCTCACTGCAATATCGCACTGTTTGTTCATTCAAATCAACTCTTTTCAGCAGACAGTGCAGCCTGCATGAAAATCTCTTTTGAAGCCCTTGACAGACACCCAGTGAAGCCTGTGTATCTCTGACTGTTTATTACAAATCCATGTACACAGTGTTTCAGTGGGATGAAAGATTAACGCATGTAGGACAACTGTTTTCTCACAGGTCTTTTTTGAGCCACGTCTGGATGCACAGGCTTTACTGGGAGTGAATGGAGTGTGGGCGAGTGCGTTTTTCACAGAAAAAAAACATCTCAATGTTTTATGGGACAGTGCATTCTTCATTTGTCCCGCTCTGAACATATAGCTTCTCCTTATGATGATTTGTCGTCCTTTCAAAGAGGACCCTTGTAACCAGCTGCCAAGGACAGAACAGGGAATAAACATAACTGGCATCTGTAACTTAAACATATCAACACCAGTGGAAATTGCTTGGAGCCTGCAGTACTGGTGTAATTTGTAAATATTGTAAATTGTCAGTACAAATAACCTGTTTGCATTCATTTCTGAAATGTGTTGTTAATAAGTCTAGCCAACCAGCTGTCACCTCCTCCTTCAGCTAGCAGCTTAGCTGCTTTTTGCCATGAAATGGCAAACACTAATGATGCTAATATAGGCCTTATTTTTAAAAGACTTTTGATGGTTTTGAGAAGAGACTGGAAATTAAACAAGAGGGCAGACCAGTGCCCAAGATTTTAATCCAAAATTCAGGTCCTTTTAGCTGCCTTGGTATAGTATAATCAGTCTTATTAGTCTTAGATTACCCTTTGAAGGATAAGCAGTATAGAAGATGGATGGATGGAAGAGTGTTTCTCTGGGAGGCACAGCAGTTTAGTGGTTAGAATGTTTGTCTTGCACCTCCAGGGTTGGGGGCTCAAGTCCTACCTCCACCCTGTGTGCATGTTCTCCCCGTGCTTCAGGGGTTTTCTCTGGGAACTCTGGTTTCCTCCCCCAGTCCAGAGATATTCACTGTAGGCTGACAGACATTACATTAGTCTGTAGTGTGTGTGTGTACGATTGTGCCCTGAGATGGGTTGGTACCCTGTTCAATGTGTCCCCCGCCTTGTGAGAGGTCTTGGGAGAGCTCTTTGCTTTTACAAATCATGAGATGTTTCTTGTGTGACACCTTGGTAATGAAAAACCTTTTTATAGACCATCAATGTACTAACTCAGCTGATATTAATTTGCACAAATAGGAGGTATAATTACTTACTGATTTCAGCTGGTACATTGCCTTTCCTTGCCTTGGAGAACTATATCTATTTCCCCCACTGTGTATATATGTATAGTTCCCCCTTTTTAATAACCACCAGACGCCACTGTGGGCAGGGGATGCAAATCAGCATAACACTCTCCAGGCTTGATCGCCTTTGCCTATACCTGGGTAGTCTGGACTTGAATTTTTTTGATATTAAACACATTTGTATTTCCTTATTTGACTAGTTTAATCTAATCACTGAAATCAACAACCTGAATACAGGTTTTTGAATATCAGAAAACTGAATTATTGAATCTGAATTTGTGAAAATTGAAACATAAATATTTTAATATAGATACCTGATTTTTGAAAACATCAGTTTTAATATGTGAATTCTTCAACAGTGAAATAAAGGAGGTTAATTAAAAATAAATAAATACAGATGTGTGGTTTTCATATAAATATATATAGTTTCCTAATAAATGTTATGAATTCAATGGATTTTAAAATTCAATCCAATTTTTTCTTTGTCACTTTTTTGCTTTCATAAATGTAGTGGTTATAGTACTTATGCCAAGCAATATTAACATAATACTAAATCAAAAGTCTGGTGTGACCTATGCTCGATCATTCCTCCTCAGAAGAGACCACAGCTTGACCACAGCCTGTTTTCTATTGGCTTAAACTGCTTAGATTCACAAATCCATATGTCAGAGTTCACCAAAATATACCTGGTCCAGAGCAAATGTAACTTTTGTATCTTGCATCCTTTCCCATTATAGAATTTTATTTGTGTTAGGTCTGATTGCTGCTTTAGAAGAGACCTACAGTATCTCACAAAAGTGAGTACACCCCTCACATTTTTGTAAATATTTGATTATATCTTTTCATGTGACAACACTGAAGAAATGATGCTTTGCTACAATGTAAAGTAGTGAGTGTACAGCTTGTATAACAGTGTAAATTTGCTGTCCCCTCAAAATAACTCAACACACAGCCATTAATGTCTAAATCGCTGGCAACAAAAGTGAGTACACCCCTAAGTGAAAATGTCCAAACTGGGCCCAAAGTGTCAATATTTTGTGTGGCCACCATTATTTTCCAGCACTGCCTTAACCCTCTTGGGCATGGAGTTCATCAGAGCTTCACAGGTTGCCAGTGGAGTCCTCTTCCACTCCTCCATGACGACATCACGGAGCTGGTGGATGTTAGAGACCTTGTGCTCCTCCACCTTCCATTTGAAGATGCCCCACAGATGCTCAATAGGGTTTAGGTCTGGAGACATGCTTGGCCAGTCCATCACCTTCACCCTCAGCTTCTTTAGCAAGACAGTGGTCATCTTGGAGGTGTGTTTGGGGTCGTTATCATGCTGGAATACTGCATACTGATCATGCTCTGCATCAGTATGTCACAGTACATGTTGGAATTCATGGTTCCCTCAATGAACTGTAGCTCCCCAGTGCCGGCAGCACTCGTGCAGCCCCAGACCATGACACTCCCACCACCATGCTTGACTGTAGGCAAACACGATTGTCTTTGTACTCCTCACCTGGTTGCCGGCAAACACGCTTGACACCATCTGAACCAAATAAGTTTATCTTGGTCTCATCAGACCACAGGACATGGTTCCAGTAATCCATGTCCTTAGTCTGCTTGTCTTCAGCAAACTGTTTGCGGGCTTTCTTGTGCATCATCTTTAGAAGAGGCTTCCTTCTGGGACAACAGCCATGGAGACCAATTTGATGCAGTGTGCGGCGTATGGTCTGAGCACTGACAGGCTGACCCCCCCACCCCTTCAACCTCTGCAGCAATGCTGGCAGCACTCATACGTCTATTTCCCAAAGACTACCTCTGGATATGATGCTGAGCATGTGCACTCAACTTCTTTGGTCGACCATTGCGAGACCTGTTCTGAGTGGAACCTGTCCTGTTAAACCGCTGTATGGTTTTGGCCACCATGCTGCAGCTCAGTGTTAGGGTCTTGGCAATCTTCTTATATCCTAGGCCATCTTTATGTAGAGCAACAATTCTTTTTTTTCAGATCCTCAGAGAGTTCTTTGCCATGAGGTGCCATGTTGAACTTCCATTGACCAGTATGAGGGAGTGTGAGAATGATGACACCAAATTTAACACACCTGCTCCCCATTCACACCTGAGACCTTGTAACACTAACAAGTCACATGACACCGGGGAGGGAAAATGGCTAATTTGGCCCAATTTGGACATTTTCACTTAGGGGTGTACTCACTTTTGTTGCCAGCGGTTTAGACATTAATGGCTGTGAGTTATTTTGAGTGGACAGCAAATTTACACTGTTACACAAACTGTACACTCACTACTTTACATTGTAGCAAAGTGTCATTTCTTCAGTGTTGTCACATGAAAAGATATTTATCAAATATTTACAAAAATGTGAGGGGTGTACTCACTTTTGTGAGATACTGTACATGAGACAAAGTGATACCAAAGCTGTTCTTATATAGTGTGACTTTCCAATACTGGGACAACAAAGTAAAAAGCCTTCCAGGTCCTTACATTTTCACAAAGATTTTATTTTATTTATTTGTGATCAGACCCATAAAACCATACTGACAACACATAATTATAGTTATGTGTTGCCTCCATCTTCCCTTTAAAAAAGGCTCATTGCAGAAACAATGAATTATACCAATATAAAAATAAATTTTAAATAATTTTAACTGAATAATCTATGGAAGCATTCTACAAAAATCCACTGTATGTTTTGTAGTCTTAAGAACTGACCTTACATTCTGAATATATTGTACAAGTGAATTCATTTCTTAGTGCAAGAAAATTCTTAAAACACTTGTCCATGGTAATTGGTCCTCTACTACAGCAGTGATTGACAGATGCGGAAAAAAAGCTTTGTCAGAATGCTGTTGTATAAAAGGAATAAAACATGATTGGCCATTGAAAACAGTTAACGGTGGGATGATGCGTTATAGCAGCTATAAACAGTTATTCTCTTACCTTCCCTTCTCCTCTCTCTGAGTTTAGAGACTTTCCCATGGCAGAAAACAAAGTTATCGTCTTATTTCTGACTGTTACAAAGCTCACTGGGCATTGGAGACCTCTTCCAAAAATGCTAAATTATCTCCTCACACAAAATTACATTACACAATTAAACATTTTTCAAAAATCCATTCATGTGGAGCATCCGTCATACAAAGATCTTGTGTCAGTTGTTATTATAGAATGATACTATGCTGTAAATGCATATTAGAATAAATGCCTTAAAATAAACCTGCGATTTGGCTTGTAGTTAGCACTATTGTCAGCACTGCTCTTATAGAAAATTTATCAATACCTTCCATCCTTTAGTTATTGACCCAGTTACTTTGACTTCTTTCAATGAACGAATCTTGAAATAGAATTTGTGCTTGTGTTCATAAGTGATAAATGAGAACAGTTCTTGGTAATGGTGTCAGAATAAGGGGTTTCCACCAAACCATATACACTGTGGTTTTATCAGTTTAATTATATTTAGAACAGGGCTAGATGTGTAGTTTACATTTAAAATTTTGTCTTGAAATTGACATTGTGAAGTGATTTGGATGGATACTCTTTGGCATGAGTCACGGGCTCATGGCTCAGTTGTTAGAGCGGGTTGTCCACTAATTGTAGGGTTAGCAGTTTGATTCCCGGCCCACATGACTCCACATGCTGAAGTGTCCTTGGGCAAGATGCTGAACCCCAAGTTGCTCCCGATGGCAAGTTAGCACCTTACATGGTAGCTCTGCTACCATTGAAGTGTGAGTGTGTGTGTGAATGGGTGAATGAGACACAGTGTAAAGCGCTTTGGATAAAAGTGCTATATAAGTGTGCCATTTACCATTTACTGTGCTATATGTGAGAGGAACTGTGGTTTCAGTGCATTTATGTGTTCAGCTTGGAGCCAGTCATAGTGTTATATGTTTGTGTGAGTTTGTGGCAGCGGTGCAGAAGAAAGCGCTACCATCACTGCATGACTTTTTTTTCACTGTTTGTTTACTGTGATTGTTATCTCACTGAGAGGCTGGAAAACAATGCTTCAAACAGGAGGACAGGGAGGAGACCCTCAGCCTGACATAGTACTGCTTTCAGGGCTCGGCTGGCTGCTGGCAAAGGACTGGAGTGTCTGTGTGTGTGTGTGTGTGTGTCTTGGTCTGTGTGTGTGCGTTTGTGTGTGTGTGTGTGTGTGTGTGTGGAGTTGATGTACACTGTAAAATATCTATATTTTAAACTTTAATATTGCTATAGATTTACATCAATTTTAGATATATACTGTAGCATGTAATGTAGAATATCATCATTTAACAGTAATTTGCTGAAAACTGCAGCTGCCTGGCGGTCATATTTTTATGGGAAGGATTTTTTTTTTTTTTTTTGCAATTCTATGTTTTTGATGAATACAAATTGGTTCATTTATAAACAGCCTTTATTGTCACATTACAAGTATATACACGCTTTGTAACTGTCATTTTTGTGCTCTTATTTAAAGAAAATGCACTTACTATTGAATAGATAAACTGACTATGCAGGTAACAGCTCAGTTTCCTAAGTCTCAATATATTAAAATATATTGAAATCATATATTTGTCATTATGTCTTGACAATAAACGTCAGAATATAATATACTGTATAGCTGTATTCAGGTAGGTTAATGCCATTATTAAAATCACAGAGTATCTCTGTGATTTTAATCCAGTCCAAATTCGTCATGCTAGTAATATTCACAGAATGTCTGTAAGCATCAATTACAGTTATATTCAAAAGTATGGGTATACCTGGGTCTGACCAAATAAATATTTTATTGATTTTTGATGTGAAAAGATGCAAACACAGCCAAACTATTTTTAAAAAAAATTCTGTAAATGTTAATGCACAGTTATTTTATAATAGATGAACTGAAAAAAAAATAGGGGGAAAAAGATAGTAATTGTGGCATGGGCAAAAGTTTAGATGCCCTTCAAGTAAATTCCCAGGAAGCAATGAAATCTTTAGGCCTTAAATGACTCATTAATTATGGGGAAGAAGCTTATTGGTTTAGGCTCTGGGTTACTGATCGGAAGGTCAGGGGTTCAAGCCCCAGCACTGCCAAGCTGTCACTGTTGTGCCCTTGAGCAACACCCTTAACCCTCTCTGCTCCAGGGGCGCTGTAGCATGGCTGACCCTGCGCAATGACCCCAGCTTCCTGACATGTTGGGGTATGAGAAGAAAAGAATTTCATTGTGCATATGTATAGGTGATAAATAAAGACTCATTATCATTATTACTCGTTACTCAGGTTAAGAATTGTCATCCAGGGTTTACCAAACCTTGTGCTAAGGATCAGAAATAGAAACTAATTGATGCATACAAAAGCAGGGGAAGTTTATGAAAATACAGTGCATCTGGAAAGTATTCGCAGCGCTTCACTTTTTCCACATTTTGTTATGTTACAGCCTTATTCCAAAATGGATTAAATTCATTATTTTCCTCAAAATTCTACAAACAATACCCCGTAATGACAATGTGAAAGAAGTTTGTTTGAAATCTTTGCAAATTTATTAAAAATAAAAAACAAAAAAAGCACATGTATATAAGTATTCACAGCCTTTGTCATGACACTCAAAATTGAGCTCAGGTGCATCCTGTTTCCACTGATCATCCTTGAGATGTTTCTACAACTTGATTGGAGTCCACCTGTGGTAAATTCAGTTGACTGGACATGATTTGGAAAGCCTGTCTATGTAAGGTCCCACAATTAACAATGCATGTCAGAACACAAACCAAGCCATGAAATCCAAGGAATTGTCTGTAGACCTCCGAGACAGGATTGTATCGAGGCATAGATCTGCAGCATTGAAAGTCCCAATGAGCACAGTGGCCTCCATCATCTGTAAATGGAAGAAGTTTGGAACCACCAGGACTCTTCCTAGAGCTGGTCACCTGGCCTAACTGAGCAATCGGGGGATCAGGTCCTTAGTCAGGGAGGTGACCAAAAACCCGATGGTCACTCTGACAGAGCTCCAGCGTGTCTCTGTGGAGAGAGAGAACCTTCCAGAAGAAAAACCATCTTTGCAGCACTCCACCAATCAGGCCTGTATGGTAGAGTGGCCAGACGGAAGCCAATCCTTAGTAAGAGGCACATGACAGCCCGTCTGGACATTGCCAAAAGGCACCTGAAGGACTCTCAGACCAAGACCAAGACAAAGATTGAACTCTTTGGTCTGAATGGCAAGTGTCATGCCTGGAGGAAACCAGGCACCACTCATCATCTGGCCAATACCATCCCTACAGTGAAGCATGGTGGTGGCAGCATCATGCTGTGGGGATGTTTTTCAGTGGCAGGGACTGGGAGAGTAGTCAGGATCGATGGAAAGATGAATGCAGCAATGTACAGAGACATCCTTGATGAAAACCTGCTCCAGAACGCTCTGGACCTCAGACTGGGACAAAGGTTCATCTTCCAACAGGACAAGGACTCTAAGCACACAGCCAAGATAACAAAGGAGTGGCTACAGGAAAACTCTGTGAATGTCCTTGAGTGGCCAAGCCAGAGTCCAGACTTGAACCCGATTGAACATCTCTGGAGAGATCTGAAAATGGCTGTGCACCGACGCTCCCCATCCAACTTGATGGAGCTTGAGAGGGCCTGCAAAGAAGAATGGTAGAAACTGCCCAAAAATAGGTGTGCCAAGCTTGTAGCATCATACTCAAAAAGACTTGAGGCTGTAATTGCTGCCAAAGGTGCTTGAGCAAAGGCTGTGAATACTTATGTACATGTGCTTTTTTGTTTTTTATTTTTAATAAGTTTGCAAAGATTTCAAACAAACTTCTTTCACCTTGTCATTATGGGGTATTTTTTGTAGAATTTTGAGGAAAATAATGAATTTAATACATTTTGGAATAAGGCTGTAACATAACAAAATGTGGAAAAAGTGAAGCGCTGTGAATACTTTCCGGATGCACTGTATATAAAAATGCTTCCAGCTTACAATTTCCACTGTCTGAAATGTCAGTAAAAATTGCTGTGGATGTCAAGAAAAGATCTGGGAGACCAAAAAATCTCTCTAGAGAACTGCTAGTATACTGCCCAGAAAGGCAAAGCAAACCCCCAATATTTCAGCAAGGACCTGCAGGGAGGTTTGGATGACACAGATATGGTGGTACACCCTTCTACTGTGCAGCATTGCTTGTACAAACATGATCTGCATGGAAGAGTCATCAGAAGGAAACCTTGCCTGTGACCTCATCACAAAAGTCAAGGTCTGAAGTATGCAGTATAATATCTAGATAAGCCAGAGGCAGTTTGGAAACAAGTACAGTGGAATGATCAAGCAAAAATGGAAATCTTTGGCCACAATGACCAAAAGTATGTTTGGAGATAAAAAGAGCAGCATTTAATAAAAAAAACACCTTGCATGTGGGTGGATCTATTCAGCTTTGGGGTTATGTGGAAACTAGTGCTATAGGAAACATTTCATAAGTAGAGACAAGAATGGCCTTCAGTAAATATCAGTAAATTCTGGAAACAAATACGAAGTCAAGAAACTAAAGTTGAAAAGAGATTGGCTTCAGGACAATGATCCAAAACATACCTCATGCAAGCTGAAGCTTTTGGAATGGCCCTCACATTCCCCTGACTAGGCCATCATTAAAAAAAACATGTGGGCAGATCTTAAACATGCTCTGCATGCAAGATGTCCCAAGAATATCACAGAACTAGAAGCATTCTGCAAAGAATAGCGGATGAAACTTCACTGAACAAGAATAGAAAGACCACTAGCTGGCTACAAAAAGTGTGTGCAAGCTGTGATATCTGGCACAGAGGGTGTTATTAAGTACTGATGTAGAATGTCCAGACATTTGCACAAGCCACAATTACTATTTTAGTTCATGAAATATAAAGTAAATATGTATAAATATGTGCAGGAAAATGTTTATGTAAATATATAAAATATTTAATTTGGGGAAGGAAGCCCAAACTTTTACAAATGTACATCAAATTTTATCTTATATAAAATGACCAGTAGAAATAACCCCACGTAATATATATCCCATCTTCAGTAAGTACAATTTTCCCTCATCTCCTGCTGAAACCAAACTAAAGCCCAGTAATGGCTGATTTTAATGCTCAGAACTATAAAATATAAACAACTTTTAAAAGAACTTGACAGAGAAGTGATGCTTCTGGGGTAATTGATTTCCTAGTTATTGATTTCCAAGAAGAGTTATAGACTACACGCATATTATGGGCATATGACTTACTAATGATCAAGGAAATACAACAAGCATCTATTATGCTTATATAAGGTCAAAGTGTAACAGCCATGCATACAGCATGAAAATACTCCCATCTCTGTGATTTATACAGAGATCTGAGATCACTTATCCCATGCAACTATGGCAACATTACGTAATAGACATATGTCTGAAAGTACTTGTGTCAACATAAATATAATGTAAATAACATCTAATTAAATTAAAATTTAACAACAATGTATATGTTGAAATATGTGGAAGTGTATATGCTGTATTTTTATACCAACACTTTTTTCAGTGCATAGCTGTAATTCCTTTGCATATAGGCATATTTTTAATATCCTGTTACCTTTAAAATGATTTACAGTACATTAATTGCCTTTTCCCAAATCAGTGTATTGACATGATAAAATTCATTCATCCCTAATATCCCTGTTGAATGCTCACTTTAATTAAATGTACACTTTAATTAAAGAACCTCTATCCATAACTAAGACTTATGAACTTCACTTACATAAACTGAGCTTTAATATGTTAGGTCTGCTAATCCATTACATTGTAATCACATATTAACCAAAATGTGAAGAAATTTCATTTTATTTAAAGCTGCAGTACTGAACTGTTGCCTCTATATCGCCATCTCTGTTTGAAACACAAAACTGTAAGTTACTTGCGGAGTTTTTTTGTTGTGCTTTGGCACTGCTCCTCTGCACGGATGAATCTGATGGTTTGAAATATTCGTATTTGTTGTACATTAGCTTCAATTCTTGACAACAGTGGTGGTGGATACGGTTTTCTTGGAGTATAGGTAAGTTGTCCTCTCTCATAGCTAACAGAAAATAAGTACAATTTACCACACTGACAATATGTGCTAGCTAGCTACCTATTGAACCTATGTCTTAGCTGTTCAGCTGAAAAAAAAAAAGGACGTGAGGTAACAGAGGTGATTCTAGGGACAGGCAGGAAACTGCAAACAGCCTTCCTATGCTTTTATATATGGTTAGCCAACTATACCTTAGATCAACTGAAAAACTGAAGTGTTCTGCATGCTACATGTTGTGCTAGATCAGGCTTCCCAATTAGATAAGCCATTAAATTCCAACACCAATTCTGAAAAAGTTGGTACAGTATGGAAAATGCTAGTAAAAACAAAGAGGAGTGATTTGTAAATGTACTTTGACTTGTATTTAAACAAACAAAAAAAAACAACATATAAAGACAAGGTATTTTAAGTTTTACCTAGTTTTTTTTAAAGGTAAATGTTTATTTTGAAATTGATGCATGCAACACCTTCCAAAAAAGTTGGTACAGGGGCAATTTAGAAGTAATAGCAATGTGACAAGTTGAAATAAGAAAGTGATGTGAAACAGGTGAGACAAACGTCTAATCATAGCATATAAGTAGCCTCCAAAAAACGCCTAGCCCTAGAATGGGTCGAGGCTTGCTAATCTGCCAACAGATTCATCAGTGAATAAGCTAACACTCTGAGAACAATATTCCCCTAAGACAAATTGTAGGATTTCACCTTCTACAGTGAATCTGGTTAAATCTCAGTGCATAAAGGGCAAGGCCAAAAACCACTTCTGAATGCACATGATCTCTGATCCCTCAGACGTCACTGTGTTAAAAACCGTCATGAGTCTGTAATGGATATCCTGACATGGGCTCGGGAATACTTTGGTAAACCTTTGTAAGTCAACAACATTGCATCCACAGATGCAAGTTAAGGCTTTACTACACAAAGCAGAAGCAATACATCAACACTGTCCAAAAGTGCCGCCGACTTCTCTGGGCCCGGACTCATCTGAGATGGACAGTAGCACAGTGGAATCATGTTTTGTGGTCTGATGAGTCAACATTTCAAATAGTTTTTGGACAGAACAGCCAGCATGCTCGGGCCAAAGAGGACAAGGACCAGCCAAGCTGTTATCAGCATCAGGTCCAAAAGCCAGCATCTGTCATGGTATGGGGGAGTGTTAGTGCCCATGGCATAGGTAATTGCACATCTGTTAGGGCACCATTAATGCAGAAAGATATCTACACATTTTGGAGCAACACATGCTGCCATCCAGATGTCGTCTTTTCCAGGGACGTCCCTGCATTTTCCAGCAGGACAACGCCAAACCACGTTCTGCCCAGATTACAAGGTAATGGTTGTGTAAGCAGAGAGTGTGGGTGCTAGCATGGACTGCCTGCAGTCCTGACCTGTCTCCAATTGAGAATGTGTGGCACATTATGAAGCGCAAAACAAGGCAACAAGGCCCCGCATAATTGCGCAGCTGAAGAAATGCATAATGGATAAATGGTCGGAAATCCTGCTTGATAAACTTAACCAACTGGTGTCTTCAGTGCCCAAACGCTTAATAAGTGTTATTAAAAGAAAAGGTGATGTTACACAGTGGTAAATAGTCGACTGTCCCAACTTTTTTGGAGTGTGTTGCAGTCATCAGATTTGAAATTAGTGTATATTTTCAATAATAAGTAAAACCTCAAATAATTTATTAAAAATGTGTTTTCAATATAGTACAGGGTGAATAGAATAGACTCTTTTCGTTAGTTTTTTTTGCATTTTCCATACTGTCCCAACTTTTTCGGAATTGGGGTTGTACATTGGCTACAATAGGACACCTTTGCTAAACTGTTGGCTTTTATATTCTCTATGGTCTATACTTAAAAAAAAAAAAAGAAAAAAAAAAAAGCTATAAAGGCAATTTGAGCCAAATTCTAGCTAGTAGTGCCAAAATGATGTTGGGCGAGTGTTACATTACATAGCCTAGATTTGTTATACTTTATTATTTCAACCAATTTTAAACTACTCATTTAAAAAACTTTAGTGAAGGACATGAGATCGAAATCATGTTCCACATAAGTTTTTTATTTTGAGTGGGTGTGTCTGTCCCCAAACTTTAATAATAAAAAAGATTGGTGTGCAGAATTTCCAATCATAGTGTGCCTATGAACAATACAGAGAGTTTATGATGAACATATTTGGATTCAGAGGGTGTTATTTTTGAAGGCAACAGAAAGTAATCAGTGCGGTCGAACTCAGTGTTATCCGGAGGCCAAGCTGCATCATCAGGTGGTCGATGTCAACCATAATTATTCTGTTTGCATCCTTCTCTTCTTTCTTCACTTGCAGAAATACACATCTCTATTTGTTTGAGGGGCAACATTGCTTTCTCAGGCCTTCTGAGACTTTAGGTAATTGTGGCATTGGACTCCAGGATGTTTTTGGAAGTGGATTATGGAGGGAATTTGTGGATTCTAGGCTTTAGTGAGTGAGTGTTTGTCCACATATGGTTTGATGTTTGAGTTTTGTCTTAGATAATCTTCAGTTCTTTCAGTTAGTGATGAGGCACCAAGATAAAGGTTTTAGCAAAAGGTTTACAGTTTTGTTTTCTATTCCAGCCATAAGTAGTGTGCAATTGAGACTATTTTGTCGATTATTTTGTGGTAGGTGTTAGGGCTGCACGATTATGGCCAAAATGATAATCCCGATTATTTTGATCAATATTGAGATCTTGATTATTTATCACGATTATTCATTGATTTTAGGGACAACATATTTTTATTTTACTTTCACATTTAAATAAGCAGACCGCTGCTTTCACCTCCATGTTTTGCTACATTCCTGCTAATGTACAAATCTTATTATCAAATTAGACTGATCCTTAAAGTGTATCATCTTGTAGAAGCAAAACATAAATAAAATAGTACCCAAAATATAGGATAACTAAAAATAAAAATGCCATAAACCAAATGAAAATATGAAATCAAATATAACAATATGCAACCAAATGAAAACAATTCAGGCCTATGCAGAAAAGGCAATAACAGTGTTTACAGGAGGAGAGATGCAAGACAATTTCTTTAATAATATTTACAAAAATTTAGGAGTACAGTTTTTAATTAATTTTTTTTTAGAGATGGTAACACTAATGTGCCACAATAGAATGCACAAGTAGGCATGAGAAAACTTGATCTTGTCAAATATGACAGAATTTAGGAACATAGTGTGAGCCTGACACATAAATTTACCTTCTGATAAACTAAATTTAATATTTTCAGTTAATTTTACAGACTGTATGCAAAAAACAACCGTTAACCTGTTCCACCTTGTAAACAAATATAATAAACATCAATGTTCAGTGTTTGAAGTCTGTTCCCCTTAAATATATTTAAAGCTACACTATTAGACATTTTCCACTGTCATGGTTCTGGACTGGAGTCAGTTCTCGAACTGCTCTGTGTATATTGTGTATATATCTGAATAATCTCATATAGGATGTGACTGGGTGAGTTCATTTACCCGTCAGATGCAAAGTGCTTTAGTTTAATGGTGTTCATTAGGGATGCTCCGATCAGGATTTTTACAGCCGATACCGATCCAGATATCAATCTTTTTGTTTAAGCTTTAATCAGGAGGTCTGTCATAAACAGTTAAACGTAAGCTCTCTGCTCATGGGCACTGTTAATTGAATTAAAATAATAGCAATGAGAAATACTGTTGGTTAATTGATAAATAAACAAGCATAAAATATTTCTTTTTAAATATTTTAAACAATAGTCCTAATTAAAAATAGACTAACACAAACATGATCCATATTAGGAAAAAGGCTAATAGCTTTCTAAGGAGATAGCGAATGTATCTTAATGTCAAATTGATATTAAATGCAACCCATAGTAATTAAACATTATTTAATTCTCATTTTATTTATATTTTATGAAGTTATTATAATATCTATTTTGTATATTAAATCATTTATTTATAAATAAGCACATTTTCTGTCTTTACATTTTATTAGTTTTCTGTTTGTTTATCAGTTGTTCGTTTTAGATCGGTTCCCCAGTACGTCTGCTGATAATGTTTTTTTGTTTTTTTTTTTTTTTTGGGGGGGGGGGTCAAAACATGGAAACTGGAGTTGACTTTTCTGATGATATCTGGCAAGCTTAAGTTTAAATGATGTGACTACGCTATGTCTGAGTTAGTGAAGAGCAGTTGCTTGATTATTAAATAATTCCTCACCAATCATAAAGAAGTTTGAATTAAACCCACCTTGTAGCGTTAGCATTATTATTAATTTACTCTGCCCGATGTTGTGTATACACAAGCAGGTGAAAGTTCAGGTCATTTTGTGGGATCAATAAAAGATGGCGGTTTGTGAGATTGGGAAGTTGAGAGAAGCAGATGATGTTCAGTTTTACTCTTTTCATCATAATGGCTTCTCTGCAGTATTTACACACTTGTTCGGTTGACTGAGGTGATGAAAAGCAGTGTGAAAGTAGCTGTTGTGCGGTGTAGATGCATTTTGGACTTCCTGTAGTTTTTATTCTGATTGTATTATACAACTCCGATCTGGTCACTCGCACCGGTGTGAATAAATATTTATTCACAGTCGCACAAGGTACTTTTCAGTCACAAACGTGAGTGAAATGGTTGCACTGTAGAGCCCTGAGTTTATCTGCAAAGTTTTTTCCTGTTCAGCATGATGATGTTTAATGTCCCCGACAACCTCTGTAGGGCCATTTAGCATTGTGCTAGTGTCATGATTTCCCCTCGGAGCGAAACTGGCAGCTCGAGCGCGAAAATACTAACTCTATTTTCGGGTTTTGGCATTACAAAATGACGTCATCCCTGCACCACTCTATGGTGATTGGCTGCAAATTTAGGAAGCGCTTGATTTGATCTGTAGTTGAGTTTTCTATGAGTGGAGGACGACCTTTAAACGGCAATATCGCAGTCAATCATGTCCATGTAATCGTGGGCAGTCAAAATCGTAATCGATATTCGATTAATTGTGCAGCCCCAGTAGGTGGGGGGACCATCTTCACACGTGTCCAGTGAGCACCTAGAAAACACTTCATTAATAAACGTTAATAAATAAAGTAACACTTTATAAGTAAACATTACAGTTTCTTTATATTTATTCACTGTTCATTATTAGTTATAAAATGCCAGTCCATACAGGAGTTCATGGAGTTTTTTGTGATTGTTGTGGACCAAAATGTTTGTTTTTGCTGTGGCTTTTTCGAAATTTGCTGAGCTTTTGTGCTTTTTTTGTGGATAACTACTTGAATTGACAAAATTGCAAATAAATGCAACCTTTAAGCTGTACTCATGTTCAACGCACATGGATTGAAGAGGGCTTTGGCTGAATGAGCGGTGTGATCACATGATGCGTCTCGAAAAATCTGCAGTCATTTTGAAAAATTGCAAGCTCCTCCAAATATTGCAGAATTTGCTTGATTTTGCTTTTATTTCTGTGATCACAAAATCCTGGAGGGACTGAAAGCATTGTGCAATAATCATCACCAGCATAAAAAGAGTTATAACCACAGTTATAATAATTTATATGGGCTTCATAGAAAGTACTATCACATTGCCTTGCACTCTACTGTTGCCTGGGGTGTCCTATATCACATGACAAATTCAGAAAAAAAGGGCAGTGGTTAAGACGTTGGGCTACTGATCAGAAGGTCATGAGTTGAAACCCCAGCACCGCCAAGCCACCACTATTGGGCCCTTGAGCAAAGCCCTTAACCCTCAACTGCTCAGATGAAATGAAATAAATGTAAGTCGACCCTGGATAAGGGCGTCTGCCAAATACCATAAATGTAATAGGATCAGTCTGTTCTTGACAATTCATCCATACTTACATCTTGCCTGTATTGTCATTGTCAAAAAAAAGTAGCTGAGATGTGGGGAAACTCTTGCTTAAAGTTATTTTGAGTAAGGGATTCTGACAGCAGACTTGGTCAAATCTCTTCTTGGGAAGTTTAGGAAATTTAGTGGATGAGTTTGGCGTGCTTCTCACATAGTTGAACATCTGTAGATGGACTTGAATGATGGCCACTGATGTTCCCTGTAACTCTCTCAACATCTGATGCTTACATATAAAGTTTCAGGAAAACACTCACATATGCCATGGGACACTTTTAGAGTAGAAAATGCAGACAAGACTCCTAGCTCCACTGAGATACACTTTAAGCTACAGCTCATAGACATGATCTCATATCCGCCATATCCACCATCTGTTTCAAGTGAATAGTCTGTTCAAGTTGTCTTTGTCCCAAATTGCTGAGAGCACATATTTGCTAGAGATGTGCCAGCACACTCTCTCTCACAAGTTTTTAAGTTCTTAACCTATTTTTTCTCCTTCTCCTGGTATCATTTCTCTCTCCCTGTCATGCCATTGCTCCTTTCATGCACCTTCTTTTCTGTCCCTGGTGCACATTTACTATGTTCTCCTGACACTGTTTTTTCTTTCTTTTCTTTTTTTTTTCTAAGGCAGAATTCTAACATTTAATATGTTCTATTCTGTTAGCATGAGTCAGGTCTCACCTTGGAGGTTACAGGCCCTTTTAGAAGTAATGGATGGATGGATATCGACCTGATTGTGTTCTGATTGCCGTTGTAGTAGGGGAGATTGGCGCTGTCACCTCTTGTTTCATGCTTGAAAGGACTGTGAAGCATAGTCAGCAGTGGCCTTCAGTGCTGGCCAAGCCTAAAAAAAATCATCATGCAAATACGTTTCTTGAAACCATTGGTGTTTGAAGATTCCTTAACCAAAGGCCATATTTCCTCAATGTGTAGTAAAGTTACAGTTCAAAAAAATTTATTCTTTTTACTATTTCTACTTTTCCCTTCTCAATACCTCTGAAAGAAAAGGTACATGTGGCTAGGACGTTGAAGAACATTTTTAAATGGGTGAGGGAACAAGAGAAATTAACTTTTGGTTACAATATATTCCTAGAGGGAGAGAAGGTCATTGCTAAAGGATTATGATGAAAGAGGAGCAACAGAAAAGTGGAAATTGTTACAAAAATGTGTCATTTTTCATGTAAGATATAGATTTCCAAAGATTCTTACAACACTATAGTAGGTGAAAGCCTTAGGGAGAACTATGATTACAGTTAGCTGTATGATTTTCGGTCTGCTTTTGCTGCTGCAGACCAAATTGCACATCATTAGAGAATTCTTTGTTCATGAGTTGAGAATGGCGGTCTTAGAATGCATAATGTGACATGCTCACTGAAGGCCAATTTAGTGCGATTGTGACCAAAAACAGCTGACTACAAAGTTCTGGCAGTGTCAGAAATTAAATATTAAAATCTCATAGTGTGACCACTACTATGGTGCTCATCTAAAAGCCATCAATACGTGGATGGTGTATGATTATGCAAAACTCACGGGACAGCTACAAATAGAGTAGTGGCACTAGCAAAACATTAACAAAACATGTTTCTCTTTATGCAATTACATTTTCTGCATGAGCTCTATTGATGACATAAAGCAGAACATAAGTCTCCTATTGAATTTGAGCAAGATTTTATTGTGATTATTTCACACAGTGTGACAAGTAATAATCTTATAAAACTACTGTAGTTTCAAAGTCTAAAATAGGACTAAAGTTTAATTATCTGTCAACATGGTCCCTTGTAAATTCGTAACAGCTCAATAAGTGTAAAAACCTAGCTAGGGCTAGGGTAGGGTTAGTGCTTGTACTCTTTCTTATGACTTTATTTGTATGAAATCAAATGAAATCAAATACAATACCCTCGCTTGGACAAATTTGAACAAATTCCTCATTAAATCAGGTTCTAGGTGTTTATTTGCTGTTTGTTTGTTTGTCTGGTGGAACCCTTAAAGATTCTCTGCAACAGTTTCCCTATCACATGAGAAGCCCTTTAGAAAACATAAGTCAATCCTTAATTGCTCAGAGTATCCCTGAGGAACCTTTTATGGGACAACAACAGATTGCCAAAGCACACATTGTCATGTGCTGATTTAGACATGATAAAGACCAGAGGTGTTATCTGTCAAGGTGTGCATAGAACAAGTTCTAAATTTGTGCATGAGAACCGCTAGTATGCACAAGAATAGTGGTATTTATCACATGTGTGCCCTCGGTGAACATAAATCCCACACATTCTAAATTGATGTGCTCATGCATGGTCACGCTCATTTACATAAAGAAACACCCCTGGATTCCATACACTGTAAACAACTTCACTTTAAAAATTCCAGCAGCCTGCTTGTGGCATTGCTTGCTGTGGACGATATGGAGCATGTCGAAAAATCTAAGAAGAAGAATTTCACTGATAATTACGTATAGATACTGTTGCACAAAGTATGGTAAAACAAAAATGGTTTATTGGTACTTTTTTAATGAGTTTGTTTAATAAATTAATATGACTTTTAAAAAATATGACTACATGTGTTAATTCAATAAAATTTTTGTTGCTGTATTTGGAATATAACATATTGCAGTTTGAGCAATATGAATGCATGGAAGACATTATGTCATTATTCTAGTAGTTGGGAAATGCCCTACCCATCTCCAATTTCTTTTTAAAATTTGCCAGTGACTAATAGAGATGAACCAAAACTGCACTGGCGAAATTAAATAGACTGTTGACTCAATCATCACTCTCAGCAAAGAGTTTCTAACTAAAAAACAGTTCCCCCCTCTGCAAAGCTGTATGAGCCAAATCTTCAAACAAGATATCAACACAATCAATTGTTAGATGTTCCTTTTATGCAATTTTTCTTGTTGTGAACACTGAAATCAGTAACTACTCTCCCAATTTTTCCCCCATATGATGCCTGTGTTTAGTACAATGGACAAAATGCACAACTTCTTTTTAGTTGTAAACAATTTTTTTAACAACCGTTTCTAGCTTAATATTCAGTTATTTATCCTAAAACATATTATTAATTATGTTTTATTCAGCATGAATTACAAAACTGTAATTGAAAAAATTGTAGTGAGGAATATAAATCTGGACCTGCTCACAGGTCTTGGAAGTGTAAGGGGTTAATTAAAACTGTAAAAACTGCTTGGTGTAAAACTAAATTTTAGCGTTTTTAATATTAAATCCTTGTTATGCACAATGCAAATAGCGATACGTGCATAGCAATCCTGTTGTAGATTAAGAGGTCCAGAGTTTGGCTGTACTCAAATCTTGCGAGTCTGATATACATCAAACCTAATGAAACATATGATATCACAACAAATCAATCCCTGTCAAGATAAACTACAGTTTTTTGACTGCACGGAAAATGACACTCCTTCACTGCTTCGCCAACTCTAGTAATGCCTTCCGTTCGTCATCATGTAAAACATTGTATGGCCACATAGCATGGCAGTAACTGGTTCCAGAGACTATACATCAGCATCACTTCACTAGTTAGTGTTCATATTTTGACAGGATAAAAAATGGGTGCAAAACACATAATGGTAGGCATCATGTTGTCCTGTATGAAAATGTAATAAGTTTCAAAATGTATTAGAATTTATTTTCAGCATGTTAGATTCCCTAGTCTTGTGACTGGAAGTAGCAGCTATGAGCTTGGGAAACTTTGGGATCGAATGTGTAAAAACCACTTTCTTTCATATGTACTGATATGGGCTGATTGTGTCATCTTAGCACTTAGTAACAATTAGAAACAGTTGCAGTCTAATTTTAAACTTAGATAATGTATATTTGAAGGTAGGTATATTTGTAGGTATATTTGTAGGTAAGCTCTTATGCATCATCATCATTAACAAAGGCATTAAGATTATTGTTACCATTCAAAGGGAAGTTGCAGTCAGGTGACATGGCATTTTGCACATTGCATGACCATTAAACGGTGCCTCTAAATCACGTCATCAGCTTCTTTGTGTCCAGCGAAGCCACGTGACTGTTATCTGTGTGAACAAACAGTTTGAAAGCTCTTCACTTTCCGCTTTTCTTGAATGAAAACAGAAATATATATATACATATATACATATATATATATATATATAATGTATATGTATATATATATATATATATGTATATATATATATATATATATATATATATATATATATATATATATATATATATATATATATATAATTCCCTCTTCTGTCACTATCTTAGCGGAATGAGTCAGAGAAAATTCTGAGTGTGTGTTAATCCCTGCTTTCGCTATATTACAGATCAGTCGGGTCAGGTCGGATTATTCGGCCATCATGGGGAATAAACAGGATGAGGATGGTTATTGTGCTATGCCAAAGGTGGAGGAGGTGCTTGCAAGCTACCCCTCTCCATTGACGGCAGCAAAATTAGGGGGACTGGCTTTGTTGTAGCCTATGAGGCAGCGGGTCTCACTTGTGGGTCTCTGCGTACAATGTCAGTGTTGCAGGCCTACCAGGCACAGAAGGCGAGTGTGGTGGCCCACCTCCCCTTGCAGAAAGCCAGGGGGACTGGGAGGCCACAGTCGCTGCCTGATAGTAGGCCTGGTTTAAAAATGAAAATCAGTGCCAAAAAGGCAAGAAGAAGTACTTATGGGCTGCGGAGGGAGGTATTAGGGGATAAGAGATTGTTAGGGCAGTTAGCCCCCAGTATTACTGTAGAGCTCCCCTGGTCAATGTCATCCCAAGTTTTCAGTTTTCTCTGGTCAGGGACCTGTCACAGGGCAACGAAAAGCTGAAGCTTTCCCTCCAAAAAAATGTGGAAAGTTAACATCTCTATGAGACAATTATGGCAGTGTTGAATCTGTGTAATCTGAACCATACTCTTCGGATATACAGGTTCAGGATGTTGACGCTCAAACTTATCGTTCCACAAATTCAGTTTGAGGATTGGTTTGTGATGATAGATCTAAAAGATACATATTCCACATAGAAATATTGCCCAGTCACAGGAAGTTCATGAGGTTCGCATTTGGAGGCAACGTCCATCAAAATTGGTTCTTCCTTTCAGTCTAGTTTTATCCCCTTGCACCTTCACGAAGTGCATGGATGCCTTGCTGGCTCCCGTACGACTCCAGGCCAGCCGTGTATCAAACTACATGGACGACTGGTTAATTCTAGTGTGGTCCAGGGTGTTGGCAATTCAACATCAAGCTGTTGTTCTTGCCCACATAAGGAGCTTGGAGCTCATGTTGAACCTCAGGGCAAGTTGCTTCTCCAGTCAGAGGATGACTTTTCTAGGGGTTATATGGGATTCGAATACGATGAGGGCATGTCTATCCCCAACACACATAGGGTCAATCCTATCAACATTGAGCAAGAAAAAGTTAGGTCTGGGCTTATGGCAGCTGCAGCCAACATCATACCGTGTCATTTGGCAATGCTTACATGCTCTGAGAACTTGGAGTTATCCCTGGTTTCTAGCTTCAGGTCACACTCTAGGAATGTCTCTGTATTGCAAGATGGTAATGATAGATACCTTCTTCATGAGCTGGGATTAGGTTTTAAACGGCTGTCCAGCTCACGATCTCTGGAGCAGCCCATTTCTAGAGTTGCATATAAATATAGAAATGTGGGCTGTATTCCTAGCACTGAAATTCTTTCTCCTCATTTGAGAGGTCACCATGTGTTAGTTATGACAGACAACACAGCGGTGGTCTCATATATCAACCACCAGGGAGGGTTAAGTTTTCTCCGCCTGTTCAGGCAGGATCAACTAATTTTTCTCAGTGCAAAGGAAAAGTTTTTGTCAGTGAGTGCAATGCAATGTGAGGGCAACTGGAATGTGGGGGCACACATCCTGTCGATGCAGGTGCAGAGGTCTGGGGATTAGAGACTCCATCCACAAGTGTTGGAGTCCGTATGGCAGAGGTTCTGCCAAGCGGAAACAGATCTGTTCATCTCTGAGGAGACAACACACTTCCCGATGTGGCTCGCCCTCACTCCTCCCGCAGCATTAGGACTGGACACCATGGTACACACGTGGCTGAGGTCACGTATGTACACCTTTCCCCTGATCACTCTGCTCCCACAAGCTCTAGAAAGAGTTTGCCAAGACCGTCTATGTCTGCTGCTAATAGCACCTTATTGGCAAGCTTGAATATGGTTCTTGGAGATAATATCTCTGCTAGATGGCACTTTCTGGGAGATTACCATTTGCAGAGATCTATGTCTCAAGCCAGAGGGTTGACTTGCATCCTTGTCTGGAACTATGGAAACTGTGGGTCTGGCCCCTGAAGGGCACCAGTTCATAGATTCTGGTCTCTCAACTGAGCTGGTAGAGACCATGTTAAACACTAGAGCACCAGTCACAAGAAAATTATATGCGTTCAAGTGGCAACGTTTTGTATTGTGGTGTGAATACCTTCAGTTAGACCCAGTAAACTATGCGATACTTATAGTCCTGGAGTTCGTACAGGAACGTTTCTCAGTATTACTGGCGTATTACGCCAGTAATATCAGTCCGAATTAGCTCAGTTTGGATTGTAATCTGCAGCACTGACTACTGACGATCTCTTTGAGGTGGCTCCTTCTACAATCAGGGTTTACATGGCCACCATTTCGGCCAGCCATGCCCCTATTGATGGAGCTTCTGTAGGGCAACATCCTCTAACATCGAGGTTTATGTGTGGTGTCAGACAGCTGACCATGCATACCTTCCTGGGACCTTTCTGTGGTCCCGGAAGGTCTGTCAGGTGCCCTATTTGGGCCATTAGGGTCAGCTTCAGAGAAGCTTCTGACTCGAAAGGTAGCTCTTTTTGCTGGCCCTGACATCTCTCAAGTGAGTATAAGATCTGTAAGCTTTCTCTGTTGTCTCTTCCTGCCTCGAATTTGCTCCTGGATTAGCCAAGACTTTCCTATATCTTAGGCTGGATTATTTCCCTAAGTGCCTATTTCTGCTGTGCAGTGGATAGTGTGGCAGGCTTTCTGCCCTCCTCCATTCCTTTCACTGGAACAAGACAAATTGCACCTACTGTGTCCTGTAAGGGCTCCTTGTACTTACATCCACCGCCCTGGCGAGTGGCGTAAGTCAGAATAGTTGCTGGTCTGCTTGCCAGTGACAGTAGAGGTGTTGCTGTGTCAAAGCAGCGCATCTCTAATTGGATAGTGGAAGCAATCTCTATTGCTTATGAGGTGCACGGTCTCGCTACGCCTCTGGGCATAAGGGTTCATTCCACTTGGGTGGGGGTCACCCCCTCAAAGGATTTATCTAAAGGGGTACCCTTACAGGATGTGTGTGCTGCAGCAATGCTGCACACATTCATTTGGTATTACAGTTTAGTCAAGGGTCTTGCAGTGTCCCTCAGACACAGACCTCAGCCACAGGGTATACTCATTCCCCCAGCATTAAGCTCACATAATGTTGAGTTCCCTTTGACAGGGAATGTCTGGGTTATGCATGTAACCCTGTTCCATGAGAAGGGAGCAAGACGTTGCGGAGCTTTGTCATTCCCGGGTATGCTTGTAATTGCGTCTTTGCTTCAGACAAAGAGAAGCTGATGATGTCGTTTACAGGCGCTGTTTGACGGTCACATGACACGCGAAATGCCACGTCTCCGGACCACTGCAAGCCAATAAATTGGCATGATTTTACGCACACTTCAGAAACCAGTCATGTGTGGTGGTGTTCCCACTGCATTAAGCCCACATAATGTCTCGTTCCCTTCTCAGGGAACAGGGTTACATGTTAGCCCAGATGTTTTTATATTAATGTTTAATACCAGTAAAATTACTAATACCAAAAATGTTCCAATACCATCTGTGAAGAAAAGTCAGCCTTGAATTTGCTTAAAGTGGTCCATTTCATTTGCTCAAACTAACATATATGAAAGTGTATCAACTAGTATTAAATCATCAGGTTGCCTTAGGTACAAAAATGAGGGCACATTGATATATTTTGTATTCTTTGTAATTACTGCAAGCTGAACAAAACGACCTAATTTAAGTATTGCCTATTTTCACATAACAAAAGTACTCAAATAAATACTTTGCCAAAAGTGAAGCAAATCTATTCAGCTCATTTTTGTATACTTCAATTCATTTCTAAATAAAGCACTGACTTCATTGATTGGTGATATTGCTCTGCAAAAATATTTTACTGCAGACCTCAAACTCAGTTTGCATCAGTTAGCACTTGTGCTCTCATTTCAGAAAATTAGGAGTATTTAGGAGAACAAAAATTCAGAAGCACCCACAAAAGTGTTTGGTGTACCATTATACAATATCCACATGCCATCTGGAATTACATACATGCATAAATATGTGCCTGTACCCCATTCTACCTTAATAAAAAATAAATAAATAAATACAACACCTTGCTTGTTTCCACCTTGCTTTAACCCAATGACTTACTGTATATGCAGCTCTTATTGTGCATGCTACATCTTAGTTTGCTATCTCTTAGCTATATAATAGCTTGAACTTGAAAATATGCAGCTTTTCTTTTATACTTTTTCTTTATTATTGTTGTTCACTATTGTTGTTTTTATTCCTTCTACTTTAATTAAATTTGCATTACTATCATCACATTCTTTTATATTCGGAAATGTATTTATAAATTGTCTTTAGGTATTAGGCTTATAGGTAGAGATCGACCAATATTGATTATTGATTATTTGCATGTTATTTGCCAATAACTGATATGCAGAACTGATATTTATTCATTGTTTTACTTCTGTTTTTGACACAATGATAAGAACAAACCATTTTATTTATAACAATTTTGTCAAATTCACTTCCTCCTTACATATAAAACAAAACAAAACTCTTATTTATAGACCAATAAATAAATGTTACTAAAGTGTCTTTTAAAAAAAAAAAAAAAAGCTTCAGTGAGGTAAACAGATTACGTGACTCCATGATATCTACTTATAGGCGCTTAGGCTTATAAATAAAATGCTTTGATACTCCTCCTCCTCCTACTACTAATAATAATAACAGCAGCAAGAAAAACAACAACAACTACTACTACTACTACTACTACTATTATTATTATTATTATTATTATTATTATTATTATTATTATTATTATTATTATTATTAGGGGCACCGTGGCTTAGTGGTTACACGTTTGCCTCACATTTCCGGGGTTGGGGGCTCGATTCCTAACTCTGTGCTTTGTGCTCAAGCCATGTAAGTGAAGTGTTAAACATGTAGACTATGACTGATTTAACTGGCTAGTCATTTATCACCAACAATCATTTTTCTGAGATTAAAAAAACAAACAAAACAAGGACATCTGTGGATTCTAGCACAGCACAAACCAGGATGATATGCCTGAAGGATAACATTCCTTTGCCTGATTTAGCTAGCTACTGTAGGCTATGGCACTCAGTATCTCAATGCTGTTCCCCATCATCACAACCTCGAACAGCTGATTTGGAATTTATAAATGTTTGTTTATTTTTTAAAACTTCACTGTTCTTCTTCTGCACTTTCTCTGCACTGCCTTCCCTCTTTCCCTTCATTGTTCTCTAGTCTACATGCATCCACAAAGAGAGGAAATTCCTATTGAAAGTTTCTGAGTGGTAGTTTCATAATGGTGGTGCTGCTACATGGTATGTATATACCATATACACACAGTGATTTTGTTTGTCTCAAACTGAATATATAGAAGGCATATTGTATACTAAAAAAAGTGTCATATTAGAACACCACCAATGGTGTCATTACTATTTTGAACATGCAATTTAGTTAGCAGATTGAGGCACAGCCTGTGTGTAGGCACAGAGGAGGTTAGGCTAAATTATTGCAGGGTTCAGAATAAAAATTAAAGTGAACTCATAATTTCTCAATTACAGCTGCTTTCAGAAAGCAATGAAATATGCATCATCATCTATTTTATGCCTCAATTAGCATACCGATGACACAGTGAATAAACAACATGTTGTTTCTCATGATTTTACTTGTTACATACCAGAACAAATAGGAGGGTCGAAAGAGTTTAACCTGTATTGCTAATTATAGAAGAAACAATGTTAAACCAAACAAAATAAACCAAAGACCAAAAAAACAAAATAAAAAAAAAAGAAAAAATACCAGAGAAGACAGAATGGGTTGCGTATTAACGTAATAAACAGACATTGGTCTCACAATAGTGACATATTGGATGCTTGTAAAACACCCTCCAACTCAGCTTCAACTTTAAGGAAGTGCAAGGAAGGATGGAGGAAGAAGTCAAGCAAGATGAGGAAGATGAATGCCAGTGAGAGATGAAAGCAGAGAAGAGGGAGGATTGATACTGGGGAGTTTTCTAATGAGTCACAGGTTCAATGCATGTGCTTTACTTGGAGGAGATTGGCCCTGTGATAAATGGCTCAATTTGAATCGCTTCAATTAGAGAGAAAACTTTTGCATACTGATTTGGGTGAAGAAGCAAGAAAACATGCGAGTGTTCACACACTCACCCCCCAGAAACGTGATAGAAGCTCTGCCTTCTTCTCAGCTGAAGAAAGATATATGAGGCTGGCACAGCCTCTTCTCTTTATCTCTCTGAAGAGCAACATTATCCTCTTAAAAACACTTCAAACACACAGAAGTAGGTGGGCCTGCCGTGCATTGATTGTGTTCCTCTTGTCTGCAGCCAGCTGGCATGTTAACGTGCTCATGCGTCTTCATTAAGCACAGAGACAGTAAGACAGGGCTCCTCAATACTGCAAGATCGTCCCTCCATCAAATGCTTAAATTGTGACATTTGGAGAGTTACTTATAAGGAAATGCTTGAATCATTCTCGCACATTGCTATGTGTATTTCTGGACCCTGATTGCAGTATACAATGTGACAAACATCTACAAAGTAGGAGGAGAAGTGCCGTTAAAGAGAGGAAAAGAAAACTGTCATGCCTCTGCATTAGCTGAATACAGAAATATTACCTTTAGTATGATTGGTTAATTAAGACAAAGTATGGCAGTAAGCAGCATAGAGAAGTTATATTTCATAACCGCACTTAAATAGCATAGTATGGGATTTTGACTTATAATACACAAGTGTTCATTAAAAAACATTATTAATAATTAATACGCAATTCCATAACAGTCAAACCCATAGCATACAAATTGGCATTTATTCCACAACCAATCATCTTTACACAAGGGCTGCATTATTTCAAATGAATGACGTTGGTTTTGCTAAGAAAAGTTACTAATACTAATCCCACTCATAGCACAAACACATTCTCTCCCTCTCTCGCGCTCTCTCTCAATCACACACACACACACACACACACACACACACACACACACACACACACACACACACACACATATTCAATTTACTCTATAATTACTATAACCAGTCATTCCCTCAGCAGCCTCTATTTGAGCTCTCTTGAACTTAATATGACAAAAAATACAGCTTGTCACATTACAGAGAAAGCAGAAAGCAATGGTCCTGAAGCCCTCTGTCTTGAAGACTTTCCTATATCTAAAAACCTAAAGGTTTTTACCTCTGACTTTCACGAAATGCTGACAATGAGGACTCCTTCCAAAATGAAGGACATCTCCTCAACAATCACGGATTTCACCCACACAATTGCTTGTGCATGTTGTTACTATAGAAATGACAACCAAGTAGAACTAGTTTGTCTACTTTGTTTTGTTTTGTTACTGTATATTCATCCATTTTCTTATCCTATACAGGGTCACAGGAAGCCTGGAGCCTATCCTAGGAAACTTTGGGCACACCCTGGACAGGGCACAATCGCACACACTCTATGGACAATTTAGAGACACTAATCAGCTTACAACGCATGTCAACTAATATAACTATATATATTTTATTATAATATCTGTTAGAGTCAAATGTCTCAAGTGAATCTTATTAGGCAGATAGAAGGTGCAGTGTTTTTGAGCAAGTGCTAAGTTTTTCAAGTATGACTAACAGAATATGTTCCATTTAGGAGTGGAGATGGTCCAAAATTTTATCTAATATCTGTGTGCTCAGAAGCCACTATGCCTCCAACTTCCTTCCTTTCTGCCGATAAAAGAGAGAGGGAGAAACTTTGCAGTGACGAGGCCAGGATAGGCTATAAAAAACAGAGAGAAAGAAAGAGAGATGATGAGCTACAGACTGGGGGGAGGTGTTGGGGGGCTAGGCTTGGGTTGGGTTGGGGGGTGGGGCGTTGATAGGGGTACTGTGGTGTAGAAGGTAGCATTGCCACCTCACAGCACCAGGATTCATGGTTTGATTCTGAGCTCAGGTTTCTCTCTGTACAGTTTTTGCATGTTCTCTGTTGTGTGCCTGCATGAGTTTCCTATGGGTTCTTGGGTTTTACTCCTATGATGGACATCCAGGGTGTGTTCCAGTCTCGCACTCAGTGTTCCAGGGATAGGTTTCTGCTCCACTGAGACCCTGACCATTATAAAGCACTTGAAGATGGATGATGGATGGATGAATTGAAGCTGGATGAATGTATGAATGAATGAACTAAAGATGTTTCCCATACAACAGTGACAGCAAAAAAACCCTCTGTTTTTGGTTCATCTATTATTTCTGCCCGAAGACTAATTGACGCTAAATATATTAGAATATTATGATGGCCTCACTTTGGGTATTACTATTATAACTTTTAAGAAGAGAGTGACAATAAGTGCACATGATTAGCACACCTTAGCTGAGTTTAAGGACATGGAAAGCTGTCCCTCTTTTTATGAATAAACAGTAGCTAGTTTTCATTAGGATACACAGCTTGTGCAGGTGTATGAAGTAGGGCAGTTATGCCTAGACAGAATGTTCAAGCACTGTGGAGGCAGTAGAGCATGATATTGAGCTTTCTGTCGTGTTCACCTGTCAGGAGTAAATGGGGCCTTTCTGCCGAAACACTCCACAGTCACTACAAAGGCGCTCAGCTATGACTGCCGCTGCGGCTATATCAGGTGGGGCTGCCAAGACATGGGACAACACTTAATGCTTCAAACCTGCATAGGATTGCTGTGTACTGCAAGGTTTTCTCCTAGGAACGCTTGGATTTCCTGAAAGAGAAAAACACTTTATTTATTTATTTCCTGTATATTTATTTGGTTATTTCTGAAGAGATTGATTAAGGGCATACTTTTTGTATTTTACCATCATCCTGCATGTACAGGCTACAATCATTTTGACCCAGTGGTAATAATCTGTTTTTTATTTGTATTTGAATTTACACATATCAGACCTAACATTTAAGCCACCTGCCTAATATTGTGTAGGTCCCACTTGAGCCACCAAAACAGCTCTGACCCGTCAAGCTATGGACTCCACAAGACCTCTGAATGAGCTCTGTGGTATGGGGCACAAGGACGTTAGCAGTAGATCCTTTATGTCCTGAAAGTGGAGAGGTGGGGGCTTCATGGATCGGACTTGTTTGTCCAGCACATCCCACAGATGCTCGATCAGATTGAGATCTGAGGAATTTGGAGGCCAAATCAACACCTTGATATCTTTGTCATGTTCCTTAAACCACTCCTGAACAATTTTTGCAGTGTGGCAGGGCACATTATCCTGCTGAAAGGGGTCACTGCCATTATGGAACACCATTGCCATAAAGGGGTGTACTTGGTCTGCTACAATGTTTAGGTAGGTGGTACATGTCAAAGTAACATCAACACGAGTGCCAGGACCCCAGATTTCCCAGCATAACATTGCCCAGAGCATCACACTGTCCCTGCCATCTTGCTTTCTGCCCATAGTTCATCCTTGTGCCATCTTTTCCCCAGGTAAGCGATGTACATGCACCCAGATGTCCAAATGATGTAAAAGAAAAAAAGGCCACCTTTTTCAAGTTCCAGTTCTGATGCTCATGTGCCCATTGTAGGTGCTTTTTCCGGTGGACAGAGGTCAGCATGGGCATTCTGACCGGTTTGTGGTTATGCAGCTCCATAAACAGCAAGCTGCAATGTAATGTGTGTTCTGAAACCTTTCTATTATAGCCAGCATTACCTTTTTCAGCAATTTGTGCTACAGTAGCTCTTCTGTGGAATCGGACCGGACGGGCTAGCCTTCACTCCCCATGTGCACCAGTGAGCCTCGGGTGCCCTTGACCCTGTCGCTGGTTCACCGGTTGTCCTTCCTTGGACCACTTTTGGTCGATATTAGCCACTGCATACTGGGAACACCTCACAAGACCTGCGGTTTTGGAAATGCTCTGACCCAGTCAACTGGCCTTCATAATTTGGCCTTTGTCAGAGTCACTCAGATCCTTACGCTTACCCATTGTTCCTGCTTACAACACATTAACTTTGAGAACTTACTGTTCACTTGCTGCCTAATATATCCCACCCCTTCACAGGTGTCATTGTAACGAGATAATCAATGTTATTCACGTCACCTGTCAGTGGTTTTAATATTATGGCTAGTATATTAGCCTAACTATGCATTCACTTAAATTGTTTTCACACTAAAAATTCTTGTTGTTTTAGGCAATAACTTTTTTTGTTATGCCATTTTCTCCAAATCTAAACATTTGCCAGTTTTTAATCACCAGCTAGCAATCCCCTATCATATGTAGCATTGCAAATGTGTGGAGGTTTTTTTTTGTTTGTTTTTAAGTAAATCTGGTTGAATCTAAGCATGCTTATTGTACTAAAAATGTGCATTTTTATTAATATGCTTGAAGGAAGTTTTGTCACCACATGCACATGCCTACTGGTGGGTAGTTTGATCACTTTTCTATGGATTTGGTTACAGGCAATTGAAATGCTTCCCCTTTGTGAAGCAGCAGATTCATAATGTCTAAACACAGAATGGTGGCTGCCCTTAATTGCATAAAGTCGAGCTCCACTAAACTTGTTACTGTGTGGAGAGACATATTTTAGCAAAATTGCAAGTGGACATACAGTTTCCATTAGAAAACAAGGAAATGGTGACATTTAGGTCAATCAATTAAAACACATGCTTTAAAACTGTCATAGCAATTATATTCTTTCCTGTGGGATCACTTAAAGAATATTTGTCTTATTATTATGTATTGTTTCTGACCAAAAAAATGTAGTAGTACTTTTTTATGGAGAAACACTAACACTGTCTATACAGTGTGCCTTAGAATTAAGCTCAATGGTGACAGTTGTGCTTTGGCTCTGGTATATTGAAGGCAGTAATTTGTCTTTAGGAACATTCAAATATAACTTATCTAAATTCCTTTGCATTTACATTCATTGCATTGCATTGCGTTTTGAACTGAGCACATCCACTATGCTTTTTGCATTTTTTTTTTTCTTAGTGACCAATTTTTCTGGTATATAAAAGGCTCAACAGCCACTATCATGCTTTGCCCTAGACACAGGACTTTTCTGCCAATTGGCAAATTACATCACACCTCAGCTCAGGTGACATGCTCCATGTTTCACCTTCCCCGAATCTGGTGACAAGCAATGAAACAAGCCAAGTGAGATGAATGTATGTGCCTGGGATTGATGTTGCTGTGTCTCCAGGAGCACAGTGGGTGGTGTGGAATTCAGTTGGGACTTAAGAGGCGAATGCTTTTTTGAAGTGGAGTTAGATATGAAAGTTATATTCTAAATTAAAATATTATTAGCATTAATAACAGACTCTATTTAAGGGCAGTGATACACAGGGTTGGGATGGCTTACATGGCTGCACACACATCTATCAAAGTCATTACTGTGGATTGGAATAGTAGCAAAAGGTGAAGAGAGCATATAAATTGCTCGGAAGCAGCACCAGTGCCCTCTAATGATAGATTGCTGGGCTGTTTTTTGCAAACTATGATCTTGAGCAATTATTTGGTTCGTGTAAAGTGGTTTGTACCGTGCAGTATGTAATGTAAGCTGATACTAGTGAGTTTATGCTTTTTCCTATTGAGATCCCTTAGTAGCCTTGTGTATTGCTCGAATGTTTCTAAGGTTTTTATGGCAGCAATTACAACCTTACGATGGTGCTGAATCTACTTGAACTATATTTAATTAGTTATTAATCACACTGAAAAGGCACATTGATTACTTAGTCCTTGGATTCCAGTTTGCAATTATATTTGAGTTTGAGCCACATAATCCCCATGTCCTAAAGCGAACAATAAGCCGACTTCAGTAAAGGGAGCTCTATTTGTGTTTAGTGTTCCTCAGTTACTTTCTGCTTTCTGAATTTCTGTATACCTGTGTTACCCATGTCCTAATTTCTATTGACAGCATATACTGTATATCTAAAAGTACTCCCTATCCCCAAACAGTACAGAATCTATATCATATTAAATAAACATGTCTCTCTCTCTCTCTCTCTCTCTCTCTCTCTCTCTCTCTCTCTCTCTCTCTCTCTCTCTCTTTCTCTCTCTTTGCAGCCTGTGAGCTGATGAATAGAGGCATCCTTGCTCTGGTGAGCTCAATCGGATGCATGTCTGCAGGCTCGCTTCAGACTCTGGCCGATGCCATGCACATCCCCCATCTGTTTATACAGCGGGCACCAGCGGGAACCCCTCGCTCCAGCTGTCCTCCAACCAGCCATGGACAACCTGATGACTACACACTCTTCGTTCGGCCCCCTGTCTACCTGAATGATGTCATCTTCCAAGTGGTGATGGAGTACACGTGGCAGAAGTTTATCATCTTTTATGACACAGATTACGGTAAGAGAAAAATGCTGTTTTGGAGCAACTGTCCAGTAGCAGGAAATCAAGTACTGGGCATGTGTATTAATCTTGAAGACATGTTGACACTCCCACAAGAGGCTTGGTTAGTTCATTAACAGTATTGTTAGTGCAAATGTAAAGCGGCCAATAAGAGTGAAAAACATGAACAAACCAAAAACACAACAAATCAGAAATTGCAACAGCAAAACTAAAAAGCCAACAGCAAATACATAATCAAATCCAATCAAAACAGAACAGGTAGATCGTTATTGAACATAACATGCACACTGCTGATTGAACAGAACTTAGAATTATCACAAGAAAAAAAAAGAATTGCACATTTTCAGACTGTTGTGTTTGCATATTATTAATGCTGCACAAAGTTGACAGCATATTTAAAATTATGTTATATGAATGCTGTTCATAAGCATGAATAAAAGCCTTAGTAAATTCAATTAGGCTCATACTCCGTCTTATTCTAAACATTCTCCAGCTCTCTATTTTCCACAGGCTCTCATTAAGGATCTATCTTTTCCCTTTTGAGTTAACTTGTTTTTCACTTACTGTATAGATCTGTGTTAAAACCTCTTAAAAATTATAATTATTAGAAATTCTAATGTACTTGGATATAAACATTGTAAACATTCATATTTTTCTTGACTACAAGGTACATTTCCCTCCCTTCAACAGGTTTTTGTTTTATCAACAAAGCAAGCAATTTGCTTTACATTAACCTAATTGTGTCTGAGTCTTGTTTTGTAAAGCACTAATACAATCATTAGAACTAATCAATATACACTGTATGGCCACAAGTGTGTATGTACACCTGACTGTCACACCCATTTAAAGCACACAATTGTCTAGAATGTCTTTATATTCTGGAGCATTACAATTTGCCTTCACTGGAACTAAGGGGACCAAACGTGTTCCAGCATGATAATGGCCCTGTGCAGAAAGCAAGCTCCATGAATACATGGTTTGCCAAGGCTGGTGTGGTACAACTTGACTTACCTGCACAGATCCCTGAAGTCAACCCCACTCAACACCTTTGAGCTGAATTAGAACACAGATGTGCCTCCTCAAGTTCTATCAGTTCCTGATCTCACTAATGCTTCTGTGGTTGAATGAGCAAATCCCCACAGACATGTTCCAAAATCAAGTGGAAAGCCTTCCCAGAAGAGTGCAGGTTATTATAACAGCAAAGGGGGACTAAATCTAGAATGGGCTGTTCAACAAGCAGATATTGGTGTGACTGGTCAGGTGTCCACATGGCAATATAGTGTACACTACTGGGCAAAAATTATTATTATTATTATTTTTAATGGGCCAGGCCCAAAATAGCAAAAATATTAAGCTTTTGATGGTCTTAACAACTAATAATTGATCAGAAAATTAGCCAGAATTAAACATATGCACTCCTGAGACCTCCTGTGCCACCATTTGCTCATTTAGTTTTGCTGCAGTGAACTGTTTGCAGAAAAGCTACGAACAGGGAAATTCACTTATATAGTCTTCTTGTATGCAAAGGTAAAATCATAATAATGATTAAAATGTTTGATATAAAATTCAAACTAACACGTCTACAAAATTAAAAAATAAAGTCAAAATAAACCAAAATGAATAAAATAAAATAAAAAGTTGTCTTCAAGTTGTCTTCAAAGTTGTCTTTCCATACTGTTATTTTAATTCTTCCTAATTTCCTGTTATTATTTCCTGTTGTTATTAAGACCATAATAACAAAAGCTTAATATTTTGCCATTTTGGGCTTGGCCTATTTTTTGCTCAGGAGTGTATGATGTGAAATCACATGATTCTATAATGCTTGTAAACAAAAATACAGTTATTGTCTAAATCTTTATCTCATAACATTTATGAGCACATGACAATTGATCACAATACATAGGCTCATAAATTCTAATTAGCTGAGAGAACAATAGTGACCAAAGATGCCGCTCATGATATCTCACGTAGAATCATATTTGTTTTCTTTGGAATATGTAACCAATACTTCCTGGGAGGCTTTCATGTATTTTTATTATTATTATTATTATTATTATTATTATTATTATTATTGTTGTTGTTGTTGTTGTTGTTGTTGTTGTTATTATTATGAGTCCTGTATTAATATATTTCTTATAAACGTAATGAAAACACTGCAAACTAGTAGTAACTAGTTATGAATTACTTCCCATCAAGAACAGTTGTCATTGTAGTATATTAAATCACCAAATTGTTGCCAAATGAACCTTCATTCTGGGCATGGCTGAGAGACATGCAGCTACATAGGTGAAACTGTGCCTATATGCCAGCTGGAACTAGGCAATGCTGTAGCCACCCTATTAATACAATGAAATATAAAAAAAATCCTGAGAAATTATTGCTGCAGAATGCAATATAGCAACAGACTTTAAGAGCTACAGTATGTCTTATACTCAAGTGCGACTTACCAGACATAATTAGGAATGAGTGGTTTTGCTCATTGTTAACCGAGCAGGCTCCAATTAATCGCAGGCATGCCATTGGTCACTCCATGTCAACACCTTCTCATAATTTTCAAAAAATTATATGCAGTTGTTTCTATCATAGCTCATTATGTGTCCACAAAGTGAGTCTTGTGGGAGCATGTGGGTGAGGTAAAGAGAAAAACAGGGCAAGAAAAAGTGTGTGTGTGTGTGTGTGTGTGTGTGTGTGTGTGTGTGTGTGTGTGTGTGTGTGTGTGTGTGTGTGACAGAAGACACTAGAAGAATGTCTGTGTATTTCTGTGGTTAAAAAAAAAAAGTGAGTGGGGGGCAGAGACGGCATCACTGTAGCCTGTAGGTATGTGTGTGTGTGTGTACTTGTATCTGGTATTGGAGAAGAGAAAGATAGTGAATCTGCACAGCTGCATGTGAGAGAACTCCATCTTCCTGTCAGTCCCCGTGGAGGCCATACTCGACTGCAGCAGGATAAGGCCACGATAAATAAGTGGCTGTCTCTGAAGAGAAACGGATCGGTTTTCAGCTACTTCAGGAAGCCAAGCTTCTCACACAGTCCTCCATAATGAAGCCTATGAGATTCCCTCATTCTTCCTGCCTTAAGCTCGCTGAAAGCTTGTCCAATGATTCGGAAGATAGATCTACTGGGCATTATTTTTAGCTCTTCTTCTAATCAGCATTCTTTTAGAGAGAACAATTTACCCTTAACATTGCCTTGACTATTTTTTAAAATAGCTTTGTGGACAATTGAATGTCTTGGTAAATTGATTTCTCTTTTATCACTGTCCCCTACTTTCAGGTTTAGTAGTGCAAGCAGAACTCTTGCAAGGCAATTTATTCAGTTCTGTTACAATTATTGCTTTGTAATTAGTGATCTAGGATATGCCTGATACATGTTTTTTTTTTTTATTCAGCAAGCCAATCTGTGTCTGCTTACTGGTAACAAGACAAAGGTTCCCATCACCCCTGTTCCAGCCTCCATTCACTGTCCATTACAGCATCCAGTTTAAGATTATATATTTTGTTTTAAACCCTTTCACGGAGTTGCACCTCCCTACATCATTGATGTACTCAGACCGTATTGTGCCTCTAGGTCTTAGAGGTCTTCAGGTCCGCTGCATTCAGCTGGCCACAGTCCCAGCTAAAACTCAAGGGTGACCATGCCTTTGTAATCACTATCCTGAGGCTGTGGAACAGCTTACTGCTAAACATTAGATCTGCTCCCACTGTTATATTTTTTTAAATCACAGCTCAAACCACATTTATGTTAGCTTTAACTTAGATTGTGTCTGTTTTATGCTATTTTTTAATTGTAGAATTGTACATGCAACACTTTGGTTTAAATATGCTTTATAAAAATGCATGCTTTATATATATATATATATATATATATATATATATATATATATATATATATATATATATATATATATATATATATATATATATATATAAAGTATAACTGATGCAACCATGCAAAGAAAGTTCATCCTTGCATGGTTCTTTTGTGGGAAGTGGTTAGAATTCATTTGAGGAGCTGTTGAACAGTTGTTTTGTGTTTTGTGGCTTGGTCTGAGGTCCTAGGGGAAAGTGGTTCAAAACATGGAGAGAGGAGAAACGATGGGGTTAGCATAGATGCTCTTTATTAAGATCCATGGAACAGAAACATCCCATATAAAAGTAAAAACACAGACCACATTTTACTGACTTAAATGAGCTATCTTGTTCATTACAGTTACACTATATTCACTATGCCACCAATAGTTTCACATCTACACTTATCTACCCAGAAAGCTAAGAATGATATAGTCAGTTATTAATTACATGTAGCCACCTACAAGATGTGGTTGAATTAGCATGCACACTGTCTAAATTTCAGGACTCCATGCTCAACAAATGAGTAGATGAAACAGATAGAGTAAATCAAATTTTGTCCCCCTTCATGGATATAATTAGCAATGATTCAGGCGAATGACCCTATTATCCTCGCGTCAGAGCCAGCTGCCCACTTTGCCCTGAGCTGGACTCAAGAAGAAAAAAAAATTCTTTATGGATATTGTAGTTTTCCTGCTGTATTGATTTTTCCATTCCCAGATTTTATACTTATCTAGTTCACTTACCTGTTGTCTCACTTGTGGCTTGTGTGCTGTGGCAGACTGGTTTGTTTACAGTACTGTTATTGCTGGTTGCTTTCAGGAGGCATGGTCAAAGCATTAGACACAGCAAAGAGACAGCTGTTAGAGTTCGAGCTCACTTCAGCCTCAGATCTAGGTCTTTGCATTCAGGTCATGGCCTACAAAGCTTCTCTCGGGATGTCTCCCAAAACTTCGACTAGTGCCGGAATTTGATGTACAGTAGAGTTTGGTTTACGGTGGCTGCTATCTATCTATCTATATATCTATTTACACTATATTGCAAAAAATATGGGGACATCTGACCAGTCACACCCATATTTGCTTGCTGAACATCAAATTATAGATCAAGTTCCTCTTTGCTTTTATAATAACCTCCACTCTTCTGGGAAGGCTTTCCACTAGATTTTGGAGCATGGCTGTGGGCATTTGTGCTCATTCAGAGCCTTAGTGAGGTTGGGCAATGATGTCAAGTGAGAAGGCCTGTTCCAGTTCATCCCAAAGGTGTTCAGTGGTGGTTGATGTCAGGGTTCTGTATAGGTCACTCAAATTCTTCCCCACAAATTTTGGCAAACCATGTCTTTATGGATCTTGCTTTTTAGGTTTGGGCCCCTTACCCCATTGAATTTTGCCTAGTAAATGCTTACTGTTACAGCATACAAAGACATCCTATACAACTGTATGCTTGGCCATATAGTGTATCTATTTCTATCATCTGTTCCTCTATCTATGTTTGTCTGTATGTGTAGTAGACTAGTAGCAATATAAATAATTCCACACAATTAGAAAGAAAGCTCCTGTTGGTGAACCAGAAGTTCATACAAATGTAATTACTATAACCTTATGCAGTTAGATGAGAGAAAGGGTGCTGTTATACCTTGCAAAGTTTCTATCTGGATGAAAATTGAATGGCAGATAGAACCCTATAATACTACAACCTGTCAATAAACAGTGGGCTTCAGGAAGTATTCAGGGTCCCCTTTGATTTTTGCACATTTTCTTGTATTAATCTAAAATGGATTCAGTTAAATTGTTTTTGCCATAAATGCATTAAAAACTAAAAACTAAAATCTCTCAATTAGAAGTGTTCAGACACTTTATTCAGTACTATGTACAGTAGAAGCACCTTTGTCAGCAATTACAGCTTTGTGTCTTCTTGGGTAAGTCTGTTCAAGCTTTGAAGACCTGGATTTGTCCTGAAGCCATTCCAGCATTGTCTTGGTTGTATGCGTCAAGTTGTTGTTGTGCTAAATAATGAACCTTGAGAACTTTGAGAGTGAACAACACTTGTGTACTTATCCAAGTCAAAACTGAAGTTGGTACACATATATTTACATAAGATAAATCTATTCATTGTAGTTGTATGTATAGATTATGTGTAACTAAAAAGGTATGAGAGGCACCTAATATATTTAATTACGAACCATAATGAGCACGCCACCTGCACATCACCCTGCACTTCAACAGCTAAAAACATGGCAGAATCAATTTGAACAGTTCTTGAATGCCACTTGTTGACATTACTGTCGTCATAAGCAAGGTCACAAGAGAGTATCTTTTATAAGAAATGTTGCTGTAGTAACTGACTGCACAATAAGAAAATAGGTAGGATATAAGTGCAGAGGTAGGATATAAATGCAGAATTTATTTTAGAATGAATGTAAGACAATAATAGTTTAAAAGGTGGCAAAATGTTAAAACCATATATACAAAATAACAAAGCTCAAGTGCATCAATCAGTAAGCAACCCAGAAGTGTCAGAAGCCAGAAAAAAAAACAGTTAAGGTGACCCAGAAATGGCATAACATTCTGGTGAAGGGGAGTTCTGGTGGTATAGGGTAGAATTTTCAGATGAGACTGTAACAGCAGTAGGCTAACACTGACTTATGTTCTATTTGTGCGGTGTAACCCAAACCTAGCCTGCACATGACTAGTTCTAGATAGTGTATAACCATTGGGGGAAAAAAATGGAATTTAAAGGTTTAGACCTACTCTATATTGACATGTAGCAAGCCTACATTTTCATATCAGCTAACTGTCACTAGTAAAGAGAACAAAGTTGGAAAAGAGTGAAAAGAAGCAGCAGGGCACTGAAGTATGTATTACCAGCAGCTCCTACTACAGGTGTTTGATGACAAATGAAGCTCCATTCCTTGTGGGTCATGGAAAAAAGGACATGACATCTTGTTAGTTTAACATTACAGTGAGTTTGCCCACACTGTGTTTAATTAATCTGATGTTTGCCTAACAAGCCAGCATCCGCTCAATTATTGAAGCGACATGTGAAAACTTCTCCAAGCTGGGCTCACAAAACCCACCCCAGTGTTGTGCAGAGTCACAGCTGGAGAGCTGCGCCAGCCACTAATGATAATAGAGATGCTAACGCTGATTATAATTACATGTGTGTTTTCTAATAAATTAAGGCCCCTGCGGTCTGTAAGTTAGTGCAGTGTTTTGTGTCTGGTTTTATTAATTGCTCAACCTGCCAGAATTCCAGTAGTTATAAATTTGGAGTGTAATGTCAAGGTATGTCGAGTACTTTATAGAGATATGAAAGAGCAGAAGGAAGTGACACAGGAACATTGCTCTGTAGGAACCCACAGAAAGAGACTGGGATGTGATCTCTGCATGTGTCCATGCGTTTAAAGACATGTGCTACCGTCTGGTTGCAGCCCATTGGGAGAAACACAGCCACAGATTTCATTTTGCTTTCAACCCTATCCAGCACACAGATGGAGGCTTGGACCCTCCTCCAGCAATCTGCAAAACTTGTGCCTTATCCTCCATATTTAGATGTGTTTTCCAGAGGCAACACAGGGGGCAGTGACCCTGCTAATTAACCCAGCTGGGGGAACTTACAATGCACACAAAGCATGCAGTTTGAAAAAAATATTTGAAACTTTACAAAGACCATATTATTGTTGGATACTAAATTTTATATTTTGCATACATACAGTGCTGTGAAAATGTACTTTCCTGATTTCTTCTGTTTTTATGTATATATCTTACTAAATTGTTTCAGTAATTAAAACTAAATCTAAGATAAAACAAAAGCAACATGAGTAAACACAATATACAGTTTTTAAAAATAATGTTATTAACTGAAGCAAAAAAAATTATCCAATACCAACTGGGCTTGTGTTAAAATGTAATAACTCTCGTAGTTACTAATTCCCCAAATCTATGAAACTGTATTCATAATGGGGTTCAGCTGGACTAGACACAACCAGACCTGATTACTGCAAACGCTGTTCAATCAAATCAACACTTAAATACAACTTTTTCAACAGCATGTTTAGAAGGACTTATGCAGTAACACACTATGCCAAAGTTGAAAGAAATTCCAGAAATGATGAGAAAGAAGGTGATTGAAATACAATTGCTTTTGGACTCCAAAGCACCACAGTGAGAGCCATTATCTCAGTAGTGAACCTTCTCAGAAGTGACTGACCTTCCAAAATTCCTTCAAGATCACAGCAACTACTCACCCAGGAAGTCACAAAAGACCCAAGGACAACATCAAAGGATCTACATGCCTCTCTTGCATCAATAAAGGTCACTGTTCATGACTCCACTATCTGAAAGAAAATGGCAAAAAAATGGCATCCATGGAAGAGTGGCAAGGTGAAAAGCACTGCTAACCCAGAAGACCATTAAAGCTAATCTGCATTTTGCCAATACACACCTTGATGATCCACAAATTTTTGGGGAGAATGTTCTGAAGAGTGATGAGTCAGAAGTGGAACGGTTTGGAAAACAGAGATCCCATTACAGTACATCTGGCATAAATCAAACACCAAATTAAAAAAAAAAGAACATCATACCTATGGTCCAGGATTGTGGAGGATGTGTGATGGTGTGGGGATGCTTTGCTGCTTCAGGGCCTGGGCAACTTGCAATAACCGAGGGAAATGGGAATTCTGTTCTCTACCAGAAAAGGAGAATGTCCGGTCTTCAGTCCATAAGATGAAACCCAAGCACAAATGGATTATGCAGCAAGACAATGATCCAAAGCATAGGCATAAGTCCACCTCTGAATGGCACAAAAAAAGCAAAATTAAAGTTTTGTAGCAGCTTAGTCAAAGTCCTGACTTGAAGATGCTTTGCCAGGACCTTAAACAGGCAGTGTTTATACTCAAAAACCATCCAATGTTGCCGAACCAAAGCAGTTCTGCAAAGAAGAGTGGGGCAAAATTCTACCACAGTGGTGTGAAAGACTGATCTCCAGTTATCAGTAGCCTTTGGTTGCAGATATTGCTGCTAAAGGTGACACAACCAGATTTTAAGTTTAAGGGGGCAATTAGTTTTTCACATTGGTGATACATGTTGGATAACTTTTTTGCTTCTATAAAAACATAAATAAATAAAAACTTTATTGTGTGCTTACTCAGGCTGCCTTTGTTTTATGTTGTATTTCATTTGAAGAACTAAAATTATTTAGTATGAGAAATACACAAAAACAGAAGAAATCAGGGCAAATACTTTTTCACAACATTGTATACTGGAATGGCACCACCTCTGAGCTGTGAGATCACATTTTTCTTAGATCAGTTAGGTACATGTAATAAAACATGCAGTTTGGTGTACCTCTAAGAACCCAATTGTGATATTGTCTAGGCCATTAGTAAGAAGTTCAGTGGTACTATAGTATGGTATTTTCATCAGCAGAATTTATATTTATTTGATTTATTTGATTACAAATTGCCATTACAGCTACCTAAGTGTCCTTAGAGCAATATAGTTTTCTCTAGTGTACCTATTAGCCTATGTAACTGGAGGAAACAGATGGATCTGTCTACGCTTTATGATGTTCCTGTGCCCTGGGAGTTGGCAGATTGATTTTTGGCAAATGCGTAAAAATCTCTCTATGCAGTTTGAAACTTTTTTTTTTTTTTTTTATCTTAGTTTGGTATATTTTAAAAACAAAAGCTTTAATCAAACTTTGCTTCCTTTGTCAGAAGTTGTATAAGCATTACACTATTTATACAAATGGATAAAGAAATCTGATATGAGAAATCTCTAGCTTGTATGCAGTATAATTTTGCAGGCAAATTATATGTTTAAGCACTATGACAGTGAAATATTGCAACTAGTTATTCACACAAAATGGTGCATTTTCATGTAGGTGAATGCTTCACCCAAAAAGCACTTAATTAAGAGTTCAACCTAACCCTAGGTCACTGCAAGAAGAAAGGCTGTATTCCACAATGCCCCAAATGGCATGAGAACTAAGGGCCCATTGGCATGCTGCAGGCTGCCATGTCCTGTCCTGCCACCCTTGACAGGTCAGATGACCTTACACAATCTGGATGCTCTCTCCCAACCCAGTCGAGCATGTTTGTGATGCTCTCAACTTTAGGAGACCATGCAACCCTCTGCCTGTCATTATACACAAACTGTGACCAAAAATGTGATAAATATCATTTGTTCCATTTGTATACTGTATAATAAAATTTTAGCATGAATACACTTCTTATGCATATGAAGTTATGTGGATAAAATAAGTACACCGCATTGAAATTGTTGGCTTTTTTGACATATTTGGACAAGCAGACATTTGATCCTCTTTTAAACAGTGCCTATTAATAAAGTTGATACAATCCATCAAATGGCACATAAAATTTACATTTTTCAGTAATTTTCACAATTTAAATGAACAAAAAACAGATCAGTCACATGAAAAAGTAAGTACACCCCTACATTTATCACACCTTCAAATCCATAAAATTAGAATCAGGTGTCCAAGTTTGGGTGCCAGTGATTAGAGCCTGCTTAGGGAGAGCAGGTGGAACCTGTCTTATTTATACCCCTCTGGTATCTAGTGTCTGTTGTTCCCTTTGCTATTGAGGTGTGTGGTGTCATCATGCCAAGATCTTAAGAGTTCTGTAAGGCCTTCAGAAAAAAGGTTGTGGATGCCTATGAGGCTGGCAAGGGATTCTGGCAAGATCTACAAGTGGCGGAGAAGTCTCCAAGAACCCAAAATTTCATCACAGGATCTGCTAATAAGTTTTGCAACTGCTGATGTGAAAGTGCATGCTTTTACAATCAGAAAGAGATTGCACAAATTTGACCTGCATGGGAGGCGTGCCAGGAAAAAGCCTTTGCAAGACTACAGTTTGCCAGTGAGCATATAGGCAAAGAACAGACCATTTGGAAAAATGCGCTCTGGACAGTTTGGTCGTAGTACCAGCAGACATGTTCGGCGCAGACCAAAGACAGCTTTTCAGGAGAACCACCTCATACCAACTGTGAAGCTCGTTGGTGGAAATGTTATGGTTTGGGGTTGCTTTGCTGCCTCAGGGACTGCACAGCTTGCATCCATTGATTCAACTATGAATTCTGCATCATATCAAAGAGTGCTTGAAGTTAATGTGAGGCCATCTACATGACAGTTTAAGTTAAACAGAAAGTGGACCTTTCAACTGGATAATGATCCTAAGCACACGAGCAAATCCACCAAGGAATGGCTCAAAAAGAAGAAATGGATGGTTATGAAATGGCCTAGTCAAAGCCCGGATTTGAGTCCCATTGAAATGTTGTAGAGGGATTTGAAAAGGACAGCATATGCAAGAAAACCCTCAAACATCTTGCAACTGAAAGAATATTGCATGGAAGAGTGTTCAAAAATTCTAGCAAGCCAATGTCAGAGACTGGTGGACAATTATGCAAAATGCCTACAAGAAGTTATTTCTGCTAAAGGGGGCAATACTAGCTTCTGAGGCCAAGGGTGTACTTACTTTTTCCACAGAAAATTATTATATCTATTGATCTTTCTCTTGAATAAATGATTGAAAAATGCAGTTTTCCTTGTGGTTTTGTTCAAGTATATCATATAGTAGTATAAGTATATCAAATTTATTAATAGGCACTGTTTCAAAGATGATCAAAGGTTTGTTTGTCCAAATATGTCAAAAATTCCAACAGTTCCCATGGTGTGTACTGTATGTCATTGAGTGGTCAAATAATAAGTGCATGCTTAAAGTAACATATACATATCCAGATTGTCCTTAGAGCAAACGGAGTGATTGAATGTTGTTGTATAGGAAAATTGTATTATTGTCCTAACTAGAGAATGGACTTACTTGATTTTGGATCCAAATAGGGTCAAGGTCATATCTAAATTAGTTTAATTTAATTAAATGTCTAAAATAGTTATCTGAAATAGTCATCTAAATTATCCAAAATAATTTTTCTTCAGTCACTTTCTTCCTGTTTGAAGCATATTTTAAGATTATTTAAGACATACAACAAGAAGACAAGATGAACTAGAAGAACAGTTAGAGAGGTTTTTTATTTTCTTCTTTTAGCAAGATTTATTAAGGAGGCTGGTGTAAGATTTATTTTAGACGACTGCTCAGGGCAGCATGCTGGTGCAACAGGTAGTGTTGCTGTCTCACAGCTCTACGGTCTCCGGTCCCTACGGTCGCTTAAGCTACTGTCTAGTTTCTGTGTCTTCTTATGTTCTCCCTATGTCCGTGCGGGTGTCCTCCCACCTCATAAAAACACACCAGTAGGTGGATTGCATAAGATGTATGTGCATGGTGTCATTCAATGGATTGTTAAAAACTATTGAATTAGGTGAGATTCATGTGCTGGAAACATGAGTACGTGTACATGTGACAGCATTAGAGTAGAACTGCAGAGCAAAAAGTACACTCGTGAGCAGCTAAAACTGCTATCATTAGCTGCTACTATAGACTGAAAAAGATGAGTACTGTTAGGCAGAGTTTCAGAATTCAGTGAGGAACACAATTGTAACTGAGTCCAACAATGACCAGTTGTAACTGATCCATCTCAGTCCTAAGTTCTGTTTAAAAAGTATCAAGCAGCACCAAATAAGTGAATAAATACTTAAATAGTACATGTGTGAGTGGATAACAGGGATTAACAGGGATTATATTTTAATCTTACTCAAGAAAATGTAAAGACAGGGATTCAGTAGAAAATGTAAAAATGATATATGATAGTGAATTCTGACAAAACATTACAGTAAGGTTGACCTGATTACACAGAATTATAAGTAATGTTAACAAAAACACATAAATGCACTGTATTGAGGAAAATCTGGTGTAATATAGTCAACTATTATGCATTGTGAATTCAATGCATCAAAGTCATACATTTTCTACACTACTGCTTCCAGCAATCAATCTCACCATGCCTTTAGATTTTCAGGACATGGCACTAAAAGATGATAAACCATTTGAATTTCATTGAACTTCAAATGTAAACTGGAAAAGGAAAACTGTGGCATCCCTGGTGCAAAGCAATTTCGTCATTCATTATCGCTAGGCAGCCTAGGAATATTAATACTCATTCACTCATTCTATCAATGGAGAGCAGTAACATGGAGGCTCTGGATGATGCCTTGGGCAATTGCCTATTCCACCTTTATCTAATGTCCACCTCAAAGAAAGCCTAATAATCAGACAAGCATTACAACAAGGTAGTTTATACTTTCCTTGTCTACTTTATTTGTGTATGTACAGTACTTTTATGCATTCAAAACATGTGCATGAAGCTGTTATTCTGAGTGCCAGTGTCTCAAAGGCACGTCCAGAAACACTATTTTTCTGTTTCACCTTATCATGCCCCAGTCCCATAATTCTGCTTGCTTTAATTGTGTGCTCGGGTTGCTTTCCTCTCTCCATACTTGAATTGGCTTGATGTAGGACAGAGCTGACTGCACAGAAGGATGAGCATGCATCCAGCATTGCTTTAACTGGAAGAAATTCATAAATTATTTACCCCAGGTCTGAGACGGTGCTCCAGTTCTGCCATTTCTTTCTTTCTTGCTCTGACTCTCTCACCCATGCGTCATTAACGCAAATGCTAATGTTCTCTTACATGCTACAGCTTTCAAGCTGAAGTTCCTGGCAGAAGAGATATGGTTGAGAACGCACTAATGTCTGTGCCTGCTGACTGAAGATGATGGTTAAAATGAGATGTTATTTCCCCTGCCTGTGGTTTCTTGCAATCTCATAAATTGGGTCCTGAATGTTTGTGATACATTTATTTGTGTGGAACGTACATTCACTTTACTGCACATATTCCATTTCAATAAAATGCTTGAAAGGCTCACATTGGGTATGAAATGTAACTGTGGTGACATTTCTGCATATCTAGATATCCGGGGGATCCAGGATTTTCTGGACAAGTCATCCCAGCAGGGGATGGACGTGTCCCTACAGAAGGTGGAGTCGAACATCAACATGATGATCACGGGGATGTTCCGCACCATGAGAATGGAAGAGTTGCACCGCTACAGGGACACACTGCGACGAGCCATTCTCTTCATGAGTCCTGCAAGTGCCAAGTCCTTCATCACAGAGGTACCCCACACACACACAGCACATCACATTAATGTGCACATGAAGCATCAAAATAGGGGAACGCTGGTTGCTGGATTATTTCAGATTATCTCAGAATCTGCTAATGTCGTGGGATTTTCATACAATTTATACAGAATGTTGTGGAAAACAAAAACCTCCAGTGAGCAGCAGCTCTGCAGGTGGAAATACCTTGTTGCAACTGTGATGAATAGAAAAGCGCCATGAGCTGCTTGAAGACCTTACTGGTTTCAACTCCTGTCAGCCAAGAACAGTAATTTGAGGCTACAATGGATACAGACTCACCAAAGACTGGAAAAAAAAAAAAAAAACTAGGCAGTGTTTTTCCAATATTACACTGTTCAGTTTCATTGAATCTTTTCCCAGTGTAGCCTAACATCTTATTACACTTATTCCTCTCCATACTACCACCTCAATGAAGATACTGTGGATGCAAAGAGGCGCATACTATATCGACATTTTTATCTTCATTATTCTTTTTGCCACTCATTCACTATGAAACCCTGAGGCATAAGGAAAAGAGTGTTCACAAGCCATTTTTTTCTCCATTGTGTGACAAAAGGAGAAAAAATAAATTAATGAACCTGCAAGTAAAATTGGGACATAGATAACAATTATACTAACTAAAGGGGCGGCTATTTTTTTCCTTCTTTTTGTTCTCATCTAAGAGCTTTGATCACAAGGAGCCAAGGTTTCCTCCAGTTCAAACTGTAAGAACAGGTAGAAAATACATTTTGAGAGAAGACTTAGCTAGTTAGGTTGGCATGATAGCCCAGCAGGTGGTATTGATGCCTTCTGGAGTTAAGGATTTGATTTTGAGCTCCAGACACTGGTTGTGCAGAATTTCTCCTTGTGTATGTGGTTTTCTTCCAGGGTTTCAATAGGTGAATTGAATACTCTAAACTGGAGTGAATCTGTGTGTGTGTGTGTGTGTGTGTGTGTGTGTGTGTGTGTGTGTGTGTGTGTGTGTGTGTGTGTGTGTGTGTGTGTGTGTGTGGTGTCTTCTGATGGACTGGTGCCCTAACCAGTGTTGCTGGAATAGGTTCTGCATCCATTTTGACCCTGACCAAGATGATGGAGATGCTAATGAAGAATGAGTGAAGGAACGATTTAGCTACAACTCATTCACTAATGGGTGACAAATTCTTTGGCATGGTTCGGTTACACAAGGGTCACTGGAAAGTAATATAAAGTTCTTCTGACTGATCCCCCTTGTCCTGTGATAAAACATTTCTATCTGGATGTGTTCTCTTCCTGTATGACAAGGAACCCATCTCCACTGCACAAGGAGACATAGATGAATGGTTTAATGAGTAATAACATCATATGCTGTGGCCTTCACAGCCACCAGACCTCCACCCAGCAGGAGATTTTGGAGTGTCATGTCAGACAGCAGTCTGCACCACCATCTTCAAAACACCAACTGAGGGAATGTCTTTTAGAAGAACATTCATCCCTCCAGTTCAGTTACAGAGACTTGTAGAATCTGTGCCAAAGACATATTGAAGCTGTTCTGGTGGCTCGTTGTGGCCCAGCACTTTACTAAGACAAAAAAATAAAAATTTAAGTATAAAATTTAAGTAAATAAATGCTTTCACCCTTTTTGGTAGGGACCGAAATTGCTAACATGCGACTGTCATTGCCCTGTACACTCATCACAAATTAGAAGCAATTAAAATCCATTCAAGCTGCCCCACAACATAGAAGGAAACACCCAAAGATGGATAGGTCTCCCACTGTTTGCAGTAATGACTGTGACCTCAGGTGTCTCTAAAATGAATGAGTGTTGGCTTGAAGAATTTTGTGTGTCAGGCCTGCATTCTTCCTTGTGCTTAGAAAAGGTTAAAACAAGACTATTGTTTTTGTTAATTGCTTTAGTGTATATTTACAGATAGACTGCTCCATGACAATGTGCTGTGCTTTTTGCAAACCTCTTATTGCCCAAAGCTTTCCGTCCCTGTACTCTGAGGATTTATGAGGAATGCACGTTGTTCTGTTTACAAACAATCCATTATGCACAAAGCTTGATGGATGGGAGAGTGACATTTGCAGCCTTGTTGTTGCCCCTTGACTGCACACAGTGGATATAGTCAGGGCTCCTTTGCCACAGCGGGGAAAGCTATTAAACATCTGTTAGCTAAGCAAGCTAGCATGCATTCCTTCCTCAGTCTGTGCATTTAAATTTAGGCCATTTTGGTCTAAGACGGAATATTCACATAAAATCTGGTCTTTGTGCCAGTTTTGGCTTATTTAAACACTGTCTGCTTAGAGATAATTATTTTATGGGTAATGAGGGACATTCTCGTTAAAGCTCCTATCAGGAGGTGTTGGAGCCTTTCCAAATCTGGACAAGAATGAGCTGAGAATATAAAGTACACTGTGGGAAAGGTTTATGAGCAATGTTTGTCCATACTGAGATTTGACATACTGTTATTTGATGCCAGAATATGGTTATGGTTTAAAAACCCATGTTGTGGACGGCTTTTTACTGTCAGTTATACTAGGATGTAGCTTGTGCAGTATGTAAGTTATTTCAGGCAGCATTTGCACTTTTATCATCTAAATCTGGTGGTTAATGTTGAAAACCATCCATTCTCTCAACAAGGATAATATAGCTATAATTGTAGAATGCTTTTTTTATTTTTATTTTTTATAACAATTTATTTTAGTTTTGTGACATATTCTCTGTTTCTTTTCCAGAATATTGTCAAACATAATTTCACATTTGCTATATTCCAACCAGACTCATTGTGCAGCTGTGTAATGATATTTTTTGATCAACATCATCCCTGGCACAGACCATGAAAGATTATATCTTTGCTTATTTTATTCAAGAATCGTGGTCCTCCATTGAGAAGCATTAAAACACATCCATTCAGCAGGGAGTCTTGACTCTAGTCCTATAGTAGCAAAATATAGCACATTTTCTGGAACATGCCCAGCACTGACAGCAAGACACTCCATATTTTTTTTTATTTAATAGTCTATCACTGTAGCATGTCAGAGGATCTCTTATGCACATATAAGAAAACATGATTGAAGGTGAGGAGGAAGAGGTGCTGTCAGTGAAGTAAGAGGTGTGAGAGTAGGGGAGGTGGACATGGGTCTAAAAGCTATCACTCTGAAGTATGTGTGTGTGGAGATGCACATGCTAATCCTGTCTCCACTGACTAAATGATAAAGTGTGGAAGTCAGAGTAAGAAATGATACACCATTATTACAGTTGAATAATTTGTGTGGTGGGCCAAGTTATATGGATTAACCATGACACATTTTCTGCAAAAAAAAAAGGCAGATTACTGACTAGAGTTTAGAGCTTTGACACTCTGGCCAAAACAGATGGACCGAAACATAGGAGGTGGATGAGGCATTTGCAGGAGGTGTATAACCAAAGCCAAAGCAGAATCCAAACCCCAATGTTGTAATGATAGCAGTGGTCAAACACAGAAAGACTTATTACATTGAAACAAAGATGGCTACTGAACAGCAGCAGAGTGTTCAGAGATTAGTTACAATTTTGACACTTCCATCACTTACTCAAAAGCCAGTCCCAAGTATGTAATACTTGGCCAGACATTTTCAATCATATTATTCTTACATCGTAATTAATTTTAGTCCCTAAAGAGCATGATTATTTTATATAGATCTGTAGAGATGATGCATCACTCTGGGACACATGTATCCGCTTGCACATGTGGAGTATTTATGATAACCAATGGAGTATTTATGATACCTCTCATTATAATGCCTCTCATATAAAATATATATATATATACTGTCTATATAGCCATAACATTAAAACTACTGAAAGATGATGTGACTAATATTGATTAGCTCATTACAATGTCTCCTGTCAACGGGTGGGATATATTAGGGAACAAGTGAACATTCAGTTCTCGAAGTTGATGTGTTGGAAGCAGGAGAATTGGGCAAGCATAAGGATCTGAGACACTTTGACAAGGGCCAAATTGTGATGGCTATACGACAGTGTCAGAGCATCTCCAAAATGGCAGGTTTTGTGGGGTGCTCCCGGTATGCACTGGTCCAAGGAAGGACAACTGGTGAACTGGCAACAGGGTCATGGGCACCCAAGGCTTATTGAGTTGTGTGGGGAACGCAGGCTAGCACATCTGAGCTGATCCCACATAAGCGCTACTGTTGAAAAAGTTAACACTGGCTATGATAGAAATGTGCAAGAACACATAGTGCATCATGCTGAGACCCCCCCCCCCCCCCCCCCCCCCCCAAAAAAAAAAAAAAAATACAGGTCAAGAGCTTCAGTAAATGTTCACATCATACATCAGAATGGGGAATGTGATCTCTGTGACTTTCACTGTAACATGGGTGTTGGTACCAGATAGGCTGGTTTGAGTATTTCAGAAACTGCTGATCTCCTGGGATTTTGAAACACAGCAGTCTCTAGAGTTTAGACAGAATGGTGGTGGGGTGGAATTCTTTGAGCAAAGGCTGCAACGCATTGTTGATGACAGACATCAGAGGGGAATCACCAGACTGGTCTGAGCTGACAGGAAGTCTATAGTAGCTTATTAAACACTCTACAACTGTGGTGAGCAGAAAAGCATCTCAGAATGCACAAAACATCACACCTCCCTGAAACTGGACAGTTGAAGACTGGGAAAAGACGAGCTGATGTTTTTTCGAATCTTCAACTGTCCAGTTTGGGTGAGTCTGCAACCAAGATAGTCTCAGATTTCTGTTCTTGGCTGACAGGAGTGGAACCCAATGTGGTCTTCTGCTGTTGTAGATCATCTGCCTCAAGGTTCAATGTTATGTGCATGCTGAAATGTGTTTCTGCTCACTAATGTTGTAAGAAGTGATTTTATGAGCATCCTTCCTGGCAGCTGGAACCAATCTGCCCAATCTCTCTTATCAACAAGGTGTTTCCACCCACAGAACTGTCACTAATCCTTTGTTTTTTGCACCATTCTGTGTAAACCCTGGAGACTGCTTTGTGTGAAATTCCCTTCCCCATTCTCTCAGCTACTTCAGTAGGGCAAAAATGCTTTTGTTGTTGGTGGTGGTGGTCTGTGTTTGATTCAGTTCTCACACCACTTGACACTGTGCCTAGTCACTTCAGGCCAAGGTTACCAGTCTGAAAGATAAACCTGTCTGTACACGTATGGATGCACGAGAGAGAGAGAGAGAGAGAGAGAGAGAGACAGACAGACGTTCAGGCAGACATCACTTACCACCATTCAATCTTGGACTGTAAGGAGCTGACAAACAGTCAAACTTTTGTTAACCCAACTGCCTCCTCTGTTTGGACCAATGAGCAAAAAGCTAGACTGGGAATAGTAAAAACAACTGTGACCTGATTTAACCCAAGCAGCACAGCTGAAATAGTCAAAATTGTCCAGGTGAAACCATGGCTATGAGAGACTGAGAGATTGTTCCAAAGGAAAGTGGGAATAATCTGATGATGTCAAGTGAAGATGCATTTCTAATAAAGAGCAGATAAAATGCACTTGCATGCTCGTTGTTTCACAGAACTCCTCATGAGTTGCAATACAGTTTGTGCTTAGAATGCTAACTCAAAGTGACAGTAAGGTTGTCAGCTTCATGCTATCTTGCTCCTCTGACTGATGTGGAAAAACTTTTTTGCTGTTTCACCCAATTTCCTTCACACCAGCAAGAAGCAGATCAGACTTTTTAAATGCATTATTTAAAATGGAGAGTAGGAGATGATAGCTACTTTGCTTCACTGGGAGCATTGTACCTATAGCTCAGAGCCTTTTGTGGCTCTGTAATTATGCCAGCGTTAGGAGAATCTCAGAGCTCCTTGCTTGAGTGAACAGTTTTTTGTTGTATAGGGCAGAGATGGTTTCGAAAGTTTCTAAAATTAGAAAGACCTTTTCTAACAATTTAATCAATCTGTTGTCTGTTTAACCCTTAATTATTTAACCATTAAGACATCTGGTCTCTCTATTCAGAATCTTTTTTATGTTATAGTTTTGTAATATGCAAATGCAGGGGAAATACACCGAGGCAAGTGCATAAACTTGATTCATTAAGGTTTTTCTTTTTACAAAAATCATAGTCATAAGCCATTGTATTGATCAAAACTCATTTTAAAACTAACTTCATGTTGTTACTTTCAGGTACAACTAACATCATTTACTGCATCAATTAAAATAAACAAACCATGAATTTCAGCATTAATAACCTAGTTCATTTGAAGAAAGTAAGTTACATATAGTGAGGGAAATGGGTCGACATTTTTCTCAGTAAATATATTTATATATATTCACATGAAATTTTCACGAGACATCTTTATTAACTCAAGAAATCCACAAATATAAAGAATTTACATGAAAGTCCATAAATATAGTTATGTATAATAAAGTGCAATGAAGCAACATTACTTCATCATCAACTGGCCATGCACAGTAGCTCCTTGCAAGATTTCTGACCAGGGACCCAGAAGAATAGTCTGAAGAGTAGCCCAAGAGCCAAGGACGGAAAGAGCTCCAGAAACACTTGGAGGCAGCAAGTGCCATCATCACAGAGAAAACAATAGGCAATGCACTCCACTGCTCACCCCGCAAGACTCCATTATTTAAAAAAAAAGGAATGTCGAAGCTTGTATAAAGTTTGCTACAACTCATTTGGACAAGCCAATGAAATACTGGGAGAGTGTAGTCTGGTCAGACAAGAGCAAAATTGAACTTTCTGGCTGTCATACTACACACCATGTTTGGAGAAGAAATGGCACTGCACATCACCCTAAAAACACTATACCAACAGTGAAGTTTGGAGGTGGAAGCATCATGGTGTGGGACTGTTTTTCATCACATGGTACTGGCAGACTTCATATAATTGAAGAAACAATGAATGGAGCCCTTTACCAGGAGCTTCATGAGAAGAAAATGCTGCCATCCACCAGGATGATGAAGAGGAGACGTGGGTGGACCTTCCAGCTGGACAATGATCCAAAGAATATAGCAAAGGAAACTCTCAGTTGGTTTCAGAGAAAATAAATCAAGGTGTTAGAATGGTCCAGTCAGTCACCTGAGTTGAATCCAATTGAACAAGTTTTTAAAACAATATGTTTAGAAGAATGGGCCAAAATCACACCTGAATACTGCTGCTGATTAATTTCTTCATACAGGAAGCATCTTGAAGCTGTCATTACAAACAAAGGCTTCTCCATTAAGTATTAAATAAATTTCAGTTAGTGTGTTCAATATTTTTTTCCTGTGTCATTCCGCTTTATTACACATAACTTTATTTATGGACTTTAATGTTTGGATTTCTTTATATGTGTGGATATCTTGAGTTAATACCAAAGTCTGGTGAAAATGTCATATGAATAACCTCATTGGAAATATATTTACTGAAAAAATGTTGACTTGTTCAATACCTATTTCCCCCTCTGTATATGTATCAGTTGACATTTATTTTAAAATGTTAATGAAGCACACTTGTATTAGCTATTTAATCCATGATTCAAAATGTCATAAATTGTAAAATTAAATTGCAAGTATGTTCCTAAATATAAATACCTCACTGAACTCTGGTATCCAGGTGCAAATGTTAAAAATTGCTATTTAGGTTCAACTTTGAATTTTGTCAGAGGGAGAGAGACTTTTCACTTTTTAAGACGCCTTTAATGCATCAGTGTAGTACATTTACATACATACATTGCTGTATGTAGTTACCCCATACTGATTTCTTCCATTTGTGTATACAGTTTCTCATACTAAAGAGTTCTGGATATTTAAACAAAATGCAACATAAAACAAAGGCAACCTGAGTAAATAATACAGTTTTTATTTCATTTCTTTTTTTTATTGAAGCAAAAGTTAGAAGAAAGTTATCCAACACCTATCACCAATGTGGAAATTGAATTGCCCCCTTAAAATTAAAATCTGGTTGTGCCACCTTTAGCAGCAATAACTGCAACCAAAAGCTTCAGATAACTGGAAATTAGTCTTTCACTTACTTCTAGGACTAGGACTTACTCTTATGCTTTGAATCATTGTCTTGCTGCATAATCCATTTGCGCTTGAGTTTCAACTTAAGGACTGAAGGCTGGACATTCTCCTTTAGGATTTTCTGGTAGAGAGTAGAATTCATGTTTTCCTAAATTACTGCAAGTTGCCCAGGCCCTGAAGCAGCAAAGCATCCCCACACCATCACACTTCCACTACCATGCTTGATTCTGTGTTTGGTTTTTGCCAGATGTAACAGGACCCCTGTCTTCCAGACAGTTCCACTTTCAACTTATCAATCCACAGAACTTTCTCCCAAAAGGTTTGAGGATCATCAAGGTGTGTTTTGGTAAAATTCAGATGAGCCTTAATGTTCTTCTGGGTTAGCAGTGGTTTTCACCTTGCCACTCTTCCATGGATGCCATTTTTGCCCAGTGTCTTTCTGATAGTGGAGTCATGAACAGTAACCTTTATTGATTCAAGAGAAGCCTCTAGTTCCTTTAATGTTGTCCTTGGTTTTTGTGACTTCCTGGATGAGTAGTTGCTGTGCTCTTGGAGGAATTTTTGGAAGGTCGGCCACTTCTGGGAAGGTTCACTACTGTGTCGAGTTTTTCCATTTGGAGATAATGGCTCTCTCTGTGGTTATTTGGAGTCCCAAAGCCTTTGAAATAGCTTTGTAACCCTTCCTAGACTGATGTATTTCAATCACCTTCTTCCTCATCATTTCTGTAATTTCTTTCAATGTTGGCATAGTGTGTTACAGGGTAAGACGTTTTCAGCAATTTCATGCTGTTGAAAAAGTTTTTTAAAACTATTTAAGTGTTGTGATTGAACAGGGTTTGCAGTAATCAGGCCTGGTTGCGGCTAGTCCAGCTGAACCCATTATAGATTTTGTTTTAATTTCTGAAACAATTTATTATGAGACATACATAAAAACAGAAGAAATCTTTTTCACAGTATTGTATTTACATTTTTTAAAAGAAGAACCTCATCAGACCCCCCCGCCCACACCCTACACACAATAACCCCAAACCCCTTCACTCTTAAATCCATTATAGTCCATAGATCTGTATGAAAGTCCACAGTCCTGTTTATAGTAAAGCCTTTCATGCAGCTGATGTCTATTTTCTTAATCTGAACCGTCTGTGTGGTGAGAGCATATTCAGGTCTTAATTTTTTTGTTGCACGTTGTGCAGTTTTCCTTTGGTCAGTTCTAAAAAAAAAAAAAAAGGGTTAGTAAGTTCTGTGGTGTACAGTTGCTGAGGCTGTTCTGAAAAGTCAAAGTTATTTGGCTGATATGGGTTGACCTCTGCCTCCTCCATGTCTGTGAGCATTTCCCCTCCTGTAGCTTCTGCACTGTACTCTGGGCACTCATTCTCCTGAATTGCAACACTTACTGTTTCACTGCACTGTGTCGGTTTGGACAATTCCATCTTATCTCCCCCCTGTTTCCAGCTCACCTTTATTGTTCTTAAACTTGGCGGGGTATTTTTGTCTCAATGTGTTCTTGTGTGGGCTCTGTGGTTTCTTCTTTTGCTGCTGCTTTACAGGGTCAGTGCAGTCATTGAGGCCAGGGTTCTTATGCTAACATCTGCAGCAGGTTTAGTGCTAACACCATCTCTGGTGTCTGTGATTTTGTTTACAGTAACATCTGCATAAACCGATTGTTAGTGTTGGTCGAAGAGATAGAGTTGGTGTTGGGGAGACTGTTGTGTTTGTCACTGACTTTTTCTATATCTGGCTCCGAAGTGTCACCACTCTGTGTGTCATTTACTCCAGGCTCCTGTTCCCCAGTGCTCTCCTGCTGACCGTCCCCACTCTGCTGCTGCTATAACACAGACAGAAACTTCTTGTGTCCGATGTCCACACACAAAAAACGTCTCAGATGTTCCTTGGTAGCAAACACAATGTACAGCCACAATTCCGAAAAAGTTGGGACAGTAAAATGGAAATGGAAAATACTAATAAAAACAAAGAGGAGTGATTTGTAAATGTACTTTGACTTGTATTTTAACAAAAAACGTATAAAGACAAGGCATTTGATGTTTTACCTAATCAACTGCATAGTTTTTTGAAGATAAACATTTATTTTGAAATTGATGCATGCAACATGATTCAAATAATTTGGTAACTTGCACATCTGTGAGGGCACCATTAATGCAGAAAGATTTGTACATATTTTGAAGCAACATATGCTGCCACCCAGAGCAGGACAACGCCAAACCACATTCTGTACAGATTACAAGCGCATGGTTGCATAAGGAGAGAGTGCGGGTGCTAGCATGGCCTGCCTGCAGTCCTGACCTGTCTCTGATTGAAAATGTGTGGCACAAAATAAGGCAACGACGGCCCCGTACAGTTGCTCAGCTGAAGAATTGCATAACGGATGAATGGGGAAAATTCTGCTAAACTTGCTAAACTTAACCAACTGCTGTCTTCAGCATCCAAACGCTTAATAAGTCTTATTAAAAGAAAAGGTGTTGTTACACAGTGATAAACAGCCGACTGTCCAAACTTTTTTGGAGTGTGTTACAGTCAACAGATCTGGAATAAGTGTGTATTTTCAAAAATAAATTAAATTCATAAAATAAAACATCAAATAATGTGTTAATAATGTGTTTTCAATATAGTACAGGTTGAATAGAATTTTCAAATGACACTTTTTTTTGCATAGTTTTTTTCCCATACTGTCCCAACTTTTTCTGAATTGGGGTTCTAATTGCTACCCCCATGTTTGCATTTAAAATTCACATTAAGCGTATTGTCTTGACTATTCAAAGACATAAAAACTTGTCTACGAAAAGACAAGACACGCTTCACTGCCAAGTTTTTGCAGCTGAGTGTAATCAATTTCATTGGGCTGGCGAACTTCCCGAAGCAGGCCAGCTCTTTCATTATCACTTCGTCTTGAATGAATGGGAGCACATTAGAGATGATGACTCATGTTGCAGGGGCAGACAGAGAGAAACTTTTACCGGGGCTCCTTTCACCCAAATTCCAGTTCAGTTTAACACAGTCAGGATCAGTTTAACACATTCAGGATCAGTTTATTGAGGAGGTTTTGTTGCCTTAGGAGCACCACCACTGCTTTGTTCATCTGGGAGACAGAGTAGAGGTTCTCACACCCTACCTGCTCTTCCACCACTAACAGAACCTCCTCCACCTGTGCTCCACTCTCCAGGACACACCTGAAACCATGTCAGAGAGACAGTGTCTCCCCACCGGCCTCAGAAGCCATGGCGTCACAATCACTCTCTTCCACTTTCATCTGCTTGCAGCTTGTGTACTTTAACTAATACTTTAATATTTTCACCATTTAATCCAGTAGGGAAAGAAACAAACAAATGCTCAGTGTGTGCTCAAAGATAGATTGATTGAGAGAGAGAGAGAGAGAGAGAGAGAGAGAGAGAGAGAGAGAGAGAGAGAGAGAGATGTGCTTTAATGCAAAATACAAACATTCAAAGTGTAATCACAATCTAGAACAGTGTTATTAACCAGGCAGCATTCAAGGTAGTGGTAGTCAGAGTACAGTCAGGCCAAAGGACAATCCAAAAGAGTAAACAGGAGATCAGGCAGAGAGTCAATCCAAGCACAGACAATCCGTTGAATAAATTGTGTTTATATACTGAGAAGTCAAGAAGTGAAGCTGGAAATTACGAAAAGTTTGCATCAGAACTCTGGGCATTGCAACCTCTGCTGGCAACATGTGTATTAAGGTGCTGGTTCATAGTTGTCATTTTATGGATGCAATAAACATTGCTTAATGCAAGCACTGATATTTTGGCTTCTTTTGTTTATTATTTTACGTCAATGAAGTAATGCTGAAGTACATTGTACATTCATGTCATAAGATAATCGCATCAAAGGTTTTGTTTTTTTCCCCTATACCATGTTCATTATACATATTTAAGGAAGTATGAAAAGTTTTATATTGTTCCATCTTTTTAAACATCTACAGAGCATCACTTTGATCCAAACAGTAAGAAAGAGTCAATTAATTTCTCACTTAAATATTTACAAGCAAGAACATATGGTCCCATATATAAAAGCAGAGTGGGTGTATTAATTGTTAAGGACTGACAACTGTGTTAGGTTAATACACCTGAACAGCAGCAAAGCCAAGTATTCAGAGCACAGGTACTTGAAAATTGGATTATTTACAACTCCAGCACTGCCATCACTTCCTCAAAAGCCAGTCCCAAGTATTTATTACTTTGCCAATTACACTCCACCAGCCATTTTCATATCTCAATCAAATTACCCTTACAGTGTGTTTAATTTAGTTCTTTAAAGAGCATGGCTATTTTATATGACCCTGTGGGGATGATACATCACCCTCAGCAGATGTCTTGGAGGGTGGACATAAAGCTGTGTGCCATTAGCACAAAGTTTAATCCAACCAGCATTGGATTTATGTATTGGAGTATATGTATGTATCTGTTTACTGTATCTGTATCTACATTCTGTATTTGGATTTTAACCCATTATGTCCCCCAACTCAGTGGAATATACTGAAAAAAAATAGAAAAAAATAGCTATAGAAGTGTCTGCACTGTCAGCATGGTCTGAATTCTGGCTCTTGCAGTTCATAATTGGACTCGTCTAAATATATGTATGGGCTGTTTTTAATCTCTCACAGAGTTATTTGTGAAATATCCATCCATCCATCCATCCATCCATTTTGTATACCACTTACCCTTCAGGGTTGCAGGGAACCTGGAGGCTATCCCAGGAGGCATGGGGGATGAGGCAGGATACACCCTGGATGGGGTGCCAATCCATCACAGGGCACAATCACACACACATTCATACACTACAGACACTTTGGACATGCCAATCAGCCTACCATGCATATATCTGGACTAGAGCAGTACACAGTGGAATGGGGAGAACATGCAAACAGCACAAACAGAGCAGTGTGTGTGGGAATCGAACCCTCATCCCTGGCGGTATAAACTGAATGTGTTAACCACTAAGCCACCATGTACCCGCTGTCTGAGATGTTTTCTAACTAATTTAGTTAGTCTATTTCCCAAAATCTAAACAAATTAGTAGCCTAATTTAAACCACCATGACTTGAAACACTGAAGGACAACTGCATGTTCAGGTTAATGAACTTGGTCCTTATTTGAGTTTCATATTTGACAACTTGCTCACACCTGCAAGAAGTTCCCATTCACATAAAAAAAAAAAAATAAATTATTGTTGTCTGTGTCCAAAAGATTGATTTTCTTTTTCTATGTTTTGGCTCATGTTGTTGGAAGCTCTCTCTCTCTCTCTCTCTCTCTCTCTCTCTCTCTCTCTATATATATATATATATATATATATATATATATATATATATATATATATATATATATATATATATATATATATATATATATATATATAAGGGACAATATAGTTAAACATTCTTGCATGTACTGCAATAGATGTGATATTCTTTTCTATGTATTATGCAGCAACTGTCCCTGTTTGCGCTTTTATGATAGAAATTGTTAATCTGTAAAGCAAACTACACAAGAAGACAAAAAAAAGGTCTGAACCTTCTGGCAAGGTGACAGGTATACTGCGACTTTACAGAATCTGTGATGCTATCAGTTTTCACAAGAGCCCCTGAAACACTTGCCACAAAGTTTCAATGACCCACCTCCATATTTTACAGTGGGGTATCATACGTTTGTCCATGTGTGCTGTCCTTTTGTTGCCCAACCTTCTGATGGTGTACATGACCAAAAGGTTTGATTTTGGTGTCAGCTGATACAATGCTAACCGTGGTTCTAATGAGAAGTTCGGTTGCTAGATTTTCTGAGATGCTCTCAACAAGGGCTTTTCCTTCAAATTGGAATCATCTGTAGTTTGGAGGCAAAAATGTGAAGTGCTCTCTGCATTTCAAATGCATTAATTTCTAGTTTACTTGCATCTCAGTTGTGTGAGTCCCATCTTATTGCTTGGCAGTTCAAAAGGCTCACACATTGATTATGACTGGGACTGTGAGTAGGGTCTTGAGGGCTCTTGTGTCAGTGGCTTATGGGGAGTTATTGCATGTCTCAATCAGTACTGATAAATAAAGGCAACTCAGATGGGTTGGAATTGTCCTGGAATTGTCCTTAGAGTAACTATGATAGCATCCTGTATGCTTCATGATAAATGTCTCTTGTTAGAGGTTCATGTATTGAACGCAAAATTTGAATACTTGCTAAATTAATTCCTTTTTGCCCCACGTTATTTGATTGCTATTCATACTGTGGGAGCATCCTATAAATAGCTGTCATATTTCATGGGGGGGGGGGGGGGGGTAGTGTTCCTGTGTTAAACACATAATATTTGCTTTTCACTTATAATAAATCATTACCCATTAAGCGTATTTTATTGTGCTGATTTATTTTTAAGATTTACTTTGTACTTTTCCCAGAACACAACTATGTCAGCAGTTTTTGCTGCCTAGAAAATGTGCAAGTCAAACTGAATTTACTTTTTGGATTTTGTGCCATTCACTCTGGGTATGTGCATCTGCATCTGTGTGTGTTTATTCATTCATTCTCAGACTGGAACTCTCCCGCAGAGAAAGCTTGATGAATGATGACACAGCCATGGCATGTGCTGATAAGCCTGTGGGCGGATTACGCTTCTAATCTGTCAACCCACAATATTTCACATCCTACAATATTACACATACACAGAGCAACTCACTTTAGCAGAGTCTACAGCCCCTGTACCTGACTCACCAACATCAACAATCTGGAACCTAACTGAGTATATAGTGAAAGTTTAGTGATTAAAGTTCTGTACTAGTGACAAAGTTTTGAGTTGTCTATAAAGATTTTCTAGGTCATTTCAAAATGTGTAGCACCGTTTAGGCATCCCTTGTGTAGTCAGTAGGTTTTTCCCACTTTACAGTAGCTGGTAAAGTAGGCAATTTAACACTAAATTCTGACATGTCTTTGTTTTTGAGCAGTAAAGATGGAGTTCTGTAAAACATGAACGACAGAAGGAATGTAAATGCAATGAAACCTTTTTTTGCTTTTTTTTTTTTTTTTTTTTTTGCTTTTTTTTTGTCAGGCTTTTTTTTGGTTTAATTTACCTATGATACAAATGCTTGATGCTATTTTAAGTGAATTATAGGTGATTCCCCTGTGTTGAGGTTTTGGTTGCTCTAGATTGATGTTAACTGGCTCCTTGATGCCTAATTTGAAACAGTTGTCTCCAGTTTCCTCCCGTTATTCTATGAGACTGTGCTTGTCTTGGGTGGTGGTTGGGTGCTGCCCTTTCTCAATACAAATATCAAATGAGTTTTTTTTGTGATTGTTGCAGCCAAAAATGCTTGATTTTGCTGCTATTTTTTTCAAAACTTGTGATGCAACTTTTTTGCTTGAATTGGTGAACTTGCAATAGCACAATTTTTTTGCACAGTAAATGAGACCTTTTAGCTGTATTCATATTTGATGCATATGTATCGAAGAGGACATGCTGAATGTGTGTTGTGATGATGTCACATGACATGTCTTGGCAAAAATCTGTGCTAATTTTGAGAAATTGCAAGCTCCTCTGAATTTTGAGGAGTTTGCTTGAATTTAGCATTAAAATCCTGGAGGGACTGAAAAATAGACTGTTGTATGCAATAGGTTTGTGCTGAAGAATACAATAAGAGGAAACAATGTTTTGACTGCTAATGAAGCACTCACTAAACACTAGACACTGTATTAGTATTGCATAGACAAATGAAGCTTTTCAGCAGAGGTTATGCATCAGTGGATTGGGTGGTACAACTGTTATGACAACTGTACAATTGCGTATATCTTTGGCTCCAACTGAAATGATTGACTGTGGCAGAGAGTTGCTTGTTGGTGTTTGTTGGTGCTTTTAATTCATCAGGTAGTGCTCCATTACCTTGGCTATACAGTGTTGGAGTACAACCCCAATTCCAAAAAAGTTGGGACGCTGCGTAAAATGTAAATAAAAACAGAATGCAGTAATTTGCAAATCTCATAAACCCATATGTTATTCACAATAGAACATAGAAAACATATCAAATGTTTAAACTAAGTAAATGTACCATTTAAAAAAAAAAAAAGGTAATTTTGAATTTAATGGCCGCAACACAAATTCAAAACATGGAAAAGAAAGTGTTACTAAAAAGAACATCTAAAAATGCTCAAATAGGTCTCCTTTACCATCTAATTATGCACCATAAATGAATGTTTGATGTTCACCACATTGATTTTGCAGGTAGAAGTTTCATACTAAATGTACAGAAGATCTACCCATGAGGATAAAACCTCAGTGATAGTTATTTATTTTCCTAAGAATGTGTTCAATTCTTGTTTGCTTCCTTTTCCCCCCTCAACCTCCTATCACCCTCTCCTTAACCAGTTGTATTTGATTTTTCTGTTGGTGATCAGTTCACATACTCTTCCCACAAAAGTAGTAAATTACTAGCAAAAGCCATTAGTGTTTGAAGGGCGAAATCTTTAAAAAATCCCCAAAACCAACCTGCATGCATCATTGCAAAGCCAAAATGCTGAATAAAACTGCAAAATAATGATTGTTATCATTAATTGGGAGTATTCAAAGGCAGCAAAATAACAAAAATCTGTAAATAACCTAATTGCTGAATGTCATCTCTCTGCTTGATGACATTATTATGATGACTCTGTGATGTTTTAATCAATAGCACTGAAATATTCCCCTAAAGCTTTATTTTGCTTGTGCAATATCTCCAAAACAGTAACTTTTCAGGCTAAGAGTAAAAAATGTCTGAGCTTTTCATTATCACCTTAATTATGGTCAAACTTCAAATGGCTGGGAGATCATTTAATCATTAATAGCTATAAAATGCCTGAAGGGTGCGAAGGAGACAGTCAGCTTTCAATTTATGTTGTTAAATCTGTATAAAATGAAGGACTTTATTTTCATGAGAGCAGTGGTCTACCCCAGGCAGCTTGCACGACAGAAGGGAACTTCCAAACACGAGCAAAAGTTGATTTCATAATTCACTAGTGCATAACCTCAGTTATTAACATGAGCAACATTAGAAGCCTCAGGAACAAATGTTTCAAGAGGGAATTGAGCATGAGGGAAATTAGCCAACAAACCTCTAACCCTGGTTTCACCTGGATGCATCTCTTGTTCGTGGCACTCATTTTGTGTGTAGATCTTTCATCCCAATGAGCTTTGTTATCAGTAAATTGTTCCTTATTATTAAAAAAAAAATGCCAGTAAGCTTTGGCTGAGGCACAGTTAGTTGCACCACATATGAAATGCAATTTATGATTTAATTTCACTTCACACATTGCCTGATGCAATTCAACTGTGTGAGGAAAATTACTTCCATGTTGTCCATTGAAGTTCCCGGACTGGCAGTGAGAGTGCCCACTGGGTAGCTTATTATAAGCAGACTGTAATTATTTTATGTAAGGCACTACAGCTAGGGAGATAAACATGGGAAATAGTGTCACTTTAATTTGCCTCGCAAAAGACTGATTTGCTGCATACTCTGGCTTTTGTTTGTGTCACTAGAATGATACAGACCAGTGCTGCTTGTTTGTTTAATGTCTGAATGTTATAGGTATTGTTATGTTTCAGTCAGGGTTTACCCTTCTAGTAAATAAGCTGCTTTAGCTTAGTTTACTGGCTCCGAAAAGCACTTACAAATATATATACTGGCCCATTGTAACAGATTTATGAATACAAAAGCTGTAGAAATGGGGGGAAATTAGAATTAAGAGGAAAAATAAAAGTTATAGAAGTTCTGTGCTTATGATTTGTGCCAAGACATGCAGGTTAAAACAGGAGGGAAGAGGAAGAATGTTGATGGTTGTGAATATAAGCCTTTATATGGTAATATACACCATATGCAGCATAAGTATTATATTTATTATATAATAATAACAATAATAATAATAGTTTTGTATATATATATATATATATATATATATATATATATATATATATATATATATATATATATACACACTATTGACATAACATTATTTGGATGATATTTAATGATGTTGCAAAGCAATATTTGCAAGACATCTTTTTCAATATTACAAAGTTGCTCAGATTGTTACATGCTAGCCAAATATATCATTAGTAGTTAGTGATGCTCCCTATTTGTTAGCATCATGATCACTGCTATCACATGATTACTCGTTTCACTGCAGCTTCACTTAAATATAATGATGCAAGAAATATGTTGGAAATGAATAATAGAAATGGGCGTGGGGTACAGAATACAGTACATACACTATATGCTTGTCAGGTTACAGTGACCAATTTTACTTGGCAGTCAACTGCAGTGGTGTAACCTTGGGTGACACTACAGCAGATTTAATACAGAGAACAGATTTTCAGTCTCATTGAAACTGTAAATATATTTTCAGTGAATAGGCCTAGCAGGCTGTATGCTTTTACTATGCTCTCACTTTGTGTGCATTATATAGCCTAAATGGACACCTGACCATCACACCCATATGTGGGTCTTCCCCAGATTGTTGCCACAAAGTTGGAAGCACATAGTTGTACAGGATGTCTTTGTATGCTGTAGCATTAAGATTTCCCTTCACTGGGACTAAGGGGCCCAAACCTGTTCCAGTATGACAATGCCCCTGTGCACAATGTGGGGTCCATGAAAACATGGTTTGCCAAGGATGGAGTGGAAGAACTCAAGTGGCCTGGACAAATCCCTGACTTCAACCCCACTAAGTACCTTTGGAATGAATTGGAATGCTGAGAAAGTCTTATGCTTCCTCGGGTTTTAAATTCACTTCACACCTGTAAAAGCTAGATTAATTATGATTGACATGGGACATGAAAATATATGCCAACCTCTTTTTATCTTACATTAGCAAACGTGAAGAGGCATAGAGTTCACAGGAAGTTCATGGAGAGGGACAAGAGGAACAGGTGTTTCAGTGGAAATTACATCAACATATCAAATAATGCTACACCTTTCAAGGCACTTCATTGGGACTTTTTAAGATGAAATCAGGAATGGTCTTCTTACATGGTGTCACGATTTCCCCTTTAAGCAGCGCGCTGTGGAGCATGTGAGGGCGTGTGCACGAGCGCGCTCCAACTTTTCCCTTGTTGACAATCGTGACATTTCGACATGTGCATTTGTTATGTTTTGTTATGTCTCCTCCCTGTTCTGTCATTGGCTATTGTTTCACGTGTGTCTGAATTGCCCTCAGCCATTACGAGGCTGATTGTGTTTGTATATATACCGCGTGCCTCCCAGAACACAGCGCGGAATATTGGATAGATTAGATAATTCGTTTAGATTCCTTACCATAGTCATAGTCATAGTCCACGTTGGTTTCTCCATTCCCAGTCTCTCGCGATTGTTTACGTTTCATGTTTGGTATATCGACCCTGTATCCCGTGACCGCGACCATGATTCCTGCTTTGTCCCGTGTATGCCTGTTTGCCGATCGTCTGACCTTTTGCATGTTTCTGGATTACTTTATTGGATTACATTTTGGATTTACCTGCCTGTGTCTCTCTTAAATAAAACTGTTCAAACTGCGATTGCATCCGTCATGTCTCCATTATGTCACGATACGTGACAGAATATTCCGCCCAAAACATGGATGCAGCAGGGGAACGGAGAAAACGCAAAACCTGGAAGTCGACGCCAACCGTCCCTGCTATGGACTCAGTCCAATTCTCACAAGGGACATTTATGGAGCTTCCTGATCCATTTGACGGATTTTTCGGTTCCCCGGAATATTTTCTGGTAGACTGTCAGTTTCTATTTCTCCAGCCTGTTGGACCCGAAGCCAGAGGAGAAGCAATGGCTCCGATTCATGTGGTCCCGGTTCTTTGGACCGGCCCGTCAGTGGGTGCAGCTCCTACTGGATAAGCCCTGTAGGAACCTGGACAGTGTAGAACAGTTTGTGGGGGAGTTCATGATGCGGTTTGGGAGTCCGGAGGCGAGGGTCGAGCTAGAGCAACTTTTTGGGTGGGTAGGTCTGGCAGTTTACCCACTACTACAGGCAAACTCATGCAGAGCCCCAGCCGAAGGTTAACCTGGCGACCTCAGAGCTCGAACCTGAGACCCACGGGGTGGGCTCATCTGCCGAGCTCCAGCTAGAGGTCACCAGGGAGGCTCCAGCACCAGAGCTCCAGCCTGAGGTTCGGGAGGGGGTCTCAGCTCCACAGATCCACTGTAAAGCCCAGTTACTGTCCCAAGTGTCTGTTAACATGGACAACCAAGCCCTGCTTACGTCCAAGTCTGCCGACATGACCGACCAAGTTCTGCTCAAACCCAAGTCTACTGACATGGACGACCAAGTTCTGCTCAAGCCCAAGTCTACTGACAAGGCCAACAAAGTTCTGCTCAAGCCCAAGTCTACTGACAAGGCCAAACAATTTCTGCTCATGCCCAAGTCAGCTGACACGGACGACCAAGCTCTGCTCACGTCCAAGTCTTCTGACCTGTCTTCAAGTGTCTGTTAACATGGACAACCAAGCCCTGCTTACGTCCAAGTCTGCCGACATGACCGATCAAGTTCTGCTCAAACCCAAGTCTACTGACACGGCCGACCAAGTTCTGCTCAAGCCCAAGTCTACTGACAAGGCCGACCAAGTTCTGCTCAAGCCCGAGTCTACTGACACGGCGGACCAAGTTCTACCCAAGCCCGAGTCTACTGACACGGCCGACCAAGTTCTGCTCAAGCCCAAGTCTAGTGACACGGCCGACCAAGTTCTGCTCAAACCCAAGTCCACTGATACGGCCGACCAAGTTCTGCTCAAGTCCAATTCTGCTGACACGGCTGACCAAGTTCTGCTCACGCCCCAGTCTGCTGACACGGCCGACCAAGTTCTGCTCATGCCCAAGTCAGCTGACACGGACGACCAGGCTCTGCTCACGTCCAAGTCTGTTGACCTGACCAACCAAGTGTCTGCTGAACCGGACAACAAAGCTCTGCCCACGTCCAAGTCTGCTGACCTGACCAACCAAGTGTCTGTTGACACGGACAACCAAGCTCTGCTCATGTCCATGTCTGTTGATCTGACCAACCAAGTTATGTTCACGCCAAAGTCAGAAAATACGTTCGACCAAGTTCTGCTCACACCTGAGTTTGCTGAAACAGACAACCAAGTTCAGCCTGCAGGCACTGCTGAGTATGTCACTCTGCTTTCCTGTTCAGCCGAGGACGTCTCTCCACTTTCCTGCACTGCTGAATACGTCGCTCTGTTTCCCTGCTCCGCCGAGGACATCGCTCTGCTTTCATGTTTCGCCGAGGACGTCACTATGACTTCATGCACCGCCGAGGACGTCGCTCTGCTTTCTGTTCTGCTGTGAACGTCACTCTGCTTTCCTGGAACGCAGAGGATGTCGCTCTGCTTTCCTGCAATGCCGAGGACGTCGCTCCGCTTTCCTGTTCCGCCGAGGACATCGCTCTGCTTTCCCGTTCAGCCGAGGACGTTGCTCTGCTTTCCTGCACTGCTGAGTATGTCGCTCTGTTTCCTTGCTCCGTTGAGGACATCGCTCCGCTTTCCTGTTCAGCCAAGGACGTCGCTCCGCTTTCCTGTTCAGCCGAGGACGTCACTCCGCTTTCCTGTTCAGCCGAGGACGTTGTTCCGCTTCCCTGTTCTGCTGAGGACGTCGCTCTGCTTTCCTGTTCCGCCGAGGACGTCACTCTGCTTTCCTGCTCTGCCGTGAACATCGCTCTGCTTGTTTGTTGTGCTAAGAATGACGTGCGGTCTCCTGGCTCTGCTTGGGACATTTTGCCCAGGGGGCCGGGACCGCCGATGGAGGTGGATGTTTCATGGCACTCCGGGAGGAGTGCCCTTGGGGGGGGGTTCTGTCACGATTTCCCCTTTAAGCAGTGCGCTGTGGAGAATGTGAGCGCGCGTGCACAAGCTTTTCCCTTGTTGACAATCGTGACATTTCGACACGTGCATTTGTTATGTTTTGTTATGTCTCCTCCCTGTTCTGTCATTGGCTATTGTTTCACGTGTGTCTGAATTGCCCTCAGCCATCAGCCATTACGAGGCTGATTGTGTTTGTATATATACCGCGCGCCTCCCAGCACACAGCGTGGAATATTGGATAGATTAGATACTTCGTTTAGATTCCTTACCATAGTCATAGTCATAGTCCACGCTGGTTTCTCCACTCCCAGTCTCTCGCGATTGTTTATGCTTCCTGTTTGGTATATCGACCCTGTATCCTGTAACCGCAACCTTGATTTCTGCTTTGTCCTGTGTATGCCTGTTTGCTGAACGTCTGACCTTTTGCATGTTTCTGGATTACGTTATTGGATTACGTTTTGGATTTACCTGCCTGTGTCTCTTTTAAATAAAACTGTTCAAACTGCGATTACATCTGTCCTCATCTTCCTTACGTCACGAGACGTAACACATGGATTCTACATGAAAACTAGCATTAGTGTTATAGTGAATGGCATGTTATTCACCAACTAAATGGAATGTTGCCGTTTTGCCAGCTGTGAAAATTAGTATTGCTGGGTAGTACTTAAATAAGAAATAGTGTTGCCAAGGCAATACCGGCAATGGCCATGACATACTGTAATGTGTAAAATTACTAAAAGTAATTTAGTAAAGTGAAAATTATTGATTAATCTGAATTAATTAATTAAAATTAATTAACTGTTTTTTTTCTACTTCACTATACACTTCTCTGTAAAGAAAAATAAATAGCAGCAGCAAGAACAACAAATTAAATCTTATTTTTCCGTCTGACTTTTTCACAGTACTGTATCTGTATTTAGAATACTGTGCTGTCATATATAATGTATGACACCATGTTAATAATTTCCCTTGCAACAACTTAAGGTTAAATGCTTGGATTCCGGGCATGAGCATACCTATTAGATCATGAACCTGCAAGCTTCTGGGTTCCAGCTGGTATTACAAGAGATTGCAGAAGAGATGTGATGTAGTGTGTGTGTGTGTGTGTGTGTGTGTGTGTGTGTGTGTGTGTGTGTGTGTGTGTGTGTGTGTGTGTGTGTGAGTGAGAGAGAGACAAGCCAGACAATGTGCATGTGTCTGTACATGTCAGAAACCTTACCCCTGCCCTTGTCTGAACTGTCTGTGTGATCGTCATGTGGTGACTGTGTTAGTGAATTCATGTACAGTGATGTGATGGCTGTACTTATGACTCACTCCACACTGTAGATAAATTATACATGAGGGAAGCCACATGGAAAGTGAGGTTTGAACAACCGACATTAATGAAAATGGCAAATGCAGCATGCTAATATCTATGATGCATTATGCAAGATTAATCATGTAAAATTACATTTCGCAGTAATGTAAAAATACCTGTGCTTACTAAAATCCAATTCATGGTTCTGAAGAATTTTTGTTTAAATAGAAAACATTACAATGCCCCATGATGGTTCTGTGACGTGATGGATCATTATATTTCTCAGCTTATTCTTACCAAAGACCCATAAATGGAAATCCTGTGCTATTACAGTGGATGTGAACGGATTCACTATATCAAAGGCATTCAAGTAAAATTAATGAATGTCTTGTTACTTAAAATTTCTTGCTTATAAAAGACCAGGAAAGCAACTCACATGACTGAATGGTGTCAACAGATCACTTTTAATGCTCTTTTTAATTTGTTCATGGCTATAAAACACATCAATATGAAGTGGTTATGATTTTTTTTATGCACTGGTGTATCATCTTACTGCTAGTGACTAATGCCAGTGACTTTTTTTTTTTTAACAAGTCCTGATGTCCCTCCTGTGACTAATTTACATATACGTGCTTGGGTGCAACTTGATGGATCATAAATGGTAAATGGCACACGTATATAGCGCTTTTATCCAAAGCGCTTTACACTGTGTCTCATTCACCCATTCACACACATACACACACATCCACACACACCAGTGGTAGCAGAGCTGCCATGCAAGGCACTAACTTGCCATCGGGGGCAACTTGGGGTTCAGTGTCTTGCCCAAGGACACTTCGGCATGTGGAGTCATGTGGGCCAGGAATCGAAACGCCAACCCTACGATTAGTGGACAACCCGCTCTACCACCTGAGCCACAGCCGCCAGATCATGTTTCAACAACTAAAGGCATTGAACTCCAGCCACTGTTTTTTTTTTTTCTTTTTTTCCTGTCATGCTATCATCAGTTATGCTACAGTGTGTTTTGAGTGCTCAGTTCAACTTCGATACTGTGGTCCGCCAGTTAACAAACCCCTTCACTATACCTAAACTCTGTATAATAAACTCACTTTTTTAAATTATAGGTACAGTATTTTAGTTATCATTGGCAAAATTATCACAATGTACACTTATTATCAGTTATTACAGTTATTATCTATCAAATCCACAATCACAGAAATTAATGCAAAATCAAGCAAATTCCGAAATATTCGGAGGAGCTTGCAATTTTTCAAAATTAACGCAGATTTTCCAAAATTTGGGCAAAGACGCATAATGTGACACATCACAATGCGCATAGAACCAGAGCCCTCTGCGATTCATGTGCATCGAATATGAGTACAGCTAAAAGGGCTCATTTACCAACAAACATCACTGCGAAAGATGGCGCAAAACAATTTCATGCAATTGCAATATCGCCATTTCAAGTAACTTTCCAAAAAAATAGCAAAAAACACTCCGCAACTTGCATTCACAAAAAACCTCAGCAAAATCCTGTATGGACTGATTTAGGCTACAAACACTGATAAAAGATAAAGAACCCTTAATGGCATATAAAATAGAGCTTTTCTGGACTGATATCTCTAGTCACCTGCATAAAAACTAATTATCCCCTTTAAGACACAGGGGTTCTTCACTTGCTCCTATTTTCAATCAACAAAGAGGCTGTCACACAAGAAATGATACAGAGCACAATGCTTCAATTACTGGAAATCACTTTAACTATGTCAACTGATTATCTCAAATGTTTTACATCATTACCTAATTACATGATGCCACTTTCCTAAAGTGCACTCCTGGCCTCCAAAGATCGCACATAGTTGTTGTTGTGTCTTCCCCCACCTTTTTTAAAGAAGTAGTTATATGGTGGATTTTTTTTTTTTATGATCAAAGGATACCTTTCTACATGTACCTGTGTATTATTTAAAGAAATACAGTGCATCATTAATTCTGATTATCTTTGTATCTTGCTCACCATAATGACTACTCACCATCCTCTCCGCCACTTTAAGAGCCCAGACAGGTGGAAAATATGGCATAATAACAATAATCATCGTTCTCTGAAAGTGCCATCTTGAAGCACATGCTTTTACCATATAATTTGAACATCCGTGGTACTGGATTAGAATGTGAGTTCCTTAAGCAATTTGTGTCTACCAAATATGTGAACTTTTGCAGATCACAAGGACTAGGCTCAATTAGAGTGGTAATGAATGCAGGTTTTAAAATCCGTTACTTAGAAAGCAATGCCATTTGGCTTTTAATATCATCAGTTTTTGTGGCTGTATTACAGGCACCTACCAGGAATGGAGGCAATTAACAAAATTCCGGCTTTAGACCATTTGAAAAACAGACACATGGTCCACAGTGCAAAGTGATTCAATAATTACAAAGCAATAGCAATAATTACATTAGCTAACTAGTTTGCTGAATCGTGAGATTCGGTTCATGGACAGATGTCCTGACATTTTCCTTTAGAATTCCCTGGAATAATTCAGAATTCATTGTCCCAACAATGATGGCAAGTCGTCCTGGCCCAGATGCAGCAAAACAGGCCATTCCATGATATTACCACCACCACCATGTTTCACAGATGGGATAAGGTTCTTATGGTGGAATGCAGTGTTTTCCTTTCTTAAAACATAACCGTTCTCATTTAAAACCAGAAAGTTCTACTTTGGTCTCATCCATCCACAAAACCTTTTTCCATTAGCCTTCTGGCTTGTCCACGTGATCTTTAGCAACCTGCAGAAGGGCAGCATTGTTCTTTTTGGAGCGCAGTGACTTTCTACTTGCAACCCTTCCATGCACAGCATTCACAAACTTTCAAGCACCACTGTACCTATAAACCAGTCAAACCAAAGAGGGTTTAACATATGGGAGACAGATGGGGTAAAGAACAGTGGTAGACAAATTAAGTGTGGGACTCTCCCAACCTCCAGCAGCATGTACCAACTTTTGGAACTAAGTTAACTGGATATAATATGGGACGCCTGAAGGTCAAACTAGGGTAGTGACAGGTAGAGACTTACATACCGCATAGTCGATTTCAAAAGTTTGCATAGTAACAAGACATACTATATGGGGTCTGATATACTAAGCTGTTTGTGTTTATTTTTAGGCTTGTTTAGGCCACATTATGCTCTGAAAACATTGTTTTTTTTTTATTTCTAAAACTGGAGTATAAGCCTGAACATGCAGTTCATACAAGTCGCGCTCTTCCCTTCATACATATGCATTGAAGAAAGGATCATGCACAAAGTATGAAGTCAGTGTGAAAAGGGTGGAGATAAGGGAAGTGTGGCTGATTACATATTCTGTTCGAGGAACTAAACTTCAGGCAGTTCACACAGAATTAGGCTATTTCTGAACTGTTTATTCATGAAAAATGTGTAATAATATAAGCCTACTTTAGGACCTTGGTAAAAGAACAATCTAGGCAAACTATGTGCTTTAAATACTGCTCGTCTGTTAGACTGCTTTTTTCAAAGAGATCTGGCAACACTAGCCACAGCAAATATATCACAAACGTTTAAATAAATTATTGCATCTGAAATACAGTTGCATTGCATATATTTTAGACAAAGTACTTCTCTTTTCAATAGTGTAAAAGCAATTGGGAATCTAATGGCATATCAGCTGCGTTAAGGCTCTCCACACTGTTTGCATGTTGCAACACAGGGGTCTTTATTAATAACGCATTTACCACTTCCGTACTGAGCTTGAATTTCCTTTAGTCCTGAGTACTACTGTTGAGTTCAGGACTATTTTCATAGCAGCTTTTAAACCTAACACAGAGTGCATTTACTTTTGGTGTTCCCAGGCACAGTTTATGTAATGAGCTAAAGCCTTATTAATAGAATATTAATGTCACATGATTTTTTTCTTATGACTGCATCATGACATATTTTGCACTGCACCCCCTCATGTGCATACAGTACAGTACATGGCCAGCAGTGTGTTAAATAACAAAAATAGTCAAGTAGTGTATGTTATATGCTATATTAATTGCGAAAAAGTAAGCAAAATAATATCAGTTTAAGGATGTACATCTTAATGTAATATAAATCTTCTGTAATAATACTTTTTGTCTTTATAAATGACTTCAATGGCATTTAGTCCTGTTAAGTAGTTCTTCCTGAGATCTCTGTCACTTATATCTTTGCCCGTTCTTCTTGATGTATATGTAGTGGTGGAGTGGTGTGTTAAGGCTCTAAGGTTGGGGGTTCAAGCTTCAGCACTGCCAAGCTGCCAGTGTCAGCCCCTTGAGCAAGCCCTTTAACCCTATGTGCTCCAGGTGCACCGTATCATGGCCCTTAAACTTCTTGAGAGGGGCACTGTATGTACTGATGTACTGATCATGTACTCTGACCCCAGTTTCCTAACAAGCTGGGATATGTGAAAAAAATTGCATTGTGCTGTAATATATATGGGACAAATAAGGGCTTCTTCTTCTTCTTCTTCTTCATGTCTCATCATATGTTCTTCAAAACATTTCTGGAGACCAAAAGGACATGGCAAAACATCTCCTCAGTATTTTGCTTTTGATTGTTGTGTTGTCATAGAATCCACCAACATTTCATATTTAAATTTGTTTGTACATTGTAAAATACAAGTACAACTTGTATTATATCACTTCAAAAATTATAGGGGGATGCACACTTTTGCCTTCAGCCAGGTGCACACTGAGGAGTGTTGTTTGTGTGGCCCTAGGTGCCTATGTCCCATGTAGACAAGTACTTTTGAGGATAATAACCTACTACATTTATTTATTGATCAGAGTGATTTTACATGGCACACCACTGCATTAATATTGGATTTTCATCTCAACTTGGTGCTGAATGTGCAAGGCTTCTTCCAGGTGTAGAGTCAGAGGTATATCTGCAGGTGATTGTAATGAACAATGAGTATAAATCTCTGGATGAATACAAGGTTTTGATGTAGCAGGCAAACAACCTCATCACAAGCCACCTGTCACTCAGGGAAAGGGAGGCTTGAACACTGATTCACTGCTGAATCAGGCATGCAGGCATTGTGTCAAATTCTATTGGGTTTTTGTACAGTCCACTTGTTAGTACCTCTGTTTCTACTGATGTGTAGTGTGTACCTTGGGACTATCCTCACATTATTTGAAAGCATTTTCAAAAGAAGGTAGATCTGCCGAAATCCTCTCTAGGGGAGACACTGGCTTAGTCATAGAGCTGTTGTTTACCAAATCCTGAAAGCACTGCCAAGTAACATCACAAGTGCCTATTTGTCAGTCTTAAGGACATTGCCAGTATTGATGCATTACTCGATCACACCACCTACACACAAGATTTAAGATGATGAATCACTGCTTCAAAGAAACTGCCATCTTAATGGTTAGGTTATCACAGTTGTGATTAGGTCACTTGCCCTGTATTTATCGCCTTCTTGATCTTTGTGCAGCAGCAGTAGCTGAGGCTCATACTGCTGCTGTTTTTGGTACATGCTACAGTTAAGTGGAAACATCTGGATAGACAGAGGGTGCATTTGAACATATAGGACAGGCTGAGCCATAGGCTGTGACCGACACACACAGAAACACAGACACACACACACACACACACACACACACACACACACACACACACACACACATGTAGCAGGCGGTGAAGCATAAGCTGACCCCCTCCACCCACCCACACAACTGCTGGGCCATGGATTGTTATTGTAACCTTGGCAAGCATAAAATATTAATGTCACACACATGGAGTAACAAAATAAAAGTCGCATCATATTTGGCTCCATCTGTTGTTTGCTTTATTTATTTATTTTTTAAAGGAGTGGGTGTCTGTAGTAAAGCATTACACGCCATATAATAACCACCATTCCAAAGTCAGACTTTTAATAGCTGTTCTATGCATTAAAGATAACAATTTAGCATAGGGTCTGGTGAAATCATCTGTTTGGTGAATGAAAAATGTTTTTCTATACAGGTCTCTGCAGAAACTATATCTTCATGTTGGAATAGACAGACTCTTCAGCTCTATTTGCCTAATCAAACATTCTCCACTTGCGCTCCAGTTGATAGGATGCTTTATGCCTCTTGTCTGTGCTGTAATTATGTTTTATTAGGTCTTTGTGAAAGATTAAAACACTATTAGCACTGCACCAACCATCATACTCTCCAGCTGCTGCCTTTGTTTAGAAACAATATGTTTTATGACACCCGCTTTTAGTCACCTACACAATTACAGATAATGGAATTCAGCCCTGATACAGTGGGCAGGAGAAGCATTGATGGGATAGTAAAAGGGGGTACAGAAAGAGATGGAGGACATTGTACATGAAGATGAGAAACATCCATGTAAAATATGTAAATGGGAAATGTAGAGAGAGAGAGAGAGTTGATGAGGATTGCCATGAAAGACAGATGAAGGGAAGTAACAGCATTTATAACCTACAAATTAATGTTCACACCCATCTGTATGGATATGTAGTCATACAGGATTTTAATAGTAATTATTTAATGCTTCTATATGTAGATATTCTATCGGTGTACTGACTACTCTTTTCTCTCACAGGTAGTGGAAACCAACTTGATCGCGTTTGATTGCCACTGGATCATCATAAATGAGGTAAGCTTCTTAAATTTACTGGACACTAGACATTACTGATGCAGAAGCAAATATTAATTAATTATTAATTAATTAATTAATTAATTAATTAATAAGCAAATATTAATTATTAATTCTTGTCATCTTAATATCAGACAAAATGTTCAGACATTGTATTATTATTATTATTATTATTATTATTATTATTATTATTATTATTATTATTATTATTATTATTAACCCCTTCAGGGTTTGGTATTCGATTCCCGCAGCCACCCTGTGTGTACAGAGTCTGCATGGTCTCCCCGGTTCTCCACCTATGGCTACTCCAGGACCTCCCCCAGTCCAAAGTCATGTGTTGTAGGCTGATTGGCATTTTTAGATTGTCCATAGTGTATGAATGGGTGTGTGATTGTGTGTGTGTGTGTGTGTGTGTGTGTGTGTGTGTGTGTGTGATTGTGCCCTGTGATGGGTTGGGACTCTGTCCAGGGTGTCCCCCACCTAGTGCCCCAAGTCACCCAAGGCTCCCCGTGACCCTGTGTAGGATAAGCGGTACAGAAAATAGATGTCTGGATGAATGGATGGATGGATTGTCAATAAACTCCTCATGCTGAGGTTTATATTTAAGATGTAAGCGAGGGGGAAAGGAAGTGTGTGTGTCTCAGTGCCTTCATAGTGAGGTGCTCTCACACTGAAATGCTTTGCAAGCTCACTTCAGTGCTCCACGCTTGTGGCTACCTTTTTGTGCTCCTTGCAATCATTCTTAGTGATAACACTCCCTGATACTAATCTGCACACTCAGGTTGGCAGCCATCACGCCCTCTATTAAAGATACTAAGGCTATATGATTTTCTAGCAGGTTAATTGTGTCCTAGGAAGACTCTGTAGTACCTGCTCTTGGTAATATCACAGAGCTCTGCTGGCATCATTGGCATTGTTAAGCGTGAAATACTGTATGTCCAGACCTCTGTCATTTTGTGTCATCTGCTGATTATGCTGACAGTGTAAAAGTAGCATGTGATATCGGAGCATTATTTATGAGTACAAGTACATGAGCATAGTTTCAGACCAGTACCCCATAGCTCTGTCTATGCATTGCTTATTATTATTATTATTATTAGTAGTAGTAGTAGTAGTAGTGGTGGTAGTAGTAGTAGTAGTAGTATTAGTAGAAGTAGTAGCATACAATATTTTCATATTGAAAAATACAGTATCTATATTTAATCATGTTCACTGGTCATGTATCCAAATTAAAATTCCTGTACTTATTGTAAAATATGTCCTCTCATCAGCCCAGTGAGGAAATCTACTGTGTGCTGAGTTAAATTGAACAGACATGCACAAGCATATCTATTCCTTCTAAAGAACAATGCCATCCAATAATCGATAGAGCATTTTGCAAACCTTTTTTTTTTTTAATGTAATGATAATTGTATACTCTAACTTAACATTACATAACTTTGGGATAAAAAGAATTGGCATTCTGTGCCTATGTTTCCTTATCTACCCTATTTTTGTGGTCAGCTGGTACAGAATCTGGAACAATACTCCAGAGTCCTGGACCTCAAATCCATTTTTTTTGGAAGGTCATAACACAGCCGTACTGTCTGCTGCCTTTCCAGGGTTCTTGATTCAAATCAGAAAGGGTTCACTATTTGGAGCAGGCTGGAGCAAGGTGTAAACCTATTCATGCAGTGAAGTAGCTCTTCTGGGCCAGGTAATGCGCATATGCTGGGACTGCTTTAGGTGACGGCTATGAGCACAAACCTTTGTAGATACTCAGTTCCAGTGATTGATTCTCTACATTAATGTCAGTCTGTTCACCCTATGTTGAGCTATATTGTTTTCATTACGACATCAACGGAACTTCAAAAAAATGTTCAGTTCAATGACAATGTCTTAGACAATCTCTTAATCAGGCTTATTTGGTATCTGATATCTAAAATGATTATAATGGCTATGGTACAAAACTTTGAGGCACATGAGTTCTAGATAAGGAAACAACCAAAGGCATCTTGCAGACATGTGTAATAACGTCTAATACATGTACAAATAACAAATATAATATAAATGGTGGAAAATAAAAAGTGGGGAAATTAATTTTCATTGTAAATGACAGAGTGCAGGTATGCACCCATATGAGGAAGAACCCTTGGTTCATAAAACTGTGCTTATGTTAATGATGTGGAACATTATGTGTAGTTTTTAAAATGAACCATTTTAAATTTTTTGAAAAAGGGTTTCAACTGATAACTGTCTACGTTTATTAGAAAATCAGGATGTTACAACATATTACTCATAATGATTTCATTTTTCTCACATGTGGCCGGCGTGTGCCAATAGTTTAATCGTCAGTAAAAATCCACAGATGTTTCAGTGCAGCTTTTCAGACAGTGTATAAATGCATCAACATGTTTATTTTCTGTGGCTGAATCTCAAATCATTATCTCACATCATGTGGGTCACAAAGAAAGTGAATAGGATGTTTTTTTTAGGAATAGGTCAATGTTTACTTGGATCAAGGATAATAAATGTAAAAAATCTAACAAATTAGTGATAAGAAAACATTTCTGTGGGCAACTGATTTTTTAAATGAGATGTTAGAAAAAAAAAAACTTTGAATACACTATTGCAGAGATTTTTTTTGTGATAGAGAAGATCTTCAACCAGAAATATTAATCATGAATCATAATTGTGTTCATCCAGTCAGTTGATTGCAGTAGTATTAGCTCCACCTGAATGTCTTGACTTGGTTTGAATGCTAGCTGGGCAAAAAGGGAAATTCCACATGAATTACCTATTAATCTCTGGATATACTCCAAATCCAGGAGAAAGTGGTTACTGACGAATGAATAAATGAATGTGGGATCACGGTTATTTTGACGAGCCTTACTGTAACATTGCATAGAACAGAGTTATAAGTAAAATCTAATCAGAAACAATATCACATTGTGAGTTTTAAATTATCAATGTCATGACTACTTACATTGCTCATGCCTGGCCTGACTTGACAGTAATCTAAGGGTAGGAAAAACTGACAAAACTGTACCTCTAAACTAGGCCATAACCCTGTAGGCTTCTATTTGTGTCATTCTGATTTAGCTCCACTAATTAAGCATCAAGAGCCTTTTGCATTTGTCAGCTAGGGGTAAAAACAGTAACTGGGCTATGACATTTTCAGGTTCATGTGAGTGTGCCTGCCCTCTAAAGTGCAATCAACTAAGTTTCTGAAGTATGAGTCAACTATGTAGAGGAACTCATATAGCCTCTGTCCTGTGTCCTTGCTTGGTGGTCATTGTTTTTCTTTAAAAACATAATCAACATTTGTAAACAGACATTACCTTTTTGAAAATGGCAAGCATACAGCATACCCACAAGAAGAGTGGAATCAGGTACTGTTTGGCTTATGCGCAGGAAAAAGTTGGTCTTTCCATGTAGGTGGAACCCCAGCAGCATTATGAAGATCACTCACTTTATGAAAGCCAGTCACTGGGAATTAAGTTGTCACAGGTAAAATGGCAAATTCTCCAAAGTGAGACTTGTCAGACGGTATGGTTTGGCCAAATCTGCTCCCATCTCATCATCCCTGATCTATGCGTTCTGGCCCACGTGCCACCAAAAAGCATGGGTTGCATAAGAGATAGGACAGTGATCGTGTTCCATTTTGCTCTATTCCCCTTACTTTATGACTGCACTCACCTTCTTCCCTTAGATAAGCACTCATCTGGGAAATATCTATAATATGAATGGCTATTATAAATAGATGGTCTACTTCGTCTCTGGCAGCAGTTATAAAGAGAGTGTGAACAGGGTGACCTAGGACTAACGACAAAAGGAGGACAGTGACCTTGCTGGAAAAGTAAATAGTTCACTGTTTGTGTATAAGAGAGTTGTTGTGTACCTGGGAGAATTATTGAGAGAAGAGAAAGGCTTTTGTGTCTCAAGAACATTTCTGCTGAAGGATTTATCTTGAACTGAAAGTGTGTCAATGTCAATAGTGCTGTTTTTCTAGCAAACATTGTCAGTGTTGACGGTATACTTTAGTTTGTCATCGTTTCCCTTGTCAAGTGAGCATTACTATACATGAAGTACCAGTGCAAAAATTATTCACTGTTCTTCCGTAAGTACCATGAGTATTGAAAAGGACTAGTATAAGTAATAGTGCAGATCATTAATTGGCTAAATGCTTTTGTCACCAAACCATAAATTGCTAAATTGTAAATTGATAGTGTAAATTGCTTTTCTACTTGACTTAATACTTGACATATCTTCAGTAGTGACTGTCTGCCAAAGATTCTTTCTCATATTAAAGGTTCTTTTTTCTGGTAAAGTTAATAGGCAGCATAACTATTTTATCACACATTTTTAAATATTTCATATTTTTCATATTTTTTACCTACAGAGTTTTGTCACTGATAATGCACCATATTCAGAGTTGAGATAAATTTGTGTAGTGAAGATTTAATACTGAAATTGCACACATCAATACTCAGACCTTAATAATAATAATAATAATAATAATAATAATAATAATAATAATAATAGGATGTGCAATTTATAAGCTTCCAGATAATGAGCATGGCAGTCATATTCTTAAATTAAATAACCAAAATGTGACCAAAATTTGCATTGATTAATGTGATAATTACAACTAGGACTCAAGCAAAATTTTGCCAATATAATAGACTCCTATTAAATTATAATAGAGTCCTCCTGTCTCCTGCTTGTATGTTACATCATATTACAGTTGACAGCAAAAAAAACAACACTATTTCCTTCTTCAGACAGCATTTTCTATCCCTATTTTTTCATGCATGAAAGCAAGTGCTTTTGTTTAAATGTGGTGATCTAAATGCTACTGAAAAAACCTATCTTGGACATGTCTCCTCAAGAGGCATGTACTCCATGGAGGTGATTTACATATTCTGAATGGGGTGCCCAGAAAATCGAGCAGCTGCATAAACTGTCTCTGAATATGCATCACTTTCCCTGAGTAAATATTGATGTAACTTTTTGACTTAATATGCTGACTCTGAATATGGACCCATATTCCCCAAACATATTTTGAGGTTCATGGAGAGAAAAGAGTATTTTTACTTCAAAACCTCCAGAGAATTCTTCTTACATTAATGAAAACCTTATCTGTTTTGGGAAACTGACACATGTAATCTAGCAGGTTACAGATAGATCTGTTCTGTGCCATACCTTCCTGTCCAGCATTAAAGTGCTAATATTTTAACTGCATGAACACTGTTCTCTTTCTTGTTATATTTAATTATCCTCCCAATTCATTCACATTCATATGTGATTTCTCTCTCCAGGAGATCTCAGATCTGGATGTGCAGGAGTTGGTGGTGAAGTCTATAGGACGTCTGACTCTCATCCGACAGACCTTCCCTCTTCCTCAGAACACCAGCCAGCAATGTGTTCGGCACAACCACCGCATCAACAACTCTCTCTGTAACCCCAAAGACCCCAAGGCTCAGACATTAGAGGTACTTCCCTATCTATTCTCTTGTATTCACATCCATTCACATGGATTCACATGCCATACCTGTGTATAAATTTTCATCCTTATCTACTATTACCATATAGTGAACTTGTAAGTGACTGACAATATGTTAGTTGACTGTATGATGCAAAATTTGTTTGTAATGAATAGGTGAATATTAGGGCTGCACAATTAATCGAATATCGATCGCGATTACGATTTTGACTGCCCACGATTAAATGAACATGATCGACCGCGATATTAGCATTTAAAGTTCGTCCTCCGCTCATAGAAAACTCAGCTGCAGATCAAATCAAGCGCTTCCTAAATTTGCAGCCAATCACCACAGAGTGGTGCTGGGATGATGTCATTTTGTAATGCCAAAACCCGGAAATGGGGTTAGATTTTAGCACTCAGGCTGCCAGTTTCGCTGCGAGCTCTAGCGCTTGCGCAAGGGGAAATCATGACTTTGCAGATAAAAAAGTTTGCAAATGAACGCAGGGCTCTACAGTGCGACCATTTTACTCACGTTTGCAACTGAAAAGTACTTTGTGCGACTGTGAATAAATATTTATTCGCACCGGTGTGAATCTGTCCAGAGTTGTATAATACAATCGGGATAAAAACTATCTACTATCTATCTATCTACTAAACTACTTTTTTTTTTTTTTTTTAAAAAGTCCAAAATGCATCTACACCACACAACAGTTACTTTCACGCTGCTTTTCATCACCTCAGTCAACCAAACAAGTGTGTAAATACTGCAGAGTAGCCATTATGGTGACAAGAGTAACAATGTACATCATCTGCTTCGCTCAACTTCCCAATCTCACAAACCGCCATCTTTTAAAGTTCCCGCAATATAACCTGAACCTTCATCTGCTCTTGTAGACACAGTGGCGTCAGGCGGAGTAAATTAATAATAATGCTAACAATACAAGGTGGGTTTAATTCAAACTTCTTTATGATTGGTGAGGAATTATTTAATAATCAAGATTAGCAACTGTTCAGAAGGAGTACGCTGCTGCTCTACTTCACGCTCTTCACTAACTCAAATACATAGCGTATTCACTTCATTTAAACTTAAGGTTGCCAGATATCACCAGAAAAGTCAACTCCAGTTATCATGTTTTGATTTAATCCCCAAAAAACAATATTATCAGCAGACATGGCAATACTGTACTGGGGAACAGATCTAAAATGAACAACTGATAAACAAACAAACAGAAAACTACTAAAATGTAAAGACAAAAATGTGCTTAGTTAAATAAATAAATCATTTATTATAAAAAATAGATATTATAATAATATAATATAACTTCATAAAATATAAATAAAATGAGAAATTAAATAATGTTTAATTATTTTGGGTTGCCTCTCTGGGAACTGTCACCTTATCGTGGTGGAGAGGTTTGTGTGTCCCTATGAACCTGAGGGCTGTGTTGTCTGGAGACTTTTGCTCCTGATAGGGTCTCCCAAGGCAAAGTGGTCTCAGGGGACGGGCCAGACTAAGAATGGTTCAAAGAAACCCTCATGAAGAAAGCAAAGAGACGAGGAGTTACTGTGCCCAGAGGAAGCCCGACAGAGGGAGGGACCAAGTGCGAGTGCCTGGTGGCTGGGTTTGCCACAGAGCCCAGCCAGGCAAAGCCCGAAAAAGCAACGTGGCACCCCTCTCTCCATCCTATGGGCCCACCACTCGTGGGGTGAACCTTGGGGGTCGGGTGCGCTGCTACACAGGTGGCAGTGAAAGTCAGGGGCCTCGACGAACCAGACTTGGGTGGCAGAGGCTGGCTCTAGGGACGTGGAACGTCACCTCTCTGTGTGGGAAGGAACTGGAACTTGTGCAGGAGGTCTAGCTCTACCAATTAGATCTGGTGGGGCTCACCTCTATGCACAGTCTTGGTTCTGGAACCGTACTCCTGGATAGGGGATGGACTTTATTCTACTCTGGAGTTGACCAGGGTGTGAGGCGCCGGGCAGGTGTGGGGATACTCACAAGTCCCTGGTTGAGCGCCGTTACATTGGAGTTTACCCCGGTGGACGAGAGGGTTGCCTCCTTACGCCTACAGGTTGTGGGCGGAAAGCTTTGACTGTTGTCTGTGCATATGCACCGAACACCAGTTCAGAGTACTCGGCCTTCTTGGAGACCCTGAATGGAGTTCTGTATGGGGCACCAGTAGGGGACTCCATAGTTCTGCTGGGAGACTTCAACACACACGTGGGCAATGATGGAGATACCTGGAGAGGCGTGATTGGGAGGAACGGCCTCCCTGGTCTAAACCCGAGTGGGCGTTTGTTGTTGGACTTCTGTCATGGACTGTCTATAACCAATACCATGTTCGAACATAAGGAGGCACATAAGTGTATGTGGTACCAGAGCACCCTAGGCCGAAGCTCGATGATCGTTTTGTAATCGTATCATCTGATCTGAGGCCACATGTTCTGGATACTCGGGTGAAGAGAGGGGCAGAGCTGTCAACTGATCACCATCTGGTGGTGAGTTAGGTCAAGGGGTGGGGGAAGACTCTGGACAGACCTGGAAAGCCCAAACGGGTAGTGCAGGTGAACTGGGAACGTCTGGAGGAGGCCCTAATTGCATCTAATATCAATTTGACATTAAGCTTAGTTTCGCTATCTCCTAAGAAGGCTATTAGCCTTTTTCCTAATATGGATCATGCTTGTGTTAATCTACTTTTAATTAGGACTATTGCTTAAGATATTTAAAAATAAATATTTTATGCTTGTTTATTTATCAATTAACCAACAGTATTTCTCATTGCTATAATTTTAATTTAATTAACAGTGACCATGAGCAGAGACCTTACATTTAACTGTTTATGACAGACCTCCCGATTAAGGTTTAAACAAAAAAAGATTGGTATCTGGATCGGTATCGGCTGTAAAAATCCTGATCGGAGCATCCCTAATGAACACCATTAAACTAAAGCGCTTTGCATCTGGCAGGTAAATGAACTCACCCAATCACATCCTATATGAGATTATTCAGATTTATAAACAATATACACAGAGCAGCTCGAGAACTGGCTCCAGCCCAGAACCATGACAGTGGAAAATGTCTAATAGCTTTAAATATATTTAAGAGGAGCAGATTTCAAAAACTGAACATTGATGTTTATTGTATTTGTTCACAAGGTGGAACAGGTTAACGGTGGTTTTTTGCATACAGTCTGTAAAATGAACTGAAAATATTAAATTTAGCATATCAGAAGGTAAATTAATTTGTCATGGCTCACACAATGTTCCTAAATTCTGTCATAATTGTCCAGCTCAAGTTTTCTCATGCCTACTTGGGTGTTATATTGTGGCACATTAATGTTACCATCTCTAAAAATAAATAAATAAATAAATAAATAAATAAATAAATAAATAAATAAACCTCAACTGCAACTGTGCTCCTAAATTTTTGTAATTAGGACCACAGGTGCTCCTAAAAGAAATTGTCTTGTGTCTCTCCTCCTGTAAACACTGTTATTGCCTTTTCTTCATAGGCCTAAATTGTTTTCATTTGGTTGCATATTGTTATATTTGGTGCATATTTTTATTTGGTTGATGGCATTTTTATTTTTACTTATCCTATATTTTGGGTACAATTTTATTTATATTTTGCTTCTATGAGATGATGCACTTCAAGGATCAGTCTAATTTGATGCAAAGATTTGTCCATTAGCAGGAATGTAGCAAAACATGGAGGTGAAAGCAGCGGCCTGTTTATATAAATGTGAAAGTGCAATAAAAATATGTTGTCACTAAAATCAATGAATAATTGTGATATATAATCGAGATCTCAATATTGATCAAAATAATCGGGATTTTTTTTTTTGGCTATAATCGTGCAGCCCCAGTGAATATAAAGATATAGTAAGTGGTGTTGAGGGACGTTATGTAAAGCTGTCAGCTTTGAAAATTAATTAAAACATATATGGCTCCTCCCCAAAACAAAAGGATCTTTGTGCAAGACATCTTCCTTGAACTTTCTAATCGGCAGGCAAGTACAGATGCCTCCCTGTTCTTATAAGATGGATATTAGTGCCCTGTATTATATGTTGTTTCTCCCACTACAGAGCCTGGGATGCCACAGAGAACAGAGATTTTCCTCAGGGTTCGATGCTTTCTTGACAAAAAAAGATAACTTTCCCAAATATAAAACAATAAATCAATAAAATAAAAATAATATCACTGACCTCACTTTAATTAAATAATTAAATGCGGTCTCATTTTGCTCAGTCCTTAGAGTACACTTGAATACCAGTGTTTTGACTACTACTCTCTGGTCACTTGATTTTATTATGCATAGAATGTGTGTGAGTGTGTGTGTATTCATGTATGTATTCATATGTGTATGTTGTAGCAGTAGAGAGCGGTGCATTTAGTCTAGGCTTGTTTGGCAGGATTGAGGAAGAACAGATCAGAGATCAGAAGCTCAGGCCAGAAGAAGCCCAATTTCACACAGCTCTGGAGCGTATCATCTCCTGTCCCTCTGTGTTTCTCTCTGTGTCCAACATCCCGATCCCCCCCCAATGGCTCCCTCTGGACCAGTGATTATGTTGGCCCATGAGGAGAGGCTGCAGCACTCAGTCTTCCTCTGGCCTCTCCTGCTTCCTGCTTTCTTTCCTCCTTCTCCAACTACCACATCATGAATCTGTTGGTCCTAAAAGAGAAAGAATTTCCCACAACCTTTGAATCAACTCCCCACTGTGTCCGTGGTGTGTGATGGAGAGGAAATCACAGTGTGATCACAGTGTGATTTCCACTCCAAGATGAAAACTTACAAGAATTGGGAGAAACCACTGAGCAAATTCAAACATAATGATGGCACCACTCCATAACAGACAGGATTGCCAGTCAAGTATCTTTTCCAGGATTGCCGCTCTTTTTGCCAGTCCACTATCTGGATGGTTCCCACAGGGCTGTTAAGGTAGACTGGAGTGTCCTTGTTGCAAACAGCTTTGGTATCTCTGCTATAGGCTTGAGGGTGTGTGAGTCATTTTTCTTTAGTGTTACTTATTTTCCAGAGCATAAATGACACTGCGAGTTGAGTAAAACTCCATTAAACACATTAGTTGAAATTTTGCAGAAACAATAATAATAAATCCTTTCATAAATGGTGCTGTTACCTTTATTTGGATTTTTGCTGTCAGAAGGAGTGGGCTAAGATGGACACAGATGTGGTAAGAGTTATTCATTGAAAGGCTGGCAGACAAATTCAAATCATTAGGCAAAATTAAGGTCAAAGAATAGGCTATAGTCAGGCAACCAGCAAACAGAATACACAGGGCAATATCAAGATACAGTATGAAAACCAGAAAACAATCAATGCTAAAACCAGACTAGTGATCACAGAAACAAAAGTGTTAATAAGTTCAGATACTAACACAAACTGAGTGTTACTGAATGTGGTGTGAAAGTCTCTTTTAAATGGTGGGGCGATTAGGAAGAGGTGAGTGTGATAAAAATGGGAACAAGTTAGTGGTAGTGGGTTCTGGGAAGTGCAGGCCTGGGGCAGCCATGTTTGTAGGCAGTGGTGCATTCTGGGAAACTGAGTTTTTTGGTGGAGTTGACTTGACAACTGCACAGGCCATCCTTTTTAGTTCAAACTGTTGTGACTCATTAATTCAGGTGTGGTTCACACTAAAACAAGTCATTTTGTTTTGGCCACACTAGCATTTTTAAGTTCTTTCCACCAAAATTGGTACAAAATGGCATGTTGGCCATGCAAACTGGGTATCTGGTGCATGTCTGTACATCAGTTCCACTATTTTCATTTGTTCTGACAACCTGAGCATAGAACACACTGTATTTATTTTTTATTTTTTCATAACTATGGATTGCTTCTATAATGTACAAAGTATTCAAACGTTGCAATAAGTTCTACAATCTTGGAACTGTTCAGATCACATGACAATCATACAACAGTGTTTTCAGATTTATCCACTTTGGAAAAAGGGTTATGTAAGATGTATTGTTTCAGTAATCAAACATGTTTTAATGTCATATTTTTTGCTAAGGCAAAACGGATAAGAAAAGTTGTCAACTACGCCTCAATTAACAATAATCACAATGTCATTCATTCATTGGCGTCTGGAGCTTCATTTATGCCATGCAGTATATTCAATCAAATAAGGTTTATCAGCACGATGAAAGGATTCAAAATGAGCATAAAGTGACAACAGTTTTAGCACTTCATTGAGCTTTTTACAGCTAGCCATTAAACACAGGCAGAGCCAAAACAAAGACGTTAATATAGAACAGCCGAAGACTTTCTGCCCTTCAATTTTGCCAAGGGCACAAACACAACAAGCTTTATAAACTCATGTTTATAAATAATGGACTCACTAATTTTGTCTGTGATTAGGACAGGTCAGCCAGCAGCCAATGACACAGATGGAATTTGAACACAGGGGTGTGACAACAGGGAAAAAATGCTGCTGGAGTGGCTCTTTAACCCTTGTTAAGTTTAAAATCAGGTTAAAATGTAAGTACCGTACATTTACATGAGAAAATGTCATTTGTAAGTCAGCTATGTAGTCACGTATTTAGGATATAATGTTTACATTCATATATTACATTTTTGGAACAAAAAATTACATTTACCTCTTGGGATGACAGTACTGACACTTCACATACACAGAGACTTTGAGAAATAATGAGTAGCTTTATTTTATAGATAATTCAACTTAAAAAGTGTTACATGACTTGCATGGACATGCTTGTGAAATTTCATATTTAAACTCCATGCTAGAAAAATTCAAATAAAAGTTTGAAACAATGCCTTCTCTTCCCTTTGGCAATTACATATTCTCAGCACTGCACTGATTCTGTGTGAAAATGACCTCAAGGTCGACTATATTTTAATTTTCACATCCACCTGTCAGTTAGCCCCTCAGGGTGGAACCACAGTATGCTAAGCAGAAAAAATCCATCTGAAACACACTATATAGTAACTGTATACTAACCCACGGCATCCACGTGTAAGATACAGACCAACATGTTTGGACACAAATGAACAAACAGTATAAAGTATCAAGGGTTGGATGAGACTACTGGTGTTGCATGATGTCAAGGCTTATCCAAACCATGCAAAAATGAAAATAATAATAAAATAGCACACCTGTTTCCAGCATGAAAAACAAGAATCATGGTGTGATTTGGGTATTGATGGAGTGCTGTGTGGCGTCACAGCCCAGAGAACTTAGCTTAGTGCTGTCCTTAAAAAAAAAATACACATATTTCTTTTCTGATTGTATAGGGAAACATAGCATGAAGTTTGGGTAACACATTTTAATTGTATTTTTTATTTTTTAATGATAATGTTTATTTTAATTTATTTATTCATTTTCATATGATACATTTACATGTGATTCATTTACATGTGATTCATTTTCATGTGATTCATTTACTGATTTGCTTCTCTTTAAATCCAGTTTTAGACTGTGATATTACAAAGGTCTTTCCAGATTATTACTTGCCACACTGTATGAGATAACCCCAGTAAAACTGCCTGAATTCTGTAATATAATTTGTTCACCATGTTAGGTTTAAATCCTCTAAAAACAGATTTGCAATTGACTAACATTACTCCGTTCCAGTTCACATCCTTCAAAGCAGTGGCATGTTTTGATAACTCACAATCCCCCAAACACACACACACCCAAAAATCTCCATTAAAAAAAAAAAATATATATATATGAGACAGCAGTGTTTCCCACAATAACCAAAAGTTGTCCACAATGTGAAAAAAAAACTCGGAGAGTAAGCTGAACTAACCAACAAAATTACCAAGACAAAAAGTTCCAGTAAGAGAAAAAGCTCCTACTGACTTCAAGTCTGATAAACAGTTTGCGCACAATAACAAATATAATGTCCTTAACTTTTAAAGACTTGTAACAAATAATATAACAGTGTAGGACGTAAACCCGAGGAAAAAACACTAATATAATTAAATAAACAGAAACTCTAACCCAGTCAGAGCCTCAAAACAGAGAACCACATTAATACTGAAGTAGATTTAAGAGGAGTGAGTCCACAAAATCTAGGTGAAGTAATGCAACGACAATATCTTCAATAAAAATCCAAATACTGTAGAGCTGGAAGGCCGAGTGCAAAAAATAAAAGAAGAGCGAAAAAGACGCCGCTGTGTAGGTGATGCAGTTCACCCTGATATCAAGAGTTTAACATAGTCTCCTGCTTCCTCCGCTGAAATAAAGTCCTTCTGAACCCCGTTATATGTAATGCGAAGCCGAGCTGGGTGAAGTATTCCATAGCGAGCACCCTCAATACCACGAAGTTGATGCCAGACCTCGTTAAATGCGGCCCAGGCCTGGGCTATCTTGGCTGTGTAGTCAGGGAAATTAATTGTAATTTTAATTTAAGATCACATATATGACTGGGAAATAGGAATGTGAGGTTTAACAATACACCCAGTCACATTTCGATTTGAATTAATAAACTAAATGTACTATTTCTTGTCAAGAAAATGTACTACAGACTCTCCATATCTTAAAATAAATAAATATATTTATAAATGATCCCACATATTTGACTGAATAAATAAAGTTTCTGAGCTCTGTAGCAGTGCCTGAGGCATCATTTAGAAATAGAATGTCTAAAATGCCTGACCTCCAAGGCCTGTTTCTTGGGCTATCAGCCCCAGGGCGCTCTCTATATATTTTAACTCTATGGGCTGCATAGAGTGGGACCTCTGGTGTTCAAACACTGCAATTGCATTAGATGCATAACTAATACAGGGTGTCACTAACGTCTCCATACATAGGGGAATATGTTTGCCAGCAGCATGTTGGTTGTGCCTTCATCAGAGTATGTTCATGAAAGTCCACTTCTCATCCTTCTTTTGTCAAAGGCATTCTTAAAGGCTATATGGAAAGTATATATGTGTGTGTGTGTGTCTATGTATACATGTGTGTGTGTATTTTGTGAGCTTCACAAAATGGGAAGTGGCTATAAGAAAATAGCACAAGCATTGAAAATGCCCATTTCCACCATCAGGGCAATAATTAAGAAGTTCCAGTTAACAGGAAATGTTATGAATCAACCTGGAATTGGACATGTGTCTATATTGTCTCAACGCACTGTGAAGAGGATGGTTCCAGTGGCCAAAAAAATCTCCAAGGATCACAGCTGGAGAATTGCAGAAGTTAGTTGAGTCTTGGGGTCAGAAAGTCTCTAAAACTACAATCCAAAGTCACCTACATTACCACAAGATGTTTGGAAGGGTTTCAAGACAAAAAGCCTCTACTCTCATCCAAAAAAAACCTCAAGCATCTTCAGTTTTTCAGACACTACTGGACATTCAAATGGGATCAGGTTCTATGGTCAGATGAAACCAAAATAGAGCTGTTTGGCAATAAACACCAGAGGTGGTTTTGATGCACACAGAGAGGTAGCCATATGGAAAAGTACCTCATGCCCACTGTTAAATATGGTGGTGGCTCTTTAATGTTTTGGGGCTGTTTTTCTGCCAGAGGACCCAGACATTTTGTTAGGATACATGGCATCATGGACTCTTATCAAATATCAACGGATATTAAACGAAAACCTGACTGCCTCTGCCAGAAAGTTTAAAATGGGCTGTGGTTGGATATTCCAGCAGGAAAATTATCCAAAACATACATAAAAAAACACAAAAATGGTTTACTGACCACAAAATCAAGGTCCTGCCATGACCGTACCAGTTGCCTGACTTGAAACCCATAGAAAACCTGTAGGGTGAACTGAAGAGGAGAGTCCATCAGCATGGACCTCAAAATTTGAAGGGTCTGGAGAGATTCTTTATGGAGGAATGCCTCATATCCCTTGGCATGTATTCTCCAACCTCACCATGCATTATAAGAGAAGACTCAGAGCTGTTATCTTGCCAAAGGGAGGTAGCACAAAGTATTGACGAAAGCGTGCCAATAATTGTTGCAGACCTATATTTAACAAAGATATATTTTTGATAACCTGTGTTTTGTTTGCAATTGTTTGATATCCATGAGGGCAGAGTATTTTTGTGAATTATTTTAACAAAAGATCAAAAGGTTAAACAATAAAGACAAGTTTTCACAGCTTACTTTGCTCATATTTACCAAGAGTGTCGATATTAGTGGAGGGAACAGTATCTATATATATTTTTTGTATGTTCACAAATGATATTTTCTACCATTTTTGTCTTCAGCATTACATATTTTCACATGGTGGTGGCTCTTTAATGTTTTGGGGCTGTTTTTCTGCCAGAGGACCTGGACATTTTGTGAGGATACATGGCATCATGGACTCCATCAAATATTAAATGAAAACCTGACTGCCTCTGCCAAAAAAAACTTAAAATGAGCCGTGATTACATCTTCCAGCAGGACAATGATCCAAAACATGCATCAAAATCAACACAAAAATGGTTTACTGACCACAAAATCAAGGTCCTGCCATGGCCATCCCAATCCGCTGACTTGAAACCCATAGAAAACCTGTAGAATGAACTGAAGAGTCCACCAGCAAGGACCTCGACATTTGAAGGACCTGGAGGAACGGTCTCAGATCCCTTGCCATGTATTCTTCAACCTCATCAGGCATTATAGGAGAAGACTCAGAACTACTATCTTGGCAAAGAAAGGTAGCCCAATGTATTGACTAAAAGGGTGCCAATAATTGTTGCACACCTATATTTCACAAACATATTCGTTTGTGGATAAACCTGTGTTGCGTTTGCAATTGTTAATCTATAAGAGCAGAGTATTTTTGTGAATTATTTTTTAAAAAGATGACAAGGTTAAACAATAAGGACAATTTTTCAGAGCATTATTTGCTCTTACCGAGGGTGCCAATATTAGTGTCACCCTTTATATATATATATATATATATATATATATATATATATATATATATATATATATATATATATATATATATATATATATATTCCCACAATGTGAATTGCACATTTCGACTAAGCACATCAAATTTTTGTATTGTGGCGCATTGTGTCACTATGCATCATTATACCCCTAATAGAAATGTTTATTACAATACATTATTACCATACTGTATTTTTGTTGAATTCTGAATGTTATGTGCTCCAAGACAAATAAACAATTCATTTCTTTTTACTAAAAGTCTCAAGAAAAGAATTGAGAATAAAATATGAGCAAAAAAGGCAGTGAAATTCTTTTTAAAATCTTTTTGTTAAAAAAATGCACAAAAATACTTAATTATTGCCCTGATGGTGGAAATTAGCATTTTCAATGCTTTAGCTATTTTCTTACCGCCACTTCCCATTTTGTGGAGCTCATCAACCTTTTGCCGCACATCACAGCTATATTCCTTGTTGTTACCCATTGTTATGAATGATTATGTCCTGTGAATGAATTTTAATGAATTTGGCCTATGTGTTACCTTATACTTATACCCTTGTGAAACAGGAAGTCATGGTTTCCTGTTCCTAGTCACCCAGGTGTACTAATTTTTATATATATATATATATATATATATATATATATATATATATATATATATATATATATATATATATATATATATATCAATGGGAATATACTTATATTGTATACCAAATATTTTATTTATACCAAATATATTTTTCTCATATGAATTAATAAGGGTGCCAATAATTGTTGCACAGCTATATTTAACAAAGATTTTTTATAAACCTGTGTTGTGTTTGCAATTGTTTATCAATGAGAACAGAGTATTTTTGTGAATTTTTAAAACAAAATATTAAAAGGTTAAACAATGAAGACAATTATATTAAACTAAATGGTGTTTTGTGTTTTCAAAATGTGTTTTGTTACATATGTTATATATTTCTGCTTATAGCATCTCACATCAGTGCAAATGTACATGCATGGCTGATTGTTTGGGTGTAACTGCTGGAAACTTTGGCAAGGCAGTGGGATGTAGGGTAATATAAATGTGCTATAATAATAAGTCAGATTAGCGATTTCAAAAGTTATTTAGATTCATATAATCAGGAATCAATAATAACAACACTACATAATTCAGAAAGTATGATACATTATGATATACTGGGCACAGCAGCCTGACAAATGAACTCAACAGCACTCAATCACATAATCTTACCAAGCTTCACATGATCCACAACATTTTAAGAGCATTAGATAAAAACTGAGGTGAGTTAATTTAAGGGAAGCTAATCATCAAAGATGACCTGAGCCAATAAGATATCCACTGGTACTTAACAGGGTTAAGAGAGAAATCATCTTGGGTGGTATCTGTTATCTTGACAGCTGCTATGGTTTTTTTTTTTTTTTTTTTGTCATTTTAACAATTACGCAGGACAAATGCTGATGTCCAGAGAAGTTTGTGAAATTTATTGGTGAATTGGCTGGGATAATATGGAATTAAATTGTTCCAGAAATGTTGAATGTAATTTTCCATGAAACGAACAAAAATATACAATGAGAGAGAAGAACAACACTAAGCTTCTCTAAGCTTTGTTTTCACTAATCATGGTTTATGAATGCGTTGCCAGAGTTTTAGTTTACACTTTCAAGTGAAAATTTTTCTTTTACATTCCTCAAGTTTACATTCACCATTCTGCTACAAATCTGACATGTGAGAGCGGCTTAACAGCAATTTATTCTCATGGGCTAGTGAGATTTGGATCGACAGCTTGAGTGTAAAGCTGAAGAAGAGGAGGATGACGATGATGATGCTCTGTGCCGCTCCTGAGAGCTCATCTCGAAAAATAGTTGTTTGGGACTACTCAAATCTCAAATATTAATCACGAACTACTATAGTGACTAAGTAAGTAAGTAATTTCCAGTACAAAGTACAAACACTATAACTATCCAGAGAATCATATCCAGAATGCTCTCTAAAATTCACGCCACTGAAGTCTGTAGTTCCTGGTCAGGGAGTTGTCTATTCAAATCTCAGTAGCCAATGAGAGGTAGTTGCTGTAAGCCGCAACTTTTTGCCAGAATGGCAAACATAAACTTGCAGAGCGTAAATGAAATTTTTTAAAGTGTAATTGCAATCTTTTCCAGCGCATTCATAAACCATGATTAGCGAAAACAAAGCTAAATGTTAACAACGTTTTTCTTCTTTCTCATTGTATATTTTTCTTCATTTCTTGAAAAATTATGTTCAATGCTGTTGGTACAAATTTAATACCATAGGATAAAATCTGAACACCCACGCACGCACACACGATACAGTGTCAAGTGTGCACAAACTGTGGGTCAACCAACAATGGGAAAATGCAATGGCCACATGACACAATTTATTATAGCCTCATTAAAACAGAGACAACACTTGGGCAAGATTAGAGCAGCACGATCAATCAAAGTGAAATTAACTCTCCTTCCACATAGTCTATTGTGTCTGTGTCTTTGTGTGGGGGGGTGTGTGTGGGCCTATCTGAAGTGGAGGATGTTGTAATGATCTAATTTTCAATTCCACTCCCCTATCCTCCACCCTGTGAATTTGCTATACATTATGCTTGCTGTCAGACTCAAAAGAAAAGGAAACACAAAGAAGCATCAGCTAGAGTCCTGAAAGGCAGCCGTGGCTCTGAAGCTATTGTGCGAATAGCATTAAGCAGGAGATTTTTTTTTTGTGCATTTTTTGAAACGTGCTACAAATGCCAAGCTTCACTGACCCTGCTACTGCTACCTAATGTTGTCTACAGTAGATTAGCAAGGATAGGTAATCCATTACTGATCAGGTTCAAGGCTAATTCCTCAAATGTGGATTCTATTTTAGTTGGATTGGATTATTTATGATTTGACAGGATCCCAGATTTTATTTTTTTATTTTTTATTTTTCAAAGTTGCTGGCACATTGGAATTGTTGCCAAGGCAACCAGTCTAATTCCATAGGCACCAACATGTTGAAATTTGCCAGTAATATTCCTCTATAAAATAACCTACTGTAGGCAAAGAATAAAACATGACAAGACATGCTGTTGTAAGAAAATAATCAATGGCTGTTTCGTGTAATGCAGCCCAAGGTGATGTTACCACCCTAAAGTTCGTAATTTTCCAATAACAGCATGTCCCAAATTGTTTTATATCATCTTATACCACAGTAGTTTGTCAACAATTATAATTTTAATTTATTTTTTAATTTATAAATTAAATTTATAATTTTAATTTATACATTTAATTTATCAATGTCATACATTTTAACTGTTTATAGGTACATTTAATGTTGTGGTTTGTCTGCAAGACGAGTTCATTTGTGTTGTCACTTACGTTATAGTAGCTATAAACAGACGTTCCCTCACTATCTTCTCTTTTTCTCTTTTAAGACAAAAATATGCAGCTTGACATGTTACTGAGAAACAACAAAGCCAAATTCCTCTGTCCTGAAGGCTCTCCAATGGCGAGACACTTAATGATCGTTACAAAGTGCTGACACCAATACCATCATCATATCAACAAATATAAATTTTTCTTTGTTAAATAATAACACATTTTAATCCATTAATTATTAGCCTTAGATTATGTGGAGTATCAACCATACAAGTCCCTGTATAAACTGTTACTATAGAAACAATAGTAAATCGTGCAGTGGTATACGTTATGGTCAGCTTTTAGATTTTAACAGTGCTGTGGTATAATAATTAATATCCTATAATTCATTGTCTCTCATAATCAGCACTCAATAGAAATATTGAATTTTTTCTAATCAGATTACATAATCCAGATGAGACAGTCTGTGTTTTAAAGCTGTAACCTTTGACCATCCAAAACAAATCCATGAGGATCCATGTAACATCAGCACTCTTTGGACTGATAACACAGTGCTTTTATCATTATAGTTGACCATTTACAAGTGTACACTTACAGTACTACTAATAGGACAGAATAAAACAAACCCCTTTACCCTCTCTTTACAGTATTTCCTGTGTGAGTCATATATCAAGATTTTTTTTCTTGTAAGGTGATGATTAATTAAATGCCTTAAGCTTTCCATAACCCGTTCTTTCTCTGTCGCTCTCCTACCCCATCTGGTTAGATCACCAACCGATACATCTACGACACAGTATTGCTACTCGCCAACACCTTTCACAGGAAGCTGGAGGACCGCAAGTGGCACAGCATGGCGAGCCTCTCGTGCATCCGCAAAGGCTCCAAGCCATGGCAGGGTGGTCGATCTATGCTGGAGACTGTCAAAAAGGTAGGACAGTGCCAGAAAGTGGGAAATTATTTGTGTGTGTGTAAATTCATAAGACAGAACATTTGTGTGAGAGTTTGTGCATATCCCTTGTGCTTGTTCAGGCATAAATGTCTATTCTGTCACCCACAGGGTTTTGATGGACAGCTAGATGTTTTCTAAAATGCCTTTTTTTTCCTCACCAGCAGACATGCTTTCAACCTGGGGGTTTTTATTCTATCATGCCTGGAAAACAGCAGGCCTGGATAGACACTAGTGTGTGTGCTTCTGTTGGCTAACATTCTTTATGCTCTGTGAAGAATGACCTTGCCTCCAGGGTGCTGTAGTGTATCTGTATGCAGACTTATCAGGAACTCTGCCACTAGAGATATTACCCTGCTGAGGCCAGTTATATAAATTTTCACTATCTAGTACTTAGGCCCTACAGCAGTCTGTTTGTAAATTCACAGGTCTTTAATGCTTATTCGTTGGGAGTTTGGCAGTCATTTGAGTGTTGCTTGCTTATACTGTTTGTAGAGTTCCTGAGATCCATGACAATCTGATTTGTTATTGACTCTGCTATTCTCTCATACAAATTCATACTATACAGCATTTCACAGAATTAGCCATTCAGTCATCTTTATTAACCGCTTTACCGTGTCACTGTGAATCCGGAGCATACAGAAACACTGGTCATGAGGTGGGAATAAACCCTGATGCAGATTTATTAGATTTTTTTTTTTCTTTTTACATCTTTAAAAAACCATGCTGTGGAATTCATCATTAAAGGTCTGTTTTAAACCTGAAACACACACATATCGCAGAGTATCCAGCTGAGGTGTACCAGTATGTTCTTTCTTTTCAGTAGTATTTTAGAGTGCCTTAAAGAGGCCTTTAGATCATTTTACACTTGATCATTTCATTGTATAGCAACCAGGTAATTGTTTCTACTTCACTCCTCAGGAGGCGTTTCCAGATTAATTGAAGTTTGGAATTTAAGTCGTGAAAGGGACTTGACATAATTGTAAATAATTTTGCTGGGCCTTTCCTATGTATTAATGATTACTACATTATAACAAAAATTATGGGCTTTCATTTTGTGCAGCCACAAGCATAACTTAGTGGAAAAAGGTGAGATTTGGTTGGACATAAAAGCAGTTTTTGCTCTTTTCAGCAAGCTATTATTTTTGTACTCAGGAAGTAACACGCCTATACTGATATGAGTGTGGCAGCACAGTATGTGGGCACTGATGCTATGGTATTCAGCTCACTTTTGTCCAAAATTGTGTCGATAAGATCAACTTTATTGTTCCCAACGATAAATGAAGATAACAGTGAAGATGACAATTAATACATTTGGTTATAGGGAGTGTATATATGGTGGCTTAGGGTTTAATGTGCACGTGGCTTAATGCATATTTGCCTCACACTGCTGGTGTTGAGGGTTTGAATCCTGCCTCTGTCCTGTGTGCACAGAGTTTGCATGTTCTCCCCATGCTTCAGGGGTTTCCTACTTGTACTCCGTTTTCCTCTCCCAGTCCAAAGACCTGCGTTATAAACTGATTGGCATTTCCAAATTGTCTGTAGTGTGTGAATGTGTGTATGATTGTGCCCTGCAATGGGTTGGCAACCCATCCAGGGTGTCCCCCACCTTGTGCCCTGGGTTCTCTAGGGTTAGGCACCAGGCTCCCCTGCAAAACTTGGGTCAGATAAGCAGTGGATGGATGGATAGACATACATACATCACTGGTTAACTCCCTCTTAGAGCAAACATAAAGGCCATAATGCTCTTTTCTTAAATTCTTAAAGTCAAACCTTAATAGTCCTGTCCTACTTTACCAATCCCATAATTAATTCACTGGGCTATTAGCTGCTTCTTTTGGTGAATGTTCTACTAAAATCAATAGCTTTGTTTAACATGGTTCAGACTAAATTCAACAAACCATGAAGGAAAAGTTGCCTTTATTTTAATTAATTTAATGTTAATTAATTTTTCCACATGTTTGCCTTGGATGGAGTTTCTCACATAGCTCGCTATTTGTGATTGTTAGCTCACAGTAAGTTGTAGCTCTCACTGCTTGAGAGTCTTTAGCTCCCTTCTCAGTGGTGCCAGGACTAGCTGAATTGGATTCTGTGTGTTATGGATATTTTATGAATAAAAGAGCAAAGCGCAAAGGCTATTTTGTGAACTTTTTGCCAAAAATAAGAGGTTTGTTTGACATAAATATGTGAGTTGGTTGCCTCTTTTAATGTTATTATTCTCTTTGTTGACATGTTTGACTTGTAAAATGCTAGCTACCACTGCCAGTGTGGTTATCCTGCATGCATTATTACCAGTTAAATTGGATTGTGAACTGTAAATGGAAGGCCATTCTTGGCCATAAAATTAAGTTGTGTTTTTCACAACAGTAGGAAATCCTGAACATTTGTTACTGCAGGCATTGTTTCCTAAACCAGTCCTTCAAAGACAACCTACATTATTTATTTCTGTTACAGCTCCCCAGTTTCAACTTCAAATGCATTGCTCATAGACAGTCTGAAGTGTATTATACATTTATATGACCACAATTATAAGAATCGTGCGAGTTACAATTTCACTGGTATCCGTATTGTTGTGTGCACACAGTTCCTTTCCTTTTTTTTATCAGTCTGACAGGGAAACAAACATCTGAACATTGTGTCAACAATAAAAGGAAAAGAATGTTGTGAGGATCACAACACCTTAGAAATGTGTCTTTTGAGCAAACTATGCTGCATCCAGATTGTTTCAATCAGATATGTTTTTACTTTAGAAGTGTATCATTTTCCCCTTAGACATCACACAGAAATAACTAGTCTGTGATTGATCATTTGTAGCAAACATTCCCTTTTGTGAATGTAAGCAGATTTTGGGGTATGTTGAGTATCAAAAACTATTTATAAATCTATTTATATAAACATTTAAACTTTAAATAATTCATTAATTACAAATTGCTCCTTATTGTAAATTGTAACCCTTTTTTAATAATTCATAATTTATTGGGGCAATTAATAATCGTTACTGAATCATTGCATTTATTTGTGTCTCATATTGTACAGCTGAACATATGTCCATTTGACAACACTTCATAAATGTATGAGATTGATTAATAATCAGTGTTTTAAATTATTTCAACAATGATAATATTTATCATTTATAGTTAAGGCTAACATTTATTGTGTACCCCAATGTTCAATTGATTTCGAACCTTGCCATTATACAAAGACACAGCTAGGCATAAATAGACAAAGCAATCAAAATCCAAACAGGAAAAAGTTTATTCTTCCGTACATAATGAATATTATCCAAAATTACACTGAATTTGAAAAGCCTCTGTTGAAAAATAAATAAATAAATAAATTAAAAATGTGAGGGGCTCTTATAGTGCAATTAGAATAATTTAAGATTTTAATTTTAGATAGTGTAATTAGATAATAATTAAGGAATACTTTATAAACACTTTCATGCATTTCTAAAGGGTTAATAAAGGTATGCACAGTGTGTTTTACACTTTACAAGAAGTGACACAAAGTAATAATTAAGGCTTGCGTATGATGGAGTACTGCTTAGACACTATTATTAGTAATACTAATAGTAACTATTAGTAATGCTCAAAGCACTATTATTATTATGATAATTGAGTAATGGCTAATCAAGTTACCTTTGTGAAATACATTTTGGTTTTTTAATACTTAAAACATTCTTAAGCAATTATAAAGTGCAGGATAAAGGGCAGAATGTGTCATAGGGAATGTTACTCATGATAATGATAAGTTTTATGTATCACTTTGCTTCTCTTGAACTCAATTATAAATCTTAAATCACGGTAGCACTACTTGTATTGTTCTCCGCTTGATTTATCGCTTTGCTTGTATTTTCCTCATTTGTAAGTTGCTTTGGATAAAAGCATCTGCTAAATGAATAAATGTAAATGTATTTATGTAGTGCGTTTCTCAAACTAAGAGTCACTTTTCAAAATCCATGAGTGAAATTGGAAATCACAGAGATGGGACAAAATGAGACCAAAATTAATTAAACAAAGTAAATGATAAATAAAACATGACAAACATGAATCAGAGATAAAGCATACTGTACATGAAACAGAATTTAAATTCTATTTATATAAATAAACATAAATTCATAAACACAGTGACAATCCAAAGCACGTATTGAAACATAAGCAGAAGTGACTATATGTCACGTAATGCAGGAGGCAGCAGATGCAATTGCAGCCTTTATTAAAGAGACGTGCAGTAACAAATCAAAACCGTGAAAAGAGGAATTAGAACTAGACCAGAGAACAGAAAAACAATAACTGGGGCTGTGAAACATATGACGACATATGAAGATGACAACAACAGAAGCTTGACATAGAAACACACAGAAGCTAGAACTTAAATAGAGGTGCTGATCATGGGTAACACAAAACAGGTGTGAGACATGTGCCAGGGTCATGTGATGTGCCAGGGCTGATGTAGCCCAGCGCTGATTTCGGCATAACCATGACACTATACAGTAAGGGAAACATAATACTGTAGTTATAACTCTACAATGAATATAAAAAATGAAACCAAGATAAATCATGTCAGAACTTTTTTCACCCTCAATGTGAAATTACAATGTATTGAATGTGTATGTAAGTGAAAATTTATTCACAATTAAGTGTAAAACAATCAGAAATCAGTTTTAGGGAATTATTTTAAAAAAAAAAAGTTACAATAACCAGGTTGCATAAGTGTGCACTCTCTTATAATTGGTGATGTGATCAACGAAATTAGTCTGATTAACCCCCAAAAGACCCAGCTGTTTCTGTAGGATTTTCTTCACGTCTTCTTGCTTTTATCTGACTGCTGAAGCCATAGTCTGCAAAGAGCTTACAAAGCATGCACAGTATCTCACTTGTTGATGTCACAAACCTCGAAAACGGCACGGAAGCAGGAGCGGGCGGCGGGGGTAGAGCGTAGAATCGGGAAGTTCAAGAAACTTATTCGTAGGGTAAACAAGGGTCAAGCGATCGGGCGAACAATACAACCGGGGATAGGCAGAAAGCATAGTCGGGACAGAAAACAAGGGTCGAGGATCATGAGAAACAAACAAACTAGAGCGGCTTGGTAACGCAGAGAAACGAGCTACTGAGCGTATACTTCGCGTATAAACTGGGTGAATGACTTCCCTAAATACTAGCGGTGAGTGTGTGTGATTGGTGCCAGGTGTGACTGATCAGAACTCCGGGGATGGTGAGCGCATGCGTGCATGAGAAGTGAGTGTTGCATCTTGGGAATTTGAGTTCTGATCGGACCGAGCTGTGACAGTTGAAAGGTATCGATCAGGAAAGAGGTATAAAAGAATTTCCAAAACATTAGTCGTACCATGGAAAACCATGAAGGTCGTCATCAACAAATGGAGAAAATGGAGCACCACAGTGACATTACAAAGAACAGCCCTCCAAGATGTATAAAAGGCCAAAACAATAACTTACCAAGGAGGCTGCCAAGAGACCTACAGCAACATTAAAGGAGGTGCTGGAATATCTGACAAGTACCGATTACTCTCTGTATTTGACAACAATCTCTCAGATTCTTCACATGTCTGGGCTATATGGTATAGTGGCTGGAAGCCCTTTCTCACAAAAAACATCCAAGCTCAACTATATCACCCCAAACCTTGTGTTATTGTCTGATGAGACCAATTCCATAAGTTATAATAATTCCATAATTCCAAAAGGTATGTTTGGTACAAAAAAAAAAGCATCACCCAAGGAGCACCATACCCTTGGTGAAACATGGTAGTGGCAGCATCATGACTTAGGGCTGATTTTCTTCAGCCAGAACTGGGGCTTTTTATCAAGATGGAGGGAAACATGAATAGCTACAAATACCAGTCTGCTAGTAAACCGAAGTTGAAAAGGAATTTCATGTTTCAGCATGACAGTGACCCAAAGCATACATCCAAATCAATAAAGGAATGGCTTAACCAAAATGTGATCACTTGACCTAGCCAGAGCCCAGACCTGAAGTGGGCCGTGCACTGGAGATGCCCTTACAATTACCTTACAAGAAAGAGTTGGAAAATATTGCCAAGTCAAGATGTGACTAGGTTATTGTCAGTGTATTTTTCACTAAAATGTTTCTGATTGCTTTTACTTAATTTTTATACATTGTAATTTCACAGTGAGGGTGGGAAAAGGTCTGTCATGATTTATCTTGGTTTCATTCATTCAACCTCACAAAAGACTGCCATTTTAACAAAGGTGTGTAGACTTTTTATATCTATTGTGTCATAGACTTTGGTTAAGCAATGCCTAATTCCTCGTACTTACAGTAAATATCTGTCATCTTAATTAAAATGTAGAATTGCTTAATAAATTGAAAATTATATTTTAATTATCATTATTATGATTAGTCAATGGTTAGTTATTTAGTTAATAGTTTCATTTTAATGGTATAATAATAATAATAATAATAATAATAATAATAATAATAATAATAATAATAATAATGTTGATTATACCACAGTGAGGTTAGATTCTCAAATCAGAAGATGTTGATTAATGTTCTATAACAGCAGCTGTGACAGGAGTTCTGGCTGTAACATAAATAATGGGTTTATATTAATGTGCACAAGTCATCAGTTTTTTTTTTTTTTTATGCTGCATATTTTCTCATATTAAACTCCACAGAGAGACAAAAGATAGGCTGGTGAGGGAATGTGTGTTCCCACAGCATGTGTTATTCCTTACTTAATGCATCCTTACTAATACTTAAAAATTAAGCAAAATTGTTATCATTAATTAATGGTTAATAGACTTATTGGTTATCTTTTTAGTAATGCTTCCTACTATATTAAGTAATGTTTATTAATATATCCTAATTGTGAAGTATTACCAAATAGCTGGGGTGGCTGTGGCTCAGGTGGTAGAGCGGGTAGTCCATTAATCGTAGGGTTGGTGGTTCGATTCCCGGCCCGCGTGACTCCACATGCCGAATGTCCTTGGGCAAGACACTGAACCCCAAGTTGCTCCCGATGGCAAGTTAGCGCCTTGCATGGCAGCTCTGCTACCATTGGAGTGTGAGTGTGAATGGGTGAATGAGACACAGTGTAAAGCGCTATATAAGTGCGCCATTTACCAAATAAAGTAATATGTATAATGAATAGATTACATAGTATAAATACATCAACAGCATTGTATTTACTTTTTCAGAGTGGAGTGAGTGGTCTGACAAATTTGCTGGAATTCAGCGATAATGGAACGAACCCCAACATCTTCTTTGAAATCCTGGGGACAAACTATGGAGAGGACCGTGGCCGTGGAGTCAGCAGGGTAAGAGTTGTATAAACAAATTGATCAATTTTGTCTCAGTTACAGCTCTCATATTATCTCTCTTGTTGAAGCAAGATGCTGCCGCTTTGTTAGTTTCAGTGTGCAAATATTCTTAATTGATGATCACAGCAGTGTAATTAGGGCCATAGTGCAGGTGCAGGTTATTTATCTAGATTACCTTGTTTTGTTGTTTATTTGTCTTGTGTATGGAGAATTCAGGTGGCAGTTCAGGCAACCATAATGCAAAACTAGTCCCCTAAGTGATTTGTAAAATAATTAATGCATTCAATCTGCTGTTTTCCCTTTAATTGCTTTAGTCATATTTCAGTGTAGTTGCTTGGGTGAATGTCAGCACTCATCTGTCTGTGTTTTCCCTGGGGATTACAGATCCATCATTCACCACAGATCAGCTCTCAGGGACAAGCAGTATATTGCTTATAAAAGGGGAACTGTGCTAGTTCTTGTTTTTTTTCCCTTTCACAACCACAAAGCCTATTGGATATTATGCGTTTGAGCACTCATTAAGTAAAACAATGTTGTTTAGAGCACATTCCCAATCTAGTTTGATTGATGAATCAACAGCCAGTAACATGACAGAACTACACTATATAAAGTGCATGTCACTGTCAAAGTTGCCTGCAAGGCCAAACTGAGACTGTTCACGGGCTAAATTTAGCAGCACTCATTAAGATCAGGGTGACAACATTGAAGACTGGAAGCCTCCAGCACTTTGGTGGATTAGAAATAAAATGTCACTGAAAAGCATGCCTTGCCATAAAAATCTACCCAATTTGACCACTTTATCACTACTTTTTCAGTTTTACTGACTTTATATGTTATGCTAGAATTTTCTACCTTGTCCTTTTGCTGCTATGGGTCAAATCACTGGTGAAATTACTATTGCCTGAAGTCCCTTTAAAGCTACTGTGGTAGCTTTCATATAGTACTCCTTCTGTGTGTCGTCTTTTGAAATAAATTGGCAGTCTGATCTGGATCTCCAACTATAATTTAATCCTGATGGCTTAGACATGGAAGAAGCAGTGATGAAGGCGAATGAGTCACAATGCTCAGACTAGTTAAGAAAGTTCATTGCATAATGATTGCTCTGCATAGCAGTCCTGTCATAGCGTTGTTTTCAATATTTGCCTTTTGATTTCACTGCAGCTTTTGTAAGAATAGCTAGTATAAACTACATAAAGCAGTTAATTGTTTTGAGTGCATTTTTACAATTGATTATACGGTTTGTGCTGCAAATCCACTAGACTGTGTTTTTATTCTAATAAAATGACATCTTGTATAATACAGCGCTCCACGCATGAGCATCATAAACCGACAGACAGAGAAAAGGAATCGGACGAGGCTTGTATACGGTTATAAAAGTGAGGGTCAGCAGTTGGCCATGAAGGAGGGCCATGTTATTGATTCTCGCCTTGTCATTGGCCATAGAACCTCATCCTTCTTTTGAGCTCACAGCCTCTTAATACACTAGAGCATTGAATGCCACTGTGCACAGATTAAATTGTCTGATCTCATTAAAGATAATTGTTCTCTAACAAAACTAGAACCGTACCACACGTCCAGAGGATGAAATGAATATTTTAACTACAAAGTAATTACATTAAGCAAGATTTCTTAATGAGGGAAGATAATTGCTTTTGAAGGGATCAAATACGTGCGACAGCACTTCCTTCATATCACCACTGCTTGAGAACTCTGCAGAATACCAAGTGGTAGTGATAGAAATGGAACATGAATATTGTGATGTGATTGTGCTACTCTGTGCAATATATATTAAAACAAACTGGTGGACCACAAGTTGGCCTACATTATTCATTATTTCTTTCATTCATATTCAATAACTTGTTTATTCTAGTCAGGGTCACGGTGGATTCAAATTGCTTCAGGGTAGATATCCCGGGAACACTGGGAGTTGGGGGGAAATGCACCCTGAATGTGACACCAGTTCATTGCAGGAGACCATGCACACAGACATTCACACATTTATGTACACCTAGGGGCAATTTAGCATAGCCAATCCACCTGCTGGCATGTTTTTGGGAGGTCTGAGCTCAGAATTGAACCAGGGACCTTGGAGCTGGGAGTCAACAATACTACCTGCTGCACCACTGTACCTCCTTGTCTGCATTAATAGAACCAAAATGAATTCACTAAATCTGCATTAAAATACCCAGTCTAACATCTGAGTTTGTTCAGAGTTTTCACAAAGCACAATAAAAATTGCTAGACATTAAGAAATTGCAAGTTTGAAACCGTATGAAGCCACTGCCACACACGGCTAGGAGTCCAGCAGAGCAAAATTGGCTCTGATCTCTGAGTGGGAAGGATGACATTATTTTTGTCCCATCAGTCAGAATGACACTGTGCTGTGATGTTTATATAAGTCGTGTTCCCTGCCCTCTAAGGCCAGAAGGTTGCCCTGTAAAGCTGCATGAGCAGTAGATCAAAAAATGCGCTGGCAGAGTCGTATGTCAAAGAAGAAACATGACTGTGGTTAAAAAATAAAAAATAAAAAAGGCACATTACAGACATCTGTAATATAATTATTAAAAAGGCCAATATCGGGACAATTGCTTACATTCAATATATTGTGCAGCTGGGGGGCATGGTGGCTTAGTGGTTAGCATGTTTGTCTCAAGTTTCTATGTTCTTCCTGTGCTTCAGGGGTTTCCTTGAGGTACTCTAGTTTCCTCCGCCAGTCCAAAGACATGTGTTGTAGGCTGATTGGTATTTCCACATTGTCCGTAGTGTGTGAATGTGTGTGCGATTGTGCTCTGTGATGGGTTGGCACTAGGGATGCACCGAATGTTCGGCAACCGAAATTATTCGGCCGAAAATAGCAAAAAAAATCATTTTCGGTGTTCGGCCAAATAAAGTGAAAAGGACGAATAAATTTGACCGAACAATGACGTGTTTGATGACGCGACCAAATAGCCTAGCAACCAGAGTGAGACGCGCAAATGTCACAACCTCGATGAGGGGGCGCACACATGCACGAGATGTGGACACGTGCGTTTGTTTCGTTTCTGTTCTGGAGCATGTTTCTGTCACGTCGCGAGACGTAAGAGAGTAGAATACGGAAGCAGGTAAAGACGTATTTATTTAAGGGCAGGCAGACAAATAAAAAAAATGGCAAAATAATTGGGAAAAACACGAAAAAGCGTGCTCGGTATTCGGCCTTCGGCTTTCGACCACGTTTTTCATTATATTAGGTTTCGGCTTCGGCCAAGTATTTTCAATTCGGGATGGAAAATGGAAGGATGAATGGATGGATATTGTGCAGCCCTATTGGGGATTATGGTAAACAGATGCTTTACTTTGTTTTGAGTTGAATATCTGATGACATGTTTTTGGTGACAGCTCGTGTCTCATGCCTATTGCCCTGGTAAGGATTATTGCATGTGTTAATTTGTCTTTTATATTGTTGCATGTGTTCATGTTATCCGCTATGTAACATGTCCCCTTAAAGTGGAGGAGGTGTTGTGTCTAATGTCAGTCCCGTTGACACCTTCATTAAAAAAAAACATTTATTGCTTTGAGATGTATGCCTAGTCACTTGCAAAAATGCGAAATTTAAGCAAAACATCAATTTAATCTCAATGTCATCTCAATGTGAATAGCTTAGAGGCTGATTTCCTCACTCACCCATTATTCCTCTGGGTTATTACCATCATGCGTGTTTCTAGCTGGGGTTTTCACATGATTTTTTTCTTCAGTAATGCCTGTGCAGTGGTTGGGCAGCTGGAGCAATCGACATTAAGATGAGCTGTGGTTAGTTAAGATGCAGCAGTTGTTCAGCAGATATTTAAAATAGCATTTTATCAGCTGGGCATTTCGCTGAATAAGTCCTGAATGGTAATGGCTTGTGTGCTGACCGAGTGAAGGTTGTAGAAAATTTCATATTAACTATGTGAAAACTGCAGGCTGGAAAGGATATCCCCGTGGGTACATTTCTCTATTTCCCCCCAATTTTCCATTCCATTAGGTAGATTCAGGTGTTCTTCTAGAAGAGCTGCCTTTGCCCACAGGGACAGAAAGAGAGACTTGTTTGATTTGTCCTGCTTCGGAGGCTTTCTCTCTTTGCACAATTCACCTGGACAACTCCCAGTAGATCGCTGATGTGTTAAACGTCCTGGGCTTCTCATACTCAGGTGCAGTCTCTTCTCAATTTACCTTTTTGTCAGACAGACATTACCTACCCTACTTGTGACACAGATGTTATTGTAATATTGTTGATAGTTAGATATGATTGAATAGACATTAGAGAGAATAGGCAGGGAGACAGCAGGCCAATACCAAATCTACGACATGATATATTTTACTCATTTTTGTTGAGTAGAGTTACATGTGTTGTGCCCCGAAAAGCGGAAGGATATTAAGAACAGAAAAACTCCAGCGATGTTTCCCCACAGCAAACTTTATGCAGACTGAGGAAACCCAGGAGAGCTCCCCCTAGTGTATCATCAGACACAACTAATCAATCACCAACATCCATTAGCTTGACTAATAGATCACAGATCCACAAGAAACAGTGGAGATGATCTTTAAATTCTTCCAGTGCTTTGAATATAGACCATTTTATCCCTTTAAACATTTTATGAACCATTTTTAATCAACAACATTTTAAAAGATATCTTCACTTAATTAATTTGCATCAATCATGAGTTTCTTCTTCATGTAGTCTATGTTGACAGCTCTTAATTAACATTTTAATAATTATGAGATTTTTCTTCATGTATTCTATGTTGACAGCCCTTAATTAACATTTTAACCTGTCACACATGCAAGCAGTAAGTTTGCACAATGATATTCAGATCTCAGACCTAACAGCAGACAAAAGCACTGCTCAGACACTTGTGTGCGAGTTGTAAGTGCAGAGATGAGTTGCTGAAAACAGAAGAGTGTCTCAGTCACTTGCGATGCTGACATTGAATTTAAGTGGATATTTTTTCTTAGGTTTTACTGTAACCCTCCCCTGATTGGCTCCCAGCTCCTTTTTTATGCCTGAAACATACAGTGGTGCTTGAATGTTTGTGAACTCTTTAGAATTTTCTATATTTCTGCATAAATATGACATAAAACATAATCAGATTTTCACAGTCCTAAAGTAGATAAAGAGAACCCATATATCATGTTTTTTTTATTTCATATAATTCATTTGTTTAATATCTACTTTTATCTACTGTGGAAATATGATGATCTTTACTGAGCATATATGGTATATGCACAAATTTTCAGCCAGCTGTGACCTGATACCCCTGACAAAGCACTGAATATTGCAGGGCTTACAGCAGCCCAGGACCATTTTATTATCAAGTTTGCTTTTTTTTCCTCCCCAGAGTCAATACTCATTTAACAAGAGTCCTGCGCACTTAAAGCAAGTAGGTGTGTCTAATTAAATGGCCAGTAATAACACATCACAGTTATTATGCTGTATTTGATACACTGGTACCACACTACATTCATGTTATGATATATCTGGTCAGAGGTGGTCTTATGATCAGTTTGTTTGCAGATCAACCACAAAGACCAAGAACTAAATATAATATATTATATTCATGTTTGTTGCATCTTTTTAAACTACAGTATGACATGAAACTGTAAGAACTTTGTTCAGATTAACCTCTATAAATATACAGCATATTGCTTTTTTGACATATACTGCATGCTTGTGCTTGTGACCTGCAGTTATTAACATCTTCAGCTCCCTTTAGGTCAAGCATCCTTTAAAGGATTTTAGTCCTCAAGCTATAAATTTTATTTTACTCATGGGCAGGAAATCTCTTTGGTGTTATGAATCTTCAGCTGTGTGGTCAGAGGAGATCCCTACTTTATTTCGAGATGCAGTACACCGAGCATCTGTATTATTTATTTATGGTGTTGTTCCATAGATCTGTTTGAGAGCAAGAGAGAGTAGTGGAGTTAAACAGTACATGGCATCTGGAGGCAGTATAAACACACACACACACACACACACACACACACACACACACACACACACACACACACACACACAGTGCATCAGTTTCCTTTTTATGAGTGTAGAGTGTTTATTGCCAGTTGTCTGCCCTGGTATCTCAAACAGCGCCCCATTTTGCCTTCTACACTCTAGTGCTGTAACATTTTAGAACAGTATCATAGCTTTCTTGAAATCCTGTTGATAAATCAAAGGTATTTTACATTTTATGAATTCTCAATAATACTCTCAAATACTATGAATGCCAACAATCCTTATATTTGGTACAAAAAGTCTTATAACTACAGATAATCAAATGCTACCTGTGCATATTTCATGCTATAAGTTTGCTTATTTGTAGTTAGCTGGAGGATAAGGAGGAAAAATGTGGGGGTTCTAATTGACTTTTACAAAGCAGAACTTTTAATTTGGTATACATTTAAATGTAATGTGTTTCATGGTGGTGCAACTCAGCTGCACCTGGTGCACAACACAGGTCTGGCTGACAGCAAAATGGTATTTATTTGGCAGATTAGTGGGCAGAGATGAATCAGGAACATGCCAGTCTGTGGAAACACTGACAAAACTGAGTAAAATAAAAATGTCATTTACACTTACTCATGTTATATGTGACACCAGCACAGAACCCCACATCTCATAACAGAAGCTTTTGCCAACAATTATTGTCCAGGGTCAAACAAGATCATATACATGTTAATTTCTCTTAATTTGTATTAATTCATTTAATTAGAAAACTAGCTCGCTATACATTAATATATTTTGAAAGCAGTCAGTTAGGATTCTGGGCAATTTAAACATGACAAGCACACTGGAGCTTACACTTGCCAGTTGGGCTAACTAATGAATTTATGATTTGTCCATCCCTGAAGAGAACGTGCAAACTCCACGTACAAAGGACAGAGGCACGATTCGAACCCCAGAGGTGCAAGGCAACAGTGCTACCCACTAAGCCACTGTTCTTGGTCTACCAAGAAGACCATGAACTTATTAAAATATATTATATTCAAGTGTGGCGCATATTTTTAAACTATGATATGAAACTTTTGGAACTATTTTCTGATTAGCTCAGTATATATAGAGTATATTGCTTTTTTGACATATACTGCATGCTTGTTTTTGTGACCTGCAGTGATAAACATCTTTAGCTTCCTTTAGGTCAAGCATCTTTTGAAGGATTTTAGTCTTCAAGCCATAAATTTTATTCTACCAACAGGCAGGAAATCTCTTTGGAGTTATGAATCTTCAACTCTGTGGCCAGAGGAGATCCCTACTTTATTTCGAGACACTGTGAGCATCTGTATAGCTCACTATACATTATTAATTTTTTTAAGCAGTCAATTAGGATTCTGGGCAGCTAAAACATGGGACCGCCCAAGCATACTGGAGCTTCCACTTGCCAGTTGGGCTAGCTAATTAATATATGATTTGTCCACACACGTTCATAAATCTTTTAAAGTGTAGATATGTGCAGAAAGCTTTAGTGGTACAGGCATGTGTGTGTGCTCCAGGTGCCCCTGCAGAATTACAGCATGTAAAGCTGGGGATTACAGTGAGTATTACAGCGTGGCCATGTTGCACAGCTCCACTCGTTCTCCATCCCCATCTTCCTACAGGAAGTGAATTAACATGGCTTCCTGCTTTCAGCACCTCTCCACACTCTGGTGCTCATAATATACCAGTGCTTTCACTCTCTTAGACTGTGACTCTATCACTACTTCACTCAGGTGTCCTCTCTTTTGCTCACTTCCTTCTCTTCACCCCTTTATACCCACCTACTCTGAACCCTGCAGGAGTCTCACTCCTTTTTTTTGCATATTATTCAGATGGTCTGTAAAATAATATTACCGGATGACATCTGTAATCATTATGAGCAATTTGTGTGGAATAAGAGCTATGTGTATACACATAATTGCATTTCATCAAAAAAAAAATAAAAAATTGTGCCATACATATTATGCAACTTCTACTGCGTACTGTAACCTTATACACTTATGTTTTATATCTTGAATGCAGTTTGATGGCTTTGACATTTTTATAATTGCTTATTGTAGAACCTGTGTCTGTGCAAGAATAGCTTTATAGTTATTAGTCTATATGCCTATAATATATATGTAGAATCTTACCAAAGGCCACCAGAAATGTTGCTCCTCTGATTCGTCCTTTCTATAATCTTGTCTATCTGTGACAGAGACATGGAGCAAGCTTCAATTTAAAGAACAGCACGACAGTGTTCAAATCCAGAAAGCTTTCCACAAGTCAGATAACCAGGTAATCCAAAATAAACAGATCATTTGGCAAATCCAAGGGGGTGAAACCAAAATACAGAATCCAGAAATAATGAGCAGAGATCAAAGATCATGAAAACAATAGCTAGGGGAAGACTTCACAATTCTAGCCAGACTGGTATAGTTTTATGTAGCACATATACTTTATAGCCAAACATATTTGGACACCTGATGATCACACCCATATGTGGGCATTCCCCACATTATTCCCAGAAAGTTAGAAGTACACAATTGTCTAGCATGTCTTAGTATGCTTTAACACTAAGATTTCCCTTTACTGGAACTAGTGAACCCAAATATGTTTCAGCATGACAATGCTTTGGTGTGCTAAGTGTGGTCTACAAAAACATGGTTTGGCAAGGTTGGTGTGGCAGAACTTGACCTCAACCCCACTGAACACCTTTTGCATAAATGGGCACAAATCCCAACAGTCTCTTTCCAAAATCTAGTGGAAAGTCTTCCTGGGAGAGTGAAGGCTCAATACTAATGCCCATGGTTTTGCATTAGGATGTTCAACAAGCCATATACTTTTGGCCATATAGTGTATAATAAGTATGTAATAAAATTAGTATATGATAAACTATCAATGCCCTGGCAAATATGTCCTCTGCTGGGGTGAGAGCCTTGGTTGCAGATGTGACAATATTGTATTGTTCAGTGTTTAAAAAAAGTTGAGATAATACATCAGAGAGATTCCTGGAGAGATTCCTGGAGAGATAATTCATTGGCAAAGTGAACTAACTGTACTGGCTGTACTCTTACTAGATGCACTAACTTGCAACCTCTGCTATTCCCTTCTAAGCTTTATTCTTCTTTGCAATATCAATATGGACATTTAATTCAGGATCATTTATGACAGGATGAAATGAAAGTATGGTTAAACATTTTTATTTCATTTTTGTTCCTCAAACAGTACCCAACTTGCAAAGAATTGAGAAAATAGTTCAAAAATCGCTTTTTATGTTGGCACTTTGTTGATTGGCACTGTTTCTGAAATCATGGTTCTGTGTTGTGCACATACATAGAAAATACATGGCTGCCTGCTTGCTAGTGTGATCATAGGGTTATACTTCCTTTCTCTCTCACACTCTTTCATTTTCACTCACTGTCACTTTTCTATCACTATGTCTATTTCTTTGTTTCCCACTCTCCAACTAACAAGCCTTCTCTCATCCTCTCAATAACTTTCCCTCTCTCTCATTCTCTCTGCCTCAGTATCTCTTTCATATCCACATGATTGATGAATTTTTTAACCTTGATGATGCCACCGGGATGAGCTAGCATGTTCTTGCCTGAGTTTTTTTTTAAAGGTCAGATGTGAGTGAAAATGTGAGAAGTGCTTTCATCCGACCAACAGAAAACATGAGAAAGGTGCAAACAGGTAGCATCATGCCACAAGAGATGATAAATATCTCTGAGAATTGTGCTCACGCAAAAAAAAAACTTATGTCTGCCATTTAGTTGTTCAGCACAGGGGAAGTGATTTTTTTTTTTCTCCAAAAAAGACCCTTTTTATTGTTGTTGTTGTTTTGTTTTGTGCCAAAGCACATTTTCTTAAAATACTGCCAGAAGTCAAAAGTCTCAATTCACCGAAATGCATCTCTGGGAAAAGCAAACAATTTACACATAATGAAAGTTTGCCTTTAAACATTATAATTCATCAAACGCACAGGCACTGACTACCAACTGGATTCTAGTGAAATCAAGTGAAACTAAATTTAACACAAAGAATTTAACAGAAACATCTATAAATGTGTACTGGTGAGACTGAGAACAGTCTCATCAGGATCTTGTCTCTGAGCTTGGCAGGCAAATCTTTCCTAGCCTGGCAACTTGTGGCAAATCCATATAATTCAGCTATGTAACCATCATCTCCATAAATTGGATAAGGTTTTCCTGTTCTTATCTACACCTGCCATATACTTTCCAACACCATGCAAAAAACATTCTTTAACAAGGTAGAAAAACAGAGGAGGTGACAGGAAGGCACTTGAAGGCAGATTTGAAGATTGTTATTGAGTTGTCCCCAGATCTGAATACTGTGACAAAACTTGATGTTATCCCAAATAATAATGAAAGATGGATGTTTGGTTATTCCTGGTGTCCATGTTTTCTGTTCAGTCAGGCCACTAAGAAATGTTGTTAGATTTTATTATATCAGATTCAGTAAATTTAATCGAACATGATCGAAATCAATGGCGTTCTGTGAATTTATCACAACATTTGTGTATTCCATCTGTGTGCATGATCAGTTTGATGTAGCTCATTTTGATTTTGCTAGTAAGGGCTTGAAGTCACCAGGTGGACTGGGATGCAAATAAATAGCATAATGAAATGAAATGAAGCCAAGCCAGTGAGAATGGCATGAATTTAGGCACATCCATCCATTATCTGTATTTATCCATGGGGTCGTGGGGAGCCTGGAGCCTATCCCAGGGGACTCTGGGCACAAGGTGGGGGACACCTCATTGCAGGGTACAATCCCACACACGTTCAGTTCAGTATGTACAATTTGGACATGCCAGTCACCTTATAATACGTATTTTGACTGGGGAGGAAAGCAGAGTACCCAGAGAAAACCCCAGAAGCATGGGGAGAAAATGCAAAGTACATGCACACAGGGCAGAGGCAGGACTTGAACCCCCAAGCCTGGAGGTGCGATTCAATCATGCTAACTGCTAAGTCACAATGTCCAATTTAGGCCCAATTTTGGCATAACCGCTTGAATTCTTGAACCCAACCAAACCACACAAAGTTCGATTAACATGGTCTTCTGAACCATGAGAACTGATTCAACTGATTTTTTAAAAATAAATCATTTATGGCACTTGGAAGATGCCTTTATCCAGTGCAAATTACAGAACTGCTTTGAAGTCTCTATCAAAAAATACAACCTGATACTGGTTCACTAGGTCACGGGCTTAGAATACCATCAGTGTAAATACTCTGTTGGAGAGATAATATATTAATAAAAGCACAGACAACATTCATTTTATTAAAGTGCTAATTTAAGTACTTCAGGAATAGGTAAGTCTTTAGACATTGTTTGAAGACTGGCAATGACTTCATTCCACCAGCTAGGTGCCAAAATCAATTCAAATGATAAATTTGTTCATGAGTCAGAGAGCACAATTATGAGTTTCACTGTGGTGAGTGGAGTGGTGTTTATTGTATGACAGTATGTTCAGCGTTATAACATTGTGGTTAATTGTGCTTTGTGATGAAACTTTTGCTTAAAGTTATGCAAATAGAGTTTCGGAGATTTACATGTGTTGGAGGATTTGTGTGTGTGTCGGATAAATATTGTCTAAAATTCTTGTGTTATAAAACTAAAACTTTAAACTTCCTGATATTCCTTATGTTGATTCATTTATTACTTCTGCATGGGACCATCTCAGACCCCAGTGTCACTGTTACAATATTTTCAGTGTTAAGGCTAATATGTAAGTTTATCAGAAAATGTTCGCAGCCCCTTTCTAGCTTCTGCACACAATATGTCTCCCACGAAAAGGCATTTAACAACCCTCACACTGAAATATTCAGCAGCAGCACATCATTATCTACAGAAAGGCATTCACTCTTTTGTCTCCCCTCAATTCTTTATGCCATGCATTCTTTATGTGGTGGGGGCTCTTATGACTGCATTAGGCTGTCCCTAGTGCTTTTTGTGTTTGGCCTTACAAATTGAATAAAGAGAAAAAGCATGGGATGAGACTTTACAATATTCTCCTGTGGTGCTCTCTCTCTCTCTCCATCACTGGCCTGATGTTCCTCTCTCAATGCATTACAAATCCCAGAAATGGCTGAAATTCACCTAACAAAATGATATAACATGGTCCAGCCTCAACACAGATTTAGATTTTTTTGATGTGAAGCAAAACCACATTTTAGACCTCTATTTCCTTTTCACAGTCTGTTTTTATTTTGTTTGTTTGTTTTTTACTCTATTCCTCTCTGTAGCTAGGGGGCATGTATTAGCAGTATTGAGTGGGTCTATGTTCAGTCAGTGTCTCAGTGATTTGAGAAGAGAAGAGAGTGCGCTGTTATTGCAAAATAATCAACTCCAGGTTGGTGTGATGCGCCACTATGAAGAGTTAATGTTACTGCCCTGAAGTACATTACCATTACAATACAGTACCACATACAATTTGCCATTGATTACAATTTTATATTTATTAAGGAACAATATGAACAATATTTTTTTAACCAGTAACATTTAATGTTGTGAAATGTCTGTCAGACAAGTCTTTGATAAATAACAAGCAATTTATATCACTTTATTATTACGCTTAGCATCCGCTATACATAGCACTGTAAATGATCTATTATAGAAAAAATTATGTATTAAACTGAAAACTTTAATATAAACCTGTGGTTTGATTTATGTTCTATTTCAGGTATTTATTTGTGAGAGGAGGCACATATTTCCCCTACAGCTGCCCCACTTATATTTGCATTTTGACTAAAAACAAATTCAAAACAAGGGCTAGTATGCATTACTGGCCTTCAAATTACATGTTATGTGGAGGTTCATGGAAGATTCTGAATTCTAAAACAGACTAGATTGAGAACCAGGGAACCAGAAAAAATATCAGACTGTCAGATATTCCTATCCTTGTGGGGCCATTTGGTCCTCAACAAGACACACACACACACAGACACACACACACACACACACACACACACACAGACACACACACACACACACACACACACACACACACACACACACACACACACACACACACACACAGACACACACAGATTACTTAATCTCAGTTTAAATTGTGTTCAGCAAAATTTGCTTTCTGTTCAGCTCCTCAGTTAATTTAGTCATGGTATCGCATAAAAATACTATACTCTCAATGAACTTTAAGTTCATAAGCCTATTTTACTGCATACAAATGCGCGATAACCATTTATTACTGTTTATTTTAACATTGAGATATAACTAAGGAACAATCAACATAAATAAGGCAAAAAATTAATGTTAGCCTAAAATTATGACTTTATAAACTAGTATCAGCATGTTCTGCTTTTACATTGATTTTTTTTTATACTGAAGCTGATACTAAATGACATAATTAACCGGTTTCTGGCCATCAGATTTTTGAGAAACCGTTCAGGGAAGAAAGGATACTTACCAATTTACTAACCTCTTTGTAATTATTTTCTTGAAATATTTGCCAGTTTGTATTTATATTAACTTTAACAAATTGACTTGCATCATACTCGGAATTGTCGATAAACATTGAATTGCAGATGTTGCCGTAAAATATTGCACTAGTGAATCACACTTTAGGTACAGTAAGTTTAAGGTAAATAAGTTTAAACATGAACCACATTTTTACTACTAGCTAAAGCTCATACATGCTTACTTGGAATGAGAAACAGAAGAAAATCAGTGTACTTTTACGACCATGCTGTCCTGAATTTCACTTAATCTACATGATTCCATCGTGGGCCTGTAGACACTGTCATGTGCAGAGTGACAGAAGTTTAATTGGAAATCTTGTCTCGTTCAAAAGGAAAGTGAACTATGGAGGCTGCAGCTTGAACTCAGACATAATATGCCTAAAACAGCAAATCCTGCCAGGACTCTCATAAATTTCACTGTACCAGCTTCACAAAAACTTGATTAACATCTATTTAAGCATGCATTCTTGTAAAGCTTAGGGTATATTTGCTTAGGGGATATCTATACCAATTATAACATTTAATGTATATGTGCATGTACTGTATATATAATATACTGAAATATGCATAAACCTAAAATAAGATTTTCGTCAACATTGCTTGATTGATTGAACATTTTTCCCTTTTCCTGAGCAGATTTGTTTTTAAAACATCTTTAAAATTCACCTTTGATTCTGTCAAAATATCTAAATATGATATTTACTAACATTTTTATCTTCAGCATTATATATTTTTACATGTGTGTGTGTGTGTGTGTGTGTGTGTGTGTGTGTGTATGTGAAAATATGTAATGCTGAAGACAAAAATGGTAGAAAATATCATTTGTGAACATACAAAAAATATATATAGATATTGTTCCCTCCACTAATATCGACACTCTTGGTAAATATGAGCAAAGTAAGCTGTGAAAATTTGTCTTTATTCTTTAACCTTTTGATCTTTTGTTAAAATAATTCACAAAAATACTCTGCCCTCATGGATATCAAACAATTGCAAACAAAACACAGGTTATCAAAAATATATCTTTGTTAAATATAGGTGTGCAACAATTATTGGCACGCTTTCGTCAATACTTTGTGCTACCTCCCTTTGGCAAGATAACAGCTCTGAGTCTTCTCCTATAATGCATGGTGAGGTTGGAGAATACATGCCAAGGGATATGAGGCATTCCTCCATAAAGAATCTCTCCAGACCCTTCAAATTTTGAGGTCCATGCTGATGGACTCTCCTCTTCAGTTCACCCTACAGGTTTTCTATGGGTTTCAAGTCAGGCAACTGGTACGGTCATGGCAGGACCTTGATTTTGTGGTCAGTAAACCATTTTTGTGTTTTTTTATGTATGTTTTGGATAATTTTCCTGCTGGAAGATCCAACCACAGCCCATTTTAAACTTTCTGGTAGAGGCAGTCAGGTTTTCGTTTAATATCTGTTGATATTTGATAAGAGTCCATGATGCCATGTATCCTAACAAAATGTCTGGGTCCTCTGGCAGAAAAACAGCCCCAAAACATTAAAGAGCCACCACCATATTTAACAGTGGGCATCAGGTACTTTTCCATATGGCTACATCTCTGTGTGCTCCAAAACCACCTCTGGTGTTTACTGCCAAAAAGCTCTATTTTGGTTTCATCTGACCGTAGAACCCGATCCCATTTGAACTTCCAGTAGTGTCTGGCAAACTGAAGATGCTTGAGTTTGTTTTTGGATGAGAGTAGAGGCCTTTTTCTTGAAACCCTTTCAAACAACTTGTGGTGATGTAGGTGACTTTTTGAATTTTTAGAGACGTTCTGACCCCAAGAGGCAACTAACTTCTGCAATTCTCCAACTGTGATCTTAGGAGATTTTTGGGGATTTTTGTTTGTTTATTTATTTTTTTGGCCATTCGAACCATCCTCTTCACAGTGCATTGAGACAATATAGACCCACGTCCAATTCCAAGTTGATTCATAACATTTCCAGTTGACTGGAACCTCTTAATCATTGCCCTGATGGTGTAAATGGGCATTTTCAATGATTGTGCTATTTTCTTATAGCCACTTCACATTTTGTGAAGCTCAACAACCTTTAGCCGCACATCACAGCTATGTTCCTTGGCCTTACCCATTGTTATGACTGACAGGGAATTTGGCCTGTGTTTTACCTCATATTTATGCCGCTTTGAAACAAGAAGTCATGGTTGAACAATTTCTTGTTCCTAGTCACCGAGGTGTAGTAAAATAATTTTTTAAATATCAATGGGAATATACTTCAAATATATTATTCTCATATGAATTCAGAGGGGGGCAATAATTGTGTCACACATATATTTAACAAAGATTTTCTTTTTGGATAAAGCTGTGTTGTGTTTGCAATTGTTTGATATCCACGAGAGAAGAGTATTTTTGTGGTTTTTTTTTATTATTATTTTTTTTAGAAAAGACCAATAAAGACATTTTCTAACATTTTTGTCTTCAGCATTAAATATTTCAAATTTTATTCCAATGTCTAATTTACATAATTTTGGACTGTTGCATCCCATCCCCAAAAACATTTTAAGAAAAATGTTTTAAATTTTGGTTGAGTCTGGCAAAAAGAAAATTTTGTACTTTCATTTTTTTGTTATTTATTATTAATATTATTTCATTATTATTTTATATAGAAAGTGATTTGGATATTATTTTTTCCTAAAATTATAAAAGGAGCCTTAAATTAACTGTCACTATGCATGGAAGGCTTCAATATGTGTGCGACAGGTCAATGTCACTGCATGTTAAAATAAAATGGAAAAAATTCTAAAAGCACTCAGTCTGTTGAATATCATGTTCAATATGCAAATACATGTCATGCAAAATCTGATTACTAAGTTAAGGAGGTGCAGCATGTGGGGTTGAGGGCGTGTCTAATTTGTAGAGTCTTGTCAACGGTAAGTGTAGGTGTTTCTGGTTCTTCCTCTTTTGTCAAATGACTTTAGTGTGGAAATCCCAAGTTAAACAATTTATTGCTCAATATAAAAAAAATTATATGCTTCATGGTTATTTTAAAGTTCAGACCCTCCATCCCCAACCACCTGGTTCCATAACAAGAGCAAGAGGTAATTCAGTGATATTCACCACAGGGTGTCAGGCTCTCAGGCCATTACAACATTTTTTTTTTCTGTGCTTAGCTCATCTCCATTATGACTTTCGAATGCAGAGTGATTTTTCCTTGAGCTGAAACTTATCCTTACTGTGACATGCAGGGACTCTTGAAATATTCATGACATGGCGCTCTGGGGAGACCGAGATCGGAGCAGCATGCAATGAAGCAGCTATCTGTTGCTATGGCAATTAAACACTCGGTCATACAACTGGGCAAATCGTAGCTATCGGCCTGAGAAGGCTGAGTTTTGCTTTGTCAGCGTGTCATTACCATGGATAGAGCCACAGAGTGCTTGATCTCTAAGGCTATGTTTACAGAGTGCTTGAGGCACCATGTTAGTGACTCTCTGTCTGCAATTTGGTAGCACAGTGAAACACCCCCACACAAGGCTGAAAAGATCCCTGCAGTTTATATAAGCAAGTCATTGATTTGGCATTCTCAGGTACAATATTGATTGCCATGCATTAACATAGACAAACAGTGTAGAAACTGATTTTGTTTTTAGAAGCATGGTGTTGCATCCTAAAATTAGCTAGTAGAAGACAGGTGTTCACATGAGAATGAACACCATTACATTTAATTGCATACGTGGAGCTCTCTGTATTGTCTTGAGGACCAGTCATACACAATGGCTATTTTTACATGCAAATATAGACGCTCTGTATAAAATCTCCATTTATAATCCAATTCAAAGATGTGTTCATGTGGGAAGCAAGGTTTACTGCCAGCCTTACCATAACAAGACCAGTCAGCATATTTAGGTTTTTAATCACACTGATTGTGTTGTTGAATTCTAAATAATTTCTGTGTCAACAAGAATTTTATTGCACAAGGACTGCATTGTGAGTTAAACACACATGCTCAGAATGCAAATGCAGATTCTGACAGTGAAAGCAATCAAACAGAAAGGTTTACATGCCTATTATTCTTCTGTTTAATGGATTATTTAAGGGATTTCTCACCCTGCTTGAATACACTGGAATTTATTGGGATTGGTGTTAATTGGTTGACTCTAGCCCTGTTGTGGTGCATACATGAGCCTTTTTTTTTATCTGATTGAGCTGTCAGTCAGATTATTAACAGATTAATAGACTGCATGTAAACATATCTGATTATGAAAAAAGAGGGGACAGCTCAACTGGAATAGAAATCATTTGTCAATAAAGATTGTCTACAGCAGTAGTAACCAACCCTGTTCCTGGAGAGCTACCATCCTGAAGACTTTATCTCCAACCATAATCTTTCTTGCCTGACCGTGAAACCACTGCCTTAAGAAGTTCTTGATCAACTAAAACGGGTGTGTTAGATTTTGGTTAGAGATGAAACCTGCAGGAAGGTATAGTAGATCTCAAGGAATAGTGTTGGCGACCACTGGTCTATAGAGTGTCTGGTTTAGGATAAACAGTCTATCAGAATCTGCAGTAGGAACTGGATTTGAGAAAATCTTTGCAGGTAAAACATAGACACTGATATGCATAAAAAAGGAAACTTGTTTCACCACTACAGGAGCAGATCAAAATGAGCTTGGATGTTATGACTGATCTGATAATGAATTAATTATCGGTTGCAAGATTGTGGCTAGGTTGATGTATAAGCCTGATCATTTAATTGTTCTTTTCCTTTCTTTGGCCAGATGGATCATGTGCTCTCTTACTGGCCATGTTAATATTCACATGCTGAATATTAACAATATCCTAGCAGGCCTGGAGATGTTGTTAATTTGCAGGGATGTGACCAGAGCTGGCCATCACCTACACATGAGACCCTGTCCTTAGACAACCTGCTCACATTCACAGACACATCTCCTGTCAGTGGCAGTATGATTAAGGGGAGCAAGTCCTTGCATAATATGTAGAAATGTCAAGAATACTCATGACAGCACGGCACACAAAGGGAGATTAGCTTGGGACAGAGAGAGGCTTTATGGTATGGTAATCATGCCATTCTCCTCCCAGAGTCCAAACAGGCCCCCTTGTTGATGTTTGGCAGAAAAAAAATGAGTACTTGGATAAGGAGGGACTACCTGTTTTTTTTCTCCATCACAATGTCATGGTTTCTTTCCTTCTTTTGGTTTCTCTCACATGCTTATTCTTTTTGCTTCTATTCACTATTGGGAGCTCACAGGAATGTTGCTTAGGATGGGGTAGTTTATCTCCAGTTATTCGATGACAACTAGCAACTATGGGTTGAAATTCAGCCAGAAAAACTAATTTGAATTATAAATGTCTCTTCTCATCAATTTTAGCTTGATGTGCTTAGTGTAGCTGTTGAATTTGTTGGGAGGTATTGCTAAAATGAGAATATTCTGTTTGGCTGGTCATGATAAAGGTGTCATAGAACATACCACCATCCCTATAATTCACAGTGAACTGTTAAAGTCTCTGGGAAGCTGTGCCTCCTAGATTTCCATGCCACATTTCTTAAGGTCCAATTTTGTTCGTAGATTTTCACACACAGGTCCTGAGACTGTGATGCCCCTATACAATGCTACCCTCGCAAGTAGATTTATATTGAATATATGGTTTGTGAAATTTATTACAAGCATGTAGGCAGAATGCTGTATTCTTTAACCATCATGAGTTTCTACAATAATTTTCTGAAAGCCATGCCTCATCATTTGCTATGTCAGCACTTAGATCAAATCAAATAGATTGGACTCTATAAAAATTTTGGTGAGGATTTTGTGAATTCTAAGCCAAGTCTTCAAATAAATGATATAAGTAAATTAGAATTAATAACCCACTTTAAAGCAAAGTAGACTTTTAAACATAAATAAATGAATGAGTCTCTTGGGAATGATCTGTCAAACACCAAAAACAAACAAACAAACAAACAAACAAACAAACAAACAAACAAACTCTCTTTTAAGCAACCCTACAGGAAATTAGTTATATTTAGTTGCATGCTTAATTGATGATAATGGGAAAGGATTGATTGGCTTTATATTATATGTCCAGGATAAGTGGTATAGAAGATAGGTGGATGGATATTATATTTCCTAGTGTAAAGGCGATTCATAATGTGCAAGTGTACCAAAACTGGTAAGAGTTCAAATAAGAATAAGAGAATATGTAATAAAAAAATAAATGTAAAAAAAACTGCAAAGTGTTTATCAGGTGAAACAGACAGAAATTGAATGTTGCCAACTACAGCTCGCCCCTCCGAACCTCTCCCCCTCCTCCAAATAAGTTCTACAGAACAAGCTTAAAGGCATACAAAAGGCAAAATCTGTCTGTCAACAAGATTTATGTGATGGAAAAAATTTAATCTAACATTCTCTCTCTCTCTCTCTCTCTCTCTCTCTCTCTCTCTCTCTCACACACACACACACACACACACGCACACACACACACACACACACACTGTTCATCCTCACACACACACACCACAATCGTTGCACAAAGAGGGACATAATAGCAGGTGGAAAAGCTCCTTTCAGAACATGTTCCATTTCTGGCCATGTTCCCTTCAGTATCATCACATGTGCTAAAGAATAAGTGTTAAGGTCCGGTGCTCACAGGCGTTGTTAGAAACGCTTTTTTTTTTGCCCTCGCTGTGTAATCCAAGTCTATGTATTATGCAAATACATGTAGGCAACTCCTTGATGAGTCCTCAAATGACATGTAATTATATTTTGTGAAATAACACTGAGCTGTGTTGTATAGTGTTTGTCATTCTCTGACAATACTACAGTGTTTTAGACAAGTCATTTTATTATGTTAGTTCCACATTCTGGAAGAGCTTTTTTGGAACATAAATCAAATTAGTTATTATGTTGACTTAATATCTGTTTTGTTCATTTTACAAAATTGTGTGTGGGGGCTGTGTGGCTGTGCATGTGTGTCTGTCATCATCTCCTTCACTACACGGCTCAGTTTGTTCTCTGTCATGAAAGGAGCTCTGTATTTTATGACGAGTTCTGAAAGCAGATGGGAAGAGAAGACGGTTTTTCCTGTCGGCTGTGAGCAGGGAAATCATTTGCTGCTCCTCTGTGTAATTCGTAGCAGAGGAGTGATGTCCGTTTGATGTTTGAAATAAAAAAGAACGACACACTTAGGCTGTACTGTTTTACTTTTATTCCTTTGCGTTTTTTACGCAAGCAAATCTATCGATTTTTTATTTTTTTTTCACCTTATCTGACTGTAAGGAAAGCAGAGTGTAGTGGCAAATCAATTGCTTGAACAGCACACATTTGCCTCGTTCAACTAGTCCGTGATTTATCCATGTGTTTAAATAAGAGGTTTTCATGCTGAAATTTTCTTTCTCTCTGATTGTTATGCAGGTGAACGATCTTTGTGGTTGTTGCCACGAGCTGTAATTTATAAGAATAGGACCCTAATGTGTCTGACAGCTCTGTAGGCTATATTTATTTTAGAAATATGTTATGGAAATAGACTGTTGCAAGTAGTAGGCATGGTGAATTAGAAAGAGTTTTTGAGTTACAACTGGAGGAAATATTAGAGGGTGCAGTCTTAAAAGCATGTTCAGTGTCTTAAATGTTCTAAATCAGGGGTATCAAACTAATTTTAGATAACATGCCACATTACACTTAGTCCAGTGTCAAGTGGGCTGGACATCATTCTCCATATCTGATTTTCCATGCTCTCCATTTGTCTAACAGGTGCATTCCCAATGCACAAAGGTATTGAACATACAGTATATGCCACCTACAAAACAAATTTTGTCCTGTGAAACCCCTAAGCAACATGGTTAACATGTCAAACCTTTATACTTGCTAATTAAGGATGATATCATTAGCACATTTTGTCAGTAGGCAAAGTTTATTACTGTATTTTGCCTCCTAGTGGTATAAGAGGGACTGGTCTTTTTTTCTAAACTTGCAATTTAATTTTTTACATTTATGGTATTTTGGCAGACGCCCTTATCCAGGGCAACTTACATTTATCGCATTTATACAACTGAGCAGCTGAAGGTTAAGGGCCATTCTCAAGGGCTCAGCAGTGACAGGTTGGCAGTGCTTGGATTTGAACTCACGATCTTCCAATCAGACAATTTTGATTTAGAAAACGTATTGTAAATTGGTTTGGTGGGCTGGATTAGAACCATTATTTGGCTCATCCCAGCACACCTGTTTGTATGTTTGACACTCCTGTTTGAAATGTTAATGAACATTTATGGATGTTTAAGAAATATTGTTTGACAGTAGTACATATGACTGTTAACATAGTAATTACAGGATTACACAATTCTGGTATGGTCTGATGGTGAGTGACTAAAACTTGCTTATATGGTTACACTTGCTTATGTAACCAGGGTGCTGGTAAGGATTATTATTTTATTTTTTTATATTACACATAGGTCTGTACTATAGTGCAGTCTATGCACCAAATCTGGCTTCTGACCAGCTTCAGAAAGCTTTTTGACAAGCTTGGCCAGACTACTGTGGGTCTGGAACATAGCTGATTATTACGATTTATTGTCTTGCCATTATATGCGGCAATATTTGATAATAACCATTAAGAACTATCCACATGGAAAGGTCAATGGATAAAATTGCATGCAACAGCCCATGGCTAAATCTGTTCTGACACATTAACTGCAGAAGCATCAAACCAGTTGAAATTTAGATGCCATTCACTCCCTAAATATAGATAAATTAAATGTGGGAGTGCATATATAGTATGTGTATAGAATAAACCTTAACTGTCAGACAGCAATTTAAAAAACTTAGCGTAGTAAAATATTCACATATTTCTGATCCTTAGCTCGAGTTACTGTCCATATAGAGTGTGCTTGTTCTCCATGTGTCTGTGTGGCTTTGTTCTGTGTTTGTTTGTTTCACATGTGTGCATGTGTTCTGCAGTTTCCTCCCAACTACCAGAAAGATGCCAGTAGCTGAACATACCCCTAGGTGTGAATGAGTGTGATAATGTGTGCATGAATGATTGAAAATATTTAGATGTTTAGTTTGAAATTTGGATTACAAAGATGGGTCACAAAAGGACACTGAGAGCTTGTAGTTCACAAAGCATGTTAGAACCAAGAGTCTATTTATACTGTGGATGTGTCAGTGACTGTGATTGGGTCATGTGTTTAGTAATCAGTCAGTGTGAATGTGAGAATGGGTTGTAGTTCTTAGTGGCCATGTTTGTAGTTGAGTTCTGGGAACTGTAGTTGGATGTCAATTTCAAGGGTTGACATAGCATAATAACCTTTTAGGAAAAAAGAAGAGAATTGTGCCAGCATTTTTTTAAAAACATTTTGCATTTTGCAATACACTTTGCTATCCTTTCTGTTGCATTAATATCACCCTTGGCCCATACAGATAACAGAGGCACTGGCATTTTATTAAGTCTTATTTCAGTTATGCAGTAGAAGTGAATACATGCACCATAACTGTAATAGCTGGAATAAAATTATATTATTTTGATAGCTGATGCTTGCATTCTCAGTGCAATCAGCCAGATTTGATGCAGTGTTTCAGTACAGTGTTGCATAGCTAAATAGTAAATAATAATAATAATAATAATAATAATAATAATAATAATAATAATAATAATAATAATAAAGATCTTTCTACATTTATATGAGTTCTATCTTTGAGGGGTACACTGTGTAGAGATTACAATGACATGTTCTGTGGTGTGGACCTGTTTTAATTTCTCTGTTCTTATCAGATATAAATAATGCTGACTTTTTTTGTTTTTGTTTTGTTTTTTTTGTTTTTAAGCTGGCGACTTGGGACCCTGTCCATGGACTAAATGGAACTTTGTCTGACCGGAAGCTGGAGAACAACATGCGTGGGGTGGTGCTACGTGTTGTTACTGTCCTAGTAAGAGCTACTTTTAATATTTTCTATGGACGTCTTTTTTGTTTTGTTTTGTTTTTGATTGTGGATGTTATATCTGCATAAATAAGATCCACTACATAAAACTGTGTTCTGTTCATATTGTGAGGTCAAACGGTAAGATTTGAATGTGGATTACATGTAGCTACCCCTAACAAAATCTTTTCTGGTTGTTTCCTCACCGATAGTAGTGCAGAGACTCATCAAAGTCCATGAAGTCTCTCGTACATTTATTGAAAGGGTGTTTGGTGGGCTTGAGTGTGGGAATCGAGGATGAGTAAAAGCTAGCTGTATATTGAGATTTCAGTTCTTCTATATTGCCTCCAGCACAGATTTGAGTGAGTCCCTAGAGTTTGTTAAAGATTTAGCTTTCTGAATTCTTCATATCCCTGCTTTGAAGTCGGTACAAGGAGAAAGAGATGCTGCTTCTAGTTCATGTCTAACTCTTTCACTACCCTACCCTTCTACCCTTTCCTGCTTTTTGTGATTTTCTTGCTGAAAATATTATGATATGTCAGTCTGACAAAATGCGGCGTGAGTAACTGTGAGGGAATGAGCACAGCAACAGTGTGCAATTGTTCCCAAATGATGACTCCCCTAGTGTAACTGACCTAACCATATGAACACAAATACACTCTTAGACATGCACCTTCAGAGAATCCTCAGGACAGAAAGGCTACCAGTAGTGTGGGATTAGAAGAAGGTGGGCCGAACAATTCATAAATGTATTAATTGCCCAAGTTATAGCTGATCTAATATAACACCAGAGTATGACAAGCTGGTTAGCTGGTTAACTGCATTAATCTAGACTAAAAAGATCGATTTGTCAAACAGGGAAGGCTTTGTGTAGCCATAGTTCTAGTATTGTCCATAATGCTAATAGTGCATTGTACCACCATGCAATATTTCAACCAACTGGAACATGTTACTTACATGTTACAACATACTGTATATTTTAACTTTTTTTTTAAAAATGCTTTATGAAATTCTTTAAGGCATTTTCTTTCTATGGTTGGAGGAGGGGAAGAAACAAAATGCTTGTACCACTATATCAGCTTACTGAACCTACTTTTTCTCTGGGCAACTTTAAAAATTGAAAACTGATAGCCCAGACTCATAATCTGCTTGTTCCAGGTGCATGGGCTACTGATTTGCCCACCGCAGTCACATTATATTAGCAGTAGTGTGTGTGTGTGTGTGTGTGTGTGTGTGTGTGTGTGTGTGTGTGTGTGTGTGTGTGTGTTATGATACCATTATATACAGTGGCAAGAAAAAGTATGTGAACCTTTTGGAATTTCATGGTTTTCTGAATAAATTTGTTATAAAATGTGATCTGATCTTCATCTAAGTCAAGGGTATTGACAAATATAGTGTGCCTAAAATAATAACACACAAAAAAATTCTGATCTTTCATGTCTTTATTGAGAACAACCAAAAAAACCTCATAGTGCTTGTGGAAAAAGTATGTGAACCCTTTAGTTAATGACCTCAAAAACGCTAATTGGAGTCAGGTTTTAGCACACCTGGAGTCTCGTTAAGAAAATGAGTATGGAGATGTGCACTACAGCTACTTTGACTGATAAAAACCCCCCAAACTATTGGAGTTTGTTCTGCACAAGAAGCACATGCTTATGTGAGCCATGCCTTGCCAAAAAGAGCTTTCAGAGGATCTACGATCGAGAATTGTTGATTTACATAAAGCTAGCAAGGGTTACAAAGTGATTTCAAAGACTTTAGAAATTCACCAGCCTACATGAGGGATCAGAATTTATTTTGTGTTATTATTTTAGACACATTATATTTGTCAATACCCTTGACTTAGATGAAGATCAGATCACATTTTATGACAAATTTATTCAGAAAACCATGAAATTCCAAAAGGTTCACATACTTTTCCTTGCCACTGAATATATAAAATAGAAACAAATCTACACAAGAAGCATACAATTCCTGATTATTGTATGATTATTATTTATTCAAAAGCTCATTTAAATCAAGATATCATGCCATATTCTGTCATATCTATCAATGTGCATTTGGTGTTTTATTTCACTATTATCTTTCTAGTAGTTTTCACAATATCCTTTTTCGAAATACTGAGTTTCATTTAAGTGAATAATAGTTCCAAAAATAAAGTGAAATATGCTGAGTTTTATTCAGCTGGTTACATCTTTCATTCAGGTCTTTTATGTCCTTTCTTTAGTACTGTACACTTTCACTACACGAACAGTGTGTGCAGTTTATCATAGTTCAGTTAAAAGATTTCTATCTCAAGCAAGTGTAAAAATGTATTTGATATGTTCTATTTCCAGTGATTGACATTTTCTGCATAAAAGCACAGATTGAAACAAAGCTAATGTTGGTTGTCACAAATTCCAAACTGCTGCCTGATTCCTCCATGCTGTAACTCAACCAATTCATCTGAGAGTGGAAAGGCAAGCATATGCTTCTCCAGGATACATGAAACCAGCCACTGAACATGCTTGCAGTAGAGCACTACGCTTCCTGCTCCGAGAGCAGCATAAATTGTCCAATTACCTTTTAAACTGTGAGCCATGGATGCCTGTAATATTGTCTAGGCACTATTAACTGACCAGACCCTAATGATCTGCACAGCCTGCTCAGTTTTGTTTTCTTCAAGCAGGTCAGAGATATATTTGGCTCCAATGCCATTAAATGATTTGTAAACAAGTAGCAGCACTTTATAATCAATTCTTTAATTAACTGGAAGTCACTGTAAGGATCTGAGGATTGGATGTGTGATGTGCTCCACTCTTTTTGTCCCGGGTAGCATTTTAGAAGTTATATTTTGAATGAACTGGAGCTGTTTAATGATTTTTTTTTTATTAGGGAACAGACCAGTAAAGAGACTACTGCAGTGGGAAGGCATGGATGAGCTTTTCTACAATCTGATTAGACATGTACTGTAACCTCTCAATCTACTTTTGAGATGGTGTAAAGCTCAATTAGTTACTGCTTTGATATGACTTTTGCCGTTAAGATCCGAGTGCAGTACTATGTCAAGTCTGACATGGTCTTTTGTCTTTAGAATTTTGGACTCAAGGGCCCGTATTCAGAGTTATATTAAGCGTGCATTGCAAGGATTTAATACAGAAATTGTTTAAGCGCTATTCAGAAGTTATGCGAGAGGTACACACATGCGGTGAAGTTTTCAGAGTAGAAGCATGTCTCTGGTATGTGCAGTTCTGAAATTTAAGCCTATTTGTCTTGCACAATATCGGCTTGAGTGAGGAGTAGTATTAAGTCCACTCTCACTGTGTGGCAGTTTGATTTAACCACAAAATGTCATGAAATTCATGTTTGGAGCTGTAAATACTTAAACAAAACCCTATATTCTATACCACTTGAGGCCAACATTAAATGTGCAAATATGACAACAAATTGTTTGCACACAGGGCATTGAAGGAGACAGCATCTTAATTAGACAGAGACATTGCTTATTTCAAGGACAGTTTTTTCTTTATGGATAAAGTTTAAGTAAATTAAACGTGCCCATTAAATTAAATAAATTAAAGTAAGCTGTAGATATAGCAAATGAGTGCTTGGTCAGATTATCCTTTAAACTATGGCCACAGGAAAGAACATGGAGTGAACAAAAACATTATTGTTATTTTATTACTTTGACAATTCAAAATATTAAATTAAATTTGTGATTAAATAACCTACATCCTGCACACACATTACGATTCCATTACCTTGATTTGGTAGTTCATGGCTAAATTAAGTTGTGTGTACAATTAACATTTGACAGCAAGGAAAAAATATGTGACATGCTTCTTTAGTCCACATTATCTATCTCCTGACTTTTTTTAATGGCTTACAGGTAAGTGCATGTGTTTAAAGATGGTGGTCTAGACACTATTAAAAACCCCAGTCTTAGACACACTTGTGTTCATAAAAGTCTGGTACCCTAGGAGGCGTGATAGGCTCCAGGCACCCCCGCAACCCTGTGTAGGATTAATGGTATGGAAAATGGATGGATGGATGGATATTTAGCTAGATCAGTGTTAAGTTTAATAACATTTAGTAAGTTTTAAGGGCTTCGGTGCTTTGGTAGGGCCAGTGACCAGATATCGTCATTGTGATCATTTAATTTTACATATGTTTATAAACCTTCTCTATAAAGGGAGATTTGAAATGGGTGCATAATTTAATATGGATGTACCCAAGTTGCTCCTTGTAGGAGGCGCTTCGTTACTGCAGTTTTCAGCAAAACATGTAAAGTGAATTATACAGTATCAGTGAGATGTTCCCTATTTGTGGTAAATGCGTTGCAGTTGAAAAGTTAAGTGGTTTCCTGCTGTTTTATCCCAAATATTGTAACATACTTTTATTAATGGTAAAAATACATTGTTAAATCGATTACAGAAATATCTATTCGTTATTTTAACAATCTCAAACATCATAGAATGAATTTAATGAATCGCTGGGGGATAAAACTAAAATGCAAAGTATTCCAGAAACACATTTTAAATATATATATATATATATATATATATATATATATATATATATATATATATATATATATATATATATATATATAAAGAATAGCAACATTTGTTCACTTGTTCAACTATTATAAGGCCTAAAATTAAGGTATTATATTAATGTAAATTGATGTGTGAAGTTCAAAGCTTGAGTTCTGCTCAAACACTCATGAATAATATCACTAAGTTATTTAAAGTGCACTACTGCACCATCGAGCCACTGACCTATTGCTTTCCCATAGAGACCAATATGCTCATGAAGCATTTAAGTGCAAAATCACCCTTTCAGGTATAATACATCATTAAAAACACTTCAAATGAGTCAAACAATAAAGAGAGAGAGAGAGGAACTTTGCTGAGTTTCCTAGTTCCCTACGATTAAAAAACATGTGTTTAGGGAAGAAGGGAGTTTTCACCCATGGGAAATTTAGTCTTTTAAAAATCAAAGCTTCAAATAAATGGAGAGAAAACATTTTTCCTGCTTGGTGGCAGACAGATTAGTCACAGAGGTCTTGGAGGTTCATGAGTTCACTGGATGTAACTGAGTGCTCCAGTGACTATGGTGTCAGGATTTATAGCGTTGCTAACATGAAATTTCTTGATAGGCACCTGAGTCGAGGGTGTCAAGCTGCTCTAGACATGGGCAGACTGGCAGGGAAACACTGCTAGCGCCATGGAGCTTGTCAGCGTCCCACCACCCCCAGCACTATTCTTGTATGCATCACTGTCACTGCGGATAAGAACACACACACACACACACAGAGAGAGAGAGAGAGAGCTCCCAAGGATAAGCCAGAGTTAGAGGGAAAAGCATTGCCATACGCTTCCAAAGTCAGCCATATGTGAGCAGATTCTTGAGAATGAAAGAAAAAATGAGTAAGGCATACAGTAGATGCTTGCACACAGTCATATTCCCAAGCCAACTCATGTTTTGCTGTACAATATGGTAATTATGTTTATATAACATTTATATAATGTTTGCCCGATACCCCACTTTCTGTCTGTTACTGATCTAAATGTGTAGTTAAATGAAAGGAATGGCCATATAATGAGAAGGGAATCAATACAAACTTCCCCCACTGGTGAATTTCACTTGTTAAATGTAGATGGAGAATAGATGGTGCAACGATAAAACCAAATGTCATACTCTGAAACAGTGCAAAGTTCCAATACCAGGGATAGTAACTTACATCAGCATCTCCTCAGAGGGACTCTGATAGATGGCACCTCTTGGCTGCTGTGAACCTTGGCATGCATGTCCACATTCCCACTAATAGCTTATTGAGCGGGGTGGGCCTGATGTGGATTAGAAAGTACTGTCTTAATGTGCAGGCAGCGTACAGTCAATAATGCCTGCTCCATTCATCAGAAACATTCATCGATAGGGATTTATTAAAGCCAATATGAAAAATAAGCAGCAGAGTATTACTTTTACTGGCGCAGCCACTGGCGAACACAGCAATGGTGAATACAAGGCGTTGGGTGATAGGAGCTGTCATGTAAAAAAAAATGGTGGGCGAGTGTTCTGTCAATAAGTAAGCCGATTTATGTTAGTGGTAAACATTGCATGTAAGAGATTTTTGTGGTGCTGAGATTAAAATTAGAGAAGATAGATACACCTGAAAGGTGTGTGAAATAACAAATGGCAAAAAATAAATGTACCTTGATCCCAATATGGCGTGGTCTACAGTCTCAGGGACCAAGTATAATGTTTGGGAAATTACCAGTGTATCATGGTTATGTATTTACAATATTTTAATAGCATTGGAATGCATGTATATATGACCAGGATGATTTACTGTCCAAAAAAGTTTTTTTTATGGTTTCATTGGTTTTTCACTATTTGTAATGACATTTTTTGCCATCTTTATTCTCGTTATTGGCTCATTATAATACAAAGTCGTTATAATACAAAGTCAGACAGAGTGTGTCCAAATGGAGGAAATTTAAGACCACTGTTACCCTCCCCAGGAGTGGTCGACCAACAAAGATCATTCTAAGAGTAAGACGTGTAATAGTCCACGAAGTCACAAAGGAACCCAGGGCAACTTCTAAGCAAATAAAGGCCTCTCTAACATTGGCTAATGTTAAATTTCATGAGTCCACCATCAGGAGAACACTGAACATCAATGGTGTGCATGGCAGAGTTGCAAGGAGAAAGCCACTGCTCTCCAAAAAATCATTGCTGCCCCTCTGCAAGATCACGTGGACAAGCCAAAAAGTTATTGGAAAAATATTTTGTGGACGGATGAGACCAAAATACAGTTTTTGGTTTAAATGACAAGCGTTATGTTTGGACAAAGGAAAACACTGCATTCCAGCATAAGGACCTTATCCCATCTGTGAAATATGGTGGTAGTAGTATCATGGTTTGGGCCTGTTTTGCTGCATCTGGGTCAGGACGACTTTCCATCATTGATGGAGCAAAGAATTCTGAATTATACCAGCAAATTCTAAAGGACAATGCCAGGACATCTGTTCAGGAACTGAATCTCAAGAGAAAGTGGATCATGCGGCAAGACAATGACCCTAAACACACAAGTCGTTCTACCAAAGAATGGTTAAAGAAGAATAAAGTTAATGTTTTGTAATGGCCAAGTCAAAGTCCTGACCTTAATTCAATAGAAATGTTGTTCAAGGACCTGAAGCAAGCATGTTCATGTAAGGAAACCCACCAACATCCTAGAGTTGAAAACGTTCTGTCCTGAGGAATGGACTAAAATTCCTCCAAGCCAATGTGCAGGACTGATCCAAAGTTACTGGAAATGTTTAGTTGCAGTTATTGCTGCACAAGGGGTCAGACAAGATCCTGAAAGTAAAGGTTCACATACTTTTGCCACTCACATATATGTAATAATGGATAATTTTCCTCAATAAATAAATGAGTATAATAGTATAACATTTTTGTCTCATTTGTTTAATGTGGTTCTCTTTATCTGATGATGTTTTAGGGCATTTTGTCAGAAATATAGAACATTCTAAACTTTCAAGCACCACTATATATGAAATACAGTGTATCCGGAAAGTATTCACAGCGCTTCACTTTTTTCACATTTTGTTATGTTACAGCCTTATTCCAAAATGGATTAAATTCATTATTTTCCTCAAAATTCTACAAACGATACCCCATAATGACAACGTGAAAGAAGTTTGTTTGAAATCTTTGCAAATTTATTAAAAAATAAAAAACAAAAAAAGCACATGTACATAAATATTCACAGCCTTTGCCATGACACTCAAAATTGAGCTCAGGTGCATCCTGTTTCCACTGATCATCCTTGAGATGTTTCTACAACTTGATTGGAGTCCACCTGTGGTAAATTCAGTTGATTGGACATGATTTGGAAAGGCACACACCTGTCTATATGAGGTCCCACAGTTAACAATGCATGTCAGAGCACAAACCAAGCCATGAAGTCCAAGGAATTGTTTGTAGACCTCCCAGACAGGATTGTATCGAGGCACAGATCTGGGGAAGGGTTACAGAAACACTTCTGCAGCATTGAAGGTCCCAATGAGCACAGTGGACTCTTCCTAGACCTGGCCGCCCGGCCAAACTGAGCGATCAGGGAGAAGGGCCTTAGTCAGGGAGGTGACCAAAAACCCGAAGGTCACTCTGACAGAGTTCCAGCATGTCTCTGTGGAGAGAGGAGAACCTTCCAGAAGAACAACCATCTCTGCAGTACTGCACCAATCAGGCCTTATGGTAGAGTGGCCAGATGGAAGCCACTCCGCATTAAAAGGCACAACAGCCTGCCTGAAGGACTCTCAGACCATGAGAAACAAAATTCTCTGGTCTGATGAAACAAAGAATGAACTCTTTGGCCTGAATGGCAAGTGTCATGTCTGGAGGAAACTAGGCACCACTCATCACCTGGCCAATACCATCCCTACACTGAAGCATGGTGGTGGAAGCATCATGCTGTGGGGATGTTTTTCAGCGGCAGGAACTGGGAGACTAGTCAGGATTGAGGGAAAGATGAATGCTGTGAATACTTTCCGGATGCATTGTACTGGATGACAAAGTGCATATTCGAGTGAGAGACGAGTACAAAATATAGAATAAATACACAGGGCAATAAGTATACAGGACAGTACACAGGGTTGCATGGGATAACTAGTGCAAACAATTGTCTGAAAAGTGTGAAGAGCATGTAGAGGCAATATCAAGTGAGAGGTAGTAGTAAATAATAATTTTAAAAAAGTTTCATATCAGTTAAAAGTGTTCCACAGCAGTATTATTAAGTGCAGATGAGTAGTGATGGTTGTACAGTGGTAGATGTTGGGAAGATTTTGATTAGCACAGGTGAGTGTTGGGAGACAGCAGTGTGTTACACATTGGTACTTCATCAGGGAAGAAGCTGTTGTGGAGTGTGGTGGTGGTGGCACGGATGCTCATGCACCTTGTGGAAGGTGCATGAGGGGGAGGAGGGGGGAGAGTCCATGAGATTTACTTGCTTCCTTTTGTCGCTACAGACGCTTTCAGGGCCCTTTCACTTCCACCAGACTGATTACTTATAGGTATTATTCAGGAAAAGGGAATATTATCATAGGTTGCATATCTCATTGCAGCCTACCAATCAGCCTCTCACTTTAAGCATTAAGATTATATCATAGATGGAAGAAGAAATAAGAAATATATCATAGATGGAAGAAGAAAGAAGAAAACTCTTGAGCACGTTTTAATGTCTTCCAGTGTGGTTTTGACAGCATGATGGTCATACTGCTTATGACTATTTGACAGTAAATTTAAGACTATAAGAAGAGCTAAGTTGATTAAACTTCAGTCTGTAAGCTGGAGTAAGCTGTCACTTCTTCAAGTCCTAGCCTGTGTGGTCCCTCACACTTTTATTCTTGTCTTCTGCAGCACTAACCCCTCAAATGCCTTTGGCTGTAATGCAAATTAAGTGATCATGTGCTGAACTGAAGATTACTTTATCTCTAGGGTAATCTCTAGCTAAAACCTGGAAGACTACTTTGTGTTACAGAAGGCAACATTAAGCAAGTGCACTCTGCAGGAACATAAAGCCAAAGCAAGAATGCTTTGGAGAGAAAATAAAATCTAATTCTAATTGTTTGTGTTGGAATAAAATGCTTTTGCCCTGGCTCTGTCATCCACTTACTCCAACAAGCTTTTACATTAATTATTTTGAATTGGCATCCTGAACTACAGTATATTCTTAAAGCATAGAAAAGAAACATTTTTGAAGGTTAATCGTTTGTGATTGAACACAGGCAAAAACAAATTATACTCATTTGTCCATCACAGATTTGATTGCCAGGTTTTTTTCCCCAAAAAAAGTTTTGTTTTTTTTGTTTTTTAATGAAGATATGTTTTTTAATGGCCCTGTATATTTATACTTCATTAAGCAAAAATGTCTACAGATTGTAGTTAATGCAGTACTCAAATACTGATTGCAGATATCAATAAAACAGCAGTCACCAATACTCTTCCTTGAGATCTTCCTTCCTGCAGATTTCATCTCCAACCAAAATCTAATACAATTCTAACAGTTGATCAAAAACTTCTTAAGGCAGTGATTAGATGGTCAGGTGGGCATGATTTTGGTTGGAACTAAAGTCTTCAGGAACGTAGAGATCTCCAGGAACAGGGTTGGTGACCACTGCTATAGAACATTGTAAAGAATTGTGCTGGACACTCAACTGAAGATATTCTGATACAGATAATATACATAAATGCTTAACTTTGCTACTTGGACTGGAGAGATACACATCTCTTCTCACACAGAAGACCTACAAATATGAATTGATTAATTTAAATTAGCTATCTACAGTGCCTTCTACTAATATTGGCACCCTTGGTAAATATGAGCAAAGAAGGCTGTGTTGTCTTTATTGTTTAACCTTTCGATATTTTGTTTAAAATATTCACAAAAATACTCTGCTGTCATGGATATCAAACAATTGCAAAGACAACACAGCTTTATCTAAAAGTGAGTGAGTGAACAACTGATTTTCAAACTCTCCCCCTTGGTCATGATGAATGGCGGAGGGAAACCCAAATTTGAGAGCAAAGTCATTGAAGATGAGGTTTGCAGCAGTTTTCTCTGACTTTTGACGTGATGGCATATGCTTGAACAATACAGGTGAAATGGTCAACAGTGATGAGGATGTACTCGTATCCACCTTTGCATCAGTCGAGATGGAGCAAATCAATATATACGAGTTCAAATGGCTATGTTGTCACAATATTTGTCAAGGGAGCTCTCATTTCATGGCATGGCTTTTTCTGCTTGAGACAGGTGCAAGCTTCTGTCACATAGTGCTCAATGTCAGATTGCATATAGGGCCAGAAGAAGCATTCACGTACTAGAGATACTGTGCGGTCAGCACCTTGGTGTCCCATGTTATTGTGCAGCTCTTCCAGTACTTTTCCTTTGTACTGTTCTGGTAGGACCAACTGTTTGTGGGCTTTGGTTTTCCTATACAGAATGCAGTCACTGTCTACTGTCAGCTTTTCCCATTCTCTGAACAGGCTTTTTGTCTTTGGGCTGAATGTCTTTAGCTCTCTAGCTAGCAGTTTGGAGCATGACAGTTTACTATCTAGCACAGGACAGATCCATGGTTCCCATCTTTGTGCATCTCTTAACTTATCTTTTGGTATAGGACTGAATGATGCAGTGGTTATCTCACTTTCGGTGGAGACTGACATACATACGGCTGAAAATGGCAGGGATGTTTCTTGAACCTCAACGGCTTGAATGGGGGCAGTGATGGCGTCAGGTGGCAATTCCTCAAAACATTCTCTCATCAGTGACTCTGCATCCAGTGGCATCCTTGACAAAGCATCTGCGTCACTGTTCTCTTTCCCTGGTCTGTACTTTATCGTGAAGTGAAAATCAGCCAACTCTGCAACGCACCTGGAAGTGGTTGCGTTCAGTTTTGCAGTGGACAAGACATATGTGAGCGGGTTGTTGTCACTATACACATTGAAGGTTGGAGCATAGTACAAAAAATCCCGGAACTTGTCTGTGACTGCCCATTTTAAAGCTAGAAATTCTAACTTGCCTGCATGGTAGTGGTAGTTCTTCTCAGCTGCTGTCAATGAGCGGGAGCCATAGGCAATGACTCTCAGTTTGCCATCTTGTTTTTGATACAATACTGCTCCCAAGCCTTGATGTGATGCGTCAGTGTGTATTATGAAACGCTGAGTGAAATCAGGGAATCCTACCACTGGGGGATGGAGCAAACAGTCAATCAGCTGTTCAAGTGCCTGCTGGTGCTGCTCGGTACACGTGGTTGGCTTGTTTGAGGGCACACTACAAGTCATTTTCTTTGTTTTGGGGTTTCTTGTGTTTTCAGGGACCTCATTTGAATCTGCTTTCAAGAGATCGTACAGGCAACTGGCCTTTCAGGAAAACTCTTTAATGTACTGCCTGTAGTAGGTGAGTAACCCAAGCATTTTTCTGAGCTGGCCCACATTCTGTGGTCTGATGACTTTCAATTCCCTAACTGCTTCAAAATCTGCTGGATCAACTCTACTTCCCTCTGCAGAGACTATTCACCCCAAATAATGGGCTTCAGGTTTAAAGAGGTCGCATTTACTTGGTTTGAGTTTAATGCCATACTCTCTGAGGCGTTTCAACACTTTTCGCCCATCCTTCACATGATTTTCAAAGCTTTTGCTAAAGACCTTTCGGTCCTCCAGATAAGGGATGCAGATATCATTGCGGAGCCCTTCCAAACATTCCTCCATACAGCATTGGAAAGCAGCAGGGGCATTCATGAGCCCAAAAAGGATGCATATTCACTCAGAGTCCCCATGGAGTAACAAAAGCTGTCATTGGTCTGCTCTCTTCAGAAATAAATCCCTGGTGGTAAGCTTTTCCCTGGTCCAGGAGAGAGAACCAGGATTTACCACCCAGACTGTCCATGATGTCTTGGACCCGAGGGATGGGCTGGCGGTCGGGATGGGTCTTACTGTTCAGGTCTCTGTAATCTATACACAACCAAAGGATGCCATCTTTTTTCCTCACACACACAACAGGTGAAGAATACGACGAGTTCTTCTTCCTAACCCAGCCCTGTGCTATTAGGTCATGGAGGTAACCTTTCATCCCCTGATACAGTGGCCTGGGTACTGACATGTACGTGCTTTTGACTGGTTCCGGGTCTTTAAGAGAGATGGCCATTTGCAATCTTTCAATACAGCCAATATCATTGTCTGATCTTGAGAAGGAATGACACTCTTCTCTGAGCATTTGTCTAACTATCTGTCTCTGTTCTTCTTTCAAGTAACTTACATCTACAGGTGGATCCCACTGTTCACTACCATTAAATGGGGCCTGGATGCTGGTGTGGTTCACGGTGGCTGTTGTTGAAGCCTTTTCAAGAGTCTGGGTAGGTAACACAGTCATTACGGTTTGTACTGTGCCAATTACAGTGCGCCCTGGCAAAACAATTTCGCGGTCAGTTGGGTTAGAAACATCAACAGTGATGACTGGAGAAACACCTTTCTTGACTCCGACTAGTGTGTCATAGAACTCAAGATCATCTGGCCACTGGGGGTTCAGGTCTGGCTGAAACAACATGGTCATGTCATCTTTAAAAGGCTGGGCAGCTACACGACACTCAATTTTAATGCTACTGTGTTTTGGTACTGCAACCATCTCTTTCTTTGTTTTCACTGCATACTCATCTACCTGTTCTGTCCTGTTTCACTAACAGCCTGTATGAAAGCTCTCACCTTGTTTCTTTTGAGACTTGGAAAGATTTCTTCACAGTACTGTACTGTTTGTTCTTATCAGTCTTTGCCAAGATGTGCTTGATGACATTAAAACCTATGATGGGATGGGACAGGTGACACCCTTTCATCACAAGCATTGGAATCAGCAGTTCATTGATTGGCTTGGTTAGTTTCTGAGACGAGCCAGAAGGTTGTCTCAATCAATCCCAGGAAAGGCATTTCAGTTCCATTTGCTGCAGTCAATGTGAGGTCAGGTGAGTCCAGGATTTCTGAAACATCTCTCAGTCTGAAGCTCGGTAAGTATTCCTCTTTCCATTTTTCATCAATGACTGACACCTGGGACCCTGTGTCCCATAAAGCTTGGAGTTGGTGACCATTCAGACAGCATTCAACAAGACACTGTCTGCCAACTAGTGAGGTGATTTTGTGCAAGTTGCCAACTGGAGCTAGGGGTGGCGAGTAGTGTGCATTTTTGTCTTTGCAGGGAGACTTTCCATTGCCCTTGTCAGTTATCAGGTGAGTGCATTTCTTTTTGTGTTCAGTCCAATGTTGTTGTTGACAACACATTGTCTCTTTACAGGATGAACATTGCTTCAACTCCTTTGGTGAATCTTTCTTGCCACAATTTGCACAGTTCTGGGACATTCCACTGGCTATGGTTAACACTCGTCCCTCAGTGGTAACCCTCTCTCGTTTAATGGAGCCTCTCTTGATGGTCTAACTCCTCTGATTTTGCACACAGCATGGAAATGTTCTCCACTCCCACATCGGTAGCAGTGAGTACAACGTTCATTGGATGTGGTCTGGTGGCAGACAAAGCACCTCCTTCGGACGTGAGCAGAGTGGTTATTGTACAGGTGAGGGGCATACTGGGGCTGTGTTGGGGTTGGCGCTTGGGACTGGCCCTGGCTTGCTCGTGGGAAACTGGCTGGGGGTCTCTGCCTGACATCCTCGCTGAAGGTGGCCCATAGTACTGGGGCTGGAACATAGACTGTTGTAATGTGTCCTTAATCTGAGCTATTTCTGCACTAAGACCCTTAAGAGAAGCAACACCTGTCTTAAGTTCTGCTAACTCTGTCATCAATTCAGGTGGTACCTTAGCTCTAGCTTCTTTCATGGAGCACTTTGTAGGTGGTGGATCCATTTGACTATTTAACTTGTTAATTGTTAATTTAACTTGTGAAAATGCCCATTTCCACCACCAGGGCAATAATTAAGATGTTCCTTTCAACTGGAAATGTTATAAATCAACCTGGAATTGGACATGTGTCTATATTGTCTCAACGCACTGTGAAGAGGATGGTGCGAGTAGCCAAAAAATCTCCAAGGATCACAGCTGAAGAATTGCAGAAGTTAGTTGTGTCTTGGGGTCAGAAAGTCTACAAAACTAAAATCCGAAGTCACCTACATCACCACAAGTTGTTTGAAAGGGTTTCAAGAATAAAGCCTCTACTCTCATCCAAAAACAAACTTAAGTATCTTCAGTTTTCCAGACACTACTGGAACTTCAAATGGGATCGGGTTCTATGGTCAGATGAAACCAAAATAGAGCTTTTTGGCAATAAACACCAGAGGTGGTTGTGGAGCACACAGAGAGGTAGCCATATGGAAAAGTACCTGATGCCCACGGTTAAATATGGTGGTGGCTCTTTAATGTTTTGCGGCTGTTTTTCTGCCAGAGGACCTGAACATTTTGTTAGGGTACATGGCATCATGGACTCTTATCAAATACCAACAGATATTAAATGAAAACCTGACTGCCTCTGCCAGAAAGCTTAAAATGGGCCATGGTTGGATCTTCCAGCAGGACAAATATCCAAAACATATATCAAAATCAACACAAAAATGGTTTACGGACCACAAAATCAAGGTCCTGCCATGGCCATCCCAGTCCCCTGACTTGAAACATATAGAAAACCTGTGGGGTGAACTGAAGAGGAGAGTCCACCAGCGTGGACCTTGAAATTTGAAGGGTCTGGAGAGATTCTGTATGGAGGAATGGTCTCAGATCCCTTGGCATGTATTCTCCAACCTCATCGGGCATTATAGGAGAAGACAGAGCTGTTATCTTGGCAAAGGGAGGTAGCACAAAGCATTGACTAAAAGGGTGCCAATAATTGTTGTACACCTATATTTAACAAAGATATATTTTTGATAAACCTGTGTTTTGTTTGTAATTGTTTGATATCCATGAGAGCAAAGCATTTTTGTGAATATTTTGAACAAACGATCAAAATTTTAAACAATAAAGACAAATTTTCACAGCTTTCTTTGCTCATATTTACCAAGAGTGCCAATATTAGCGGAGGGCAGTGTACAAGCTTGTTGAGAGCCTGTCTTCATTTCTATACTCCTATATTATATTTCCATTTTTATCTTCTTAAAAGAGACATTAAGTTAAAAGAAAAAAAAAGTCTCTGTAATAGAGAATAGTTTCTCTGAAGTGAAAAGGGAAATATAGTCAGCCTAAGCTGATAAACACCTTCAGGAAGGTTTTTTTTTTTTTTTGCATGATCTTTAGAATTCCTCCAGAGCCATCACAACAGACTGTCAGTTTATGCAGACCTTTTTTTTTTTTTTTTTTTTTTTTTTTTTTTTTTTTTTTTACGAAACACATTCAGGTTTAAAGGATCTGATTTTTTCCAAATCCCATCATGCCCAGTCTTCAAAATAACTGGTATGGTTTGGTTTTAGTAACTGTGTGTACCTCTATCTGTCTAGCTGGTCAGTCAGTGCATATGGTCTCCATGATAGAAGCAGTTACTCAGGGCCTTTTCAAGCTCTATTCTTACTCGTGTGTGTGTGTGTGTGTGTGTGTGTGTGTGTGTGTGTGTGTGTGTGTGTGTGTGTGTGTGTATGTATGTGTGTGGTGATTCGAATGCTGATTTCCATTCTAGTGCTTTTGACAGTATCTCATCATCCCCTGTTCCCACTACAAGCCTGATTCACAGCTGGACAGCTGGAGAAAATGGCTTCCTAACTTTGTAGGAAGATAGACACCTAAGCGTTTTTATGCTGTTTAATGTCATAGATGCTGTTCTCTCATGTTGTGTTTAAAACACAATAGTTCATGGTTTGGGTGAAATGATATCTCATGTATGTTATACTTGAGTGTTTATAAAGTAACAAAGAAATTCAGGCTACCCTATAGTATGTACAGTTCATTTTTATCATGTGTATCAGGCCAGTATCCATTTAATGGGCATCAGTGCATGATTATTTATCATGAGACCTTGGAATTATCAGGTTAGGCCTTTACCCCCATTTGGTCATTTGCCATTTCCTACCGACTAGCTAGCTTGTGACCTCCTGAGGATAGTGGCATAATGCTTTTCTATTGTTCTGTTGTACAACTGGAGAGCCTAATTATAAGATATTGATTCATACTTACCCTCAGTAAGTAAATACTTACCCTCAAAGCAAAAATAGATTCTTGTATTCATTTTGTATACATTTTGTCATTTCTATTTTACACTATTTTAGTGTGAAATCTCTCACATGTGTGTAAATAACAGAAAAGTGAGAGAAAAGATTTTAAACAAAATAAACAGTGATTAGAAACAGTAACGTGAAACATGATTAACGCCAAAAGAATCTAAGGAATTTATCCAATGTGGCAGTGAACAAAGCATGGTGAAATAAGCTATACAGAAACATCCCAAGGGAGATAAAGATAAAAATATAAAGCAAGAAACGAATAAACATCATAAGGCAAGATAAGGAGACTAGATTTAATATGAGATCTGAAGCGGACAAACCCAGGCATGACTAGGCTTCAATATAAAGACACCGATAGGGCTAGATGCTAGACAAGGCAATAGTCTGGCTTATTATTCATTCTGCATTACAAGCTGTCCTCACTCGGGGGTAGGGCTTTCTGCACAGTAGCCCCTTTACTTTGGAACTCAATCACACAATCCCTCTGTAACCTTACCTCTGTAGAATATTTTAAAAACCAACTCACATGTCTGGGTTATGCATGTAACCCTGTTCCCTGAGAAGGGAATGAGATGTTGCATTTAGCATAACACTATGGGAGCGCCTCGCGCACCACCTGCATCTGAAGCTTGTGTAAAATCATGCCTATTTATAGGCCTGCCATGATCAGGTGACATGGCAATTAAGCGCATCGCGTGATATAAATATGGCAGCTGTGAACCGTGCTATCAGTCTCTATTATCTGAAGCAAAGACTCAATTCCAGGTCTGCCCTGATATGACAAAGCTACGCAACGTCTTGTTCCCTTCTCAGGGAACAGGGTTAAATGCGTAACCCAGACATTCCCTTTCAAAGGGAACTTCGATGTTGCTTTTAGCATAACACTATGGGAACGAGAATACCCACTCCGTCATACCAAGGGTATGGCCTGTTCAAAAAGACCCAAGGCCGAGGGTCACTGCAAGACACTCGAGCCCGGGGAGAATGAATATCCAGGCTTTAATAATGAATGAATGTGTGTGGCATAGACCACCCTTCAGCAGCACACGCATCATGTAAGGATACCCCTTTGGACAAAGCCTTCGTGGAGGCGAACGCCCTAGTGGAATGAGCCCTTATGCCCAGAGGTGTAGCGAGACCGCGCACCTCATAAGCAATAGAGATTGCTTCCACTGTCCAATTAGAGATGCACTGCTTTGACACAGCATCACCTCTACTGTCGCCACCAAAGCAGACCAGCAGCTGCTCCAACTTACACCACTGGCCGGAGAGGTTGACGTAAGTACAGAGAGCCCTTACTGGACACAGAAGGTGCATTCTTTCTTGTTCCAGTGTGGGGAATGGACGAGGGCAGAAAGCCTGCAACACCACACGGTGGGCAGCCGATGTAGGCACCTCAGGAATATAGTCCGGCATAGATACAGGAAGGCCTTGGCTAATCCAGGGGCAAAGTCAAGGCAGGAAAGGGAAACAGAGAGAGCTTGTAGATCCCCTACTCACTTGAGAGATGTCAGGGCCAGCAGAAGAGCTACCTTTAGAGTCAGAAGTTTCTCAGAGGCTGACTCTAAGGGCTCAAATGGGGCCCCTGACAGACCCAGGACCACAGAAAGGTCCAAGGAAGATATGCGCAGCCTGCAGATCGGCCTCGGCCGACTGACACCACACATGAATCTCGAAGTTAGAGGATGTTGCCCCACAGAGGCTCCATCAACAGGGGCATGGCTGGCCGAAATGGCGGCCACGTAAACCCTGATTGTAGAAGGAGCCCACCCCGCTGAGAAACGTTCTTGTAAGAACTCCAGGACTGTAGCTATAGTGCAGTTCACTGGGTCTAGCTGATGTTCCTCACACCACAAGACAAAAAGCTACCACTTGAGTGCATACAATTTCCTTGTGGATGGTGCTCTAGCATTTAACATGGTCTCTACAACCTCAGCTGTGAGACCAGAATCTATGAGCTGGTGCCCCTCAGGGGCCAGACCCACAGTTTCCATAGTTCTGGCCGATGGTGATAAATCAACCTTGATTGTAGAAGGAGCCCACCCCACTTAGAAATGTTCTTGTAAGAAATCCAGGACTGTAGCTATTGCGCAGTTCACTGGGTCTACAGTGGATCCCTGCAGATGGGAATCTCCCAAGGAATGCCATCTAGCAGGTATATTATCACTGAGAACCATATTCGAGCTGCCAATAAGGTGCTACTAGCAGCAGACATAGACTGTCTTGGCTAACTCTCGCTAGAACTTGTGGGAGCAGAGCGATGGGGGGGGAAAGCATACAGATGTGACCTCGACCACATGTGCACCATGGCCCTATTTGTGCGGGAGGAGTGAGGGCGAACTCCAGTGAGGAGAACACATGCAGTCCCGCTTGGCCAAACCTCGCAATATGGACTCCACCACTTGTGGATGAAGCCACCAATTCCTGGGCCTCAGCCCCTGCCTCAACAGGATGTCTGCCCCATATTCCCAGAATGTACATTGCACTCACTGACAAACTTTCCTTCTGCCCAGAGAAGAATTAGTTGTGTCTGCCTGAATAGGGGGCACGGACATAATCCTCCCTGGTGGTCACATAATCCTCCCTGGGGGCACTGAAAACTTGGGACTGCCTTGGCTAGGGGAGGCCCTACAGTAGCACTTGGGGCTAACTGCCCTAACAACCTCATGTTCTTTGCCTGCTTGGCCTTTATGACTATTCTCAGATCAGGCCTAGTAGCAGGCCGTGACTGTGGCCGTCCGGTTCCCCTGGCTGTCTGCAGGGGTTGGTGGGCTGCCATACTTGCCTTCTGGGTCTCCCTCGCACCAGTGCTGGCCCTTGGGTGAACTTGAGACAACAGGGAAGGAACTGGCTGAATGCCGCCATATGTCGAGCTCACTCAGCAGGTCTGCTTGGTAGGCCTGCAACATTGTCATTGTCTGCCGTGACCCACAAGCAAGACTACTACCGCATAGGCCTTGCCCACCAATGCCACGGTGGCCTTACACGGTGGCTTGGATGACAAAGCGGCCCCCCTAATTACCTGCCGTTGATGGAGAGAGGTAGCTCGCAAGCGCCTCCTCCACCTTCAGCATAGCTAAAAAGCCATGCCGTTCATTCCCCACAATGGCCGAATAATCCAAAATCGTGGGGTTATAAATACGGCTTATGCATGGTTTTCCCCAGAAGCCTGATATTTTGTCATGTGCTTCTAGAAGAAAGGGGAGTTTCTGCAGTGTGAGGGATTTACTTTCACTGGGGAGAAAAAGGCTCATCTACCCTTAGTAATCACTTCAAGCAGCTCTTTATATGCTGCTCACAGTTTTTAGCACATCCTTCTGGTTCCTCGGAGTCAGAGAGGAATTATTACTATTATTTTTGTGTGTTTTTTCCCCCTTTCGGCTTTACATAGCGGAAGGAGAAGTCACGAGGCGAGCTCCAAAATCCAGCGGAGAGCCGAACCCATAAGATAGAACAAGAGATAGATCAGCGCTCGTCTCCAGCTCCTCATCCAGAACCATAAGAGAACCCCTGAAACCTGAGACGGCTAGCTGCCTCAGCAGCGGCCGGCCCAGATCCGCGAGGCTCTGAAACCCAACTCGCTTCGGCGTCCGAGAAGAGCGCGAGTTGCGAGCCGAGCTGCTTAATGTAGGCATTACCATGCGCAGCCTCTCGAGGCTGCCATCGCATGCTACACCCCTAGACACTTCACCCAGAAAGTGTGCACTATTCCCTGCGATGAAATGGGAGCAAGCCACAACACACTTCCTGAATTCTCTCACTCATTTTTCTCTCTCGCACATTCCTTTTTTTTCTTCTCTTTTTTTAAAGGGATAGAAAAATTCTGAGATTTTGAGAAAAGATAGCGAGGAAATGAAGCGTCCTTTTGTTTCTTTACACAAACAACTGACATGCAGTCTTTCATTATCTTCTTTCGAAGATCATAAAAGGCGTGGTTCACAGGTGCCATATTTATATCACGCGACGTGCTTAATTGCCACATCACCTGATCATGGCAGGCCTATAAATAGGCATGATTTTGCACAAGCTTCAGATGCCGGTTTCGCGTGAGGGGCGCTCCCATAGTGTTATGCTAAACGCAACGTTGAAGTTCCCTTTGAAAGGGAACCTCTCTTTGTCCAAGGTTTCTGTGTCTCTTAACTGCAGGGTCATGTTTTTTGGTTTTATTTGTTTGTTTTTTGTGTTGTGTAATTTGTGTCCGCTTTCTAATTGCAAAGTGACCTTAAGTGTGTAGAAAGGTGTATAATAATATTTTAAAACAAATGATTGTTGCTGTTATTATTATTATTATTATTATTATTATTATTATTATTATTATTAATAATAGTAATAATAGTAATATAGACAAGGTTAAAAAAGAGAGAGCATGAGAAAGTATTTACAACACTGTAAAACATGATAGCCCTATTAAATTATTCTTCTCTTTAACTCCAAGTTATAAGTTTTCAAAAATAAAACTTAAAGTAATCCCTTGACTTGGAAAACGTAACTTTTTGAGTTGACACAAATGTAATCTTTCAATCTTTACACTGAGTTTACTCACGTTTTTAAGGCAACAGGTGAACATTTGTTTCCAAGTTTAACCACCTGAAATGTCTTACAGTGATGGCTTCAACTGACTGCTGGCACTGCTATGATGCAGAGGTCAGTAATTAAGGAAGACAGAGTGTTGGACATTTCAGTGATTTTTAACAATATGTTTTTTTTATTGCAGGAGGAGCCGTTTGTCATGGTGTCCGAGAATGTGTTGGGGAAGCCAAAAAATTATCAGGGATTCGCCATCGATGTATTGGATGCTCTGTCTAATTACCTTGGCTTCAAGTATGAGATCTATTTGGCTCCTGATCACAAATATGGCAGCCAGCAAGCTGATGGAAGCTGGAATGGTCTAATTGGAGAGCTGGTGTTCAAGGTAAAACATTGCTCAGAAGGTCAATCCAACAGGTAGAAAACATTTTAGTGCTCTATGAAGCAAAGCCCAAATCAGCATTGTTGAATACTATAGGTGTTTTAGCTTGCTTGTCCTGTGAACTCAGTGTTGAGTCTCCAGAAAAATAGCACAGATTCCCTGTATGCGGATGAACCCAGAGCTGAAATGTTTCCACAGGCCAGGAAACAAAAAGGTAAAAATATTTCAGCAGTCAGGGGTCATCTGAGCATTTTCAGGGCCATTACCCAGCACCACATGCTGCTTTCCATTCTGAGCTTTTGACAGTATCTCTTCAGCTCCACTCTCCACTCTCCCCTGTCCCTACGGCAAGCCTGCTTCTCAACTGGACAGACAGAAAATAGCCCTGTAGCTTATCAAAATTTCCAGCAAGATAAACACAGTGGGCACATTGTTTTACAGTGGCTTGAAATCAGTGCGATTCACTTAAACCTTAGCATTTTGCTGTTTTTGTCTAGCTTAAACTAGTAATTTGGCTTGCTCTTGGGTTATGTTGTTTGCTGTATGGCAAGAGGGTGAGAGTTGAAAGTTCTTTGATGTGAAGTATTCTTAGATAGTATTAATTCCCTGACATCAGGGAAAGTTAACAGGAAACTTTTTTTTTTTAATCAGGTTGTTTATCATCGTTTATCATATTAATAATGGGTTTCCCGTGGGTTCTCCAGTTTCCTCCCACTGTCTAAAAACATTCCAGTAGGTGAATTGGTTATGCTAAATTGCCAGTAAGTGTGGATTAGTGTGTGAATGTGTGTGTACATTTTGCCCTGCAATGGACTGGTGTCCCATCCTGGTGGAATTCTCCCATTTTCCACCCAGTGTTTCTAGTATAGGCTCCGTATTCCACTGTGACACAGATCAGGATAAAGTAGTGACTGGATTAATTAATCTCTTTTATTCAACAGTACAAAAAATTGACCTGCAGTTTGTGCTGCTTCCTTCATTCCATAAAACTGTTGTGAATATTAAACCATAATACTGTATAATATAACTGAAATTATTATTAATACAGCTAATTAATGATATGCCTGCACCTAAATCTAACCTTAAACTCAATAACCAATGCACTTAGTTTTTCTGTTTTGTTTTGGTTTTATTCTTGTTAAACCGGGACCAACTAAATGACAAAAAAAAAGTGATATTCCCATCCTTGTGGGTAAATTTTGTCCAAACCAATATATAAAACCATTCTCTCTTTCTCTCTCTCTCTCTCTCTCTCTCTCTCTCTCTCTCTCTCTCTCTCTCTCTCTGTCTCTGTCTGTCTCTCTCTCATATAGTATGCACACACAGTGATATTTTGATATTTCTTTATGCTAGGCAGGCTTAGAACCTCAACTCTATGAATAGCTTTAATATGCCGCAAAAATGACCATTTCTGGCTGTTTAAGCATTTAGCTCTCCTATCAGACCGTGAAATTAGCAAGTTTAGTCAGCTGTGCTTTATTTGTGGGTAGAAGGATAAAAATCATCTAGATTCTACTGTTTACCTTAAGTGAGAACAATTTCTGTTTGTATGTTTGTCTATTTATCCGAACATAAGTTTGAGAAAGCAGTTTGTTAGTGATGTGTTTGGGCCAATTTACAAAATCATTATGAGTACCAGATGTGTTCAGATGTGCTTAGTGAGCTCTGGAGAAACGTGTGCAGTATTCCAGTCTTGCATGCAGTGTGATAAAATGGCTATCATTATGACAGATGCAGTGCAGAGAACATTGCTATAGTTTAAGAAGTTTAGGAAACTAGTAAAATGAGATGCCATAATGTGAGAGAGTAAAAGTGGGAGAATGAAATATTAACTAGTACTAATATAAAGTTATTCAATTAAATTAAGTTAAATTACTATTTTCACGTTAGCAATAATGCTACATAGTGCTTGTGCATTGTTGTTATGCCTCAGGTTTAATAGATTTTCACAAATCAAATATACTAATTTTATTAAGGTCCATGTTTACATACTGTAAACAAACAAAACACCAATTTACAATGCTTTTTTTTAAGTGGGCAAATTTTATCTCTACAAAGCATATTATATATTAGAGAACTGATTTAGACCTTGACTCTAGTGCGATGAGCAGGTATTAGGCACAGGAAGCGAACAGTACTACAACCCTGTGTATACACAGAGGTCATCCAGCTCTTCCGCTGCTCTCATGGTGGCCATTCTGGCTAATGAGAGTCAGCCAGGTGAGGCTCAACACTGGCCCAATGATAATGAAAATGGACACTCACACATGCACAGGTGGCTAATGATTCTTGACAGAGGCTCTTACCAGACCCTATAGGTTCTGCTCTTTCTGTCTGCATGCCTGACAACACAGAATGTTCTTGAACTCAAGAAAAAATAGGATGCTGATTTGAATCTGACCAATGCAATTTCCATTCAGCAGCAGCCAGTATAGCCTCTAGCTAAAATGTAGGCTCCTGTGGTTGTTTGTATGCTTTTCAGTCTGATATTCAGATATTATAGTGGTGAAGAAAAATAATTCCCATGCCTTGGCACTTCTCTTGATGTGGCATGGGGGAAATTTAAATGATTAGAATCATAACAGTGAACAGTATGTACAGTCATGTGAAAAAATAAGTACACCCCATGGAAATTGTTGACTTTTTGACATATTTGGACAAGCAAACATTTGATCCACTTTGAAACAGCGTCTATTAATAAAGGTGATACACTCTATCAAATGACACAGAAAATTTACATTTTGTAGTAATTTTTTACAATTGAAATGAACAAAAAACTGTTCCATCACATGGAAAAAATTAAGTACACCCCTACATTTATCAAACCTAAAATTAGAATCAGGTGTTCAAACTTGGGTGCCAGTTATTAGAACCTGCTTAGGGAGTGTAGGTGGAACCTGTCTTATTTATATTGCTCTCATCTAGTGTCTGGTGTTCCCTTTGTTATTGAGGTGTGTGGTGTCATAATGCGAAGATCTAAAGAGTTCTGTAAGGCCTTCAGCAAAAAATCTGTGGATGCCTATGAGTCTGCATGAGTATGAATTCTGCAGAATATCAAAGAGTGCTTGAAGATTATGTGAGGCCATCTGTCCAAAAGTTGAAGTTGAACCGAAAGTGGACCTTTCAACAGGATAATGATCCTAAGCACACTCGCAAATCCACCAAGGAATGGCGCAAAAAGAAATGGAGGGTTATGGAATAGCCTAGTAAAAGATCAGATTTGAATCCCATTGAAATTTTGTGGTTGGATTTGAAACGGGCAGTACATGCAAGAAAACCCTCAAACATCTTGCAACTGAATGAATATTGCATGGAATATTCCAGCAAGACGATGTCAGAGACTGGTGGACAGTTATGCAAAACGCGAAGAAGTTTTTTCTGTAAAAAGAAGTTATTTCTGTAAATGGGGCAATATTAGCCTCTGAGGCCAAGGGTTTACTTACTTTTTCCACAGAAGAATATCAAATCTATTGATATTTCTGTTGAATAAATGATTGAAAAAGATCATTCCCTTGTGATTTTGTTCAAGTGTATCAACTTCATTAATAGGCACTGTTTAAAGATGATCAAATGTTTGCTTGTCCAAATACAGTGCATCTGGAAAGTATTCACAGCGCTTCACTTTTTCCACATTTTTTTATGTTACAGCCTTATTGCAAAATGGATTAAATTCATTATATTCCTCAAAATTCTACAAACAATACCCCATAATGACACCGTGAAAGAAGTTTATTTGAAATCTTTACTTGATTGGAGTCCAC